>NC_088939.1:0-647172 GCF_033473495.1 Cercospora beticola | reverse complement strand
GATTGCACTTCTCCATCTCGCCTGAAATTGTGTTCGAATAACTCTCGCGCATCTTGTCCAAACATCCGCAAGTCAGAGCTGGTCTCAATCACAAGTCACTGTCAAGCGCAGTGAACAGCGGACAGTCGTAGCGAGCTGTGAAAAAGAACAATCACGCGTGCCTAACTCACCGGGCCTCGAACGCATGACGGAAGTGTTCCAACTACTTATCTCAGGCCTGGCGCCGACGAGAATAGAACCAACGCCAAGGTCCGACCTCAAACCTTACATCCTGAGAGCAGGCAGGATGCCCAGCAGAAAAATCCCGTTGCTACCAAAATTTGGTCGTCCGACACAGGTACCAGCCGAGTGGAATGTCTCACCTTCGGTGGAGTCAGAAATCCCAGACACGCCGAAAGCACCGCGCGACTACAACACTTCAACGAACGACACTACACTACCTCCTGCTACTAACCCCACATTCCCTTACACGACACAAGAACGCGTAGTCATGTCTGCAAACCGTCGAGGCCCTGTTACAGTGCCTATCAAAACCACAGGCGCGTTCTGGATCGAGCCAGCACATATCGGAGACCCCTGCACGATCTCATGTCTAGATCATATCCTATCGTGCGGCCACAAGATCATTACAGCATATCCTGAGCCTTGCGCGAGGAACTGTCATACGCGCTCGCCACCAGACCTCCTTCAGCCTCGAGATATTGGCGAAACTTTCCGCTGTACGGCCTGCATTATCGAACATCTCTCTCAACGACGTCGGGCACGTTCACAAAGCTATATGAACGAACTCCTCGACGCAGCTTCTCACACCTCCAAAGACGAATCCTGGATCGCAGCAAAACTCGACCTCGTATCCGTCGCTTGGAAAGACGAAGACGTCGAAGAATTTCAATCACTTTCTAGTCGTGGGAGATCTTGCACTGCGCCTTGGATCGATCCGGAGTTTTCGGATGTTGTGGAAATCGCAGGGAGAGAGAAAACTTCTTTTGGTTCTGGTTCGCAGCATGGGAGGAGTGCCTCGAGGTCGACCTTTGGGGAGATGAGTTCGCCGCCTTCGCCGACGCCGACGATTGAGAGTGTGGGGTCTTCTTCGAGGCATTCGAGGAGTTCGTCGGCGGCGACATTTTCTTCGCCGTTTCGGGCGGGGACGTGGCAGTGAGAGGGGTATAGATGCATTTGAGGAGCGACTGCTTTCGCGAGAGGAGACATTTGTGGGCATTTTGACATTTCATGTTTGGTGATACCTGGGCATTTGTATTGGCATTGGGATTGGCATTGGCATTTACATGATTGATAGGATCGTGTCTTGAGTGGAAATTTAACTTCTTCTGACTATTATACCTGAATCATTCTTCATGTTTCTTTTTGTTTGCCGGAAATGAAGTGCGCTCAACTTTTCTGCAGTGTTCTCAGACACTAATCTGAGCGTAGAATTCCCCTAGTCAATGAGCTCGTATTGTTCATGTTCTCAGAAATCCGTTTGGCTTATATATCTGAGGGAGACGACAACAGAAACGCCACTACGTTCGCAGACTTAGCCACCAATGAGAAATCCGATGACACATGGAGCATTTGATCGATGGTTTGAAGTTGTCGTTACTGAGTTATATAAGTTTTCTGGTTATTTTGCAGTACACACAACTTAGGGGCCGCAAGTGCGAGTCAACTTCGGCACAAGGACGAGCTGCGCTTATAGCTAGAATGGGCCCCCGTGGAAATTCGCAACCGCAATTGTGCGTGGTTTTTCCTTCTTCCAAATGCTAATGCATTGATCGTATGTTGGGCCTTTTTTTGTGGTTTGGGTGCACCGCGCGTGTTATTCCCTTGCGAGCCCAAGTCTTCAATGCAATGTAGCGCCTCAAGTTGGTGCTCGATGCTACGGTGTTTCCAACTCCTTTGCGCGTAAGATGCTGTTCCTTTCGTTCGTTAGTCGCCATTCTCATCCGTGTTCCAGACAGTACTTACACTAAATCACGCGGTATCCGCAATCTCTCTCGAAGCCGTAGATGGTCGCGCCATACTGCTTCAGAGCGTACACAACGTCAATAGTGGTGACGGTCTTACGGTTCGAAACCTCGACGATGAGAGCCGCTCTCTTGATGAGCTAAGAGCACCACTTGTAAGCCAATGCTGAAAGGACAGACGTCTGTGGACGCGGGTGGGGAACCTACTTCTTCGAGGCGTTGCTTCAGAGCAACGCGAATTCCACTGTAGATGTCGCCAGAGATACGCTTGACGCCGCCACGGCGGGCGAGGCGACGAATGGCGGGCTTAGTGACTCCCTGAACATTGTCACGTAGGACCTTCCTGGAAGGATGATGTAAGCAGTGTTCCAGTCCTAGAGCGAGTGAGGCTGACTTACTGGTGATGGCGCAAGCCTTGTCCACGGCCAGTGCGTGGATTTGGTGCCGTGTTGACAGCATTCAGGGCCGTTGGCAGTGAGGGTGCCGACTTGCGTGCAGCCATATTGCTGCCCAAGGAGGGCGCTGACTTGCGGGCACGTGGTTGAACATTGGTGCTGGTAGCCGGGCGAGCATTCTGGGGAGGCGACGCACTTGGGCTGCTTCTACGAAGGGTACTGCTGCGATCGCTGTTGGCTGGACTTGGGCGGCCAGCGGCTTGGGTTCCTCTACGGCGACGCACGTAAGGAGCCATCTATAGCGATTGTTAGCTGCTGTCGATAGATCTGCCCCTCGACCTAGCGATCGACTCTGCCTCTCGTTAGCTTTAGAAGACGATAATAGAGCGCCGACCGACTTACTACTGTCGCTACAAAGCGAAAGTTGTCGCGTCGACGGTAGTCGCTATTGTGTCCTTCTTAGAATACTGCTTCGAATTGCTTCCGAGATAGTAGGGTATCGACCTCTCGTAGTAAAGTCGAGGTCGGTCAAAGTTGATGTCGGTAACAGCGAGGTGTGTGCTACGAACAACATCTTTATACCCTTACTGCTCGCGCAGCACCTTCGCTCGCACCTGTCTTACAACCTGCAGAAAGCGTTAACATTCCAAGCCGATTATTAGCGCGGGAGTAGCCGGACAGCCTTAGCGGCATAAATGCCTTTACTTGCAAACGGCGCGAAGAGGTGACCTCCAGATGTTAAGGCAGGAGCGGACGCGAGGTTCGACGGAGGTGCCCAGGTGGTGGCGAGGCCGAAGCGCGAGGACATCGTGGTCGTGTCGACATCGCTGAGTCCCAGCTGGCTTGGTTGAGGATGAAGTGAAGCGGAGTCGCTAGAATCATACACTTGACCATACACAATGGCGAGCAGGGCTTGACATGATAAAGATTCGCGAGAGAACATCTGCAAACGCGTGTCGAAGGTGATCATAGGTAAGGAGCCGCGCGGCCAGGTCATGCGGTAGCGTGCATCGTTCGTTACTTTCAAGTGAGCTAGCATTAACCTGAGCAAGGCAAGTCAGCACTACATCAAACTGAAGTGAAGTGGAGCAAACGAAACAGCTCCGCGCGCGGAGTCAAATCTATCCTCATTGTCATTAACCGTGAATAGGGTGGTATCTTCAGGTTGTAGGTATCAGTGTGCAGTTCGTGTCCATTATTGCGCTCACCAAAGAGCCCTTCGCAACTCCATCAAAAGTTCAAATGCCAAGAGGTGGTCGTGCCTACCATCCATAATGCCAATGCTTCGTTCATCTATTAGGACCGGTCCAAGACGCTAGGAAATGAAGGTGGCCTCCATGAACAAATGCCCTTCGTCCTCGATGACTTCGTCGCCGATCTTGAGCTGCAGCTTCAGCTTGGGGTTGTACTGGTAGATGTATGGCTTTGTTCCGGCGGCACCGGCGACGATCTGCTTGACGAATTTTGGGACTTCACCCATGACATCTACGCGATCGGTTCGTGAAAGGTCATTCTTCAGCTCTGCGTGGACTGCTTTGCCGTCCATGGTTGTGCCATCCCATGTGGCAGCGACTGCACTCGGTTCGGGCCAGTCGTTCTCCTCATCACCTTTGATGCCGGTATGCTCAACCTTGACACCCGGGTCTGAGCTGGCGAAGATCAGCTCGCCATCTTTGGCGATACCGCCAACATTGACGGACGTGGAGCCATAAGACGGCGGCGTGGTGAACTCCATCATGATGGCGGAGTAGTTGGGCGACTGGTAGTTGATGAAGTTCCACTTGGCAGCTGTGAAGCGTCAGTATCAGCAGCAACGACAGATCAACCGATCGACCTACCAGCAAAGTGTGGCTTCATTCCCTGCAGCGCGTGGATGAAGATGCCTGTGCCTTTCACATCGAATGGTCCGTCCTTGGTCATGATAGTTCCCTCGACTCGACACCTGGGCCAGAATGCATGTCTCATGCTGCCCCACGGCTTCTCCTTCTCGGTTCCGAACAGAGTCTTGCCATTCTTACCCACAACAAACCCGGGAGCACTTTGCGTCCACTTCACGTCCACGATGGCCGTCTTGTTCGTATTCGACTTGATGTGGTATGTCTTGCCATCCTCGCTCAAATCCATCGAGCAGCCATCGGCCTTGAAGTTCTGCTTGTCCTGAGAGAAGGAGTAATTGGACAGGTTATCCGACGCCCACAAGTGATCTTTCCCGCCATCTTTCGCGAAGATTTTGCTGCTGAACTGCGCTGTTGTCCGTACGCCCCTGGTATCCGACACATCAGCGGATGCCACATCATCATGTCCTCCCGCAATCTTGCTCACATCACATCACTGTAGATGACCTGGACCATGGCGATATGGCCGCTGTCGGTGGCCACGTAGAAGGTCTTGGTCTCGACATTGGTGCCGCTCATGACCTCCCACGCCAGGTCATTTTTGGTGAGCTCGGTATAGGGCGTCTCTTTCGCTTGCTGGGCGACCGAATGCACTCCCTCGGGGCCATAGTGGTGGTCTGTGAGACCCACGCTAGAATGCGAGGATTAGCTGGTTGTTAGGGCACTGCCCGCAGAAAGCACTCCAGGCATACCTTTTCTTCAGCCAGTTCATGATGACTGCACGTTTGCGGAGCTGATGAGAGTGCTGCCGTATACGAAGATGTGAGGTGCGCAGAAGAACTGGCTCCTGTGCTTCGTCTTTTTATGTCAGTAACTTTGCGTAGAGACAGGATCTCGATGTGGTCTGAAACGGAAGCCCAAACACCTCGTCATCACGACTGACGGCGAGCAGAGCTGGTCGCGACGTCAAGATGCGCTCTGCCGACGCAAACAAGTCATGGGACCCTGCCCTTTGCACTTGCCCATTGTTGCTTTCGCTTTCTCAGCCTCCAACTTCCATCTCAAGTCTCGTACTCGAGGCGGCAGGCGAGGCGGTCGGCGACAGCACCGCAGGACATGTCGTCGCGTGGGGAGGAACATGTTTCCGACGCCTCCCACACGCGTCACGCGTTTCCCGCTCGTGTTTCTTTGTTGGCGGAGCGTCCCAATCGGGAAAGCAACGCCGCCTCACATGAATGTACCAAAGCCCAACAAGGGCACACCGCATTGCAGATTATCAACCAGCACGTAGGTCAAGATGGGTCAGCAACTGGAGCATTGGGAGCGCCACCCAGTCATGCACGTAGGAGCTACCACAGGGCGTACTTTTCTCTTTCCTAACGGACTACACATAAAATGGATACCCCCTGGTCTTTTCTTCTCAGCAAACACACTGAATGGCATTGAGCGACAAGAAAACATCTTGCGACCGCAATGTCGTCCTTCCCCTTTGCCGCGGGCATTGTAGCGCATTCTCTTCCAGTTCCACCGGTCCGGTCGCCACCAGCAGCTATCAGCCATTCGAGAGGCCCTTCGATCGAAGAACTCGACTCTATCAAATTGGCAGACCATGGCAGTCTCGCACGAAAGGAATACGATGGCGATTCAGGATCGATTGAGATGCCGACCACACCAAAATGCGCCAAGCAAGCTTTTGACGTGCAAACACCGACCACTCCTGGAGAGCTCGAAGCCAGCCAACCACCAACACCAAAGCGAGGCACGGCCACAAGCGCTCTACCGTCCTATCGATACCCTCGAATGAACAGATGGAGAGTGCTCTGTGCGTGCCTCATTTATTTCGGCAATGGTATGAGCGACAGTGCAGCTGGAGCTCTTATTCCCTACATCGAGGATTTTTACCACATTGGCTACGCTGTTGTGTCAATGATCTGGATTGCGAACGCCGTTGGCTACATTTCCAGCGCCTTCGTCACGGAATGGGTGTTGACGCGTTGTGGTCGAGCACGAACGTTGATGATTGCCGAGGCTTTCATGATTGGAGCATATGTGGTAGTCACTTGTGCTCCTCCATTCCCGGTAGTTGTGGTGGCCTTCTTCTTCATGGTAAGTGCATTTTGTATTGAATTGTTGTCAGCGCTGATTCCCAATCGTTTAGGGTTTCGGCAATGCCACAAATCTGGCTCTCAACAACGTCTTCTGCGCGAATCTTGCAGACTCGACCGTGATCCTCGGGGCCGCTCATGGCTCCTATGGCGTGGGCGGTATCGTGGCGCCGATTGCAGCAACCGCAATGGTTTCAAATGGCGTTTTCTGGGCTCGCTTCTATCTTGTCACGATTGGCATCCGCATCCTCTGCTTTTTCTTCGCCGGCTGGTCGTTCTGGTCTTACGAGTCGGAACCCACTTCGAACTTCAATTCTGACCTGCAACAACTTGCGGACAAGCAAGCTGACGAGCAGGAAGGCCAAAGCAGTAAAATGGAGCTCCTGAAGAAGGCACTGAAGAACAAGACCACGCTCATCGGAGCTCTCTTTATCTTCGCTTACCAAGGTGCAGAAGTCGCAGAGTCAGGGTGGTTCATCTCATACTTGATCAATTATCGACACGGAGATCCAGCGAAGGTCGGCTATGTAACCTCTGGCTTCTGGGCAGGCATCACAATTGGCCGCTTCACTTTGACACATCTCGCGCATCGGGTTGGTGAGAGACGATTCGTCTTTGCCACGAGCGTGGGAGTCATCATTTTTCAGCTTCTGTCCTGGCTGATTCCCAATATCATCGGCAATGCAGTTTCTGTAGCCGTGCTCGGTCTGCTACTAGGACCTGTTTACCCGGCAGCCGCGACAGTCTTCACCAAGCTATTACCGAGAAGGCTGCAAACGATCGCTATCGGGTTCATCTCCAGCGCTGGAAGCAGTGGAGGCGCTGTGGTGCCATTCTTGACTGGTCTCATTGCGCAGGGAAGTGGGACGTGGGTGCTGCATCCTGTATGCATTGGAGCTTACGTTGGCATGCTCATATGTTGGGCGGTGCTCCCCAGAGTGAAGAAGCCGACTTCTTGAACAGTGGTTGTTATGCGAGGTGAAGGGAGCTACTGCAGCAGTGCGATCCATGCTTTTCACATGCGGCATGGGGTGTGCACACGTCATGTCGGTGAGACACGTCCGCCAGTTGGAGGTCTGGGAGTAGAATAGCACCAGCAAGGTAGAATAGCTGAAGAGTCATGATGCTCAAAATCTCTTCCCCGTCGCTCATTTTACCTTTGTCAACGATCGATACAGTGCGCCTTGCTGAACGGCGGCGTCACTTCGTGATCTGGGCTGGAGAAAGTCTCTTGGCACCCACGAGCTGGCCCCGGCCCTGCATTTCGGCGCTAGCTAAAAGTTTAAGCGAAACAATTCTCTGCCGCAGCTTTCGATGCTCGATCTGTTCTGCTTTTCTTTCTCCTCCTCTCTTCTGCCTCTCTCTCCTCCACACCTGAGGTAGAAGCAGCAGCAGCAAGATGGCGGAGCAACTGGAGCGGTTCGAGGCGGGCGAGAGCACCGGCATGGCTCTCGAGGTCAAGGACGGCGACAATGTCGTGCGCTTCTGTGAAGGCCGGTCCTTCGGTGCTCATCGCAGCATTGCCGGCGAGCTGGTCTTCCAGACGGGCATGGTGGGTTATCCCGAGTCCATCACTGACCCCTCCTACCGCGGACAGATTCTAGTCATCACCTTCCCGCTGGTGGGCAACTACGGAGTGCCGCCCCGCGATGCACTGGACCCCATCCTCGGCGACCTGCCCGCCCACTTCGAGGCCTCGCAAATCCACATCGCAGGTCTGGTCGTGGCCTCGTACTGCGGCGAAGACTACTCGCACCATCTGGCCAGCTCTTCACTGGGCGCATTGCTGAAGGAGCAAAATGTGCCCGCCATCTGCGGCGTCGACACTCGAGCTCTCACAAAGAAGATCCGAGAGAAGGGAAGCATGCTCGGTCGCCTGCTCATGCAGACGGGAACCCGCAGAGAAGTCAATGGAAACGGCTCGCCGACAACCGGGGCCATGACACCCAGCGGCACGGCACCAGCAACACCAGCCGCCAACCTCCACGAGGTCAACACCGCCCTGGCACCGAAAGGCGTCAATGGCACCAATGGCGTGAATGGCTACTTTGGCCGAACGAAAGAGGTGGCAGTGTATGAAGAGATCGACTTCTACAATCCTAACACCAGAAACCTGGTCGCAGACGGTAAGCGTGACTTGCCATTCCCTTGCAGTAGTAGCTTTAGCAATTCGGAATCTGATAGTTCTCAGTTTCAACCTCAAAGCCAAAGATTTATTCTCCACCTGCGTCCGTTACGTCGTTGCGTCATCCGTCTGGTCGTCCTGTGCGTGTTCTCTGCGTTGATGTTGGTCTCAAGTACAACCAGCTGCGCTGCCTGGTCAAGCGCGGTGTGGAGGTCGAGGTCGTGCCATGGGACTACGACTTCCCTGGCCTGGCGGGCAAGGAATACGATGGTCTCTTCATCTCGAACGGTCCTGGTGACCCGGCGATGATGGACGTCACAGTCAAGAACATTCAGCAGACCATGGAGGAGGGTCGAGTACCAATCTTCGGTATCTGTCTTGGGCATCAGCTCCTTGCTCGTGCTGCAGGCGCCAGCACAATGAAGATGAAGTTCGGCAACCGTGGACACAACATTCCTTGCACAAACATGCTCTCTGGCAAGTGCTACATCACATCACAAAACCACGGTTATGCTGTGGACTCGAACTCTCTGCCCAAAGAATGGAGCGAGCTGTTCGTCAATGCCAACGACGAGAGCAACGAGGGTATCCGACACACCAGCCGGCCATACTTCTCGGTGCAATTCCACCCAGAAAGCACACCCGGACCCCGCGACACCGAGTTTCTCTTCGACGTTTTCATTAGCACCATCCAGAACGTCATCCAAGACAACAGCTTCATGCAGAAGCCAGTGGCTTTCCCTGGCGGTGACTGGGAGGAGAACCGAGCACTTCACCCACGACCAGATGTCAAGAAGGTCCTTGTCCTGGGATCTGGAGGTCTGAGTATCGGACAGGCCGGAGAGTTCGATTACTCTGGCAGTCAAGCTATCAAGGCCCTGAAGGAGGAGGGCATCTACACGATTCTCATCAATCCCAACATTGCCACGATTCAGACTTCCAAGGGCCTCGCCGACAAGGTTTACTTCTTGCCAGTCAACGCCGAGTTCGTGCGCAAGGTCATCAAGCACGAACGCCCAGATGCCATCTACTGCACATTCGGAGGTCAGACTGCGCTTCAAGTTGGTATTCAGCTCAAGGATGAGTTCGAGTCTCTTGGTGTCAAGGTCCTGGGCACTCCAATTGATACCATCATCACCACCGAGGACCGTGAGCTCTTCGCCCGCAGCATGGACTCCATTGGAGAGCCATGTGCCAAGTCGAAGTCGGCCAACAACATGCAAGAGGCCCTTGAGGCGGTCGAGGGCATTGGCTACCCAGTCATCGTGCGTGCTGCATACGCTCTCGGTGGTCTCGGCTCTGGTTTTGCGTCGAACAAGGAGGAGCTTGTTGATCTCTGCCACAAGGCCTTCGCCGCCAGTCCTCAAATCCTGGTCGAGCGCAGTATGAAGGGCTGGAAAGAGATTGAGTACGAAGTCGTTCGTGATGCGTACGACAACTGCATTACGGTCTGCAACATGGAGAACTTTGATCCTCTCGGCATCCACACTGGCGATTCGATTGTCGTTGCGCCGTCGCAGACTCTCTCCGACGAGGACTACAACATGCTGCGAACGACAGCAGTGCGCGTCATCCGACACCTCGGCGTTGTGGGTGAGTGCAATATCCAGTATGCGCTCAACCCAGACAGCAGAGAGTTCTGCATTATCGAAGTCAACGCTCGTCTTTCTCGATCTTCCGCATTGGCCTCGAAAGCCACCGGTTACCCACTCGCCTTCGTGGCGGCCAAACTTGGTCTGAACATTCCGCTCAACGAGATCAAGAACAGCGTTACCAAGAAGACCGTCGCATGCTTCGAGCCTTCTCTCGATTACGTTGTGGTGAAGATTCCAAGATGGGATCTCAAGAAGTTCACTCGTGTTTCTACTCTGCTCGGATCATCCATGAAGAGTGTTGGTGAAGTCATGGCCATTGGCCGCACATTCGAAGAAGCTGTGCAGAAAGCCATCCGTTCTGTCGACCCCAGCAATCTCGGATTCCACAACACTCCGGCGCTCATGTCAATTGACATTGACACCGAATTGCAGACTCCTTCCGACCAGCGCATGTTTGCTCTGGCGAACGCCCTCCACAGCGGCTACACTGTCGACAAGATCTGGGAGCTCACCAAGATTGACAAGTGGTTCTTGCGGAAACTCAAGAGCCTCAACGATTTTGGCAAGCTCATGACTGAGTTCGACGTCGACAGCATTCCCGCTCCTCTGTTCCGCAAGGCCAAGGAGATGGGATTCTCAGATAAGCAGCTCTCGCTTTTCTGGGACAGCAACGAGGGTAATGTGAGACGTGCCCGTCTGGCTAATGGCCTGATGCCCTTCGTCAAGCAGATTGATACTGTTGCGGCCGAGTTCCCGGCATTCACGAATTACCTGTATACCACATACAACGGAGCGGAGCATGATGTCGAGTTTAAGGACCGAGGTGTCATGGTCCTTGGTTCTGGTGTGTACAGAATTGGATCCAGTGTCGAGTTCGATTGGTGCTCTGTGAGAGCCATCAGAACGCTAAGGAGTGCTGGGTTCAAGACTGTCATGGTCAACGTAAGTTCAATTTCCCACTTTTCCACCCCCATCCCCCATCCCCCATCACACACTGTCTCGATATCTCTGCCCGTATGCGCAGATTTTGCATTGCAAATCTGTCTCGTCATGGGCGCACAAGCACAGATGAAACGGGAGAGATGGTCGGAGATATCGAAATTTTCCGACTTTTCTTCTGCTTCACCCCCAACACTTCAACACTTACTCCAATGCGTTGTATGCATGCTAACAACGACCAAGTATAACCCGGAGACGGTATCCACCGATTTTGACGAAGCGGATCGTTTGTATTTCGAGAATATTACGCTCGAAACGGTTTTGGACATCTACCAGATGGAATCCAGCAGCGGCGTCATATTGTCCATGGGTGGCCAAGCACCAAACAACATCGCTCTGCCGCTCTACCGATCTAATGTCAAGATTCTCGGAACCTCACCAGAAATGATCGATACTGCAGAGAACCGATACAAGTTCTCTCGTATGCTCGACAGACTGGGCGTTGACCAGCCAGAATGGAAGGAACTTACGAGTATTGAGGAGGCCCGCGCATTCTGTGACCGCGTCACCTACCCCGTGCTGGTTCGTCCTTCATACGTGCTGTCTGGTGCTGCCATGAACACAGTGTACTCGGAGCACGATCTCAAGAACTACCTGGCCCAAGCTGTCGAGGTTTCCAAGGAGCACCCAGTCGTCATCACCAAGTATATCGAGAACGCCAAGGAGATTGAGATGGACGCCGTTGCGCACAACGGTACCATGATTGGGCACTTCGTCTCTGAGCACGTCGAAAACGCTGGTGTGCACTCTGGAGACGCCACGCTTATTCTGCCTCCTCAAGATTTGGATCCGGAGACTGTCCGCAAGATCGAAGACGCCACTCGTAAGATCGGTGATGCACTCAACGTGACTGGACCTTACAACATTCAATTCATCGCCAAGGACAACGACATTAAGGTCATCGAGTGTAACGTTCGTGCTTCGCGATCATTCCCATTCGTGTCAAAGGTCACGGGTCTCGACATGATCGAACTGGCAACCAAGGCTATGGCCGGTCTTCCTGTCCAGGCCTACCCACCGATCAAAATGCCACCCGAGTACGTCGCCGTCAAGGTGCCACAGTTCTCTTTCTCGCGTCTTGCTGGAGCCGATCCAGTCATGGGTGTCGAGATGGCATCTACCGGTGAGGTCGCATGTTTCGGTCGCACCAAGTACGAGGCCTACATGAAGGGTCTCATCTCCACAGGATTCAAGCTCCCGAAGAAGAACGTCCTGCTCTCGATTGGATCGTTTAAGGACAAGGTTGAAATGCTGCCAAGTATTCAAGAGCTTTACAAGATGGGATTCAAGCTCTTCGCCACTGCTGGTACTGCAGACTTCTTGGAGGAGCATGGCATTCGCGTGCAATTCTTAGAAGCTCTTGGCTCGGACGACCAGCGTGAGGAGTATTCTCTGACCCACGCTCTGGCCAACAACTTGATTGATCTGTACATCAACTTGCCATCCGCGAACAAGTACCGACGACCGGCGAACTACATGTCCAAGGGATACCGCACTCGTCGTATGGCTGTCGACTTCCAGACCCCACTGGTGACCAACGTCAAAATTGCGAAGATCTTAATCACAGGTATCTCGCGCAACTACGACTACAACATCAGCAGCGTCGACTACCAGGACTTCTCGCAGCAAGCACTTGTGCCTTCGTCAGTGCCCAAGCCTCTACCTACAGTGCCAGTGACGGATCTTCTTAAGCGTTCGACCTTCAAAGGCAAGGACCTCGTTTCAGTCAAGCAGCTCACCAAGGAAGACTTGCATCTGCTCTTCACTGTTGCTGCTGAGATGCGTCTGGGTGTTGAGCGTGACGGCTCTTTGGATATCCTCAAGGGCCGGGTCCTGTGCTCCATGTTTTTCGAGCCCTCGACTAGAACATCATGCTCTTTCGATGCCGCTATGAAGCGTCTTGGTGGCCAGACTATCGTCGTCAACGAAGCTCACTCCAGCACCAAGAAGGGCGAGTCATTGGCTGACACCATCCGGACACTGGACCAGTACGGCGATGCCATCGTCCTCCGCCACCCAGACAACGACAGCGCAGACATCGCAGCCAAATACGCCGACTGCCCCATCATCAACGCCGGCAACGGCTCTCGCGAGCACCCAACCCAAGCACTCCTCGATCTCTTCACCATTCGCGAAGAACTCGGAACAGTCAACGGCCTCACCATCACCTTCACTGGCGACCTCAAATACGGCCGAACCGTCCACTCTCTCTGCGAAGTCCTCAAACACTACAACGTCAAAATCCAACTCGCCGCCCCCGCAGCCCTCGCCCTCCCCTCCAAAGTCAAAGCCGCCCTCGAAAGCCGCGGCCAACTCGGCACAGTCTCCGAACAACTCACACCGGAAATCATCGCCAACACCGATGTCCTCTACTGCACCCGCGTGCAAAAAGAGCGATTCGATTCTGAGGCTGCTTACGAGGCTGCGTTGGAAGAAGGTGGTTTCTCGGTCAGCGCTAAGACTCTGCGCGATGCGAAGAAGAATATGATTGTTATGCATCCGCTGCCGAGGAATGAGGAACTTGCGGCTGACGTGGATGATGATCCGAGAGCGGCGTATTTCAGACAGATGAGGTATGGTATGTTTGTGAGGATGGCGCTTTTGGCACTTGTTATGACGCCTTGAACAATCGGTGGGAGAACGGAAGTGGAGTGAATGGGAGAGGATTTGTGATATGGCGAAGGGAAGGAAGGAAGGAAGGAAAAATGGGCTTTCACGCATGCTACGAAATGACCGAAAAGTAAAACTGTGTTTTCTGTTTTTGATATGCTGTGCTTTTGCTCTGCAGCTGGGGTGTTTGTAAATGGTATTCCCTCTGATCCGCTGCGTGTTGTGGTATAGATAGTTTCGAGGCGCCGGGCGTTTTCGATTGGAATTGTCTCCAGCAATGAACGCTCGACGAAGCTCATGAAATCAGTTTTGTGTAGTAACAGATGTCTATAATGAATACATTAGAGATGAAAATGCGTGCGTGCGTTTGTTTCACTTTTTTTTTTGTATCTTGTGCGTTCTATGTTCTCCAGATTCAGATGATACTGCCATTCGATGTCTCGATCTCTGAATTATTTTCTTTTCCAAGTACCAGTTCTCTCAGGCTCATCGCATCCTAGCGTACGCCTGCTTCACCTCTACAAGCTGATGATGCGAAACTCTGAAGGAGTTGCAGTCTCAGGCACCCTTGAGACCCGGTCTCAGTTATCTCCGGCACCAATTGTCGCTCCGACGTTTTCACAGCGGTAGATCCCGTACTGTGCTTCTTTCTGCAAAGAAATACGATTCGCAGTAGATACACATGTGGCAGTTGAACAACACTCAGGACGGTATTTCCGCTTGCCCATCGCAGCTGAACAACGCAATACGGCACTCGGTTAGGCGCGGTCCAATCCACTCCACTCATTTCTACCTCTCACCATTTCGAGCGCGCTGTCCGCGTGAAGTCGCATCGCAGCAGACTCTCTCACATGCCGAACACCAGACTCTTTGCTCGACGACGTCATCGTCCTGCTAAACGGCGAATATATCGGCTCGTTAAAAGACGTGGCGGCCGCGGTCGTAAGCGATGTGCCGGGTCAAGGTTTTGGAAAAAATTCAAGGATGGCTTGGCGCTGTTGAACCTTTTTTTCTCTTGGTCCTCATCTCAACATGGGGCCATGTTCGGGAGCGTTCCGTAGCGCGTAGTGGCAAGGTCGGACAGATTGCTGGATTAGAGAACGATGTTTTGTGCGTGCGATGCGGTGGCGATGTGCGTTGGAGGCGAATTGCGATGTCGTTGCGATGTCGCTGGCAGTTGGACGACTTCGGGTGAAGCTCCGATGGGCAACGTTGAGAGAGGGAATTTCGAGATTCGTATCGGGGGTCGGAATGGTCCGCAAAGAAACACGAGTGATGTGCCGCTGGTGATTTTGGTGTCGCGCCTGCTATTTTGCTGTCGACCTCGAGATGGAAGGTCTTGCTGCTGATGTAATCGTCGGACATTTTACTGCTTGTGAGCAAAATTGGATGACCTGTGCTGCATCCTGTCGTGAGTGAATAAAAGAAATGCGCCGAAGAGGCTGTGGTTCAACTGGAGCGTCGCAGCTCATGAGCATTTCGTCAACTTCGTATCAAAGCAGATTTGCTGTATCTACAAGAAATTCACTGATCTGCCGTGAACTCATCGCTTCTCGAGCTGTGCATTCAAATTCGTTTGCGCATGCATGACATCGTCCGGCACAATACTGACTCTCCTGTTCGATCCCTTCTCCTCTGGCTTCCTGATTCCAATGAGGTGGCCCATCTCCGTCCAGAAACCAATCGGAGGGTGAATAAATGTCTGCTCGTAGGCGTCGACAACTGGTCGCTCCCATACAAGATCGGCATCTTCGGACTTGACCCACTTGGTCTTGTGGATGAGTTTCCAAATGATGAACAGCGGTGGGATGAACAATTGCATCGTGTAGTTCGAGAAGAAGTTCGATGTGCTCCAGGGAAGGTATGAGGTATAGCCGTAGATGCAGCAGACGGTGAACATCCATGCGAGGCCGAAATATGCGCACCATGGCTGCAGCCAGCCGGTGTAAGGTAGGGTCTTGCGATCGAGACCTTGGACCTTGCACGCTTGGTAGAATCGGATGTAGGTGATGCACATGGTGACATAGTTGATGAGACCTGGGGCTAGTCAGTAGGACTTCATCGCGCACACGACGGACGATCAACGTACCTCCACCAGTGACCAAGCTGGAGAACCATGTGATGGCAACTCGGGAGCTGCTCGAGACTGAAACGAAGGACAGCATTGGGAAGATCATAACCACGGCGAAGCAGTAGATCGGCACACCCTTCTTTGTGCAGTGTCGCAGGAATTTCGGAGCTCTCCCCTCCAGGGACAGTGAGTACAGGTTACGAATGGCGCAGTAGGTGTATGTGTTGCCAGCAGAGAAGATCGAAGTCAGGATAAGACTGGTTGTGTTAGCATGTGCTTTATTGATCTGAGGGTATGAAGTCTTACGCATTGACGATGTCTGGCAGCACGGAGATACCCAGGTTGGTCATGGCAATGACATACGGCGACGCTGCAGCAGAGCCATTACCCTCGCCGCCCTCGACGACATCCCTCAGCTTTTGGTCGCGAGAAGAGCAGACAATACCAACGGCCAAGGCTCCGACGATGACTAGTCATCGTGGTCAGTGTTGCTGCCGAAGCGACATACCAGAATGGGTTAGAACACTTACAGAAGAGACCAAAGCGCACATAGACCATCTTGAAAGCGGCCTTGATGTAAGTGCGGGGCCGGATAGCTTCAGCAGCGACGATCGAGATGTATTCGGGACCGACGACGGTGAAGACGGCAGACGTGAGGCCGCCCAAGAATCCTTCGAAGCGTCCAAGGTCACCGGTCGTGATGTACTCGCGGAATGCGCCTCCGTCGGTCCAGTTGCGGAATCCATATGCGTCGCCTTGCGGGTTACCTCCAACCATGGTCACGAAGGTGAAGAAGAAGAGCATAAAAATCAGGATAACCTTGCCGCCGGACAGCCAGAACTCGGCTTCTCCAAAAGCTCCGACTGCGAGGACGTTGATAAAGCTGTGCGATCGTGTCAGTGGCGATCAATTGGCATTGTTGTAGAAACTCACGCATAGCATGCGATGACACCAATGATGATTCCAACAGTAGGACCAGGTTCAGTGGCTTTATCAGACCAGAATGACAAGACCAGGACAAAGGCGGAGATCTCGAACGGCACGAGTAATGCCTCGTAGAAGAAGCTGTGCGTTGTGTTAGCAGATGTAGTGCTCTCACATATCAATTCTGGGCCACTCACAAATTCCATCCAACCATGAAGCCAAGCGCATCGTCGACCCATTCACCCGCGTGTCTGATGAAGCCACCAGATACGGGATAGGCAGTGGTCATCTCAGCCACACAGTTGTTGACCATGGCCAAGACACAACTTTGTACAATATATGCCAGCAGCAGGTTTGCAGCACCGCCCTTGTACAGACCAGTTCCTATGCTGACGAACAGAGCGGTACCAATGGATCCTCCAATGGCGATGAGCTGAATTTGACGGTTCCCCAGATGTCGTTGAAGCTGATCGGCGTTGTCTGCGGAAAAGCCCTCGCCGATGTCAGGGCCATTGCCGGACGAGTTGTCGCCATCCTTCTCTTTGTCGCCGAACAGTCCCATGGCGGCGGTAGTTGTCAGTCCCTGGGGCGTGCACTTGGAGAGTCAAGTCTGGGGAGGAAGCACAAACAAAAAAGCAGCAGCAGCCGGGCAGGGTGCCAATCTAATAGAACCCACGCGACAGTAGACGATGGAGCAAGGATGCTGGGGCGCAGTAGAGCAGATTGAGATAGCGTGCCGCAGGCCGTGGCCGCGACGATTGGTGGCACGGCGGGCTCATGTTCCTTCGCGCTGCAACGCCAGTTGGGCCATGCTGGATGCGTGGAGCGGGCGGGCGACTGAGGGCGCCGCTGATGACACCCCATGCCGATCCCCAGACGCGAAGCACTCGAATGCGCGCTGTGCTGCGAGAGCGAAAAGCTACCGGCAGCACACGCGCGGGTTAATTGGAGAGATGAGGCTCACGGCTGTGTTGGGAGGCCCCACCACTGCGGAGACCGGCGTCGAGGACCGCTGGGTGCGCCATGCACAACTGCCACAACCAGTGCACAGAAGTGTGCCTCATCGCGCTTGCCTGAGCACTTGGCGCTGCACGAGAGAGGTCATCTGCGGACACAAGCTGCGCCTTGGTCGCGTTTGGCATTATGTCATCAAGCAACGCAAGCCTGCGCAAGACGAAAAGAGGCCGCTCAAGCACTGCCAACAGACACCTGAGGCCATCCCCCGCTCGAAGCAAGGCAGCGACACTCTCATACCGGCGGTGGCACCTGCACGATAATGAAAAGCACATGATTGGGAGAGATAATGACATGGACGATGGACATAACCAAAACCCGCCGTTGTGGGCCACAGAAGAGGACCTTGGAGAAGTCCCTGGGCGCGCGAGCCACAGCACCCTCGTCGCCCTCAAGACACCCTTTCCCCTCGTTTTGACGTCCCTTCCAGGTCTACAAACCAGGTCTCTCCATGTTGCGAGCGCACATGAACCCCACGCGACTTCGGAAGAATGGCACGGAAGGCTGTAGGGCTGGCGGTAGAACAGGCACGACCGCTACCTAGACCACAAGTACTTGCGTACTTCACACAACTCGGGCGTGAAATGCCTGAAAGCGGAAAGCAAGACCTTCTATCCTGATAGTGTAATCTATCGACAAGAGTACAATACATCCGCACGCGGAGCAACACCTCCCTCCGATACTCTGATATCCCATCACTGGCGCCTCCGGAGATATTGCGGAGGTATCATGGAACGACCGCGCTGCCCTCATTGAGACATGAGGGGATGAATACGACTCTGGCGGCGTCTTCTGGCATCCGAGCATGTCCATTGACGTGGGATGGCTATGGCCGCCATAGACGAATCTGCACAGAATGCCTCGAAGCGGAATGAAGTCCCAGGTCTGCTTAGCCGAGCATCCCAAGCAGTCAGAGATGCGGTTGCTACTGCCATAGGGATCGTTATCTTGGGACATCTGCACAAAACGTACCTGAAACATGACGGCATCTCCGCATTCTCAACAGACTAGTACACGCCGGCCGGTCTAGTTCTGACAACCGGCGCGAACGGTTGTAGAAAGCAGGCCGGGGTGCGGCCTACTACCATACGCCGGCACATGGCTGAAACGTATGGACGACCATAGGGTCGGTAGGTGATGCCACGCCATACGTATAACGCTCGCGCACGTGGAGATGGATCGTGTCACATGAAGTCGCAAGATCTAATAGAAAGCCACCGCACCTGCCAATCGGAGGCTGCACGATTGTTGTCAACTTTATGATGACTCAGATAACAATGTCTTTCGCTAGGCATCATTGCAATTCTGCAGGCTACAACGCTATCGATACGTTCGCGCTGGTGGCAATGAACGCGCATTCACCCCAAGGAGGAAAATAATTCCCGCCTGGCTAGACTCTATCTCCGCACTACAGTGTCAATCTGAACCCTTGCTGACCTTCTATCAGGATCTCTCCTCGATCCGCTTTCCGATTGAGCTTCCTGTACAGCCAAAAGTTCTTTGACACGAGCAAGATACTCGACGCATTCATCACAATGACCGTTATCAAGGCGGGCTTGTAACCGGGCGCGTCTTGTTGCCGAAAGATATTCGCAGCAATGATGCCACTTATCCCGCTTGCCCCGACCAGGACCGCGCTCGCTACCGCACGTTTCGTATTTCCAACGATGTTGTTGTGCATATAGGTAAGGATCGTCGGAACGTTGGAGTTGCCTGCTGCCACGCCCAGGAAAGTGCCAGCATATCTCGCCCGGGGACTCGAGGTCGCGAAGCCGATCATGGCCAGACCGATGAGAGCTACCGCGCTGTTGAAGATGATGAGATGGCCGCGCTTCCGGTAGCGATCGCCAATCCAGGCCGTGATGAGCATCCAAGGAGCGGCTACCGCGTAAGGCGGAAATGAGAGAACTTGTGCTTGCACAGTCGAGTATCCCAGATCATTCTGAAGAATGATCGGCAGGAAGAGACTGAAGGAATAGGACACTGTGGCCGCGATGAGATAGAGCCACGCCCATTCGAGGACCTTCCAATCGCAAATGTAGCGAAGGATGTTCCTCATGGTCATCTCGTCAGAAACCGCATCTCCTCTGTCCTTCTCGAGGCGGGCCATCACGATACTGGCTTGCCGCGCTGAGAGAAAAGGCTTCCGTCCGAATAGACCCTTCCTGGTCGCCTTGTCGGGAAAAGGCACAATGATGAAGACCGACACCAGTCCGAGTGCGACTGTGATCAAACCCTCAATAATGAAGCTTCACACGATAATCGTCAGCCGCGTAAACCTCCTCCATAGTAAGACGAATGCAAGAACACTCACATCCACCTCCACCCTCGAATTCCCGCAGTCCCCTCCATCTGACTCAATCCATAAGCCAACACATTCGCCAACCCAGAAGCCAACGTAGCAACCATATAAAACACACTAAATCTCTTCTGAATCTCATATCGCACATACCAGCACGACAAAAGATACACACACCCCGGATAGAACCCTACACATCATCCAACGTCAGTCAAAAACGAAACCTCTCTCCTCTCCCTCCCCCATTCGCACCCTACGCGTTCAACTCACCAGCCTCCAACGCCCCAAGCACAACTCTACACCCCAACAACTCCGTCCAATCCCCCACAAACCCACAACATAAACTCACAACCCCAAACAACGTCGCCAACCCACTCAACCAAATCGCAGGTCCCACTTTTCGTAGCAAAATATTACTCGGTAATTCGAATAAAATATAAGGAATAAAAAACATCATGGTCACGATGGAATAGCGTTCTCCGATTTCGAGGCCGAGATCGGAATTTGCGCCTGCTACGCGAGCGTTGGCGAGGTTGGTGCGGTCGATGAGGGCGAAGGAGTAGAGGGCTGCCAAGATGGGGAGGAGGCGGAGGTCGATGAGGCGGAGGATGTGGCGGGTTTCTTTTGGAGATGGGTCTGTGTCATTTGAGGGGGCGGATTCGAGGGTTGAGGGGTCGGATGGTGGTGATGAAGGTGGTTGTGTTTCGAGTGGTTGTTTTTCTGAGGAGGGAGGGCTTGGGGTGGTTCCGTGGTAGTGGTGGGCATTCTGAGGGAGGGTCTGAGTGGAAGTGTTAGTTATCTCTATCAGAGATATTGTTTGTAGTTGATAAGATCTTACTCCATTATGACCGGATGTTATTGAGGGCTTCTCGCTCGACATTGTGAGAAATGTAGAAATGCCAGCGTGTCGGTGTGCCGCACCAGCTCTTTCCAGAGTTCAAGGGCCGGAGTCGCGAATCTACAGATTCAACTTCCGAATATCGCTCCAACGTATACTCCACAGCCTATATGCTTGACCGACACCTCCGGGAGCATTGTGATGCGGAGAAAAATTGGGGTCGGACGTTGACGACGGTGATGCATGATGTACGGTAGCTCAAAAAGTGGGCTGTCCTGTTTGGGGAATTGATGTGCCACATCGTAATGGTCGGAACCTTCTCTTGCGGCTCTACGTCTATATGCATAGATCTACACATATTTAAGGTGAGGCTTGTGAATCGTATCGCATGTATGAAGCGATGGCTCGTGTTAAGGCTTTGCTTCGCAGCAACCTGTCATCACTTTTCGACTGGCTACACGGGAAAGCTGAAGAGCTTACAATCGATGAGATATTATCACAGACCCGTCGTGTAGTCTCTGCCTTAAGTTGACGACGTGGCCGGCTGATATCGTGTCACCTCAATTACTTGATCGGTATCGACAAGTCTTCGATCATCCAAGCACAAGGTCAGATGGAACAGTTTTATGCGCAATGGGGCTAGCCAGCCTTGCCTCTCTGAGCTCTTTCGGTTGCAACGGCTGCAACATGTCGACTGATAGCGTGGTCGCAGTAGGCAGCTGCTCGAGTGGTCCAGCTCTAGTGACCGCTTCTTGAGCTGCCGCATATTTGGAGGCCCGAACATATGAGAAACCTTCCATACACACGCAACATCGACATCTTGGGAGACGCGAGCAAAAGCGCGTTCTGGCTTGATCTGCTTGTGGGCGCCGTCTCTCACACGCCTTCCAGCTGAATTAACCTCATGCGTGTTCTATCGGCTTGATAGACAGATGATGACCACCTCATGAGCTGCGAGACGGTCAGACCGGGCCACGTGAAGAAGGCTCTCTCGCGACCAACAATGGTCAGCCAGGTGAATGCCACTCCTATGTGGCATGTGCGAGCGATTGCATGCGCAGTCTTGAGCACTTGATATCAATGCCAGCGTCTTCAAGGCACTTTCGGCGACAGCACGATGTTGTCAATCAGCCGCACGGGCACCTTGTCGTCTCCCAAGCCCAGCCTCTCCCCTTCTTGGGTAGCTTCCAGTGGGAGCATCTTGACGGCGCCGCTGAGGATGGCGCCCCGGCTTGAGTCCACGTTGTCCACCTCTTCCATAGTATCCGGATCTGCGAGTGAGATGTAGTCCACTTCAAACATTGCTCGCTCAGTCTCTGCCTCCTCTTCTTGCTCCAATTGTCTAATGTTCACCTCATCCCAGGCATGCGCCAGTATCTCGTCCCTCATCCGCTTGCCCTTCAAGTATGCAGCCTCAGCAGCTCGCAAAGCTTTGTTCAGCACAATGCCGGTCGTCCTTCTCCTCTCGCCAAGGTATACGTTCCTGCTGCTCATGGCTAAACCGTCTGGCTCTCGTTCTGTAGGCAGAATGCGCACTTCTGTGTCCAAATGGAAGTCCTTGACCAGCCTCTTTATCACCACAGTCTGCTGCACGTCCTTCTGCCCAAAGTACACGCGATCTGCCTGGCATATGTTGAACAGCTTCATGCAGACTGTTGCTACGCCGCGGAAGAAAACGGGCCTGCTCTTGCCCTCGAGCAAGTTGCCCAGCGGTGTGATGGTGACGAAGGAGCCTTGACCGGGTATGCTTGAGTCCGGTGGCAGTGTAGGATACATAGCCTTGGTTGTAGGGGCGAACACCACATCAATCCTGCCCTGCCCATTCTTACTCAATTCGGTGTCGAGTTTCTGGAGCTTCTCCATGTCGCTTTCCCAAGTTTTCGGGTAGCTGTCCAGGTCCTCGTTTACGCCGAATTGTGTCGGATTCACGTATATCGACACGAAGACCTTGCTATTCTCTGCTGCCGCGGCTCTTACTAGCGAAATGTGCCCTGCGTGAAGGGCGCCCATGGTGGGCACGAGGCCGACTGTCTCTCCTCCGAGCAAGAGCGAACGCCGCCGCTGGCGTATATCGGTAACATCACGTGAAACATGAATAGCTCGTGAGAATGTGCTCAGCGCGGGCACAATGGGTCGGGCGGGCTTGAGAACGCGGGTGATCGATCGGGCGAGCATCGTGAGGACGCTGTCGAGGTCGCCGGAGGAAGTGGCTAAGCAGAGTGATGTCTGAACGAATGCGATGCTCTACGCAGCTCCATGGCGGCTCCGATGACTCAATCCCATCTGGACGAAGTGGAACATCCTCATGTCTACGGCGGAGTCGTGAGCATTGGATCGAGGCGAGCTATGACCTTGCTCTGTGATTTAAGGTTGGCGCTAGTGCTGCACCCTGGCGGCAGATTCTCGAAAAAGTCGACTTGGGCTAGCAGTGCTGCATACACAAACCGCATCGCATTTCCATCATGGCCGACGATGGGTTGATGCTCAATTTTGAGCTGCCGAGCGATGCGTTTAGTGCGCCCAGAACAAAAGTGAAAGGCGGAAGCTGGAAGGACCGTCTGACCGCAAGGAAGTCGGCCGAATATGGACGCAAAAAAGCACAGGAACGAGCCTCTCAAGCCGACGATGCGAGTGCCAACCCCTCGAAAGTTATTCCTCAAGACGATAACAAAGACCGCTTTGCCGAACGACCAGCAAAACGAGCTCGCGTTGGCCATGATGTCTTGCCGAAAACCAAGGACGGCCAAGTTATCTCCTCGCTTTTCTCCTTCAACAAATCGGCTACCGCGCCACGCGAAGCAAAGCCAGAAATTCAAGACGAAGAAGTGCAAGCGAGTAATGCACCTCTTGCCAACGATGAGACGGCCAAGTTCACCTCTCTTGGACTATCATCCACACTGGCCTCTCACCTGCTCAACAAGCTGAAGATCACTGCTCCCACCGCTATTCAACGAAAGGCAGTAGCACAACTGGTCTCCGAGAACACTGACGCGTTCATACAAGCACAAACTGGTTCTGGAAAGACGCTGGCATACCTCCTTCCGATCATCGAGCGAATATCACTTATCTCGAAACGCATGAAGGACGAAGGAGGCAAATTCGATCGACATAGCGGGCTATTTGCCATCGTACTGGCTCCTACACGCGAACTTGCTCGACAAATAGCAAGCGTGCTTGACTCACTCCTGTCATGTTACCACTGGATTGTTGGCGGGACTGTTGTGGGTGGTGAGAACAAGAAGAGTGAGAAGTCCCGCGTCAGAAAGGGTCTGAACATCCTTGTCGCCACGCCAGGACGTATGGCCGATCATTTGGAGCATACAGAAGCATTAGATTTGTCAATGGTGCGATGGTTAGTGCTCGATGAAGGCGATCGTCTCATGGAGTTGGGCTTCGAGCAAGATATCCAGAAGATTGTCAGTGTGCTGAATCTACGCTCGAGGAAGCGAGTAGAACAACCGCCGCCAGGTAAGTGCTTGTTGGTGTCAACTCACCTCCTAAGTTATCGAGGAAATTTGAAGCTGACAAAGATCAAGGCTTACCGGAGAAGCGAACGACAGTACTCTGCTCGGCCACGATCAAATCCAACGTAGAACAGCTACGCGCTATCTCGCTGAAAGATCCTGTCTCGATAGCTGTGGACAATGGTTCGACGGCACAGGCAGAAGGCGAGACCGAGGAGAACAACTTCTCTGCACCAGCACAGCTGAAGCAGAGTTATGCCGTCGTTCCACCAAAACAAAGACTCGTCACACTGGTTGCAACCCTCAAACAACAATTCAAACGCAAAGGCAGCGTAATGAAGTGCATAGTCTTCATGAGCTGCGCAGACAGCGTAGACTTTCACTTCGAGCTCCTCACACGGGGCGACAAAACAGCATCCACAGCAGAGGAACAGCCCAGTATAGCAAAACAACACAACCCCGGCAAACACAGCACCTCCACAGCCGACAAAAACAAAATCGCCCAAGGCACCACAATCGCAGAAACCCGTACCCAAGGCACCTCCACCTCAATTTCTAGCCGCGACTCCGGAGAAATCAAAATCTACCGCCTCCACGGCTCCCTCCAACAAGCAACCCGAACCAGCACCCTCAAAGCCTTCTCCACAACCGAAGACCCGGCCGTCCTCGTCTGCACCGACGTCGCAGCCCGCGGTCTCGATCTCCCCAACGTCGACCTCGTAATCGAATACGACCCCCCCTTCAGCAAAGACGACCACCTCCACCGCATAGGCCGCACAGCCCGCGCAGGCCGCGACGGCCGAGCCATGATATTCCTCCAACCAGGCTGCGAAGAAGGGTATATCGAAATTTTGAAAGAATCCAAACCGAAAAATCTCACTCGCCACGATGCGGAAGAATTACTGCGCAAGGGCTTCTCGCCTACGAGTGGAGTCGTACAAGGCCGGGAATGGGAACAAATCGCAACGGATTTTCAATTGGATATTGAGAGATGGGCGCTTGAGAATCCGAAACATTTGGAACAGGCGAGGAGAGCTTTTCAATCGCATGTGAGAGCTTATGCGACGCATGTTTCTGCTGAGCGAGGGATTTTTAATATGCAGGAATTACATTTGGGGCATTTGGCGAAGGCTTTTGCGTTGAGGGATAAGCCGGGTGCGATTAGAGTTCCTGGTGCGAGACCGGGGGCTGGGAAGGATAAGAAGGGGAAGGCGCAGGCGATTGCGAATGCTGCTGCGAAGAATGGTGGGAAGGGTGATGGGAAGCGGTCGGCGGGTGCGTTGGATGATGTTACGGAGGTCGCGGATGCGGAGGCTGCGAAGAGGAAAATGCAGCAGATGTCGAGGAAGATGGGCGGTGCGAGTGAGTTTAATTTGGGATGAGAGAGTGGAAGAGATAGATGAGGGAACTTCAATATCTACTGCTCCCTACCGCACTCTTCATTTTCCGCTCCTGCTATCTGTTTCCCAGAGAGTCGGAGAACTCCCAAAAGCTCCATCATAGTTGCGTGCATTACAACGGCGCAGGCTTCAGGAATGAGCACACTCTGAAGTGGAGCTCGTCCACGGCCTCTGTAGATATTTGCTTGCTTAGGGTCCATACTGCTTGACAGCAGAAACATGGATATGGAAGGACCGTGCGATACGATATAAGTTTGGAAAGTGGTAGAGAAGATCGAATCGAACAGCTCATAGATCACTGCCATTTGCAAGCGACCAAGAAGCACAATTCTCGTATCTTGGAGGAATAGAAAGGTGCGAACGTAGGCAACTTGTGATGGTAATTTACTGAGATACTTCGACCGCCGTCTCGTCGGGGCATCTCTGAAGAAGTGCATATTCGCCTGGATTTGGTAGCTGTGGTTCCATACCAAAGGCGATCGACCTGCATTTCTCAATTCGGACGGTAGGACGTCCATTCGTCCGAACAATACATGCTCGAGAGTGGGCCTCTGACTAGCGACGTGATCTTTGTAGACGATTGCAACCGAAATTAAGAAAATGACAAACCCAGAAGCGCTTCCATCGCAGAGAAATGATGTATGTAGAAGGCGATGCCGTCAAATGCCAATTTTTGGACATGTGCTGGACGAGTCCGCCTACACATCGACAAGTTCCGTCAAGCTACTGCGGGCTAGTCGTCAACGCTGACTTCAAACTCTCGTCTTCAGACGTCAAGAAGAGCAGACGCGACACTAACGAAATGTAATCGCCTACCTCGCGTGCGTCCCATGCGCATTGCGCGATCTTGCCACTCGGACAGAAATGCATACAGGCACAGGGTTACTAACCTTCTTCTCCTGAATCGTCGACTCGTTTCAAGTCTTGACCTAATGTCGGTAAAGCTCCGCCTCGCTTGCTCAAGGCTCGAAAGGCGTGACTCAAGCTTTTCGTGCTGAGTGCGCTCGCCGCAATCTATGCAGCATTTCGGAAAGTTCTTCGACGCGTGGCAAGCCTTGATGCTGGATAAAGCCGGGAGGCGACTCAGTACGTTCCGGACAGAACTCCGACTTGATGTGACTGAAGTGTGGCTGTGCACAGTTGAGGGAAAGAGTACGAGTAAGCAATACAAGGTAGCATGGACTGGCCTTGGTCGGAGTTGTCCATCAGTGGTGTGTAGTCCGTTCTGCGGCAGGAAATCCGTTGAGGAGCAATAAGGTACTTGAAACCCGGCGCCAGCGGAATCTCGGTGTGCTCACAGAGCTGCCTGCGGAGCGACGGGAGCATGGACGATCGAAATACGCGAATTCATCGTTGTAATCCGAGCTGAGAGGCTGTATTTGTGATCCGTGGTTCGACAGGTACGAGCAAAATGTTTGCCTTTAGCGGACCGTTGAGCGCACCAGATGTGAGAGAAAGATCTTACTCAATACTGTCGTGGAATCAGGGCAGTCCAGACACGGCAGGTGCAGTTGGACAAATGTACCTTTCTTCTGGAAGGCGTACGCTGTGCGGCGAGCTACAAGCTTATCGATGAGGCTGAGATCGAACCCATTGGCTCGTATTGGAAAAGGCACATGTCTGAGCATGACCTGTGGATATCTCCTACCTTTCGATATTCTCGTGGTCCTCCGGATCGACGGACGCACAATGCGGAGGTCATGAGCGCCAATCGCGGATTTTTGCAGAACCACTCGTCCAATGTGACAGCCTCGTGCCATACGTAAAGGTTGCAGCCGGTACCTGGTGATTGACCCGTACCATGTTTCGAATTTCGCAGTGCCTGTCCAACCAAGCACCACTCGCTCACCATTATGGAATCACGGAAGGAACATTGCTATCCGCGTGCCCGAGAGTGACAGGCGCCAGATACGGAACCCGTGCTGACTCCGCAGTGCGCTTCATTGTGGCGGGCAGAGGCTTGTATTGGATCTCCATATGATCTTGGGGTACCACAAGTCTAGTGACACGAACGTGAAGATGGTGCTTTGTGTGGAAAGCCTTGCTTGCGGCATGCTGACCCTGTTCTGCAAACCCCTGCAGCGACGCGAGGAGAAGAGTCGCACAAATGCAATATAGAATGACCTGAAGAGTGCGTGACAGCTGCGTGATCCCGAAAGGTCGGTAGCACCAAGTAATAATTCCGAAGTGCGATTGCAGCAGAGTGAGACAGTGTTGTCCAGACACACCTGGCAGCCTGGTTAAGGCCAGCTCGCCCTTCAGCTCCACTGCAGCGTTGCCGAGCGACGGCGCTGGGGTGACGACGATGTGTGGCTGCGGTGTTTTCTGCCACATGTTGTTGCACCAGGCTGCAACGGACATTTCCTGGGTGCTGTCCAGCGATGGGCGAATGCATCGGAGATTCAGGCTGCATCTCTGCACCTGCTGAGCGCTTGAGCAAGCGGTACTGGCGGTGTTGGTGGAGCTTGTAAGAGTTTTCACGAGCTACCCAGCTTTGCTGCGCACACCGCATGTGCGCAGGACGTCCACCGCCCTGTTTATGTTAGGAAAATGGTATACTTGGCACAGGCAGTTTGGGAGTTAACGCAGTGCACGGAGCGAATCCCATGCTGGAGAATTGCTAGCGCGGTGCGTTTGGAATGTGTGGTCCAATCACGGACGGGAAGGATCGATGCATCGCGACTACGCGCGGAATCGTGCATGGTGGTGCTTGCTGCGCTGTTCGTGGTGGCCAGGATGGGGAGCTGCTGGTCGCATGCACGATATGAGTCCGTTCCAACTCAACGTCACCCCGTCGACCAGTGGTAGCATCCACAGTAGATGACAGCTGTGAGCTGTCGCAAAGCGAAAGAGGAGAGCTCGCCTGGGCGGGCGAGAGGGGGCGGGGTGGAGAGGAGAGGGGTCGCTGCGACACGCACACGCAGGGCAGCAGACGGCGCGAAGTATTGCGAGCGGTGGTCGTTGCCATGACCGTTGGCAGCAAACGCGGTGGTGGTCTCGGGGGAGTGAAGACGGGTGGTGGTGGACATGTTGCCGTTCAAACTCTGTTTTGGGCAAGCGGGCCGGCGTGTCGGATGTGAGAGCAGAGACGGAGACGAGGGAACAGACCACGAGGTGCTCGGCAGCGTGAGTGGGCGGGCGTGCGTGGTGTCGAGGGCTTGCACATCCCGCTCGCAGTCTGCAGGAACTGATTGGGCCATGGCGCTGCGCTGGCGCTGCCATGCCATGCTTCCTTTTCGCCCGCGAGCCTTTTCATCACGGTGCTGCATCAGACCAGTGGTGATGTGTACGAACTACGAACTGGCAAGCAAAAGTAGACGTAGACGGCCAGCAGACGTGAACGCGTCCGCAAAGGTTCGACGTAGGTTCAGCGGGCGGGCGCTCAAAGAAGGAACGGCCGTTTGTTTCGTGCCAGGCAGATCATCGCCGCCACCACCCACGCTTACGAGAGGCGCGGACGTTGCTGGAAGGTGCCACCCGCATCTCATTCAGCGGATTCGTGTGCGACAGCGAGGCTGAGCTCAGAAATCAGCTGGACTGCACTGGACGAGTTGCACGGCGGCTGTTTGTACCATCGTCGCACGAACAGGTACCTCATCATCATGAATCAGAGTTCGTCGTCGCTCAGCGCGCCGGCGACGAGGCTGGGCTAGCGGTGCAGCCTTGACGCACACGCTGCCGGGCCGAGCGAGGCCTTCGCTACGAGCTGTTCGTCCGTTGTTGGGCATCCATGTCTTGCGCACATCCGCCTCCTGCATCCAAGCTTCCCCGTCCGTCACCCTTTTCCACTCCCAGCCAAACCTTTGCGACTCACTGCCAGAGCGCACATCCCTATCGCTTTATTTCAGGACCCAGGCCCAGCACACTTTAATTTCATCCGGCGTTTATTGGTCACCGCACCGACAAGGCAAAATTCGCACCGTGTGTGTCTGCGCCACGATCCGCCCGAGGCCCATGCGCTGCAAGGGAGTTAGCCTTTACATACCCAACCTCTCCTCTTCGCTCAGCGCGATCCCTTCTACCAGGACCTTCTAGGCCACACCAAGCGCAATTACTAAGACCATCCACCACATCACGCCGCATCACGAGGTCTTTCTGGATCTCGTTCAGACTTGTACTGCTCAAGTCTCATCAACAACCTCTCAATGTACCGACAAAGGAACGAAGCGACTCGATTTGCCGCCGCCTCTCGTCCTCCATTGCCACACTGCCGACCTCACGGCCCCAGATAGAGCGTGAGCGCATTCTGGCTCCACTGGAAGTCAACAACGAGACCACAATAACGACTTGAGGCGCGTCTGGACGCCTCGCCATCGTCCATCGATGGCAACTTTCCAGACAGCAGGCTACCCGGTGCCTCCGCCGGGCTACGGCTCCTACTATCGCACGCCTCCGCAAACACCACCGCCGGCCGCAGGGTATAATGCGTACTACTCACCAAGAAACTACTCCTACTCTGGTCAATCGAAAGGACACGCCCGACGAGCGACCGGCGATGGTACGACCGCGTACAACTACTCATACAGCGCGACGCCGACTCCCCGCAAGACCTCATACTACGCGACCGGCCGCTATTCGACACCAGAGCCCACTTACCATACTTCTGCTCAATCGACGCCTCAGCGGAAGACCGACTATGTAAGTGGCTCTGATCGTAAGCGGGAAAGCGCTCGATACTCGTATCGTCAGCCTACCGACCACAGCAAGCAGCGCACGTACTCGAGTAGCAAGCATTATTCCTCGCGGCCGCAGTACGACGAGTACTACTACGACCGCTACTATGAGGATTTGCCACGCTATGAGAGATATGAGCCGCGCCCGCCGCCATACAAGCACACATACACATATCACGACGCACGTACTGATCACCGCTATTACGATCAGGTCCCAATCTACACTCCGGCTGCAGACACCGAACAGACTCCTCGACCACGACGAGCATCGCATGGCCCCAAGACTACTCACGCCCCGCCTCCACGCCGGCCAAGCACTGCCACCAAGCCGCCACCGAAGGCAACAGAGGAGGATGCGCGTCGCGCTGGCATTCCCGCCGGTTACTCATACAAGAACTGGGATCCCACCGAAGAGCCAATCCTGTTGCTAGGATCCGTGTTTGACGCCAACTCACTCGGCAAGTGGATCTATGACTGGACCGTCTTCTTCTATGGCCCAGCCACCCCCATGTCGGAGGTCGCAGGCGAGATGTGGCTCCTTCTCATCCAACTCGCCCACAAGGTCCGTCGTGCCGAGGATATCATGCCCAAGATCCGATCACAGGCGTCACGCGACCTCGTCGACGACTTCCTCGAGTCAGGTGAGCGCCTATGGCAACGCTTCAACAAGCTCCTCAAAATCTGCGAGAACTACATGTGGAAGGCCGCAAAGAAGGCAAGCGGCGGCTCAAAGAACGTCACGATGGGCAAGGACAGTGGAAGCGAGTTCGTCGACACCATCTTTGGCCGTGACAGGGAGTTGGAGCGAACGGAGAAGTTGATGACCGGCATGCGTCTCTGGAGCATGCGATTCGACGCCAACTGCGAAGAAATCCTTCGCAATCCTGGCAAATAGAAAACACACAATTCGGTGACAGCGACTCACACGACGCCGCTGCTGCCTGAAGTGGCAAACTGGCTTTCTGGAGTTTATTGGCATCGCCCCCCTTTTTGGTGGTGGCGTCTCGTCATCGCATCGCGACTTCGCCTTCTGATACCCAACCCATCAATCTTGGTTTTATACACGGAACACTTATTACGGAGCATACTGGAGTTCTACAATTGGACTTCTTCAGGCGGCGCTGGAATATTCATCATCAATCTTACGTTCTTCTTTCCGAACATCAAAACAATCTTGAAACCGGACAAGAACGCTGTACGAATAATATCTATCTTGGTCACTTACGCACGAGATACAGGAAACACTGGGCAGGGCTGGCTGGATGCATGGGACGGGTTGGGTTGAGCATGGTGTTGTTTGTCTCCGATGACCTCCGACGAGAACTATGAGTCATCGTTTTGAGCGCTGCGCAGAAGCACTGTTTTGTCATCTCATCCTCATCGTCATTTTCCAACATCACTGCTTTGGCATTCTTGGGCTACGGGCGGGGCGGCGTACCACTCTTTTCTTTTGAGAGAGTAAAACTGGAAGGCAAAAAAGTTGTTGATTCCTGTTATCAGCGATATACCCCTTTGCTGCGACATAGTACGGTGTTGTTGTTTGTGCGGAAAACTTTTGGGCTTGCAATTTGATTCTATCGTTATAACTTGTTTTACTGTTGAAGAGGTGAGGTGAGGTCTTTCACCCACCTCCAGGTCACTTGATCATTTTATTTAATCATTTTCTAGAAAGCAGATTGGCTGCTAGACAGCATAGATTTATCATAAAAAACACTTTGAACATTGCTTCTCGCCCTCTTCCACTACACCCTCTTCTCCGTCCTGTCTCTCGTCACACCTCATCCGATCCCAAGCGCTCTCCTCCACGCATCACTATCACAACCCGTGACTTTCTCTCAAGCTCCTCCTGTCGGTTGTTCGGAGATGCTGAAGTCGTTCCGCGCAACGCGTGCTTTTTGGAACCTACTACTGTGACCTACCCGTTACGCTTGTGCTGCAAGATCCAAAGCGCACGTTTTTGCCATGCCATGTCTTGCTGCAACGCACTGATGTCTGTACCCTCGACTTTATCGGTTTGCGAGAGACAGACCAGACTAGACTTGCTCTACTGTAGTGTACCTGCAAATCGCGGAGCGAAGCTAAACTTTTCCGGCACCATGCATGCTTCTCGCGCGGTCGCGTACAAGTCCGGCTTACCTTATTATACTTCTAGAACGTGTGAGAACCTTGGTTATTCCAGAACATTGAGATCATCACTAGTTGGTTGGTTGATGTTCCGGTCTCCGACAGCAAACAAAGCATCACTTCCAAACCATCAGTATCCTGCACAGCTGCACTCACGACCCAAGCTTCGCGGAGCTGTACAGAGTGGGCAAAGCAAAGTCGTCCGATTAAGCAGCGACGATCCCACGTTCCAACGAACTGGGAACTTGCCTGCTTCAGCTGCACGGCAGCACACCCTCTTTTGCAGTTTGGGAGGCGAGCTGCGATGGGCGAATTGGGAATAAGGTAGCAAAGTACTTTTGTAGCTTTGTCTATCGTGATGAGGGGGTGACCTTGCTTTGTGGTTCGCCGAGGAGCGGCACCGTTCGGCGGGTGCGGATGTGATGTGATGCGCTGTGATGTTGTGCTGCTGTGTTTGGAGAGGTGTTCGCAGCATGCAAGGCGGCGGGCGGCAAGGCGACTGAGCGCGTGTAGGGCGGCTGTTGCGCTGTGCGGGAAGGAAGGAGAAAGGGAGAGGGTGTCTTGCGTGGTGATTTGTTATCGACAGGTGATCTTTTTCTTCTCGGTGTTTTCAGCTCTGTTGCCTTGTCTTCTCCTGGATTCACCGGTGGCCTTGCTGCTGTTGCGGTGTGTTTCGAGCCTGACAGTGCGTAGGGAGGAATGCAGTGGGTTGGGCGGCCATCTTCATGCGCAAGACGTGCATCGTAGGCGCCGCGGCTGAGACTCTCCGCTGCTGAAGGATTGCGACAATTGTGCTTGCGGATGCAGTATGCAATTTTGAGTCATCTTTCGTGCATGCAACATGTGAAACGTTTCGGTGTTGCCTTCTTCAGCCCCATCTTAGTCGTGCTCGTTGGTGCGTTACTGCCCAAGGATTTGCTCATCGTATGCACGACGCGGTCAGACTGTGCTGCTTCATGCACTCCTGTTGCGCAGCGCACTTGCAGCCGTCGCTTGGGAGAAAGTATCTGCGGCCTATTTTGGGACCTGGCAAGTGCTGCGGCAGGAACTGACTGCGCATTACGACAGGTATGACGAACATCTGTCACATACAATGACTTCTCTACTTACGCCGCGGAACGCATGAGTAATATTCATTGAACATGACGACGTGAGTCTGTCGCGATGGTAAGATGCGATCGATGCACAGAAGATGATGGCGTCGGTGGCACCAGTCCCTCGCACGGCTCTTCTTCTGAACGAAACTTTCAGGATTCAACCTTCTTGTCCTCACACGCGAACACGAATGAACCTCGTGGGAGAGAAAGCATGGGGAAGTCCATGCTCAGGATCTGTGCGGCATGACGAACCATCGAACCAACTGCTTGTGCTTTTGCCTTTGGCTTCGCCATCGTGCTTGAGGCGGAGGAAGCGCCGGCATGATGCCAGCGGCTGCTCTGACTTCACCTTCATTGACGTTCTTGCAGGACTGAAGGACCGCCCCGTCGCTACAGCGCCCGAGTCTGGAGCAGTAGGCCAAATGTCGTTGGCAAAGCGCTGCTGTGTCTGCAGCTGTCTCGTGCCGCGAGGCAGTCGCGAATGCAAGGTCAAGGACTTCTTCCAGCTGGTCCGAAATGCCGCAATGCGTGCAAACGCGTTCTCCAGAACATCCTCCAGCATTTGAAGAAGACCTCCCTAGTCTCTTCAGCTAATTATGAATCAGAGCTCAAGATCAAAGAGCATAGCCATGCGTGACAAAGAAGACCATATGCGGCGAAGCTGTAGGACATGAACAAAGAACAGGTAGGTATAGCACTTCCACGAATATGCACTCTGCTGCTGGAGCAGGGAACACATTCCACGCAGGAAAGCCGCAATGTCGCAAATCAAACTCGACATATCCCGGAGGCAGAGAGAGTTCGCGCGCTCGAAATATGCCTCAAGCTCTGAAGACGAGGATGAGAGAAGGAGATCAAAACATAAGCCAGACTCAAAGACCCTCGGCGATGAATATGAAGAGAACCGAGATGCAGCCTACGGCTCAGATAGCAATGGTCGTTGGCATGGGAAAAGCGAAGATGATCATGGTCAACATGCGCGCGGATCTGGCACTTGGACGAACAGCACATTTTCAAAGCCGTCAAAACCACGAAGAGGCGATTCTCATAGAAGAGAACGCGAAGCTCGAATGCGGGCTCACCGTGACGATGATGAGCTCGGCATCAATAGCGGAAGACCCAAACTTGAGCCCAAGCTGGAAGCAGCCAGCCCTCATACTCCGCCGAATTTCCGACACGATTTCTTCATGGGTAATTCCCCATCTGCTCCTCGTAAATCATTCCCGTGGATGGAGCAGTCACCACAACAGGAAATCTTTCGAGAGCCAGCCTCCGAAATGACCAGCCCAATCAAGGCGAGGGGCGCACGTCAAAGCCTATACACATCTGGCAGCTGGGGTCGGCCGCTAACGCCGCGCAGCATTGGAACATCTGACGGCTTCTCAAGTTTTGATGATCAGTATATCCGTGCTCTTGCCGTCGAGATCCGTGTCAACATTATGTTGACACCTTGCTTGCTGGCGTTGAGACAAGGCAAAAGTAAAACAGACCTGGCAGAATACGAGTGCACAGGCTTGACGAGGTCTGCACGAAATGCTCTTGCCCTGGCGCAGCAGCACAAGAAAGAAGTCGCAAAGGGCACCGTAGCACGATGCTACTTCTACGTAGCGCTGACCCAATTTGCGTACTCTCCGGACTCTATCCACAAAAGTGATGCACGCGCGCTGAAGTGGCTCAGGAAGACTCGTAAGGAATTTCCAGGCAGCAGCGAAGCAGATCAGGCACAGCTATGGGTAAGAGCACTAGAGAGTGCCACCAGACAACAACAACGGGAAATCAGCAGGAAATTTGACGATTGGGCAGTATCTGATTACAACGGCGATGTAATCATCAATCGTGCTCCAGTCACTGATCCGTACCCACAACCACGAAGGCCTCCTCTCCAACGGGCCGCTACTTGGCTGCGCAATTTGTTTGGCGGCGCTCGATCAGACTCCGTGCGGGAAGACGATACAGCCATTCACACCAAAGCTCCCACTTTGCAGCGCCAGACGACATCCCAGCTAAGGAGCGATCGATCCTGGTCATCAGATCAATCCTGGTCATCGGGGTCATGGAGCAGCGGGACAGAAAGTTTGCGTGGGATTATACTACGAAACGGACCTGTCAGTGTCAGAGAAGAAACCAGTCCTTCGGAACCGAGTCCTACGCATATGGGTAGGAATGATATCAAAGATGAGCAAAGCAATGGTCGGCCTGCTCCCGTAAGATCTTGGTCAAACTACAATCCCTGGCACAACTCTCAGGCTGAGCGGCCTTCAACAGCAGAGTCTATTACTCGCTGGGTCTCTGAGAAGTTAGGCTACTGGCTTGGGTCCGGGAACATGTCAGATGCGGGTTCTCCTATAAGTGACAGGCCGATGACTCGTGAGTCCGCTATTCCGGCGCCTTTGGATCCTCGAAAGCAGAGCAGAATTCCTCCGCCCTTGGATCCTCGAAGGCAGAGCAGATTCAAGACAGCCGAGGGAGGACATGTCTCTGGAACTGCGCCTTCTCGTGCTCATACGCCCACACAAGGTCCAAGCTCGAAGAGTGGGCAATACGCTTCGAGAGATGAGGTTAACACTCGAAGTAGACAGGAGACTGGTCTTGATGCTGCTGGTCTCCGCCGTCGACGCAGTAGACTAAGCTCATTGGTCCCCCGCCTATCGATACAGAAGCAACCACCGTTAATAGTAGAGGACCTTGCAGAGAAAGGTGAGAGCCCGATATTCTGGCATGAATAACTTAAGATGAGGTGGTCGGGAGGATTAGAGTGAGAAGTAAAACCACAATGCATTCTACAGCAGATTGTAGATCCGGAAGCTGACATACATTTTTCATGCCCTCTTGCGCTTGCTTCCAGTACCATATTGTTTTCTCAGCTTCTACAGGCACAACTATCTTCCAATTATTCTCTACAATTGACAAAGCCAACACTGTGCATACAAAAGAAGTCCTACCAAGCACAACCAAGAACGTGAATATCCAAACAAGACTGCAGAAGCCGCACCACCCGACCAAAAGCCGTCAACCGCCGCGATCGTCAGAGACTCAAGCTCTCTCTCCACTTTTTCAATACTCCACTCCCATACTTTCTCCAGTGGAGAACCTCACGATGGCTGCTGCTCCGGCTTTCCTCTTTGAGATGATCCAACACTATTCTTTGGCAGAATGCGTTTCCTGACCAGTCGTTGACGTTGGAACATCTGCGGTACCACTTTGCATTGCATCTTTCTGTGCTACCTTACGATGTCTCCTCGCGTGGCTATGATGCGCGTTCCGGTTTCCTGTACATTAGAAAGAGGAAAGTATATATAAAGTGGAGAGTGTGGTATTCCGCGTGTTCGCGTGTTGACTGCTTCTCGCGACTTTTTGTTCCTCAATTCCTCATTGCTCACCTGATGCAGTGCTCTCCTACTTGAACGTACTTCTCATCGTTACCTAGTCCTGATTGTTCTCAATAGCAGTCTGCTTCTCGCAGACTCACAACCCGGCAAACCACAATGGACCAAATGAAAGGCTTCCGCGTCGCGAAGTATTTCGAAAAGAGCAAGCTCCTTTTTGCCATCAACTCCATCGCAGCATTATCGATCTTCTTCTTCGGCTACGATCAAGGTTCGCCCTCCTCCCATCTCAGTCCACACGAAAACTCTCTCCACTAACACTCCCTGCACAGGAATGATGGGCGGCGTCAACAACAGCAAACACTACATCGACCTCATGAAATTCGGCTACATCGACCCCCTCACCAACGACCCCGTAATAACCGACTCCCTCCTCCAAGGCGGCATAGTCTCAGTCTACTACCTCGGAACCCTCTTCGGCTGCCTTTTGGGAGGCTGGGTCGGCGACCTCCAAGGCCGAATCAAAACCATAGCCTTCGGAGCCCTCTGGGCGATTTTCGGCGCAGCATTACAATGTAGTGCGCAAAATGCCAATTGGATGATTTGTGCGAGAGCGGTGAATGGAATTGGGACGGGGATTTTGAATGCGATTGTGCCGGTTTGGGCGACGGAGACGGCGGAGCATACGAGTCGGGGACAGTTCATTGCGATTGAGTTTACGTTGAATATTTTTGGGGTTGTGGTGGCGTATTGGTTGGAGTATGGGCTGTCCTTCATAGATGGGGGGGCTTCGCAGTTTCGCTGGAGGTTTCCGGTGGCGTTTCAGATTATTCCGTTGTTGGTTTTGCTGGGTTCAGTATGGTTCTTCCCGGAGAGTCCAAGGTGGCTGGTCAAGGTCGATCGAAATGAGGAGGCGAGGTATATCCTGGGACGATTGAGAGGAGAAGACGCCGAGGGACAAGCGAAGGCCGATGCTGAGTTCCAGGATATCAAGAACATTGTTGTGCATGAGCGCAAGACTGCGAGCAGGAACAGCTACTACTCAATGCTGTTTGGAATTGGTTCTGGCAAGCTGCACACGGCGAGAAGAGTGCAGTTGGTCGTTTGGCTGCAGATCATGCAAGAGTGGATTGGTATTGCTGGTGAGTGAATGACATCGGGTCCGAGTTGAAGTGATCAGATGCAACTTTTGTTAACACCTTTGCAGGCGTCACGGTCTATGCACCTACGATATTCCGCATTGCTGGTTTCTCAGGGGGCAAGTCCCAGTGGTTGTCCGGATTAAACAACGTATTCTACATGATGTCGACACTCATCTGCGTATTCACTCTTGATCGCATTGGTCGAAGATGGACTCTGTACTGGGGATCCGTGGGGATGGGAATAGCCATGTTCCTAGCAGGCGGGATGTCAAGAGGTGGAATCGATGCTCGAGCAGCAGGGAATGAATCCAGTGCCACATCATATGGCATCGCAGCAGCATCCTTCGTTTTCATCTTCACTTCGGTGTTTGGTGCGACTTGGCTGACTGTACCATGGCTGTACCCGGCCGAGGTATGCTCTCTTTTTGTTCTTACCGGTGTAGTAGGACTCGCTGACCTTCCATAGATCTTCCCTCTCGAAGTCCGTGCCAAAGGAAACGCCTGGGGAGTCGTCGGCTGGTCTATCGGGAACGGCTGGCTGACGCTACTCTGCCCCGTAATGTTCAGCGCGATTGGCGAGAAGACGCTCTACATCTTCGGCGCTTGCAATGTGATCACCATTCCCATGGTATGGGCTCTTTACCCAGAGACAAACCAGAGAACGCTCGAGGAGATGGATCTCGTTTTCGCAGCAGACAGTCCTTGGGTCTGGGATGCCGAAGCGAACTTCAAGCGTTTGAAGGAGGAGAATCCTGATCTGGTGACGGCAGCCAGTCGAGGTAATTCGGTCATTGATCCAGAAGCAGGGATTCGTAAAATCGCAGAGACGCATGAGTCGTTGTCGGAAGAGCCGAAGAAAGACATCAACTGATGTTGGTGAGCAGTAAGGTGCTTAGTAGATATCCCACAGTGAGACTTTCCCATCTTTGCTTCCAGCTGCCAACCAGTGCGTCGTTCGTGCTTTCTCGTCTCTCTTCTCTTCGACCGTCATTTTTCTCTGAGCAATAGCCTTCTGTTCGCCGCCATCATCATCGTGGCTGGTGACATCGGCGAATGCAATCGCATAACAACCTCCTTTGTGCCACTTCAGCACAGCCAGTTCCTTGAACCCTTTTGTAGAATACACTCTCATCCTGCCGTCCCATCCTGCAGTTGCGAAAATCTTCTCATCGTCGCGAGTTATCAGTCCTTGTTGACCCGCATGCTTGGTCTGAAGCGTCTTTGTATCTGACCCGGCCTTTGGATCGAGAGGGTGTCGAGCAATAATCGCATCAGCGCCAGAAGTATAGAAAACTCCTGAACCGGTTGCAATGTCCAGAGAGAGGGCAGGCTGGGCGTGAGATTTTGCGCTGTACACACACTGCCATTTCGCGGGCGCACCGGACTTCGATGATGGCTGAGACCAGATACATGCGTGTCCGGATTCATAGCCAGCAACGACAAGAAGGTCTCGATTGGAGTTCGTGCTAGGAGGAGAGGCGAACACGAGTCCAACAGCCATGACCATGCCAGCATTCTGCACCTCTTTCGGGGCAGGAATTGTAGCAATTCGATTTTGGGATGGCAAAGAGGTGACATTGATGCTTCCATCCTGCACTCCAGGTGTGCCGAGCAAGATACCTTCCGTGGGGAGATCTCGTGTTCCTTCCTTGGGAGCATGAATCATGCTGAAGGAGCAGAAGTTCAGCGCGTTGACAGGTAGAGTGTGTAAGAGCCATGGCTGCTTGTGTTCTGTGGAGTCCGTGCTATCAATCGGTAGCACTTTCGAAAAGTCCTTTTCGTCGTCCTCACGCAATCGCCAGACGTGGACTTTGCTGTCTCGGCCATGCCTGCATGTCCTGTCAGCACTCTTGTGAACAAGACTTGATATGCGACTCACGTTATGATCTTGTCATCATTCCAACTGCCAACTCCAAGAATTGTGCTGGTATGTGGTCGCCAAACAGCAACGGCTCGCTTCGAGGAAACACTCCAAAGCACAATCCAGCCGCTCGCGTCGCCTGTTAGCAAGCGAGTGTTACCGCGAAAGAAGTGCACCGCATGTATCTGCGCAGTGTGACCTCTCAAGATGTACGACGGTCGCGCAGGCGGATTCTCGGAGCTCTGCAGGAGGTTCGGTTCAGCCATGATGTTGGTCACGGAATGGTCGTGTACGAGAGATTGGCACGTTTCGAAGTCAAAAGCCTACAGATTTCAGCCAAATGAGCGCGTGACATTCATCTGGTCACTCGTGCGCGAATGGCATTAGGCAGCACTCGAACACTGGGTATCGGAGTCCGCGATGAAGCCTTGGCACTGAATGTCGAAGTTCGAGGGAAGGTTGGACTTTCGAGAAAAGTCCAAAAAGAGGGAAACATGAGCTAGCGCCGGCTGTCCCCGCTCACCTATAGAGCGTTCTGATTGGATAAATGGTCCTACTGGAGCCTCATTGCCTGACGACAGCTAGAAAGTATCCCCCCTCGCAATGGCATAGTCGTCCATCATGCGACCGAATTCCAGCTTCATGAGTAGACGATCCACTCCGCCACCCTTCCAAATCTCAAAGTCTCCTCTTTGGGCAGCCTTGAAATCCAAATACCTTGCTGACCCAACTCTCTCCTGATCAAGCTGCCTGAGTCTGCTGATGACCGTCTTCACATCCATGTCCACCTTGTCCCTCGCACGTTCGAGCTCCAAGATAATCTTCTGCTCTTCGTCGAGCAGATGGGGTGAGACTTCGCCCGTCGCCTCCTCTTCACCATCGGCCTTTTGCTGAATGCCCAAAAGTCGGGTGAAGTATGCGACCAGATTGTCGACGTTGCCAAGCATAGAACGTATTTCTTTCGTGTAGGACAAGTCAGTGAGTAAGAGTGCGTAGATCAAAGATGCCAGGAACAGGCGATGCCCTAGTGCCAATGTCTCCGGATCACGCTGCGTGAGCTCATCACGCTGTGTCGAGTCCACGCTCCGTGTTGAGCTTCGAGGGTCCGATGCCGACTGTTCGACCCATTGCTTGAAATGATCACAAGAGCCTCTGACGACTTCGCCCTCGAAAAATGCGGATGTCTCAGACAAAAGAAGCATTGCAGCGCTACAAGTCGCCCACACACTTCTCGATGCGGCTGCACGCTCTGTTTCCCTCTCTCGGTAGGCAGCATGTTGAACGCGAGATGAATGCAGAACTCTTCTCACCGAAGATTGACGCCAAAGTTCGCTCAGTCTCTGATGCCCTCTTCTGATGGCAAGTAAGTACGAGTTGATGGAAGAGTACGTCTCAATGTCCCTTGAAGAAAGGAACAGATCCATGGGTGGTGTGATCCGCAGATTCAGCTCGGTGGGATTCGGAAAGAGGAGGTTGTTGAACGACACCGGCGAGAGCTGGGGAACTTCCCCCTCCAGCCCATCAGCAGTAGACGGACGCGATGTTGCTGCTCTTGGGTTGATTAGAGATATGTTTGCTTGTCCAAAGTCCAGCACTTCGTCTTCGGCATGCTCCTCTCGTGCCATCAGAGTTCTCCAAACCTGACGCAATGTTTGACTGAGCTCCGCGTCCTTTATAGAAAGGCCTTGCAACGCTTTCACAGGATCTTGCGCCAGCAGACGTCCCATACTCTGCTGCCGAGCCTTCACCCGCTCTTCAGCTTCCGCAATGAGCGCGCTTGCAAACTCTGCTTGGCCAAGCAAGAAGAATCGCTGTAGGCAGTTCAAAAGTCTGGTCGTCTCGTTGAGTGGCAACAAACGTTGTAGCACGTTTCGCGAAAGTGACTGCCGAATCTCCGCAATCGCTCGAGAGAATTGAGCTGGCATGAGTGGTAAGGTAAGGGATGAGAGTTGACTCAGATGAGCTGTTGCGAGCTCGTTATCGCTGATTGAAGAAATTGATGAAGAGGAAGTTGTATGACTTAACCGCCGATGGTGAGCCACTTGATGTAGAGACTTGCCGATGAAGAGTATAGATGCAGCAGTGCCGGGCGTCACGAATGCAGGCAGAAGTGTCTTCTCCTTCAAGTACTTTGGCTCTTCCAAGCCCTCGATTTTGATGAAGAAGTCTCTGGCGCCATACGTAGGCAGCTTTCCATGCACAATCCACGATGTCAGCTGTCGTAGCCACGACGTTTCCGCCACTCGCGTGAGTTCGGTGGCAGCAGTTTCGACCTCTGGATAGCCGGTCTGCATCGAAAATCGCAATTTGTCGATGAGCCGGGCTGAATTGCATCTACTGTTCTTTCCATTTGGATCGAGCATGAAGCACGCGACTTGCCAGTACCAATTCATGACCCGGTGCCAATCATCGAATTCAGCCACGACCGAAGCCAGAGGAACGATTTCGTAGGCGCCTACAAGGCTCGCATCTTTCTTCAGTATCTTCTCCTCGACCTGCAAGATGTGTTTCTGGAACCTGCCCAGATGCATTTGCTGGATGGAGGCAGCCACGGCGCGACATATCACAGACTCATGCGTAGACGCAATCAATTCGAGATGTCGTTTGAGCTTGCGATGCAGTTCGGAAAGCGTGCCTATGGACTTGAGAAGTGCGGCTTCTGAAGGGGATAGCAGCGGGAAGTCGTCCTTGGCCCCATTTGTTGTCGAGTTGAAGAGCGGCGACGGATGGCCGGACAAGGCGAGCAGCACTTCGTGCAGCATGTTCCTCGTGGTCTGCAGCGGCTGCTGCCTGTCGCGCTCTGGCGTCGGCGCGACCTGATCACCACGCTGACAATTGGTTGCCCAGTGATCCCAGACTCAGAATGGCGAGAATACGGCCGGTCGGTGCCAAGAGATCGTCTGCCAGAATCCGGACGCGCGACTTGGAAGCTCCAGATCCAGCCACAGCGACGCGTGTGATCCGATCCTCGTGCATTTACGACGCTCGCGGGTGAGATTCGTGCATCCTCGAGGCCGGCGGCGAAGGCGTGGTTGGCTGGAGAATGATGCCTGACACCAGCGGGCATGTGTCGGCGGACGTCTCATTCAGGCAGGTTTCTGGAAGGGCGCGGCCTGACCGCATCTCGTGGCTGAGAGAGGCGAGACATTCGTGAAGGCAAAGGTGGGGAGCTGTCCGTCCACTGCACCTGCATGATGCAACTGCCCACCTTGGACAGCTGCCACCTGGGGTTCTGGACTGCCGGCGTGGTATAAGATGCAGCACCACTCGCCCTCTCTTTTGCCAGTGCTGCTCGATCCCTTTCGACACAAAGAGTGCGCTTGACATCACACGCGGTCATCCTTCACAGCGCCAGCGCCATCCGCCAGCCTCGTGCCCAAACAACCTCTACTTGACTCTCGCCGCGGAACAATCGACCCCGCCTCTTCACACCGCAACCCCCAAAACTCAAAGCCAACATGCAGAACATCCGAGCCAAGATCAAGCGAAAGTTGTCCATTCGCGATAAAGACGGTATGCAACAATGCCAATGCCTCAGCAGCTACACTGTACTGACATTTTGAAGCCAACCCCGATGACTACGAGAACGCCTCCGATGTCGATGAGGAGACTACGGGCCACCTCCATCGCGAGATCGAAAAGGCCGAGGCCGACGGCCACGACATGGGCAAGCCAGGCAGCTTTCTGAACAAGCTCATCATGCACGGAAACAAGAAGACCGAGGAGCAGCTCGCGCGCGAGGCCGCTTACGCCAACCAGGGTGGTCAGCAGCAGATCGGACAGCAGGCCGTTGGAGCTTCGTCTGACGGTGTCGTGCGATAGATGAACTTTGAGAAGGATACAGGATATGGCAATGACAGTGCAATGAATGTATGATGGAAAGACAGGACAGGTTGGACAATGAAGGTACACAGCAACCAAGAATTGAGTCCGGTTTCAGATCCCGCTCAGAGTTTCTTTTGATAGCTGTCACTCATCCTAATTGCGAACAGCAGAATGGAAACCAGGAAATACGCTCACTGTGCAATTTCTCTCTTACGAAATCAATTACGCAGCTGCGTCGCTTGTCGAGACAGAGCGCCTTAGCTATGCTGCACAAGGCGAAGACACGAGCATCGAAATGGCACTCGACTTCCCCGGGCAGATGAGTACGCAGTCTCAATCTTTGTTTTGCTTTCCGGCAGTACACAACGTTCTCGCCGAAGTTTGCTTACTTCCGAGCGCAGAGCCTACGAGGCTATCTCACGATGGGTGGGCATTGCAAAGAGGCACGAGTACAGGGCGTCCGTCAACTCACACAAACAAGATGACACTGAAACTCGACATGACTCTGGATTCTGGCAAGCTTGCGGTGCCACTGTGTAGTAGGCCAGGTTGAGAACAGAGAGCCTTCCATGTTCTGAGACAGAGATGGTATCGGATGACAGCAGCGAAAAAGTGATCGTTAGACGTCTATCTTCCCATAACGAACGAGGTTGTCATACACAACTTGACTCTCAGGCCCAATACCCACACCACAACGAATGATCACAACTCCCCATGATAAATGGGCAGAATCGGGGCCCCAACGGGCATCTTGACGTCTTCCTCCGGTGCCACTGGTCTACAATACATGCCGACCAATTCCAGAACACCCTCGATAAGCTCGTATCGCGCGCGCAGGCGGCACTCCTCTCCCAACGACCGGCATTGCGACGCGCAGTCTGCTTTTTCGCGCTCCAAGTCCATTGCTTCTGCGTGCTTGGAGAATCGCCAAGTGCGGCATTTGGTCTGCTCCTTGTCATCGTACTTCAGGCACTCCAGGCCGACTTTGTCGCCTGATTTGTCGTTGCTGTTCTTCTCTGCGAGACCGAGGAGTGTGAAAAGCGCCAAGGCTGCCGCTTTGATGCCGACCATCTTGACTGTGGTTCCGAAGCACGTCAGTGAATTGAACACACGACAGCGAAGTGGGAAAGTCCTGACCCGAGGTTTCAACTGGCTTTGTCTTCTGTTGAAATATGGACTAGAGCTGGTGATTGAATAGCGCTGTAGTCGTTTGCTTCTGGTGATGAAGATGTGGTGTGGGAGAGACAGGAGGAGGTGGGAGGCCGAAGGTGTATGGCAGTCCATCCTCCTGTGCTTTCCTCGATGTTGATACTGCAAGAGCGTTGCCAGGAGAGAAGGCGGAGAGGTGAAATACGCAGGTGCGGTCTTTCGCGTGGGAAGTTCTTCTTGGTGCATCGCAGGCGCTCTCCTGCCTTTTGCGGTTGGAAGCCGCTGCCGCTTCATTCAACGCGTTTGGTGCTTGCCTTTGCAGAGGGACCCAACTCGCAGGCTGGTGTGATCGGTAGAACAGACCTTCCGCTATTGCCAGTTTCCGAGCTTCCCTCTCCGCTGGGCTAGGGCACTGGCTATTCGATTTATCATCGAAGACCTGAGAAAGAGCCAGTCTTCAGGAAGCATTTGGCGTACTACGATCCTGAAATTCAAGCTCACTCGAGACTCCGGGTCAGTCCAGTCCAGTCCATCCTCACCTTCCATCCTCCCTCACATCCCCACCCTCACCTCTCTCAACATCCTCACCACCTCTTACCTCAGGCCCCTTATAAACCTGCAACTTCTGCCCGAAAGGCACCTCCACTGACCTCACATTATTCTTCCCCTTCAATCTTCTCCCTTGATGTCCCGTTCTAGCCGCAAGTCTATCTCTCGACTCTCCCAATCCAGGAATAAAAGAAATGTAAATATGCTTCTTCCTCACAAGCATGAAAATCGCAAATAGAACTGCGACTCCGGTTGTGACTCCTAGTGCGATGCCGACGGTTCGGCCTGTCGGCATTATGTCTGAAACTTGTATCGCAGTCTGTGGCGCTTCTGCGTTTGGTTGGTTTGTGAGGTTACAGTTATCGCGTGTGATTGTGGTTGCAGTGATGTAGTGGATCAGGCAGCATGTTCAGCTCTTTCCGGCGCGGTTGTATACCGTACCGTGAAGGATTGCGCTCTCAGCCGCAGGCGCCTTGCGTATGGGTCTTGCTAATCTGTGGCACACAGCACACAGCCACCAGTGTTTTCTATGCTTGGCAACGTATCGCTCGTATAGTCATGCTGTGTAACCATCCTTCAGGATGATTTCTTGGCTATCGCGATCCACGACGTCAGATCAGTGGCTGTTCAGCAATGGAATGAACGAACGCAACATACCTCTCTGCCAATGGGCAAAGGACGTGATGATGTTTTCAAACGGAGACTGTATCCTCTGGTGGTTCTGTCTCTATCGACTCTGTCCTGAGAGCTTTACTGCTGCCAACTCCTACCTATGCAAAATGCAATGCCATATTTGGGTATCCGCCACAATTGAATCAAAAAATGCAAATGCCCACACATGCAAATTATGATGCAGCCTTCTTCCGGTCCAATTCGACTTTCGAGTAGTATGCAGCGCCAGCTGTGGCAACCAACATGCCAAATCCATTTACTATCCCAACTTGCACGTTGAAGAGAACGATGCCGAGTAAAATCGTCAAGCATTGTTTGACGTTTCCGCATACGCTGATCGTGAGGGCTCCGGCGACCTTGTTTGTTTGGAAAGATACGAGGTTCAAGCCGAATGCCATGGCAGCGTTCCCAACAATGGAGACCAGGATGCCTGTCGAGAAGGCTCCTTCGTTTGAGTATTCGCGTAGCTTTGCAAATTCACCGCTTCCGGCGGCGTAGAAGAGGCATTGAATTGCAGCCAGTGGGCACATCCTGAATAGCACTTCCATTGCTGGCAATTTCAGGTTCCCGGTCATGAGGCGATTCGTAGCCACTGTCTTGACGCTCGCAAGTACCACGCCAAGCAGCGTAAGTGTAAACCCGATCGCGGTGAAGTAGTAGTCGCCGAAGGTAGCCAGGCCTACTCCGATGATGAGGGGGATCATCGAAAGATATGTCTCGTGGTCGTAAGTCCGGCCGTACGCCACGCGGTAGATAAATATGGTCATGACGGGACATGTGCTTCGCATGACTTGGTGGAAAGGTACAGATACCAGGGCCCTGTAATGCATTAGTACAGACATGGCAGCAAACGCTGGTGCACTTACAAAGAAACGTTACTGATGGCAATGTTTACTGTGAAAAGCGTTGAGAATGCCACAAGGATGAGGTTGTCTCGTAGTGTTAGCTTCGAGAGCTTCATCTGGCCTGTTGCCAGGAGCATCGAGCATCCTATTGATGTCGCGAAGGTATGCGAGAATGTGAGTAGCCATGGTAGGGAGGCATTGCGGAGAAGGGCCTTGTTGGATAGTGTAACACTGAGGTTGAGGAGGAAATAGAGGCCGAGATAAGTGAGCTTCTTGCTGGTTGATACCGTGTATTCCAGAGGTGTGGCGTTCGGTTGTTCTTGCGATTCTACATCGCGTTCATCCTTATCGAGGAGCTCGTGATTCTCCGGCACTCCGTCCGTGTCCATGGAATCATGGAGTTCCCTCTCTCGTTGCGCATCCATCGAGAAGTCCCAAGCTGGCCAGTCCAAGTGATGATCAAAGTCGTTGGTTGTCTCTCATGATATTACGAATGCAAAGTGGCTACTTGCAAGCAGGAAGATCCGAGCGGGCCAAGGTCAGTGAGGCGTGCGGATCGCACGGCTGCGCTGATGACAGAGGCTGAATGCTTGTTGGGTGCAATCGCTGCTCGTCGCACGCGGGACTCGGCTGTGATATGTGAGTGGTTGTCTCCTGCGTTCAGCCGATACTTGGCATTCATGCCGCTAGCATAAACATAATGAAGAAGATGAAGGGAAGGAACAGCTCGCTCTCTGCTGGACCAATACGACGGTGGTGGACTCCAATCGGAAGGTCCAGATGGTACTTGAGCGGTAGCGCGAGCACGAGTGTCAGGCTGATTTCTGCGCCTCTCGGCAGGGCTGCGAGCCAAGCGTTCCGCGAAAAGCCGCGAGTGCCACAGCCAGATCCACTGTGGGTGGCTGTGGTCTGACACTTTTTACTGCTCTTCGCACCGGCTGCCGATAAGCCAATGCTGGATGTTCCTTCGCCGTTGCACTCTTTGGACGCGACGCGCATCCTTGCGAATCACACTCCCACGATGGCACGGCGGGCACGATTGGCGACTGCAGTACGCTCCCCTTCACCGCAATCCGCATACAAATGACACGATGGCCGCCACCCGTGCCAACGCCTCGAAGCGATACTCGCGCCCCACCGCCTCCTGCCGACCACCCGTCCGCGCGCTGGCCTTGCGCTCTTGGCGACTGCAGCAACGTGGGGCCCAAGAGTCTGCGCGCATCAGGTTTTTCTCCCTTCAGTAATCGCGCGCTCCCGAAATACGAAGCGTGGCCCGCCGAATGTGCGGAGTGTCTTCCGATCTCTAGCAACGAGTGAGATGATGCCTGCGGTGCCCTGTGAGCAGGAAGGAGAAGCCGCTCCGTGGATCCTGTCCCAGCAAGCGTGGCATCCGATAAAGGCACAGTAGCTCCGTTACCCCTGAGGAGAAGGATTCAAGCAGCCGAGCAGCACCAGCACTTGGGGGTCTTGGAGCCACGAAAAGAATTCTTGTTCGTGACGACGCCACGCCCAACGCTGTGGCACATATTCTGCACGAACCAGCATCTGAACGAGCCTTATGCTCCAGCCCAGCAATCACGCGAACACCGGAGCTGCGGGCAATCGTTTTACAAGTACAACCCCCAAACAGAGCTGCAGCTGCTGTGGCAGTCTCTTCCAGCCACAAGTCTCAACCACCCACGTTTTCCAGATAAGCTCAACTGGTGGCTTCCGCGCTACTTTTAACCCCGCGACCCTTCTTCACAACCGCCGCGGCTCTTGGAAAGTCATCTCGACCAGGGGGTCTGTTCATGTTCACTCTTTGGCGCTGCTCGACCGTTTCCTCTTGAGAAACCCACATTCGTTAATATGGCTCCAACCGTTGTTACCGCTCAAGGCAGCCGCAAGACGGTGAAGAAGATCTGCTGCATTGGCGCAGGCTATGTTGTCAGTTTCTTCGAAGCTGATCCCGTACCTGACATGGTTAACATTTACGATAGGGCGGACCCACCAGCGCGGTCATTGCGCAACACAACCCAGACATCACCGTAACGGTCGTCGACTTGAGTGAAGACCGCATCCAGGCTTGGAAATCGAACGCCCTGCCCATCTACGAGCCTGGCCTTTTCGATGTCGTCGAAGTCGCCCGCGACTGCAAAGATGGCCGTCGCCAATCGAACTTGCACTTCTCGACCGACGTTTCCGGCGTGATAAACGAGGCCGACCTTATCTTCATCGCTGTCAACACTCCTACGAAGACGGAAGGTCTTGGTGCAGGAGGAGCATCGGACCTCGCATACGTTGAATCGGCTGCACGACACATTGCAGAGGTCGCGACAAGCGACAAGATTATTGTTGAGAAGAGCACAGTGCCATGTGGAACAGCGGACAACATTCAAGAGATTCTCGACGCACATGCTGCGCCCAATGTTCACTTCGACATTCTGTCGAACCCGGAATTTTTGGCTGAGGGCACAGCGATGAACGATCTGATGAAGCCTGATCGAGTACTCATCGGTTCGCACAAGGACGAGAGATCGCTCGTGGCAGCCACAGCTTTGGCGGACGTTTATGCTGCATGGGTGCCACGGGATCGCATTATCACGATCAATCTCTGGTCTTCAGAGCTTGCCAAACTTGCTGCCAACTGCATGCTTGCGCAACGAATCTCCAGCATCAATTCCTTGAGCGCAATATGCGAAGCTACAGGAGCGAACATCGAAGAGCTTGCATTTGCCGTTGGGCAAGATACCAGAATAGGGCCCAAGATGCTCAAGGCATCGGCAGGCTTCGGAGGCTCATGTTTCAAGAAGGATGTTCTCAGCTTAGCATACATCGCTGAGACCCTTCACCTTCCCGAGGTCTCCGCATACTGGAAGTCGGTGGTAGACATCAACGAGTATCAGAAAGAGCGGTTCGCTAAGAGGATAACAAAACGACTATACAACACTCTTCGCCTGAAGAAGATCGCCATCTTAGGCTTCGCTTACAAGAAGAATACGGGCGACACACGAGAGAGCGCCGCGATCACAATCGTTGGCCAGCTCATTGCTGAAGGCGCAAAGATTGCAATCTACGATCCGCAGGTGTCAGAAGCGACAATTCAGCAGGATCTGATTCGTGAGCACCGACCTGACGTGGTCAAGCAACGCGTCACTGTCTATCCTGACGCAATCTCTGCATGCGCCGACGCCAGTGCCGTGGTCATCCTTACCGAGTGGGACGAATTCAAGACCGATCGTGTGGCAGAGAAGTCGAACGGCACGAAACAAACAACGTACACGCAAGCAAACGGTCACTCCGATTCCTCGTCCAATTCGGAGGCGGAAAGTGAGTTCTTGGACAGTGCTATTGGGACACCGGCGTCCACTGAACGTGAACGTCCAGAATATGTCGACCCCATCGACCCAGCCAACAAGCGGGTAGACTGGGCTCAAATTGCCAGCTCGATGAAACGGCCGAGATTAGTCTTCGATGGACGCAACGTTGTGGACAGCCAGAAGCTTGCGAGCTTGGGGTTCACTGTCGAGTGCATTGGCAAGCCAGGTGCTCGGCAGCGACGCTTGTAGATGTTCTTGCATCAAGATTCGCACGCTTACCCGGAGGTGAACGGATCTTTCGGTGAGGTCAGCGGACTCAGCGCCCCAAAGATTCTCCGCTGGGTGATGAAACTTGCAACCCATGGGGTCGCATGTGATGGGGTTGCGCACATTGTCGATCGGGACCACTCGATGAATCTGAGCTTAGCGTACGCTCCAGGTTTGAGGTGGAATGTGGATGACACAGCATCTCGCACACCACACATGAATCGAGACGCGCGTAATGGTTCCACGGGATTCCAGACCTCTCGAACGTTGCGCTAGACGTTTGCATTGGACATGGGCGGTTTTCGACTCCGAAGGTCGCTGGATGGCCTCAATTCATGATGTGAATATTCTTTGGAACTTGGCGACATAGATTTGCGATGGGATATACTGCTCACGCAGTCATTAGGCAATCCCAGCATAATAATAGGTAGCACAGCAGCACAGCGTTCCTTATAGGCCTGGTATCAAACACAGCAGTCCGCGTCAGCACTTGCTACTCCTGCGGCAGGGGCCGGGCCTGGTAAGGAACAGCAGCCGAACTTCTGGATGAAACTTTGTGAAAGCCACACGAAAACCACCCGATGCATCACGCATCAACCGGAAAAGGTCATTGAAATCTAAGCATTCGCCAAGCTTTAACGTGCAAGCCGAACCCGGCTGATCCAGCAAGCACTTTGCTATCGGCCCACTCGGTCAGCCCAAGTGTCGTCACTTTATATCATATCCTTGCACCATGCTGAGACTTTTGGTCCGGTTCACGGCATCTCATTTTTCCCGCAGGAGGAACATGCATGTGTTGTGTAGGGTCCACTGAAGGAGTTGGTGTACTTGGCAAGGTGGGTGCTATGTCTTGGTGAAGGAGGTAGCGCTCGTACCTGAGGTGAGTCCTGGTTGTTCGTGAACATTCGAGGTGAAGCCGAAAGCGAACGCCCCTCGCCGTGGCGGCCATGATCGGCGCTTACGACATGAGACAGGCCGAATCCTTGAATTAGAAATTTTGGCTGCTGCCGGGGGTTGGTATTACTGCAGCTTGCTTGACTAGTAGAACCGGGGCCTACACTTACTGACAACCTATAGTGCAGCCGAACATCGGAATGGACGCGATACGTGCGAGATATCGACCCCCCATGCACGGCATTGCAATCAACACTGTAGGCGCTGTGGTCTGACCTCCTGATCCTCCTGCGCGCCGAACATGAGGCAAGAGGGAAACAACAGCCGATGACGAGGCCCCCTCGCTTGGCGGCAAGATGGCATTTCTGGGTCTATGCGGCCATGCACAAAGCAGAGAGGCTGCTATTCGAGCGAATCCACCGCCAATGTCAGCAGCCCGCGGGTGTGGAATCCGCACGCCGACTCTCACTCGTCCGCATCGTCGCGACTCGCCTCCCCTCAGTCATGGCCCGTCGCTAGGTGTTAGTCGTCGTTTGCTTGCACGCGCCGCCAACCGCTGGTGCCAGTGTCGGCGATCCTTCCTCGTGTAACTTCACTTCTTACGTCCTTTGTTGGTAGGCGGAGACTGCTCACCAGCTTGCCATCCTTTTGCGCTTGGCGAGCAAAGTCGAACAAGAACATACTAATCAGCCACCGCCTTCTTCACGGGCCTTTCCTTCTTTAGAACTGGCTAGAAAACTGGACCCGCAACACCTTGCCGGAGCCCGATTGCCCTTCTGTTGCCGTCCGCAAATGCACGCACAACTCCACAAGAAGCGTATGCAGCAACGACGAGGAACAACGCCGCTTCCCCTCCTTTCCGCTCGACAGTCGCGACGATGATCGCTAACAAGCGGTTCGCCTTCTTGACGGCCGTGGCCTTTGGCATCTTGCTGCTTCCGTTTCTCTTTGGATACCACTTTACAAAGATCAAAGACGTTTCATTAAGCTACATCAAACATGCCTCGCGATCAAGAGCCTTCCATCTGCTTCTTCCTGCAACGGGGCCGAATTTGCACTTTTGTCGACTTCTGTTATCAGCAGCAGTGACTGGCTATCCCGAACCCATCTTCATCGGTTGGGATGGACGAGGAATGTACAATGGCTCCGAGTCGCATTTGTTCAAGATCACAGAGACCTTGACCTACCTGCGCTCTCTGCCTCCAAGTGCCGACAATGATCTGGTTTTATTACTCGACGCGTACGACATCTGGCTTCAATTGCGACCAGAGGTCATGATTGAGAGGTACCACAGCGTGATTAAACAAAATGACGAGCGCTTAAGGCAACAAGGGTTGCTTGGCAAATATCACGGAGGTGACTACGTTCGAAACTCCATCGTCGTGGGACCGGATAAGATCTTCTGGCCGCAAGGAATCGATGATCCCGCGAGTTGGGCAGTGCCGGAGTCACCTTTGCCGAAGGACTCGTTTGGTCCTGCCACCGATGTTATCATGCTTACTGCCAGACCAAGATGGCTGAATAGTGGTACAATCATGGGACCAGTAGGTGACCTTCGAGACTACTTCGCGGCCACACTGGACATGGTCAGCCGAAGGTACGATTCGAACTATGAGTTCCGAAATAGCGATCAACTCTACTTTGCCGAAGTGTGGGCTGAGCAGGAAATCCAGAGAAGGCGTCTACGTGATGGGGACTTTAAAGCACCAGAAGTGCTTGAGGGCGTGAAGGGTATCATGCCTGAGATCCCCAAGGGCCGAAGAACGGAGTATCATATTTGCCTCGACTACAGGACAGAGATGTTCCAAACAGCAGCTGCATTTGAGAAGCACCTTACCTGGATGCGCTTCAATCTGACGAGCGAAACGTACCCAGACATTCCGCAAGACGATCGATTCGGAGGAGGTGAAGTGGCCGACGGATGGGTCAAAGACATTCGCATCGACAAAATCAAACTCACCGACGACATTCTCGAGACGGATCCTCCTTTCGCCGCAGCAGATGAACCCACAGACATGCCTAAGAACCAATCGTGGACCGAGACCAATCTGGGCACCAACCTCGTCACGAAAGAAGCTTTCCCTCTCTTCCACGTCACAGGCGACAAAGGTATCCGAGACCGCTGGTGGCCGCGAATGTGGTTCCACCCGTACGGCGAAGAGCTCCTGAAAGCCACGAAAAAGAAAGAGCATGTATTAAGCAGCGGGACCACAGGTAAGCAGAGTGGGCTCCGAAAAGGACAATTCGTCTTCGCGAAAGCTGCCGGGACGAATTGGCGAGGTGCTGTTCCTGTCGTTACGCACGCGAGACCGCAGCTGGAAGATGAGAAGGGTGGAGCTTGGGTGGACAACGGAGATTATGTGCCGTGGAATGCCATGTGTGGTGCCTATGAGGGTGAAGACCTTTACATTGGACCTGAGCTGGCGGGGAAGGACAATCCGCCTCCGCCGGAGCCTGAAGAGGAGGGAGAGGAGGGCACTGAGGAACAGGCTGAAGAACAGGCTCGAAGATGAACTTTGTATAACGCGGCATGAGCGGTTGGCGTTGGAAACTCTTTTTTTTTTGACTTTCGTTGCATAGCGGAGGGCATGTATGGCAAACAGAGCGCATGTGTATGGCGTAGAAGTGTGCAGTGTAGAGCTTGACGGCTGCCTTCATTGGCGTGGTAAGATACCCGCATGTTCAGGTTAATATCGTCATCTCTGTTCCAAGCTTCCTGGTGCGGACCATGTGCGCATGGTGATGAGCTGCTCTTCCAGCACTTCTATCAGAGCTGGAGCCGCAGGGAGCGCAGCCGGCCTGTAGCTGATGTCGACGTACTTACATCCCGCTTGCTTCCCAAAAGCTCTTGTGTCATATCATATCATCGTTATCATTCTCTTGCCCTCATACAGCACTTGGCTGGCCCCTCAATCCAGTGCTTCCGCCAGTACGATCAAACTGAACCTCAGCTCTCCGCCCCCAGCCTCTTCCTCTCTCTTCAAAAACGCTCTTACGCCTTTCTCTAGCGCCGCTGGACTCAGCACATCCTCATCCTCTCCAATGCTGCCTCGGTCAAGCGGTCCCTTCCTCCTGCCGTCCAGTTCCCACAAATTCCCATTCTTCCCCTTCACGAAACAGACATAATGCAAATCAATACTGTCATCTGCACTCGGCGCTTGCGTATCGCCCGTCGCAGCCGCAGCCTGATGTGCCGTCTCCAAAGCCTCCGTCTCCTCCAACAACACCGCTCGCTTCACCGGATCTAATGGCTCCGCCTTCTTGACCAGATCTTCCAACGCCGTGCCGGGTTGAATGTAAGTTCTCGCTTGTCCGTTGCTGACGCCGTGGAGAAGGCCAATGAGACCGCAGGCATTCCCAATCGTTTGTTTGTACCAAATTACCGGTTCGGAAGAGCCGCTGCCTGTGTATTCGGATTTGGAGCTGTCTTCTTCGTGTCGGAATTTCTCGTAGGTTTGGGAAACGGGGAAGACGAGGAGGAGGGCGTGCGCGGGGCGTGGGACGAAGGCGAGGAGGTCGGGGTCGTCGATTGAGAAGACGTCGTGGAAGGAGAGGGATTGGGAGAGGCCGAGGTTGTGGAGGAGAGAGGTCATTACTTCAGGGTTGTTTTCTGGTGGTTTGTAAGTAAGTTGCTGGTCGTTTGGCGGAGAAGTGATGCCTTACCGAGTGGGACGAAGCGCTTGTTGCGCGTTCCTGGTTCGACTGCCATGATCGAGGACTGTATCGGTGAATACGTATTGTACTGCAGTGAGTTGTGAGAGTCTTGCGGAAGTGTAGAGTTTATGGTGTTGGATGAGGAGCTTTGAGGCAGCAACGGATGATGCAATGCAACAAACAGACAAGCTTTCCACCCACCTGCAGGTACGAACTAGTTCCACGAGCTTCTCTCTACTACAGACTACAGCAACAGCTGGGCGGTCATGAAGTGAGGTGAGAGGAAGGTTGCCGTAATACGAAGGTTGCCGCAATACGAAGGTGGAAAGTCAATCTCAAGCCGAACCATTTTCTTATAGGGAGCACGGGCATTGGGGCTGAGCAGGAGGTAGATCAGGAAGCTCATGCTTGATCCACAACTCCATCCACCCTCTTCTTCATCCACTATTGACACGACATAGTTCAGGGCAACATCTAGACCTGTTCATTTCACTCAACGGCGTGCAATGTCACGCTGGATCGCCCGCCGAGCTGAAGCAGGCAATGCTTCGTCGGAAAGCCTACCGGGTGCTTGCGTTCGGTGAGCACGAAGTTGTGCTCGTCGATACTGTTCATATCGCTGTGGGAACTTCGAACCTCGCTCAGTTGGAAGATGTCAAGGAGATCCGCAATTGACACGTGTCTACAGCATTTCGTCTTATGGCCTGTCTGAGCAGATAATATATCATGCTTGAGCGCTCACAGCTTGCGTAGCCAGATTTCCGAGACGCCAGGACCAAGCGATACTTTCAAAGTTGTAAGAAGAGGACTCGGTGGCGGTTTCTCCAGATGGCTTGCTTCCAGTGCCGACGACAAGGGGCGGCCCTGCCGCAGGACGCAGCATCGTGGAGTAAAGTGATATTGACCAACATGAGCGAGAAGGGAGCGCCGCAGATTCGTGTAGTGATGATACGCCACGAAGAGTGAAGTGTTCGCGTAGCTTCCCAAGTCACTCCTTCCTCGGACGCGTCCATGGCAAGAGCGTGTCTGCCGCCTAGAAAGCTGACCTCCTCAACCATGTACAATCCTGTACACAGCACAATCGCGACACCAAACCAATACACATCCCTACAAGACTCGCCATGGCTGTCAAGAAACAAACTGGCAAGCAACGAGTCAGGCCGACGCAAGAACGGATTGAATTCTCGCCAGACCCACCATCACCTAGATTGCCAGGCGCGCTCAGAGGTCTGAATCCAGACAAATATATCATTAATAACAGCGTCAAGCACACAGTGGAATCTGCAGATGGTGATGACAATGGCACCAAGAGTCCGCCGTCAACGAAGCACACTACTCGCGCATCGCGAGGTCTCGGAAAAGATGTCTCATACGCAAGTGTTATTCCGTAGGTTCTGGGGCCTATCATTCTAACAGTGATGCAGGACATGAAGTACCATCCAATGGATAGAGTGACGCGCCCCAACAGCGCTGCAACCCGAAGACAGTCAAAGTCTGCTTCGCTTGCTATGTCCGAGGCCGAGGATGAGGATAATTCTGCGACGATCGACAGCGACGAGGATCTCAGCGAGGAAACATCCCATGATGAGCCGTCCGAGAATTCGCAGGACGAGGCCGAACCACGCAGGACGATCAAGACCCTTGTGATTGAACCACGCCTGCCAGATCCGAAGGCATCCCGCCACTCAGCTCGAGAGGCAGCGAGGAAAGCTGTCAATTACTCCAAGAAATACCACCCGCAGGACCACGGGATCCCCGGATATCGACATCGACCTTTCCTCACGCAACCAGATCAGGAAGACTTGGTTGCTTCGACGAATCGCAAGAAGCGTCCTGTCCCAATCACCGATGAAGCGGACGCAACTGAGGATTCTGGAGACGAGCAGCCAGAGGTCGCGAGAGGCAAGCCGAGAAAGAAGTTGAAATCACTTGGGGATGAACCACCTTCACGAACAAAGAAGAAGCGAGGTGGTCAGCGGGCCGCGACCAAGGCCAAAGCCAAAGGCAAACAAACTAACAAGTCGGCGTTTCGTGCGAAGGAAGCAGAAGAAATCGATGATCTTGTGAACATGGTACGACCTCAAAATTTACACTAATGGCTTCCACTGATTACCTGCAGGCAATCGCGGCAACACAGAAAATGGGACCAATCACCATCAGCAGCAACGATGACAGTGATGTTGAGGAGACGCCTGAATTGGCAGCCGACGACTACGACGATCCTATGCCTAACCTGCCGGGCATGCTTTCGCGCGAGGACAGTCGCGATACTGCGAACATGCCCGACAAATTGTTGACTGCGTGCACGCAAGTGAGCAACTTACCCGGCACGGACGAATCTGGCACGGTGCCGGATGATGACCCTGCAGACTCACGCGACTCTTCGCTTGTCACTGTTGACACGAGCGCCACTCTGGCTCATGAGGTCGCTACTCCTGCGACAACGTTCCATGCCACTCCTGGTGATGGTGCGGTGCCATTCCCTCTGCCGACATACGTCGAGGATCGAGTGAGGCTCACGGTAGGCTCACAGTCTCCAGTAACATTCGCAGCTGTGGTACGCACGCTATTCGAGCAGCCTCTTTCCGGAACAGACGCGACACTAGTTATCCAAAAGCCGTATCTGGAATATCCACCGGCCCGTGCTCTGCAGGCCCGTGAGGACTCTGCAAGATCGCCTTCGCCACAGGACACAGCCTGCAGCATGGACAATGAAGATCAGATTGAGACGAAGAGCGAAAGCGAGGTCGGTATTGGGCAAACTGGCTCGAAGCTGCAGCCGATTGTCGAGAGGTCGAACCTGGAGTTCCCGCTTGCTCGCGTTTCTTCACAGCACGGGACATCTTCAAGCCCACCGATGCCAGTAGACCCAGCCAGCAGTGCGAACGGCGGCCAGCATGCTAGCGAGGAGTTCCGACACGATGAGTCCCGTCACACTGAGCTTCAACACGATGAACGCCAAGACGATGAGCTCCAACGTGATGAGCTCCATCAAGATGAGCTTCAAGACGATAAACTCGAATACGATGAGGAGAACGAAGATCCTTACGAAATGTACACTCCTGTCGCAACCGAGTTTGAAGATGCCATGGCCGTGACAGAAAGCTCAGCAGGGCAATCTTCGGATCCCATCAACTTCATCGAGATGTTCGGCGTGACTCAGAAGGACGCTACTACCCAGCAGTCTGCAACGCCAAATCCGTCCACGCCGCGCAGGTCACAGCTCATCTCTTGCAGAGAGGCCTTGGGCTATGACGACTCAGACATGTACCAGGAGGACGAGGCAATGAGAGGTTGACTGCCCGGTGCATTTGTGCAACTGTACAGCTGCGTTGCTGTTCGTCCAAGCTGGCTCAGATGGTGTGGCGCAAGAATTGTGTTTCGCTACATGCGTTATCTTTATCGTGCACAAAAGAGGTATGTATTAACGTTCGACCAATGTCTATGCGAGATTTGGCCAATGCTTCAATCGTCAGAGGTTGTTCGATCCACTCTGCAGTCGGACTCCAAAGTTTCTGTGGATTCGAGACTCATGAGCCCCCTTCAGCTTTCTCGTATCATCAGAACCGCGATAGCGACGCATGGAAGTAATAAGCACACCATGGAAGTCACAGATTGCATTCCAAGAATCGTGGGCTCTAAAGACCGTCTCCAGACCTCGTAGTCCTCGGCACGTCGGCGATAAAATTGCTTCACAGTGCGCAACCTCCCGATCCACTGTTCATTCTCGCGGTAAAAGCCGCTCGGCTCCCTTCGAAACCATTTGCATAGGTATCGCCGATGCCGAGGATGCGACCGCTTTTCGCGAGATATCGAAACTTCACAGCCGTCTTCATCTTCGCGCCACTCGTAGATGTAGCACCATGTCCTTTCGTAAGGAAGCCTGTGGAAGTATTTGAAGAAGCTGGTGTGGGTTTTGGGGGCTGAGAGGATGAAGGTGCTCCGGGTGTAGTATTTCGCAACGTATTTCTCGCGGGTCCAGTGACAGAGACGGAGAGCCAGCGGAGTTTGGAAGTTGGAATCGATTCGAATCCTGGGTCGAGCGTGCGGGTCATCATCGAAGAGCTTTTCGAGGATCATATCTATCAGCTCTTGGGGGAGAATGATGGCATTTTGGCGCAGAGGTGCTTCTTCTGAGTCTTCGACTTCGTCGGCGCCTGTTCCTTCCTCGAGGGCGCGTGCTTCATCTTCGGATCCACGGAGGACTGTGTCGTCTTCTTCTCTGAGCCGCTGCATGGTTGCCATTAGATCGGAGTCTGCGATGATGAGAGTGTGTTAGTGGAAAAGAATGTTGAAAATACTGGACTTTTTTTTGGTGCGTCGGAGCCGCGTGGTGGGAACCGTGGTTGGATTGTTTAGCATCTACGGTGGATGTCACGTTACCAGACAACTCTAAGGCGAGCGTACATTCCTCCAGAAAGTCATACCCCAGGGTCGTGTTCATCAGCATAATCTACTACCTCGATGTAGCATCCATTTGGTATTCTGCCATCGTCGAGAGACGATGACCACAAATGCGATTGCGGCGACATATTTGACGACGTCGCAGCCAAATCTCAACTTCAATGCATACTTTTAGGCCGCTTAGGAGACTTTGTTGTTGCAGACAACATGGCAGTGGAAAGGTGAAGTGCAGCGATACCTTGCCACTCGTGACTCCCGGCCAGGTCATCGGCACAAGTCGGCAACGACAACCCATGCTGAGAGTCCCCTCACTAGCAGGATTGAGAAGCACAAGAACAACCTGCCCATGAATCAGACCAAGACCAGATGACAACCAAAGACCTGCATACAACAGCATTGCGATAACGCTGAGAACCTGTCCGCCGTACCTGTGGTCGCAAATCGGACAGCCATTCGCTCACCCGGCTTACTGCAAACGGCGACAATGATGCAAGTGTTGGCCAATCACATTCCGATGATTGCGCACACGCCACAAGCATGGGCGTGCCATCTCCCGGAACGACCATGCCTTGAACTTACTGCCGACGATGTTACGGCGATAGTAATACACGGCGCTGAGAGCGTCTACTGCGGTGTTCTGCACTACACTGGATATATGTCAGGTTGATTCTTCCCCATTGCAATCCATAGCACGTACCGCTCTCGACGTTCCACTCCTAGCGACCTTCGATCGATCTCCAGCTCCCCTTCCACCTTGCAAAACGACCCACTCGCAAGCCCAGACTATCGAAAGTCCGTCGCTGCAAAAAGCCAAAACCGAGTCGGGAACAGGTCAGACGCCGACGCAACAATCTGCAGATAATCACGAATACCCATAGAAGCTCGCAGAAGCATAACAGCGAAAAAATCCCTCCGCCAGCGAAAGCGTGACACCAGTCGAACCGGGGTGACCCACACTTGGGCTCAATCGAGCTACTCTACACCAAACCACACGCGATACGAGGAAGAAGCGATATAACCGCACCGACCCCCTCGCAACTTCCAAGATGAACACACTCTCCCTCGTCTTGAACGGCAAAACGGATGCCTACATACGGTCTTTACCTACAGACTCAAGAGATCTTATCAGCATAGTACACCTGCCGGCCACGAAGTCAGCAAAGACACAAAGACCTTCACTCGGCCGTGCAGCATATACGGAGTACCCCGCCGAAGTTCGAACACAGCGTTTTTCATTCTCGAGATCTTACTCTTTCTCCGAAACGATGCCTTCTCTTACATCTACCATTGTCTCCTCAGCTCCTTCCTCGCCGAGTTCTTCTCGCCCTGGCTCCCGACGATCTTCGAGCAGAGGAAGTCCAGGCTGGTATAGCAAAGAAGGAGAATTGACGCTCGAGGATTTCGCAAAAAAGTTGCAGACACGGAGCAAGAAGTTTGAAGTATACATGGGGAAATGCGCACAGAACGTGGTGATGGCTCTGTTCGCCCCAACGCCTCTGGTGGTTTTATTCTTGCTCAATCCGATCAGCTTGATTTTGTGGACAATTTTGGGAATCTGGTGGTTCTTCGGAAGTGGTTGAAGTTGGGAGGAGAGATCTTTGCTCCAAGGAGGAGACAATTTTCCAATATTGTCATACCAATCTGAAGGATGTCCAGGAAGTTTTCGAGGACTCTCTTGTGTCCAAAGGAGCGTATCACGGGGGAGGTGATACCATACCGGCCCACAGCACGGCATATCCAAGGGCTATGGCACCGGCCCTGCTATCCACGAACGACCATCACTGCACCGGCCTGACCACTATCTGGAAAAGAACATGGCATTTCCATTTCGGTCCTTCCTGACACCCTTCTTATACTCCTCTTCTCTCTCTGGATCGAACTCTTCCCAACTACTCGCGGGGTAGATGTGTTTATTTTTCTCGTACCATCGCCGATCCACCACTTTCGTCAAGGTGGGATCCTCGTCGAACCCTTCGAGTTCAGAGTCGGGCAGGGCAGAAGCTAATTCTCGGGCTTTCTGCTGGCGGAGTTGGGCAGCGGTTTGTACGCCTGAGATTTCGGTCGCGGGGTCGGATGAGGTAGCGGGTCGAGGAGTCGAGGCTTCTCCCTGTTCGGCATCGGTCGCGCCTTTCGAGGGGAGTAGATGTTTCGGTGTCGCTGTCGTAGGCTCGGCAGAGAATGCATCGCTGAAGAGTCGCCCGTGGTAGCCCACGTTCTTATTCAGCATGAAGTAGTGGAAGTCATAGTGCTAGAGATTCAGCGAGTCAGCCACTTTCCACCTGGACTCTAGTTGAGGAAGTGCAAACTCACATGTCCCAAGATCAAATCTCCCTTCACGATGATCAGATCGTCCACTGAAATTCTCGCCCAATCTTTTCGTCCTGTCTCTCCACTCTCCGCACCCACTTTCCTCGCTCGTTCCAAGAACTTCCAAATTTGCTCTCCCTTTTTCAAGCGCACTTTGCCCCCTGTTGCATTCTTGCCATTATAGAACACAAATGGTAGTATAAATTCTGTCGCTTTAACGGCTTCTTGTATCTGATGGTATTCCTTCCGCAGAGACTCTTTGAGGGCAGCTTCTTTGAGCAAAGCTGACTTCGTAAGGGCTTTAGGTGCGAGTGAGACAGAAGCATTGGGCCGCAGGGGTTTCTTTTTGAATGTTGTGGATTCGGGATCGGAGGGTGGGTTGCCAGCTGGTGTTGTTGCGCGGGTTCCTGCGAGTGGTGTAGCGCCTACACTGGCCCAGTCGTCCTCGTCGAGTCGCGATTTCTCGGTGGTGGAGTCTTCATCGTCGTCGTCGTTGGCGAAGGATAGGCCGCCTTTCTTTGGGGCAGACTTTTTGCGCTTCTTGAAGGGATCGCCGGCGGCTATGCTGGATGATGTAGATTTTGGCGTTCCTTCACTGTGCTTGGGCTGTTAGTGCCTGTGAAGGCAGACGAGATGTCTTGTTGTTCTTACCGGCCATCTGGTGTTGTGGCCCCGCTTCCGCCCTCTGCTGCTTCGGCGCGGCGTTTGCGAAAGTCATCGAGGGTTACAAGGCCCACGGTGTCGGCCTTGAGGCGGTCTTCCACGTCAGCCGCTTTTGCCACGAAGCGATTGTCGTTCGTGTCAGCCATGGCGATGCGTGGTGTTGGTGTCGGTGGTGTGACCAGAATCTGAATGGAAGAGCTGCTGGAGCTCCATCGAATGCGACCGCCCTTCATTGGTGCGGAAGCGTCTCCGATGTCTTGCATGTGCTCGTCGAAGCTTGTTTTCCCTGTCGTCACTGTCCACGCGGAAACTTGAACGCCAGCTTCCTGCAACAACCAACATTATGACCAAACATAGTCGACTGTCCGCTCATCAGCCGGGAGACGATGATTCGGACTCAGATGCCTCATTTCACAGCTTCAAGGACGACTCCGAACAACCGATAGCAACAGACCCGAAACCACAGCCCATCTTGCCGCAAGACGAACCGAAGCTCACCAAACCCGTTATCGAGCGCTTCTCGCCGGAAGAGGAGGCCACACTTCTCGCCGAATCTAACAGTCTGAAAGGCTCAGGGAACCAACTCTTCGGCAAAGGGAGCTACGAAAATGCCATCCAAACTTACGACAGAGCGCTTGCCTCATGTCCGAACTATCTCGACTTTGAGTTGGCAGTGCTACGTTCCAACATAGCAGCATGTCACATAAAGTTGGAAGACTGGAAAGAAGCTGTAGAGAGTGCAGACAAGGGTGTCAACAATCTTGACAACCTGGAGCCTCTGCCTCCGTTGCCCAAGCCCCGAGACCCTAGGAAAGACGGCAAGGAAGATGAGAGCAAAGATGATGGGATCGAGGAGGTTGATGATGATGTCGAAGAACGAATAGCCAACCTGCAGAAGAGTGGTCGAACGCTCGATGAAGTGCGCAAGCTTCAGATCAAACTCCTGCTTCGACGTGCAAAGGCGAAAACAGAACTGGCAGGGTGGGCGAACCTCCAAGCTGCAGACGAGGATTACAGAATTCTATTGTCGCCCACAATACAGCCTTGCCTTTCGCCCACGGACTTACGTTTTGTGAAGGATGCAGTACGGGCACTTGCACCGAAACTGAACGAGGCGAAGGAGAAAGAAATGGGTGAGATGGTGGACAAGTTGAAAGGTTTGGGAAACAGTGTATTGGGTATGTTTGGCATGAGCACGGACAACTTCCAGTTTGTGAAAGATGAGAAGACTGGAGGTTACAGCATGAACTTCCAGCAGAACCCAGGGAAGAAGTGATAACGCAACGAGGACCTCGCTTCGAAAGAGCGTGAAACGTATGCTCAAAGCTGCAGCCATCCCAAACTTACGACTCTTATCAAAACTCACGCGTCACCGATCTCGGCCGAGCGCTTTTCAGCTGTTCAAGGCATGGGTATGTTAAAGTTCCGGAAAAAGTGGTCGGGATACACACGCGGCCCCGATCCACCACTTGGAACGATGCGCAGTAGTTCAGGCATGAAGGTATACATCAATACCAGCTCACAACCTGATAAGATGTTCTTCGCCCGGATTTCGAATAGACACGATTCGCGACCGAGTTCCCTTGGCTACTCTTGGACTCGCCACTATGCATAAGACTTCAATCCTGCTGGCTTTGGGATTGGCGGTCTGCAAAGCAGCAGCTCAATCAAGTGAGCCAGCTAGGCAGAACGCCAACCATATTTTCAACACCTTGCACAATTCTATGCGACAATGGGGTTCATCATTACATCACAACGGCATGTCAGCGTTCATTGCGACTGTTCCGCAGGGAACGCAGTTCTATCATGGCACACAGGATCCAAAGCCTGTCGAGGGAACGGAGTGGCTCGCTTTTGAGCCCGAACACGCTCTGGTGTTTTCTTCTCCTCGGATACGTGGGCCTCCTCCTGGTGGTAAACGTGATTCTCGCCGTGGAGATGCTCCTCGAGCGAATCTGCAGCACAACGAAAGACGACCAAAGGAGCAGCCTTCAGACCCCCCGCGCCACGACCTAAAGGCCCGTGATTCTCAGGAACCTTTAACAGATCAAGCCCGCAGCCACACCATGATGCAGCGGGAGCGTGCTAGAGTTCATTATGGCCAGGAGATCATGAATGGCGGAGACACCAAATTTGAAGAAGATTTACACGGATACCTGCATGTCTATCGCGCGAAACATGACTTGAGACTATTGTATCTTGACGGTCAGTCTGCCGCAAAGTCTTCTCTGGGCACTCTGGATCTGCAAGATGTCGTGTTGCTCCACAACAGTCCGCTGCCAGCGCCTAACTTTTCCGCGTTGCGGGATCCGGATGAACGCCGTAGTTCTCATATGATGGACGACTCCAATGACAGGAAGAAGCCAATCAGACCCAAATATCCTCCCGGCGGCAACCCTTTGAATGAAGGCTATAGAGCCGAGCACTTGTGCGCCATGGCGAAAGACGATTGGGAGGGCAAGATTGACGGCTTCTTGAGAATGGAACAGGGCTTTGAGATCATTCTGTGCTCGTTCAAACACAATCTCGTTGTGGATCGGATTAGCGAAGTGCAAAAACCAAAGCCGAGAGATTTTCCTGCCTTTGGAGACCACTCTCTCACATACTTACAAGCAGTGGCCTCTCGATACGATGGTATCGGCGGCGAGCGTGTTGAACTTGATTACAACAATTTTGCAACACTGTACGCTTTTGAAGATGCCGTATACTTCGACGAAGACAAATTGCCACGCGCCAATAATGACAAACACATCCTGCAACCAGTATTGAAAGCGATTGAGGATATCATTCTACATCCTTACAGTGCGCCCGCACGTACAGTCAACTGGCAGGCCGTCACTGATCTGGTCGTCTCCCGATACTCGGATCGCATTCAGTCTCTGGCCGAGGGCAACTATTCTGATGAAAGACTCTTTTTCCGCGACCTGGAAAACGCCGTGCGACCTTTCATCGATTATGAAACACGGATCCTTTCCGACGAAATCGAACGTTGCGCGACACAGCCTTTCAGCTCCCTGCCACTATCTCCTGACAACACCGCTGCGAACGCCATCTTTCAAGTCACCACGCGGCTTTGCACTTCTCTCTTCGAAGCCCTGGATAACCCGTTCGAGGATGCGCAGATCGCTCTACAGGATCTGCAAGACTGGCTCGGATGGAGCACATTCAAGCGTTGTCGCGGCTGTGCAGTCAATGAGATTTGTTTCGTGCCGATGTGGCCATTTGGCGCGAAGGAATTTCACGAAAAGCCGAGATGTATTGCGAGTGTGGAAGAGACGGGGCGTGGTTACTGGGGTGGTTTTGGTGGGCCGCATGAGAGACCTTCTCCACCGCCGCCAGTGTGGTAAGGAAATGGCAACACGGCGCTCTTTCTCATTGCGTGGGACGGGACTTGGGAGTAATTGCGACACGGTCCGGTGAAGCAGTTGCCTCTTGGATGTTGTGCCTGCTGGGCCTATTCCATTCTCACGCTATGTGGTCCCAGTCTAGGTTCTGCGGAAGCTCTTTGAGAACCGAACAATTTTCATTTTCGACGAATGGAATATTGCTAAGGACAGCCAAATCAGCTTTTTTCTTGCCACGAGCTCTTCTCCCAGCCAAGCAACATTATTGCCCTCTCAAGTCAGGAAACTTTGTGTGTCAGGCTTATTCACTCGGTCCCTTCACATGCGGATACCGCTGCCTGTGACCAACTATTCACTGGTTCACGCCAGGGTTGCGTCGCTAGTAGAAAAGAAGGAACTCCTGTCCGGTCCTCAAGCTCTAACAACCACTGGACGAGATCACTGCTGCTTCATATCCGCCCAGGCTTCAGAATATCCTCACTCAACCGACTCACTGTGCTCGTCAAAACATACACACAATGTCTTCGCACAACGAACATGCCGGACTCGAAGCCTACTCTGAACGCGCCAACTACAGGCACTATGGCGGCTACCAGCACGCAATGTCGGGCCGGTCGTGATTCTCACGCCGCCCATGGACGACCACATCTACATTTTACCTCACGTAGCATGGCGAGCCATGTTTATGGCAATCGGCATTAACCACAACATGATTCGACTCGAAGATCACGTCGATGGGAGGGCTGCCTGGACGCCTTTGGAGTATTTGAAGAAAGTCGTGGCGGCGGGAGGAGTTACGCCGCCTATTCATTATCGGTCACCATCGCTTGAGACCATTCTCCGCGTCGACCGGGAGCTCGGTGAGATCTCTCCTTTTGATGCGCAGTCTTCGAGTGAGGAAGGAGCTCGTGGCGGAAATGGTGTCGATGATGGCAGGACGAGTGTGAGACAGGACACTCCGGCTCATGCATCGAGAGACGCGGACATGCGAGATGCCGAGCAGAAAGATAAGAACGACTAGAAGCCCGAATCTGGCACCGCAAATGCAACGACTGCGCTTGACGCGGACACCACTGGTTCTACGGACTTGGAGATCACCGAGGTCCTTATTGGACGGCAGCGGGCACTCTGGAAGGGGATGGAGAGGTGACTCGGATAAGATTCATTGTCATGGCAGTCAGCATGATATCAAGAACCACGGGAAGTGTGTTTAGGAGATTGAATTTTATCTCACTCTTCCATCATCACTTCGGTGGTTGCAAGAAAAAAGCGACGAGCGAATTTGAGGTTCTAAGGCCGATCTCACCAAACAAGTCACACACACACACACACACACACACACACACTTCCTCGCACGATGTTACACATGAACAAGTAGTCGTCAGCAGATATTCCAGTTCTTCCTCTCGGGTCGCACACATATTGTGGCTAATGTAAGGCCCTCCCAATTGGCGTAGTTTCTGTCAAGCTTTGAGAGTCTTTCTTACAACTCTTTTCGAATCACTCAGCCGCTGTAACAAAGGAATCGCAGCTTCGGTGATATGATGGCAAGAACTCGGATCCGGATGTATTTTGTACGACTGTATGGGTCGTACGGTGGAGCGGGACCTTTCGAGCCGCTCAAATGCTACTACACAGGAATGTCACTTCTCGTATTTCGAAACTTTGGAATGGCCTCAGCTGAGAGCTGGGATTCTGATTGACAACTGTCACATAGCATAGTGATCGGATACAATCGTTGGCTCGTTTGATGTTGAAGTCTTGAAGCAATTCAGATATGTTCTGGCAGTTTACCATCTGCACAGGAGGTATTTGCTTCTGGCCAATGAAAGACAACACTCACTGGTGACACGAGGAGATTTTGCTATGGTGGTAACGATGTCGTTGCGGCTGACAAACAATCTGGTCCAAAAGCCTAAAAGAGGCGGTGATCACGAGGGCCATGTTTCACGATGAGAAAGCAGCGTGAGTACCGGTGAACCAGACGGCACGCCTGATGCAGAGAGGCCGATGTATATAGCTCGTCCCGAAGTCCTGGCCAAGGAGAAAAATATCAGAAGCTACAACAGCATCCATTAAAAGAATCTCAGACAGCTTCTCGAGTCTACTACTCCTAAACATCTCAAGAAAGGAAAAATGCAGTTCCAACTCTCTGTCCTGGCTCTCGCCGCCTTCAGCTTCATCAACGCCTATCCATTCGACGAGCAATCGCAGGCCTCCGATATCCTCGGACGTGCCCCCATCGGTGTCGGCATCGGCTACGGAGAAGAACTCCAAAGTGACAGCGTGAACCACTGGGTCGCCTGGTAAGCCGTAATACCACTTTCCATTCGCCTTTGCTGCCACTAATCTTTGTTCTTCTTCCCAGGATTGAAGGCAGATCCGCCTGTCCAGCAGTCCGCATTCTCGGCTCTCTCCAAGGTAATGCCTGCAATCAGGTCTTCAACATCGATGGTCAAGACTACAAGTTCGGAGACTGTGGTTCGGACGGAAATCCGAGGTCTTTGTTGGATGGCAGTGGCAATTATTTGAGAGGATGCAAGGGTGATTCGGACAAGATTCATTGTCATGGTAGTCAGCATGATATTAAGAAGCATGGCAAGTGTGTTTAGAGGCTTGAAGCAGGAGTGAGTGAAGGGAGAGGCAGGAAAGGGCGGAGGGGGGAGAGGTCGTTCGCTCACGCATCAATTCTGTCAGCTACTACCTAGGCAGTATACACTCGCTCGTTTCCGCAGAATCATCGCCGTCATCCCAGCAGTATCGGTGAAGCCTCTTCCCAGCTCTCCGGCACCTTGTACTGTGAAGGTAGGCCTCTCTCAGGCAAGGTAACTCGCTGGGTAGAGATTGTGCGCGTCGCATCTGTGCTGCATGCCCATCCGAACTCTCCATTGCCCTTCATTCGGTAGCCTCTTCTGGTTCTTCATCATTTGCGTCTTCATGATCTGCTTTCAGGCCTTCCCGTAGTGCTTTCTTCAAGTCGGTGGCCATCGCTTCACGCAGACCGACGAGGACACCATCCTGGTGCTTGACAGTAAGTTGCAGCACTCTCTTCATGTCGAGCCTAGTAGGACTGCTTCCACACACCAGTCCAGTGATCAATGGATGGAACGACAGCACCTGACAGCAGTCTGTGTGCTTCCTCGCAAGATCGATCCAACAACCGTATTCGAAGACCATGGACAACTCGGTCAGACGTGCTGGCAGCATGACGCCGATAGTGCTCAATACCTCGTAAACCGTGATAGGTGACATAGGTTTTCGAGTGTCGAGATGAAATTCCTGGAGGTTTGATGGTAGAAAGCTGGACACCCGTTGAAAAGAACGTAGTGGTTCCCAGTCTTGGATGAGTTCAGAGACCTCGGACCTGAACATAGACGTCTCATCCAGGTGTAGCGTTTGGAGAGCCGAGAACTGAGAAAGAGTGCCTAGGTTACCGCCTGTGAAGATTATTAGCTCGTCTCACAGGGTTCTGTAAAGTCCGCTCCCTGCTATCCAACCGACGAGAGCACAATCGACTGTTGGAGGAGGGCGCGAAAAGGATTAATGACTTACGAACAAGTGCTGGGCACACTTCGCGTGCAGTGAAGCTTAGATCCAAGATCTTCAGACTGTCTGCATGCTGACCCAAAGCTGAACGAATCTCGTGGAGATCGATTGTTGCAGTAGAGTAATCAAACTCGAGTGTGTCCGGATTCCACTGGACGGACAATTCGACCAGCTTTTGGCATGTTCGAATGGCTAGTCCTACGTCCTTCGAGTCCATGGCGGTCCACGTGATATGGAGACGAGTAATATACGAGTTGGCCTGTCCATACATCGGAGGGAAGCTGTTGCATGACTCCGAGGCGCGCGTCGAAAATTCTTCTAGACGTGGAAGAAGCATGTACTGGAATGGATAGACCGCTGGAAAGTATTTGTCGAAGGGGTCATCGGACTCGACGTCCCCAGCGAGCCTGACAGTTTTGTCTGGATAGAAGCGAAGCGTCCGTACGTTATTCAGTGCACTCTTTGGTGGAAACAGATCTGAGCTGCAAGCGGGCTTGATTGAACCTGATGAGGCTGCCCACTTGATCAAGGCCTTTACAAAATCCGGGAAATGTTGGAAATTGAAGTTGCCGTGGGACTGCAGGAGTGCGACTCGGCCGCAATCCTCTAGCAAATCCAATTTATCGACTTGTACGGCGAGGAGCAGTAGCAAGATAGCATTCCCGTCATAGTAGCCGTGACGTAGAGCATTGGCCAATTTGCGATGGAACCAGCTATCGTATGAGGCGATTGGGAGAATAGCTTCGAGAAAGCTGATGAGCTCAGATGGGGTGGGTATGACGGTATCCCCATCTGTCCAAAGATGGAGCTGCATGCTCTTGATGTGCATTGCCAGAGGCGGACTTTGCGACAACGTGCGGACCAGGTTGTGCATCCGGCCAGCATCCTTGCCGACGTAAATATTATGGTACAGGGAGGGCGTGGCCGCATTGCTAAGTGATTTGCTCGCAAGGCATAGCGAGCGGAGGTCCTTGATATCGGGAGTATATCCAACGATCTCTACAAGAAGCTCGATCGGCAGATCATGGATGGTGGCGGATGGCAAGACGCGAGCTTGGGCTGTCGGATTTGGCAGTGTAGGCTCACAGCTGTCGCCAATCTGCGCCAGGCGTGGGCGGATGGATGAGAACATGGCGACGTCTGTGCAGAGCTGAGTCGGCCCAGTACAGAACTGCGAAGTGTCTTTGCAGGTGGAACAATGTGGCCTTGTACCTTGGTCGAAGGAGAATGATTCGAGGAACCGTGCGGATTCGAGTCCTTAGTCTCTGAGATGCTAAGTGCTGCTCACGCTGTGTGCGTTGAGGAAGGTATTCGGCGATGGTGTTGTCGTGCCGATGTTGTTTTGTCGGTGTTGGTGTGCGTAATGTTGTTGTGGTCGAGAGCTCTGATCCTTTAATAGTGGGAGCAAGGCTGTCGGCACATCATGCAGTAGCGCCGAATCGAGTGAATGAGCGGATCCAGAGTGCCGGAGTGGATCACGCGCTGTATGTTTCTTGGCGTGACTTGCTGGGCTCGTTCACCACAGAACCGATTGTGAGTGTTCGGCCACTTCCTACTGTTGGAAATGATCGCTGTCTCGTTCCTTCAAGAGCTCGTCGAGCGAGATAACTGACGGCCTAACAGCTCGTGCTGGTCTCGTCTTCGCACGGGGCCCATTTGCCGAGCATTCTCGGATAGGCCAGTGATTACGGCAGGGTCACTGGCCATAGCGAGCGTTTCAGAGCAAGTGCTCAGTGCCAGAGGTGTCCGAGTCGATTGAGTGGGCCCAATGACTGCAATCACTGAATCATAGATGGTTGCCATTCGTCAAAATTAGGTGACCATGCTGGGTCTATTTTAGTCGAATGATGACATGACCGGATGCGAATGGCTCTCCGGGCTATACGGATTCTTCTCTTAGAGTATACGGTGGAGGCGGTGATATCTCGTTGTACGTTCGCAGATGGGACTGAGCAGTCCAGCGCCGTGATTCATGCATGATTCTCGATGCCCATTGTGGAAGCTGGATTAGCAGAAGTGGACTTAAGGCTGAGCCCATATCCAGGGACAGATGGTCGGGCTTAGATAAAACTCAAGACCGTGAGGTTAGAAGAGGTTATGTCGTGACACAACTGAGCTGGGCTCAAGATGTAAGGTCAAAAAGGTGAGTGGAAGTGGTCCTAAGGACTGGGCCCGTAACCGAGAGGCAAGTGCGTCTGAGTTTGAAGGCTCAAGCGCCGCCTGAAATGCACAGCAGCCAGCAGTCACTCAGCAGAGATTGCAGGAATCTCGATGCCGGACGTACGGACGTGCTGATTGCGCACACGTGTTGCCATGCTTTGCAAAACACAGCAATACGGATCTCACAGACTGGCGCAAGCTATGCACAATAGCCGATGCAGTCTGTGGATAGAAGAGAAAAGAAGGAAGAGGAGGGCGAGAAGCGCAAACAAGTGTTTTGAGCCGGAGAAAGAGCTGACTCACGCGCACAGCGCTAGTGCAATGCAGCTTGCCAGCGAAGTAAAGTGTTTCAACGCTTTGTGGCTCCATTTGAGTGCTCTTGAAGGGTACGGTCACCCAAGGATCTTTTGACTTCGGACATTATGGCATCTAGATGTGAGAAGAAATCAACTTCAAGCTCCAGAACTCCTGCTGAACAGTTTTGTCACTGAACTGATCTGCACGAGTTGAAGTGAAGCATCAACAAGTCGCGCGACTAAGGAAGGCGGTGTGTCAACGTCAGTCCAGATGAATCATCCATCTCTCTATCGAAGACCTGGAGGCAAAGTAGTACAACAGTATCTCCTTCGTAGCGGTATCCTCCTCATGGAACTTCGTCCGGATCACCAAAGCTTTGTTGCGATTGTGGACTTTTGGAGGACAGCCCTGCCGGAGCCCGAGACATCACTCCGGATTCAATGGGTAGGAATGCAAAGGGCGTCTGTTCGCCACAATCCTGCTCCTTGCGAGGTGAAGAAGAGCTGTCGTGAGAGAGGATTATCCAGAAGTGTACGCCGCCTGTAGCAAAGCAACCGACAGCCAGACACGTGAAAGGTGAAGTGAAGTGAAGCGAGTTCGGCTGCAAGCAGCCTGTGCAGCCTCTCTCGCGACCCTTGTCGGCGCGGGGCATAAATTACGCCATCGCCTTCCTTTGCCTGAAGGTGGCGGAAAACAGTGAGCTGAGAATAGCCTCGCGCATTTGTCACCTGCCTTCTGCACTTCTACATAGATCTTCCCAGCACCAACCACACGCATCTCAGCATCTGTCGATTGATTACAGCTCAGGTACGTGAACATTCCACCACGACACAGCGAAAGCAGCACCCGGCATCGCTCGGCTGCAACTCGGGCAAGCCTGGCTCGTCCCGATTAGCAAGCAAACCAGCGCGAGAAACAGACACAACGGCCGCGCGCACGCTTAGAAACCACTCTGCGCATCATCCCTATCTATAAACACCACCCACCCGCGTCCCACCTTTTGCTTTGCTCTTTGTTCCATGTCTCCATCCTCAACCCTCTTGCGCCAAACACTGCTCACCACCCGACTCAGCAGCAGAACTAGCACCACCACCGCCTTCCGCGCTACATACCAACCCATCCAACAAACCTTCCGCAACTTCTCCTCCACCATGCCAGCAGAGGCCGTTCACAACATCAAGGCCAAGGCCGACTTCGACAGCCTCAAGGCCGACAAGGACAAGCTGTCCGTCATTGACTGCTACGCAACATGGTGCGGTCCTTGCAAGGTCATTGCGCCACAAGTCAGCAAGTGAGTAATAAGGACCGACTACACTTTTTTGCCTCCTCGAACAATGGCTAACCACATGCGCCTCAACAGATTCGCCGACCAATACAACAACGCGACCTTCTACAAGTTGGACGTTGACGAGCTCCCCGATGTTGCGCAAGAGCTCGGTGTCCGTGCCATGCCAACTTTCTACCTGTTCAAGAACGGCGAGAAGGTCCAGGAAGTCGTGGGCGCGAACCCAAATGCTCTCGAGGCTGCCATCAAGGCGCACTACTAGGCGCGGAACAGTGGAAGAGGTGCACACGTCATGATGATGAGTACTGTATGAAGTGAGGGGACACGGTCGCACAAGATATGTGAAGAGATAAGAGTCTCGTGGAACGCGATCGAGATAGCATGACGCGACTGCAGGTGTCGCATGCGAATAGCACGGCATGAAAAGCAGCATTGTATAGATGGACACGAAATGAAAGAAAGTGATCCTCTGACTACAACTCGCCACTGTTGCAAAGAGGAGACCTTTTCAGCTTCTATTTACTTCTAGATTGAGCCCATACACCAGTCCAGGCATGCTCAAGACTCGCAGCTACACGTCCTTACACGATTTGTCTGCAAGCAGCTTCGGCTTGCCGACACTCCCAAGCCCCCGAGGCGACCCAAGGCAATGGCTATGTGCTACATTCCACGTATGGCGCGGCGGGAAACAACATTTTCGGCATCTGCTGCGATTTCAACAAAGAATACTCAACCATCAAATCTCACCACCTCGTAGATATCAGTATAATTGACAAGTCTACGAAGTGTCCGAGCATCAGCCGCTTCATATGTGCTCTGCTGTGCCATCTCGGCTCTCGACTCTACATGTGAGACTGTAAATCCGCCCGGTCCATACGTAAGGCAGTGACCAACGGTGACACGGGGGCAAGGGGGAGGAAAAACTTGGTACGGAGGAGCTGTTCAGCCGACCACCGCGCAGGTGTCTTCATGGTCTGAGAAGGAGATTAGTGAGTGATGTGATGTCCATGCAAACGACACTACGGCAATGTCAACTTCAATGTCGTTCGGCCTCCCGAATGTGCCTTTCAGGAGAATTTATCTGACGCTGATTGCTGGTTTGCCTGGCAGATGCTCGCCCAGTTAATGCGCCGCTTCTGACAAGACGGTGTTGAGGAATAGGAGACAACGTTCCCGGCGGGAATAGAGCTGTGGGTGGTCGTGGTATTAAATCTGTCTCTGGGAGCAGCCAAGTCGAGCGCTATATTGGTATCATGCTTGCTTCTTCTACTTTGCCCTTCGCGTACAATCTAGCAGCAGTGAAAAGGTGATTTGGCATACTCATCAACTCACTCTTCTGCCTATTGCGCCGCGATGGCTGGACGCTCTCTGCTTCCTACTGACGGCCAATGAAGTCCGGCTTTCCCATGACTCGTTTGCTCCTTCCCTTTCGCTTCAATTCCAGTTCCATTCTTTCCCTCACGCTCTGTGCTTCCAGACTCAAGGAGACAATACTAACAACGACACGCGCGTAAGCACACAGAAAGCAGAAAAATCAGATGCACTACGATAGATAGCAGCCAGCATCAGTCATCGCCTCAAACTCCCAATGTTTCTCTTTCGAAACCCCAGTGGTATCTTGATTGTTGTAAAGCAGACAGACACAGATCTTTGTTGTTTTCTTCGCTCTCTCCATTCTCTCCTTCATCACTCTTAGAAGAAGTTGAAGTTGGCCAACAAGGAGGGTAATTGTGGTATGAGGAAACTGTTGAGGAGTATGTTAGCAACGTCTTCGGTGAACCTTGAAATTGGCGCAAAGGAATCAACGTACCCAACTGCCGCAGTAACCGCGACACCAGTCAGGGCCTTCCGTCGAATCTTCTCCTTACGAAGCTCGACTTCCACCGGCTTGGCTTTGCTTGCTGCGCGCGAAGCGGCTTCAATTTCAACTTCATCATCCTCGTCGACGACTTCGTCAATCTTTCGCTTGGCCTTCTCGCGAACGGTCGAGTTGCCTTCGATCTTCCTCGCCTCGGCGACCATCTGTCTGGCCTTTTCGAGCATGTCCTCTGTGTTGTCTGGGATCTTCAAGTCGGGGTGATTTGATGGAAGTTCCATCTTCAGCTTCACATCTTCGACATCGCCTTCCGCACCTTCCCTCGTGGTGGTTTCAACCTCGACTCTGACGGTATCCTTGGGCGCCGTGCCATTGACGTGTTCTACTGGCGCTGCAGCTTCCTCCGGCTCGGCGGTGGTACCTCGAGTTCGTCGCGGCCTTCGTGGGGTGGCGATCTTGCGCGGCGTCGCCTTTGCCTTTGATGGCGATTCTGATCGCAAGCTGCGCGAACCGCGCGTGGTGCCGCGCTTGCCAGCTTTCTCGGCCGGCGAGCGGCTGACGCCATTCGATGCCTCGCTCATGTGGAACGGCGGCGGAGACTTGATGCTCTTCTTGGGGTCGCTGGTTCCGTGTGTGATCGGTTCGGGGTCGAGAAGCGCGGCGATCCAGAGTTTGATGCCGTACTCTTCGGACAGGTCGAGGGCTGTTGGAATGTGAATTAGCTGCGGTGCCCCGCAACCGGCAGAGTCATGGTTACACACCTTTCTTGGGGTCAATCCACACGTTGCCGGCAACTTCCTCGCTCGAAGCCTCTTCGAGCTGCTTAATGTATTCCTTTTCAGCTGCCTCTTCAGCTGCTTCTGCCCACGGGAATGCAGCCTTGAACATGCCCGTTGCGCTAATGAAGCCGTCACTTGATCGTCGCTATTTTTTCACTCAGCATTTTGTCTACGCGCCGTCTCATCCCATCCACGTACCATCAAGAAATATGCTTCAGGGAACTTTCGGTTTGGTCCGCGCGAAAAGATGCCACTGCCGGTCAAGTCCTTAGGCAGGGGAACGCGCAAATGCGCGTAGTCCAGCACGCCCAAGTTTTCGAGCTTGGTCGCGTTGGACGTGCCGACCTGGCCGGGCTTGACCTTCAGCTCAGTCTGTCCCAAGCATCTGCGCTCCACCAAATTCTCATCTGTGATGCACTCCCGTCAGCCCGTGTTGTATCCAGCAATTCCAATGGAATGCGACGTACGCAATGGAGCGCGCGACTCTTCGAGCATCGTGTTGCGCCTCGCAGGCAGCTCATGCTGACGCTCGTTCGAGGGTGCCATCGTTCTATCACGCGACGGTCGTTGCGACGGTAGCAATGCGATTGATGGATGCGTGCGATCGACGTGTTCGGTCCGGCAATTGGGGTTCGCGCGCAATGGGAGCACGTCAGGACACGTGGTGGTGGCAGGCGCGACGGCGAACACCAGATCTAAGCGTGATGCCGAGAGGATATCGCTCCTCAGTATCGTACAATAGTGAGATTAAAAAGGAGTAGTAGTAAAACGGTCGACGATGACGGTCGCGGCGAGCAGAAAGTAGCAAGGATGAACCTGCGTGCGGGAGGAGGACGAGACCTGGGGAATTGGCGCGCCTTTGGCGTCCAGCAGCCAGACAGCGCACCACTCTGCCGCCAAAAACGTGGTGGCTGGGCGAAATTGCGTCCGCGAACAAGTTCGGCTTTCTGCTGCTCTACCGCGTCCATCTAGCCTGTTCCGTTGCGGCCGCCGTAGGGCTGCCGTGTAGTAGGTGAAGTGCCGCCGTCTGGTATAGAGATGCGATGGACCACTTCGTCGCGCCGTGCCTCTCGCTACGATCCCTGCAGACACGATTGCTGCTGCTGTTGCACGAGTAATGCGCTGCCGATTGTGACGACATGCAGAGATGCGCTCACGGCGATGACATGCACAGAAGACAGTGCTGTGGGTGCTCGTGCCGGTGGGACATGCACAGTGAGCGCCAGCAACAGTAGCAGTGCTGCGACACGCGTTTCACCTTTGCTGCTCTGCAAGAACGAGGCCTGCAGCGGGCGCTGTTTCGTGCACTGAGCGAGCTCCGACCGAGAGGCCAGCCCCACCATCATTTGGCCTCTGTTGTTCACCGCACCAACATCACTTCCCTCTCTTCTCCCCTCCACCACAACCCACAATCCTTGCATCGCAGCAGCAGGACCCACGCGACACCACTTTGACACCTCTACCTGACCTTCCAAAGGAAATCGCCCAGCATGTCGGCCACCAAGGATGATCTCGAGCCAGAGGCCACCGAGGGGTTCAAGGTGGGAGAGAAGAAGACTATGGATGAGTACCAACAGATGGGTCAGTCTTCCTTTTCCCACATACTGCATATGCGCGCATATACAGTGTGGATATTCCCACCTCAGAATCAGCGACCTCATAATCCTCTCCATTCCAAAGCCCTTCACAGACAAACACGCGCAAACCACCCACGTCCCACCAATACCACCAACTAACGCTCCTCCCCGACCAGACCAAAACGACGAATCCCTCCGCAAATACAAAGAATCTCTCGGTCTCGGAGGCGGCGAACGCATCGGCGACCCCAACGACCCCCGCCAAGTCATCATCAAATCCCTAGGACTAGAAGTCGAAGGCCGATCCGATATCATCATCGACCTGACCAAACCTGGTGCCCTCGAGGATCTGAAGAACCACCCCTTCACCATCAAAGAAGGCGCTCAATTCCGCATGAAAGCTCGCTTCACCGTGCACCATGAAATTCTCAGCGGATTGAAGTATGTGCAAGTTGTTTCGAGGGGTCCCTTGAAGCAGAAGATGCAGGAGATGATTGTGAGTCCTTTCTCTTTTATTTCTCTGCTCTCGCCTCGTCTGATCCACTGGAATTATACATTCGGATAGGTGTCTTTTCGCGAACTTGTTTACTGATCATTGAGTGTTAGGGCTCGTACTCTCCCAACACAACCGACAAGCCCGAATACGAGAAGAAATTCGAAACCGATACCGCTCCCACTGGAATGCTCGGCCGAGGTAAATACAACGCAGTTTCGAAATTCGTCGACGACGACAAGAAGACCCACTTGCATTTCGAGTGGTCCTTTGAGGTGAAGAAGGAATGGTAGGCGGCGCATGTCTTTCTTCCTACTTTCGGTTACTTGGAGGGAATCGGAGGCTTTCGCTGTGATGAATCACCACGAGTAGAGGATGTCTGGAATAGAGAGTTGAGGTCTTTATCGCGTCCCTGGTCGAGCGCGACGAGCTGCGCAGAGTGAAAGTGGCATGGAAAGCTTCGCGTGAGCAGCAGATCTCACCATCCTGCCTGAATTGTTGAAATCTCTGCACGGCCGCTTCCTGCAACGGAATCGTCTGGTTTTCGCGCAGTAGGCAGGGCAAGAGTGCTGTCTATCACTCGCGGAGAACTTCTCTCCCTCGCTTGCAGACAAGGAACGTATCTGTCACGAACAACACGGAAACACATAAAAACCAAAATGGCAAAACAGCGGAATGATCTGACTTCATCAATTTCATGCTTCCTATCGCTCAAATATGTAGCCTCCCAAAAGTGAGAGTTCCATAACAATGCCGCCCAGAGTCGAGAGTTCACCGACTCACTTTTGCCTCCTTTCCGCCAATAACGCCACCCGCTTGAACGCTACAGTTCGCAAGAAATGTGCCTACCCACTGCCTATCCCTCTCTCCTCCCGAAATTCAATCGTCCCCAAGTCTTCCGTATAACGATAGTTCTGCTCCATGTTGGCTCCTGCCAAACCCATTCCTAATCATCGGGCTCCACGCCTCCCTTTTTGTATTTCATGCCGTGAATTTCACTGTGCTCGTAGTCAGTCGTCTTGTCCGCGCTCTATTGCGGGTCATCCGGTTTGTCGACATACTCGAATCTCTTGACCAGTGTACCCTCTCCGCCCTTCTCTAGATCTACCATGTACACATAAAAGTCTCCTTCGCTTGTTGCGACCATGACGTGTGGAACGTTATTCGCCATCGCCACGACGCATCGTACTGGTTGTCCATTACTCCCTCGCGGTACGCGCACCCATGCGAAATCTCGTTGTGGCTCCCATATTTCTGTCACTGACGAAGGAAGATAACCGGCAGCGCGCGAGACGAGAGAGGTGCCGACATTTTGGGAGGTGCGGCGAACAAGGGACATGAAACCCGGTTGGCGGGGTTGAGGCGCGTTGGAGAGAGCGCTGGGATCGCCGTCTATCGATTGCTGTCGTTCGGAATCGTATTCGGATTGTGAGGGCGATTCGCTTCGTTCGCGAGGAGACGAGAAGGAGCCGTGGCGAGGTGAGGCAGGTGGCGAGTTGGGTCGTGCGGAGCTGCCGCTGCCGTTCTGTGGGTTGGACCCAGGCGGGGCGAGTTTGAAGATGTGTACCGTTTCGGTCGCGGAGGAAACGCAGAGCAGTGTCGACGTTGCGTTGAAGGACATGCAATAGATTCTAGCAGGCATGCTTCCGCGACGGAACTGGTAAAGCTTCTTGCCGGATGGTATCGAGAACACGCGGATCACTGTTCCCTTTTCTGAAGAGGTCGCCATGAGCGTGCCATCATTGTTGATGGCAATGTACGAAAGCGGAGCTTGGTGGGCTTGGATCACCGTCACCTCCTCCATCCTGTTCAAGTCATACAGCAGCACATCGCCGCTTATGGTCTCCTTGACCACTGACTTCGGCAGCTGCGAAGGGGCGGCACTGGGGTGTTGTGCTGTCTTTTGGTAATGCGGAATGGCCAGGTAGTTGTTCTCCGAATTGGGTGATATGGCACAGATACCGCCCGGGTTGAGCGGCGTTGTCTGTTGGTGCAGCATTTTCATGTTGCTGATGTCGTAAAAGAAAGCCACCTCCTCCAGCAGCACCACCAAGCGTTTTCGATTCATCTTGACCGCCACCACCATGCCGTGAAAGGTAAGCTCGCATATTGTGGAGTGTTTCTGCTTTCGCTGCTCAGCCTTGTGAGATTGAGAGGTATGAATGTCCGAGCTGTTGACGACCACGCACCTTGGTATTTACAATTCGGAGCAGGCGCGGGGTGAGGATCATGGCAACGAGCGAGGTGGAGAAGAGCTGTTCGACGAGAGAGATGTCCTCTTCGTATGAATGATTGGTGAGTTCGAAGGGATCCGTGGTGTAGACTCGCAGTCCGCGGGTAGTTGCTGGCGTGATTTCAGCATACACCTCTATCGATTTCATCATACCACGATGGAGCTCCATTCGCGGGCGTACCGACTGCCAGCAGGCTGTGATCCTGGTTGAAGGTGACATAGTTGAGCCCGGCCATGGCGAGCGAGCGGGCGTTATTGAATGCGACGACGTCTCGAGCGCGAGTTTCCGGTCATCGAGAAGACGCGTGGTGGGTTGGAGTGGCTTGCTGGAGCAAACGATGTCATGTGCCGAGCAGCACAGCTTCTCCAAACACCACCACAGCACAGCTTCACCTGCCCGCTCTGGCGTGCTTGGCAGTGATCCCTGCGCTCTGATAATGTCCGATAAGCTAAGCGACAAAGTATCCGACTGCCGGCTTCCAATATCGAGCAATCCATCTGCACGACTCGTGCTGGATGCGTGCATCTCTGGTCACATCTTACATGGCCTTGGTGATCAGACCTGACGTCTGCGAGGGTGCAGACTCAAGCGATTGCCCAAGCCTGCACCAGGAGAGGTCTACCAGGTTAGCAGAGCCCGAGTCTGCCAGCGCCAACATGTCAGTCCTGGTTGGCGGCTGAATATGCAAAAGGTTATCGGCCGAGTATCCACCTGTCAGACTAAAAATATGGAGGTGGTCATCCTTGCAGACCGTCGACCAGATCAGGAAGCGGCTTTGGGAATTTAGGAAGGAAGGGAAATGGAGAGCCGAACCAGGCTGCGCCGTGGGCGATGACAGACACGCGCTGCCACGATCCGCCGTCGCGCTCCATGATATAGCCTGCCTCCGATCGCTGTACGAGGTCAGGTCAGTTTTCGTGCCGTCTGCACTTCGCACGCACGCGAGCATTCCCTGCCCACTCGTAACTTGCCGCGCGCACATAGGAGATTTATGGACTCCACCACCGTGGCAGAGAGCGGGAGCCCGCTACCCGAGCTGCTGCGCCCAGGCTTCACGAATGAAACGGCCTCGCTACAGTCTCAGCGGGACCCACGCGTTGCCCCGAATGTCGTCAACCTAGAGCGACACGATCTGGAAAAGCTCAACATCAGTCATGAAAACCGCTCCAACAGCAAAATGCTCGCCTCGGAAAAGTCGCTTGCCACGAAGAAGGGCAGCATGCCCAACATCCGGCGGAGTGTCAGCGTGCCCTTGACCGAAAAGACGAAGCAAGCGACTGCACCTGGACAGGATGCCGGGAAACAGCAGCGAGATGGACTTATCATGGACACGAACAAGTCCTCCATCGTCTCCAAGCGATCTGTCGAGAAGCTCTACTACGACGGCGAACCCGAGTTCTTTCGGCATTTTGTCACCAAGTTCAAGCGAAGATCACCTCTCATCAATCGCGGCTACTGGCTGCGCATGAAAGCAATTGAGCATGGTGTCTCGCGTTTCCTCGCAGAACGGACAGCTAAGCGGAAAGTTGTCGTTAATCTGGGGTGTGGCTAGTACGTGTTATATGATCTTCAGTAGCGGATAAGAGTTGACAGACGCCACAGTGACCCACTGCCCTGGCTGTTCCTAGGCAAGCAACCACTGCTCTGTCAGGGCACCACCTTTGTCGACGTTGATTACCCATTGCTGATGCAGAACAAAATCGGCATCATCCAGAAGACTAGCCAGCTCAAAACTCTATTACCTAAATTCACCACGACAGGCCAAGAAACAGGGCTAGTGGCATCGAGCGATCCATATGTGGCCATCGGCTGCGACCTGGCAGACCTAACACCTCTGCAGGATATCCTTCAAGACCATCTTCAAATGGGCAACTCGGACGTTGCGGTTCTCTTCACCTCCGAAGTATCGACGGCTTATATGCCACTGGAAGGCTCACAGGCTGTATTTCAATGGGCCGCGACTTTTAATGATGTACGATTTTGTCTACTGGAACAACATCTTCCCGATGGACCGGATCACCCCTTCGCAGCGACAATGTTGGCTCACTTCGAGAAATTGCGGACGCCACTTCGAGCCGTCGGGACCATGGAGCAAATGAAGCAGCGATTTGTGGATGCTGGCTTTCCTGAAATGGGCACAGAAATTCGATCTCTGTGGGAACTCTGGTCCGATCCCACCTTCTTGAGCGCTGAGGAGAGAAGACGACTAGATCGGATAGAGCCATTCGACGAATGGGAGGAGTTTGCGCTGTTCGGCTCACATTACTTCTTGTTATTCGCGGAGAAAGAACCCAACAAGGACTACTCCAACAGATCATACAGGGCATCTCGGGCATCGATCTTTGCTGGCTCTACACGAGGTGGCTCTTTCGCATCAAGCCCTGTCAGTGGTAGCGAGAGTCCTACTACGCCACAGTACCACTTCTCCCCTGGCGATATCCTTCAAACGCATGAGCTCAAAGAACCTCACGACTTCAGACGTTTTGGCGCCGTAGTACCGCCCTTCCAAGTTGATTCGAATGGCGACTCGCTCGGACTTCATGGCGGACTTGGCACTCAAGAACGAGTGAGTACGTGCAATACTTACACGCGATTTGACAAGACAGATGAGATATTCGGCCCACCTCTACGTACTGGTTTGATGTGCCACAGTGTCACGAGACTAGGAAATACGGCAAATTGCGTCCTGACCGGCGGCCGAACATCACCTGACAACGCAAGCGCTGAATCATGGCTCAGGTTAGATGGAAAGTGGAGGCGTGTGCATGATCTGCCTCGAGGACGATATCGTCACTGTGCGGTACCGCTTGTGCTCCCGACAGATCCTCGTCCCGCCCACACAGTATTGATGTTTGGTGGCAAGACGAGCGATGGACAAGTCCTGGACGAATGGCTCATCTGGACCGGAGAGACCGGATGGCAACAAATACCCGTCAAAGGCGATAAACCTCCAGCGCGTTTCGGGGCGGTCATGATCACCGACAGCAAAGGTGGTGTATCTGGAGTGCTGGTTGGCGGCATGACCAGCGCTGGGCGCGTACTCAATGACTTCTGGCAGTGGACACTGGAACCCGACATGACGTTGGTCTGCAAGAACGTAACCTCCAAAGCTACTGCATTTTTGAAGTCGGACGGGTGTATCCTGGGACGATTTGGAGCGCAACTCGTCAGATCAAATCGAGGGATACTCATGATTGGTGGTATTACTGGTGCCCGAATGCTGACTCGTCAGGATGAGATACTGAATATGAAGACTCTTCGACCGCAGCCGATACAAGGTCCCAGGCCGCTCTTGGTCGGACACAGCGTGCAAGACGTCGATGGAGGACTCATTGTACTTGGCGGCGGTGCGACCTGCTTCTCATTCGGCACAACGTGGAATCGCAGCTGCATCTTGAACGATGCAGAGCCAGGCAAATTCGACATGGAATGGCGGTTACAGGCTACTGTTCCAGCATTGAAGCCCGCCCAAGGTGCGGATGGCGATTCTGCCGTCACTACCACCGCTCAAGGCCAACCGAACGGCACATTATCGCCGCCCGGCACTTCCAATGGCAGCGCGTTCCCAAGAGCTGGCCCACCGAGCAAAGTCCCGGAAGCTGCACCTATCCACGAAGTGAATATAACCCGTGGAATCAACTTCCCCCAATATGTATCTGCTGGGCGGCCTGTTGTCCTACGAAAATGCCATCTCGGCCCTTGTCTGTCCACCTGGACAAACTCCCACCTCATAGACCAGATCGGCTCAGACCGCCAAGTCTCTGTCCACGTCTGCGACTCTTCCTCGAACGACAGTGTAGCGTCCATGGACTTCCAGTCTAAGAACTTCTCCTACCAAACACAAGGATTTGGCACTTTTCTTTCGGCGGTTGAACGCGGCGACAAAGTCTACCTTCGATCACTATCGAAAGAAAATCCTTCATCCGAGCCAACGAAACTATCCGACGACTTTCCTGCGATATCGAACGATTTTGTACTTCCGGATGAGCTGGAGTACGTTTCTCAACACGCTCACTCTTCTCCATTAAGGATATCGGGCCCAGTGCAAATGTGGCTGCATTACGATGTGATGGCCAACGTATACTGTCAAATCCGAGGGCAAAAGAGAATCAGGCTATTCCCACCTAGTGACGTGACCAATCTTGGTTTCGAGCCGGGGAGCACAACTTCTCGTGTTGATGTATTTCCAGACGCACCACATCCTGGACTCGGCCACACACATCCTCATGAGACCGTCCTCGAATCTGGCGACATTCTCTTCATCCCTCCGTTGTGGCTACATGCGACTGCACCAGTCCTCAGCGATCATGCCCCAGGAAATACTACAACGCACAGTTCAGTGCCCCAAATAAACGGCACATCTCACTACGAACCCAGCATAGCAGTCAACGTCTTCTTCCGCAACCTGTCCAACACCAATTCCTACGCTGCAGGTCGCGACGTCTACGGGAACCGCGACCTGGCAGCCTACGAGAAAGGCCGCAAAGACGTTGCAAAGATCCTCAAAACTTTCGAGAGTCTACCTGGTGATGTCGCGAGATTCTATCTTGACCGTCTAGGCGCAGAACTGCAATCTGAAGGGAGGCGATTGCAGAGTTTGGACAGCCAATCTGGGCAGCAAGACTTGACAAATGGCTTTCATTCATCTCCACGGCGAGAAAAGGGAAAGCAAAATGTTGCTCCTGACGCTCCGAGTACCACGACGTACGCCATGCCCACCCTCACGAGTCCCAGTACGATTGCATCGACGGCGGGAAGTCTTGTGAGTCCGATCCAAAGTCACGAAAGTCTCAGCACTCTTGTTTCTCCTACTTCGCCCTCGTCAGCGAGGACGGAAACAGCTGTTGCGATGCCATTTTCTATGCATCATCTCAATAGGAGATTGGAGGGGGCGAGAGAGGTGAATGCGGAGAGGCCGAAGACGGCGAGTAGTGCTGGAACTGCGGTTGCTTCTCCTCCCGTGGGCACTAGTGGTGCTAGTACGAGTGCAGGGAACAACTCTTCTGCTTGGCCATCGGCGAGATTGCATGACTTTTATGCGGAGTTGGGGCAATAGGTGCCAGTGAAGACTGGATGATGGGATGCATGACTGGGCAGCATAGGTGAAATGACGAATGGGAAGGGAAGCATGGATGGGAAAGGAATGATAGCATCTAGGGGATCGAAGTACCATGTGAAGTTATCGATGCTCCATTGTTTCTCGTAATGAAATTGATATTCTGACAACTATTCAAGCAAATTTGTATGGAGCATGAACAACCCATGCTGATCGACAGCATAGACGAGCCGCGAGGCATAAAGACGTGAGGAGGCAATACAGAAGGGGCAAATGCAGAAAATAGCTGGAAATGTGCAATGCAGGTGTTGTAGCTCCTAGCACGCTGGCACACATACGTACATTGTTCTGCAGTTCAATCTTCTTCACAGCTATAGCTGTTGTGCTTTGATGAAGAAGCTTGCTTGTCGTCGAATCGATGATCAGGTCTCTGAGGTCGACTTTACCTGGAGAAATAACAATATAAGTATCTCCATCTGAACCAAACAACTTTCCTCCTGCTCTCCCACCACTAGTACCGAATCGAACTTATCATAGCAACAACTTGTTCCTTACCTCGCAAGGCAGCATCACACATATACGAACATGGCCGACGACTCTCCAGCTGGTTCCGACTACAAAGGATCTCCTAGTGCCTCTGTCGAACCCTCCATCAAGCACTCCTCTCAACTTCGGCCAAAGGAAGAGCGCATGAGACTCTTCAAAGAGCGTCTCAATGGCTCATCTCGCAAGTCGACAGCATCAGCCGAGGACAGCGCAAGGAATGCTCCAGGCGAACTCCTCTGGGGCAAGCTCCTGGCGGCTACTGCCCGCAAAGAAGCAGGTTCCGAACTTTCCCCACTCGAAAATCGTCTCGTTGGCATGATGCAGCGTTTCGTGCCTGATGAAGAAGTTCTTGAATATGGAAGAATGTTCGCCGAGAGCGTGAAATCTAATTCAGCGTCTGGTGTACATCCACAGGCCGTGGAGCAGTTCGATCTGCAGAGAGAATATACTGATAACGATTTCCATCAAGATATCGGCGCCATAGCCGATGAATTCGCAGCCAGCGGTGGAGTTCAGATCATCGACGGAACCTCGCCAACCTTTGAAGCAGATTGCGAGGCACTCGGTGAGAGGGAAGGAGACATCAACCAAGGTACAGGACCATCTGTAATTGCATTCGTGGGACCGAACGACAGGATCAAAGAAAGCGATCCAGCTCCCGCTGCTCCCGCTGCAGATATCCAGAACTCCAATCGGATCTGGATCAGACTACATCTGACCAAATTCGTCTGCCAGAGACGATCGGGAGAAGTAGGCAAGGATGAGTTGTACTTCACCACAGCCGTCGGCACGGACCTCTCCGAGAAACAGAGTAAGACAACCAAAGAATACGGCTCCATCAAGCAAGGTACCGAGAGATGGTTCGATAACGAGAATATGTTTCAAGGATATGCAGACCAGTGGGTGGCCATTGAATGCCAAGCCTGGGAAGCCGACAATTCGAATGATCAATGGTACAACGACTTGATGAATACGATGAGGGACATCGGATACGAACTTATGCAGTCATCGGTGGGTGCCCGAAATGGTGGCTTCTCGAGCAATAAGTACGCCGCCATGGTCGGCGCGGTGACTGTCCTCGTCAGTTATCTGATGGAGGTGTTTCGGAATAAAGATGACTTCGTAGCCAAGAAGGAGCTTGTCATTAGTAGGGAATTCCTGAATGAGAGAATGGGCACGAATTATGCTGCTTTTATTCTCGAGGGAGGTGGTGGTGGCGTGCACAAAGTCCACTGGGGAATTGGCAGATGAGGGTCGGAGGGGCCTCTCTTGGGAAGTCGTGTGAGGTCGCACCGCACGTGGACAAGAGATGAGCCATAATGAGCACACATGTTTGTTAGTTGTTAGGGCCATAGGATTGAGCAGCATTACCGCGAGTGCCGCGTTGCCTTCGATGTCATGCCAGATCTGTAGAGTCCCATTTCTGCGCGTTTCCATGCGACGCGCTGCACCGAGTGTTGTATCAGTGTTGGATTCGTCGTAATACTGTTGATGACCTAACTTCTCAGCAGGCGCAGTGTAATGCTTCCACGGGCCATGAAATGCCGAGAAAGGATTTCCGACTGCATCATCAGCCAATCGATGGCACGATCCTGTACATCGGCTCTGTCCTGAGTACCACGTACATTACCTGTACAGCCGAGATGTGGTTCTTCACAGATGACATACTTCTTCACATCGAGTCAGTGGAATGCGCACGGCGGCCGGGAAAACGTGCTCTCGTGTGGAAGAGGGATCTCGATGACGGACGTCAAGCTGGTTGACCGCGCGCAGATCGTGCACAATGGTGTTTTCGTCTTCTGCTGGAGATTGCTGGTCGCACTGCGATGGAGAAGGAGCGAATGCAATGCATCGCGTGAGTGAATCTCGATTCGGGAGGACTTCTGTGGGCAGCAGAGCTCGATGCAGTGCGGATTGATTCTCGCGTGCGCAAGCGGAGACCAGATGTGAGCAGATCGTTGATGGGCCCCACAGAATGAACGGCAGGCGCGTGCGCTGAATGCACCTCCCCCGAACGTGAAGTCGGCTTCTTCCTGCCCATGTCTCGCGGATCGCCCGCCAGACTTCGACGATGCTTCAGATTGAACAGGTCCAGGTCAGCACTACGAGATTGCTCTGTTCCTCATTGAGCCATTCGATAGAGCTTCGCGCCAGCGGGCGGTGCGAGACCGCAGGGAAAAGCATCCATGTCGAAGTTGCTGGGTGTACTTGGTGTGCCATTGAGATTGATTTGCAAGTATCTCGCCCAAGTCACCCACCGTCGTAGCAGAGCAACGAAAAGGTGTGGACGTCCATCATCGATGCAGCGTGATTCGCCGTTGATTTGATGCCGCATTCTCGATACTGGACAGCTCCCGGGCAGCTCCCGTGCCACCAACGAGGCTCGCTTGTGCGAAGCTGCGTGGCCCTGCTGCCCCTCCACACACTCCAGTATTGCGAGAAGTGCAGTGCAGCAACAGCAGCAACAACAATCGCCCTTCACGGACAGCTATCAGAGTTCGCACGGCTTGGGCGGAAGCAGGCTGCATCTAGGCCGTTCATGGCTGGGGCAGACCCTGGAAGTGCGAGGCTTTGTTTTCTGGGAGCGCGGCGACATCATCCTGCCGCCGCGCTGCTGTTCACCTGTGGGCTGACTCCCGGCTGCACGCGCTGGGCTAGGCCCTGTACGTCGCGAGCTTCCTGGCGCGCAGTGCCACCGTGGCGCTGCTGTCGCTGGTGCTGCGGTGTTGCCGTTTGAGAGGCAGACACACACACGACGGCGACTGCATCATGTCCGACAGACACAAAGCGGGCAGCGACGAATGACGAGTCTGCAAAAACAATTGCAATCGCGCATCTCTGGCAGTGACGACGAGGCTCTCTTTCTCCAGGATGATCGGCAGCACCCAAGCGTTTCAGTCGTGGATGTGCCCCGCTTCGAACGCGCCGGCTGCGCTAAACACTGCAGCTGCTGGGACATGGATAGCGCGCTGCGTCGTCGTGAATGGTTGGCCGGAGGGCAGCGTACAGCACATGGCATGGATGCGCCCATCCACCGTTCTGTCCTTCCATGCCGTTGGGCGTGCCTCACAGTCTTCGTTATTCACGCCTCGCTCTCTCGCAGCACTCGCTCTCCCCAGATCAGCTGTGCGAACAGACACGACGTCGTCTTCCATTGACCACGCCATTTCCCTCCGTCCGCTTTGTATAGCATCGTCGCTTTCGGTTCTCTTCGCGTGCACATATTCCCGCATATCTGGGCCATCGCGACATTGGACGTGCTGCCCTATCGCATGTTTTGCGTCCCCTCGCACCTGCCACATTCCACACATCTCGGCCCATCCTCCGCCACGACACGATACGATCCGGCAGCAGCGCCGTGCACTAATACGCGCACCTGCCCTCCATACGAATTGATCGCACACCCTCATCCTCCCGCGCACGAGACACGCGAGCACTTCGGAGCCCATCAGCCCCCGTCCATGTGAAAGGATGTCCGCCACGCTACTGGCCAGGCCGATTGACAGCCTGAGGACGACAACACCACCGCCGCAGCTGTCCATCAACACCACCCAGCGAGGCACTCCCTCGCCCATTCCCAACAAGCACCTACCATTCTGCTCGCCCGGTCCGCGGCCAGCATCGCGCACCCTCGACACTCCGCCTGCCTCGCCGCCCTCGCCCACGCAATTGATCGAGACCTCATCCTTGACCTATCCTCCTCATGGCTTCGACAAAGTCTTCAATGACCCGCCCATCTACTCCATCACCGCCAACAAGCTGTCGCAGGCGATGAATCATCTTGCCTCGCAGCCGCTGCCTCCCACGAAACAAGTGTTTCCCTGGCTCCACGGACTCCACGCCGAGAACCAGCTCCAGCTTGCCTTCTTCATTGCGAGGAAGAAGTCGTTACGGCGGACCCCAAAATGTATCCGAGGCATCACGGTCGTGAAGGCGGGTGGTGATCTCAATCACAGCAGGATCAACGGTGCTATTGCGCCAGAAGAACTTCTCAAGCCGTTGTCCGTGGGTCAGAGAAGAGAGGAACCCGAGTTCCAGGAGGCAGATCCCAAGGAGGGTTTTAGCGTGCGCAACTTCCAGATTCAGGCTTGCAAGATGGCCACTGTCAGCGACATCATCGTATATGGTGACGCAAAGACGCCGAGAGAAGAGGTGGTGCGACTCGCGAAGCGGATAGCCAGAGCGCAGACCGCGTGGCAGAAGAAGACAGAAGGCACAAACTGTGCGAGCCGTCTGTTCAATACCTTCGTCCTGCAAGGTGAGTAGCGTTTTGTTCCGTGTGGTTCCGGCGTCTGCTGATGAACTCGACCCAGATGATTGGGAGATTGTCGAATGCGACTACCCCGACCTCGTCCAGCTCGACAGCGAAGGCTGCATGACTGGGAAGGTCTTGGACTTCTTTCATGGAGAAAGATTGGAGATGTCCTCCATGTCGGCCCCTAGCGAAATAGCGCCGAACGTCTGGCTCGGGCCTACACCGGACCCCAACTTGTGTCTTGGTAAAGACGGCCTTCGCCTGAGCGAAGAACAACAGAACTTTGACCTGCTTGTGGAATGCAGCGATGTGGCCCAGATTCCGGACCAGCGAGCGTTTCGCTACCTCGAGGAAATTCTGGATCGCCGTGACCGAAAGCCCTCATCTGCCGATAGTCTACCGAACCAGCTCGAGTTCCCCGGATCTGGGGCAATCATGCCACCCACCTGGTCTCAAGTCGAAGTAGACGGCTTATTGGCAATGTGCCAATGGATTCACAAGCAAGCAAACTCTGTTACCGAAGCTAAGAAGCGGAGAGATAGCAAGCTTTCGCTGACCCCAGAGCCGGACTCGGACGGTGATGGATTTGCAGCATCGCCAAAGCGACGGAAGCAGGGTGGTAGGAAAGTGCTCATTCACTGCGCCGATGGCTACACAGAGACGTCGCTATTGGCACTCGCATACTACATGTACGCGAATTGCGTGCCAGTACACGACGCCTGGCTGCAGTTGCACCGCGAGAAGGGCAGAAACTTCTTTGCGTACAACTCTGACGTCCACTTACTCCGCAGCATCCAGGCCCGGATTCTCGCTGCTTCTCCGGCATATTCTGGCGACCTTCGTGAGCTGACGGTACCTCACCCAGCATGGCTTGACAAAATGGACGGGTCGTTGCCTAGCCGGATCTTGCCGTACATGTACCTGGGAAATCTTGGTCATGCGAACAACCCGCAATTGCTGGAGGAGCTCGGCATCGGCCAGATCCTCAGCGTGGGAGAGCCGGTCAGCTGGCCTCGAGAAGCCATGGAATCGTGGCCGCAGGAGAATCTGAAGTTCATCGACAAAGTCCAGGATAACGGAGTGGATCCGTTGACGGAAGAGTTTGAGAACTGTCTCAAGTTTATTGGTAAGCCCTGGTCGGATATTCGTTCTGTGGACTTGATGCTAATGTGTTGCGACAGAGGAGGGTCGCAAGAAAGGCACTGCGACACTTGTGCACTGCCGCGTCGGCGTTTCTCGATCCGCCACGATTTGTATCGCCGAGGTGATGAACGAGCTGGGCTTGTCGTTTCCTCGAGCGTACTGTTTCGTGCGAGCGAGGAGGCTCAATGTGATTATCCAACCGCATTTGCGATTTGCGTGAGTATTGCCATCCGTCGAATTTCAAGTGTCTTGTGTTCTGATCAAGTCTACAGATATGAGCTTCTCAAGTGGGAAGAATCGCAATGCGTCAAACGTGGCAAGCCACTTCGACGCGAACTCGAATGGGCCACGATTGCCCGAGAGATTGCGGCCATGAACAAGCCCTACTCACGACAGGGATAATTGAACGACCTGCCATTGTTAGATGACTTTTACTTCATGGGCCGATACGCCTCGGGATCCGACTTCCTGGATCCATGGTTTGGAGAAGAGATGTGGAAGATGGCTTCGGACATCGAGCTTCTCCGTGGTATGACTTTGACGAACTTCACGGCTTTGAATGTATGACCTTTTTGTACTGGGGATTGCGTTTTGCATTTGTTGAGCAGAGGACGAGCGATGGGCCAGGCTCATTGGGAAGAGCCCGGATCGCCCGCCTTGTGGGACAGGCGATACATTTACTTTCTGTCTCTGAAGAAGATGACTTGGGATGTGGTTTATGACACAAATGCCCAGGGAGTGGCATATGTATTTCTCTTGCCTGGTATCTGGCATGAACTTCCCAAGCAGCGCTGGCCTGCTGTTGGAATGGGAATGGGATCGAGGTTCAGGATTTGGGAGTTCTTTCAATTCTTTCGTATGTACTATCTTTCAAGAGAGGGGCGGTTAGATGGTTGCTATCTATTATCGAACGTCTCTGGACAAGAAGACGAATACGGCATTTACTTTTCGTCTCATCGCGTTTTCTATACCATTTCCACTCGTTTTGCTTTACGAGTCTCCAAATCTTTTATCCGGCACTGATCGGCATTGACAAAGCCTGTGGAGCCGAACGCGGATCCAATTGCCCATTTTGTGTTTCTCTTATCGGCTTTTGATAAGCTCTCGTTTCTGTCGCCCCTTGCCGATGACGGACCATTCGGACAGGGATTCTTTGACTCTGTGTGTGTGACTGCTTCCAATGCATGGAGGGGTTACGCTATTTTGTTTAAGGCGTGCCATTGAAGAGAATATTCTTATCACTCAGAGTATTAGAGGTTTACGAGGTGGAGGGTCTTTGTATTCGTTTTCGAGTTCCAGGACTGGGTTTGAGAGATCTTCGCCACAACACGGATTGGGCGGACTTCTTTTACTGCAGCGAGTGGAAGGGTTGCGAGGAAGAGGTGTCTATTATTCGACTCTTCCGCGATATACCTACGATCTCTCCTCCTCCGCGAGACGCTGCTATTCGACGATCACAATGCGTCCTCCTCTCCGCATCGCCGTCCTCGAATGTGACGAACCTATTGGGCGAACGAAAGAGAAATATGGAGGGTATGGAAACTTGTTCCATGAACTGTTAGATCACAGTGCGAAACATTTGAAAGCGAAAGAGGGGAAAGAAGTGGAATTGGATGTTACGAAGTATGATGTTGTGAGGCATGAGGTTTATCCGGAGTTGGAGGGTGTGGATGCTGTGCTTTTGACGGGGAGTAGTGAGTATAATTTTTCTTCTTTGCTGTTTTGGTGGGCGGGTTGGGATGAAATACTAGGGGAGGTTTGGAGAGGGATGAGAGGATGGTCAGGAGGAGGAAGAGTGAAGAGACATTGAGGTTGTGGCTGATGAACGAAAAGAGAATGCTGACTCTTCGTCTCCGCAGAGTTCAACTCTTTTGACAATGATCCTTGGATATTGAAGTTGGTAGAATTTACACGAAAGGTTTTGGCGCAAGAGCGGGTGAGGTTGATCGGAGTGTGCTTTGGACATCAAATTATTGGAAGAGCAATGGATGTTAAGGTCGATCGAAGTGATCGGGGGTGGGAGATTAGTGTGAGTAAGGTGCAGTTGACGGAGATCGGGAAGAGGTTGTTTGGATTGGAGGAGATGGTGAGTGATTACTTTTCCTTTTTGCTGGTTCATGAGAGAGGAGGGAGAAGACGAGCAGAAGAAAGCGATGTTGGAAACAAGGGAGAGGATTCGAGAGTGGACTTGTGCTAACGGATACGAACAGGCGATTCACCAGATGCATCGCGATATCGTATATGAATACCCGGAAGGAACTCAGCCATTGGGACACTCTCCGAGATGTGATGTGCAGGGAATGTATACCAAGAACCGAGTCATCACGGTCCAAGGACATCCAGAGTTCAACGGCGATATTGTGTCCGAGCTGCTGGATAGCCGACATGAGAAGGGAATATTTGATGATGCCATGTATAAGGACGGTATGGATAGGGTGCGGCTGCATCATGATGGAGTTACCATTGGAGCCGCGTTCTTGAGGTTCTTGCTGGAAGATTGATGGGATGTAGCTCATTGCATCTATGCACGCATTCAGCGCATTGGTCGTGGCGAGGTGGTGGCGTGTTTTTGGTGGAAGCGTGGTCGGTTGCTATGTGACATTGCTGGCACTCGCTGGCACTCTTATCAGAAGGGGGGGAAACTCGGCTGGTGGCTCGCGCATTGAAACAATGCAATGGCTGCAGCCGCAGCTAATTCTGCATTGGAGAGACAGCTTCCAGATAAACATAGACCGTGGTCAGTGGTAGAGCATGCAGCGCAGTTTCCCCACGCACCTCTGGCTCGAGCTATGGCGTGACGGAGTGGCTCGTTGGCGATACGATGTGCATGTGAGGTTGGCAGCTGGATGCGACTGGCCATGGCGTACCTCCACCAAGCGTAAGTTAGCAGATCAGAGCACGACGGGGCATACCGCCGCAAACCTCGGTGGTCGTGTTGGAGGGTGGCAGTTCGCAGGGGAAGCTGCACGCGGTGATTGGGTGCGTCGGCTGAATTGCTTGTGTACCTGACGACGGCCGCGCGTTCCATAGAAGCTCATCGCTACACTTGGCCAGATTGCGCCGCAGAAAGTTTCGCGCATCCCTGCCGCGCCTGCTCGATCGCCCCCAATCTCCGAGGAGCAGCTAGCCGAATACTCCATAGCACGAGAGCCCTCCTTCCCTCAACATTCACCCTACTACGCCATTCTTCCATCCTACACAGTCGCTACTCCCATCCACAACCTCACCAAACCCTTCTGCGCGACTGGAACGCGCAGAATGTATTATATTTATCACCTTTGCTAATATTAGACCCTGCGACTGCGAACACACGAATCCACAAAGGAACCGATAACAACGAGATAAGGACGACGTCGGTTTGCGCGACATAGCGACCTCCCACCATGGGCAAACACAAATACGGTCTAGTCTTCGACGCCGGCTCGTCGGGCACGAGAGTCTACGTCTACAAATGGGACTCAGCCGCGCATGCACGCAAAAAGGGAGAGGACTTGCACAAATTACCGGAGATTGAGACCAAGAAGAAATGGATCAAGAAAGTCCATCCTGGAATCTCGACTTTCGGAGATAAACCTGAACTCGTGGGTCCTGATCACCTGAAGGAACTGGTTCATTTCGCGTTGGATATTGTGCCGAAGCATGCTGTAGAGGATACTCCGGTGTTTTTGCTCGCAACTGCGGGTATGCGATTGTTGCCAGACGATCAACGCGCCGCGCTGCTTGAACACACGTGTTCCTACTTCCAGCGTAACACGAAATTTCAGCTGCCAGATTGTGGTGTGCATGTGCAGGTCATACCGGGAGAGACGGAAGGGTTGTATGGCTGGATCGCGGCAAATTACCTGCTGGGAGGCTTCGATGCGCCCACGGATCATGATCATGGGAAACAACACAATACGTATGGGTTCTTGGATATGGGAGGAGCTTCGGCGCAGATTGCGTTCGCGCCGAATGCCACTGAGGCGGAGAAACATGCGGACGATCTGAAATTACTACGATTGAGGAGGGTGGATGGAGAGTCGTTGGAGTACAAGGTCTTCGTAACAACGTGGCTAGGATTCGGAGCGAACGAGGCACGGAGACGATACGTGACAAGATTGCTCGAAGCATCACCGGATGCTGATGAGATACCAGATCCTTGTCTCCCCGTGGGCATCAAGGTCAAGAAGACGGGGGAGGAGATTGAACCTGGCTCAAAGGATCTTGCTGCACACGAACCGCATCTGCTCGGAACTGGCGATTTCACACAATGTTTGAAGAGCACGTATCCACTGTTGGAGAAGGAGAAAGAATGCAAAGACGCGCCTTGTCTACTGAATGGACAACATACTCCTGCGATTGATTTCGATGTCAACCACTTTGTTGGCGTTTCAGAATACTGGCATACCACACATGAGATCTTCGCAATGGCGCACAAGGACAAGGCTTACGACTTCGCGAGCTACCAAAAACAGGTTACAGAATTCTGTTCGCGAGATTGGGCGGAAATTGAGGAGGATGTCGAGAAGGAGAAGTGGGGACACAAGGTGGACGAGAAGACAGTCGAAGAGGTGTGTTTCAAGGCCAGCTGGCTGATTAACATGCTGCACGATGGCATTGGCGTTCCGCGAGTGGGCATCGAGGCAGGCAAGAGCAGCGTGCACAATAAGACCGATGCTATTGTTGAGAGCGCGAAAGATCGAGGTTTCTTGGATCCGTTCCAGGCTGTCGATAAGATCGACGGCAAGGAGGTGAGCTGGACACTTGGCAAAATTGTACTCTATGCATCTTCCCAGATGCCGGCCGCGGAGGAGGCCAAAGCTGTGGGATTCGGGAGCAACGTCGAAACTACGACTCTGCCGTACGATTGGCAATACCCCGCCGGACACCTACCGACGATTTCCGCAAACGAAACAGCAACAGCCGAGAGCGACGACTGGCACGATCGCATTCTGTCCAGCGACTACAGCCGCCGAGCCCCTGGTATTCTCATCTTCCTCCTCATTTTCGCCCTTGCAGTCTACCTGCTCTGCGGTCGTGAACGACGACAATCGTGGTATCACAAGATGACTGGCGGCAAGAGCCACCACAGCAAACCACGCAAAGGAGCTGCGTCTTCTCGCTTCCTCGGGGGCAAACTCTTCGGCTCTTCGCCCACCTACGAACGTGTCCTCGAAGAAGGCGCCGACCCCTCAGACTTCGAACTCGGCGATTTCTCCGATAATGAACGCCTCTCCGATTCCAGCGTCGACCTCGATTCCGCCGGTCGTGTTGGACGAACTTCTGGACTGGCGACTCCTGGTCTTCGTGGCCTTTCACCAGATATTTCACGCGGATCACCAAAGATGACGAAGAGCTACTTTGACGCACCGCATGGTAGCAGTGTTGTCGTAGAACGACCTGGGAGCTCGCATGGATTGGGAATCGCGACTGCGGCTTCTGCTCCTGCTGTTACGCCATTCGACCGTGGCGGGTTGATTATTCGATCGGAGAGCAAAGAGAGTTTGAGAGCTCCTAGTCGGAGTCGGAGGAATAGTCCGACGAGACGGAGTCCGTTGATGATGCCGTTGAAGGAGAGTTTGGATTGATATGTCCGCTCTGCATGGTCAACGAGCATGGAGTTTCGTGTTTCTTTTTGGGCATTTCATAGCGAAGGTGTTGGATGGAACTTGACGGCGTTAATCTTGGGCTGCTTCTGATCTTCTCACGATGAGAAGGGAGAGCATTTCATATATGAGATCCATGACTTGCTTCTTTTGGTACGTATAATGATGGTTGGAAAGAAGGGAAGGTAAGAGAGGAGGCATGAGACGAAATCACTTCGTTCTCCTTGTATATATATTTAGATTCCTATAGTCTCTCCACGAGAAGCCCTGGAAACCTCACTTGGGTCATCTCGTTATTTACCCACTTCAACGTGGGCCTCTTATGTCCACTTAGAGACGAACTACATCTTGAGAATAGTCAAGAGACTGAGCCAATGGTTCAAGCCACGAGAAGTCAGCGCAGCCATGCTTTATACAATGCATACGGGTATCTGGAACGCTGCAGTACCATAAAAACGCCATCTCCTGCACAGCTGGTCATCAAAGGAAGTAGTCCGCGACTGGCTTCTTCGCTGGCATCCCTCTGCTGTCCTGCGGAGCGGCATCGAACACACGATATCTTCTGCCAGGTGCAGGCTTGTTGGGTGGTTGTTCCCGTTCTGACAGGATGCTGTTTGATCTCCCTGCATCACCATTGCTTCTTTGCGCATAGCCTGCGTTCGCGCCGTCTTCGCTGAGCTCTAGAATTGCAGCCACATTGCCGCATCTGTAGCAGTAGTTGGGAGCTGACCACACCGTTACTATCGTACTGTCGAACATCTCCTTGAAACCTTCCATGACCAGTTGATGGGCGCGACAGATGAGACTGAGATCATTCTTGTGATTGAAGCATTTCACAATGTCAGAGCCGAAGAGGAAGCCAGCGCCGCGTGGCGACAGACCCCATCCGTCAATCTCGTCCGGATCCGACCAGAGGAGATCGCACATAGCACCTTCGTGAGGTACTTCTTGCTTCCGATCCAGGAGACGGATTTTGTCGATACTGTCTATGAGTGGACTTAGACCACCATGCACGCACAGAACTGCACCACCAGTGTTGCTCGCGCTGCCTCGACTTGCCCCTGATGCACCTGTCCCTGGTGGACCAGTCCGAGATGATGGTGTCTGTTCCTGTGTCTGCGAAGGTGAAGCAGGTTCATTGGATAGTGTCGAGTTGTCGTGGCTCAGGAAAGCCGACCGAGAGCGCGCGTATCGGTTCATGATCTGGCCTTGCGAGTTCAGAATCTCTATTTCAACATCCTCGTGAGGGGGATGGGAGCCAGAAGGATCTGCGAACGGCGCGTCTGTGGGATCGATGTCTCCTGCCGCACCCATCACCAAGGCGCCCAGTGCTAGATAGTCAAAGACCTCGCAGCAGTATCGCCAGACATTGGCGCTGCCGTATTTGCGTAAGCATTCGTCGTAGAAGCCGTAGACGGTCGTGATTTGTCGCGATTCATGATTGCCGCGAATAAGCGTGATGCGATCCGGATAGCGCACTTTCAAGCAAAGCAAAAGAAGAAATGATTCAAGCGAATAGAAGCCTCTGTCGACGAAGTCGCCCATGAAGAGGTAGTTCGTGTCTGGCACATCGCCACCCACGCGAAAGAGTTCCATCAAGTCGTGGAATTGTCCATGAATGTCACCGCATATCTAGCACGTCCGGTCAGCGCTTCACCCGCCACTACACGCTGTTGGAACGACCTACCGTTACCGGCGCATCCACGCTGACCACATTGCCTTCTTCTATAAGCAGCTCACGCGCTTTGTAGCAGAGTTCTCGCACTTGTGTTTCTGGTATGGGTCGACAGGCGCGCAACTGCGCTATGGCTTTGTCGAGATCACTCATTTCGAGCGATGCGCCAACCGGCGCGTGGCCAACGAACTGGAGTTCCGGTGTACACTCAAGTAGTCAAATAGCCCCTGATGCTCCTTCTAGCGTTGCGCCGAGTCCGTGGATCGGTGAATGGCGGTGTTCGTGATGCGCACGGCGAGCTGTTGTGGCGATTGCTGGAGGGTGATGGTGACACGGTTCAGGGCGAGATAGCGAGGCGAAATGGACCGTTAGCGACGAGGTGGTAGATCGCGAAGTGAGGATTGCTTGCGGTGCGATATGTGCAGCTGCGAGGAATAGTCGTTTGTCCTGCTCGCGCGTTGAAGTCGTGTTGCAGTTGTTTCAGAGTTCGACCAGACTGCCAGTCGCGCTCGGGATCGGCTGCTCTTTTCGCCGCCACCTCCGTGAGCCTCACCACCTCTGCTCTCCTGCTGCGCATGCTCTCTCACCACGTCGATGCTGGCCACCAGTGAATTGAGTCCATGGGCTAGTCAAGCAATACACATCGGTGCAAAGCGTCTGCCATACGCCTGACAGCAAGAACGAGCCCAGAGAAGACCCAGGATGACTGGCGGTCCAACTATGTCCCGGAGCCTACAGCACGACAACGACAATGGAGCCATTGTTGGCGGGTATGGATGACACGAGGCGCTCAAAATCAATCTGACCACGATCATTTCTTATTTCCGCAATTAAGATCGCTTTTCTTACCATGTTGTCGGAAAAGTGGAAGCCCTGGCAGTGACCCCGCAGCAATTGATTCGTTGCGATCGAGCAACGTGAAGCGCCCAGAGCGATGCGTATGCATATCCCCGAGACGATGTACCAGGTTGAGGGTACAAGCAAGGTCCAGATTCGGTGCGAGCCTGCAGGAACAGCAGTCCGACCTCTCAAACAACACCTCCTCATGCTGCGAACCCCGCTTGAGTGAGGTACTGTATTGCGGGCAGCTTGTAGAGCTTCATGAGCTGTGCTGACTCCTCAGCGTGGAGTATAAGTATGCACATGCTCTGAGCGCTTGGAAGATACGAGACCGGTAGGAAACTTGCGATTCAGTTGGTGATATCACTTCATCGCAATTATATATTGATAAAATGGCCAGCTTCAAGGGATACGACCTGATCGTTGTAGGCTCAGGCTTCGCTGGTTCGTTTGCAACTTTGAGCTTTCTTGAAACTTGCAAGAGAGAAGGCAAACAAGGGCGAGTCGCCCTCGTAGAAGTTGGCAAAGATGGCGAACGTTGTGGTGCATCGCGATGGGTTAGTATCGGAACAGTAAGGGGTGACAATCTGCACAAGTGGTTGACCATATCTTTAGACTATGGCATATTTGAGACTGGACAAGAACCTTGACTTTGGTATGAAGTTTTTCTACTCGACATGACGTGGTCCTGCTAACGATCGCGCAGACAAGGACTGGGTCAAGGAAATGCGCCGAGTCAGTAATGGCGTCGCTGACGAAGATTACTGTGAGAAGCTCCGCAACGAGGCTCCAATCACCGCAAAGTTCTGCGAAGAGCGCGGCGTCAAGTTTGTCCATCATGATGAGCCCAACGTCCTACTCGAATTCGATACCGACCAGCACTTTGTCTTTCCTGATGGAGGTGGCGTTGCCATCATCACAAAGATGATGGAACACATTAAGGGTTACCCCAATGCAGAAATCCACTGGGAGACTGAAGCCATTAAGCTGTTGCAGGATGAACAGGGCAAAATTCGCGGCCTGAAGGTCAGAAAGAACGACGGCCTGCTTCACGATCTCCTTGCACCAGATGTTGTCTTGGCATGCGGTGGGTTCGAGGGCAACCAAGAAATGCTAGCACGCTACATCGGCCGAGACACCCACAAGCTACCACTCATTGCCCCTGGCATCAAGCACAACAAAGGAGCAGGCTTAAGAATGGCTCTCGAGGTAGGGGCAGGAACTGCAGGCTCTTTCGATGGAATGCATTGCGAGCTCGTTGATACGCGTGCTAAAAAGCCAGATGCAGTTATCTGGGGTACGTGACTCACTTCTGAAGCGTAAGCACAACTAACAAGCTGTAGGTCACAACTACGGCATTGTCGTCAACAAAGAATGCGAGCGCTTCTACGACGAGGGCCAGCGTCACCTCTTCGCAACCTTCGAGATGATTGCCTTGTACTGCTGGAAAGACCACAATCAATCTTGCTTCTTCGTTACAGATGACCCAATCATGCAACGTTTCAAGGGCAGCTGGGTCTATGAGACCACCGATATCCCACCAGAGAAGGCCGATACGATTGAAGAGCTAGCAGAAAAGCTTGGTATTGACCCTGCCGCTCTCAAGAAGACTGTCGATGAATACAACGCTGCCGTGAACGACAAGCCATTCGACCTCATGAAGCTCGATGGCAAGCGCACGAATGGCTTGAAAGTCGACAAGACTAATTGGGCTGCTAAGATCGAGAAGGGTCCTTTCTACGGATATCCAATGACGGCCAACCTGACTTTCACCTATGGAGGTGTCAAGACTGATCTTGATGGTCGCGTTCTGTCAACTGCTGATGTGCCTATTCCTGGACTGTGGGGAGCTGGTGAGATGACTGGATTGTTCTACAACGAATATCCGCCGGCAACATCTTGCCTGCGGAGCATGACCTGGGGTCGCTTGGAGGGCGAGGCGATTGCGAAGAATCTTGGACAGGAGAGGAAGACCGGTGTTGCTGTGAGGGCTAAGTAGTTCATCGATCTGTACATACTGGTATGACTTACAAGCAACAAGTGAAAGGTCACGTGTCACTGTGTACAACGGAAAGTGAATGGTCAGAACACCCGTCGGCGACATGAGTGAAGAGTATATGTTGACAACCTCGCCAACGATGTTTTACTCACAAAACCTCCCTCTACCGATACTCGATTCCAGCACTCGAGAACCGAAACCTCATCTTACTTTCTCGCCAAAGATACTCGAGTATCATCCCCCACAACACAATCAACAACACAATCAACAGCATCAACATGGACACCCTCTACTCGTAAGTATAGCACATCTTGCTATCCTCGGAATACCCTCTGACTTCTATCATAGCTCTCTCCGCGGCGACCGCCTCATCACCATCTACGTCGGCCGTGATCCCCAGCCGATCTCCATCCAAGAGGCCTTGCTCTGCAACACCGCGGAGTACTTCAAGAACCTCCTGACGAATGGCCATTTTAAGGAATCTCAGACCGGTGTCGTTAGCTTCCCGGAAGACGATGTCGAGTCGTGGAAGCTGCTTGCCTACTGGGCAATGCACCGCACGCTCCCAGACTCAGTCGACGTGGTTTCGTGCTGTAAGGCCTGGTATTTGGGTGACAAGGTCAGTACTATCGAAACATCGAATTGACTTTATGCTAATGTGAAATGTAACAGTACATGATGCCGGCCTTCCAAGACGAAGCCATGTACGCCATCTTGAACGAAGTCCTCGACACCGTCATGACCGACGACGCTTTCGTTGATCTGTTCACTGCCACTCTGCCAGAAACGAAGCCGCGTCAGCTCCTTGCCGAGTTGCTCGTCGATCTCGTTTTGCATGATGGTCTCCTCGAGTGGAGCGATTTGCCAAAAGTTCAGAGCCAGCAGAACCACATGGCGAGCATTCTGGCCGCGATGGATGATCTGAAGAATGCTGGCCATTCGCGCTCTCGCGGCGACCTGCGTGATGCTGAAGGCCGCGACGGCAAGCCATTGTGGATGCGGTACATGGTCGCCAATGGTCCGAAGGTAGCTGGGGGCTGGTACTGGCACCACGATAGGGAGGAATGGCGACTGGCTTCGTTCTGATGTGTTGAGACCTGATGGGAGCTTGAATGGGCGAGATTGACGACTGATGACGAATGCATAACAGGCGAGATTGACTATCGATTGTGGACGAGCGAAATGGAGTTGGAATGAGGCGCCAATGACTGCTGACGAATGCATAATGGGTGAGAATTACGATGGATCATTTGGATGAAGGAAACCCCGCTGCGTCCGGTATGCACCTTCGACCGCTCTTTACTGCTAGCGAACAGATAGAATTCGCAAAGCTAGACACTGCTTCTCATGGCCTTCCCCTCCTCCCTCGTGTTCACAGTCTGTCCTTGCACATTCTCCCCATCATCAATGGGTTGATGCTCCTCCCAGAACTTATTCATCACCATTCCCTTGCCAGACAGAATTCCATAGAAATTGAAAGGATCAATAACCGTGATCAAAAATGGCCTCTTATCTGCTTTTGAAAAACCAGGTCCCAGTCTCTCCGTCTTCCCATCCACAGGATCCAAGAAGATCTTACTGCTTCGAGGCAAATACTTGCCAGGGTGAAAGATGGCAAGCAATATGACGAAAAGCGTAATGTTCGCGATTTCGAAAACCCACAAGAACCATTCGTTCCTCGATACAGGCCCGCAGTAAGGATCTTCCCTGTCTGCATCACAAGAGCCAGCCTCAAAGCCTTCGATAGTTCGCACGATACAGCGGACCAGGATCATGGAGCTTGTAATGTATAGCAGATAGCAGATATTGCGGACATTCTTGGGGAAATTCCCGCCTTTGCGTGCCTTGTACTCGAGCGTTGCGACGATTGAGATGAAGAATGCTTCGACAAAGATTTGTAGGATCAATGCTGACTTGAGTAATTTAAGACCAATGTTGCGCTGGGATTCGGTTCGACCTGATCCGGCGCTGTTGGCTGCTCCTGAGCCTGTGAGAGATTCGACTGCGGCAGAGAGGAAGATGAAAGTGCTGAAGACGCGGCCGGGATGGATGGGAGTATAGTACGGGAGGTAAGCGAGCAGGCGGCCGAGGATGAAGTACTCAGCTGCAGAGTAGAGCGGCGGGCCCATCAGAACCAGGACGTATCTGGATGGGGGAGTTGTTAGTGTGACCGATTGCGAATCGTTGCAGAGATTTGCTCACTGGGCAATGAAGAGTCCAATATTCCGCACTTGGTGGACGGAGATGCTGCGACAAACGAAGCCGGCTATCCACACGCTCGTGGCCCATAACATCACAGCGCCAAACTTCTTCCATCTGTACCGGAAGAAGGACTGGTAGATCTGATAGGCACCAAGTGCGGTCAGAAGGACTGCAAAGACAATCGGAGCTGGCTTGTTCGGGTTGTAGGGGTACAGTGACCAGTCATCTGAGGTGTTTGACATTGTTGTTCTCGTTGGTGTCGTCTGTTCGATGGATGGTGCCCTGTTCTGTTAAGAAGTGAAAGTAAGAGTGGTAGGTAGTTATGGCTCCCGTGAGTGCTTTTGCAATCCGGTCTCAGCCATATACATATATCAACTCCTCGCGACGCATGCTAAAGCTCTAACCTTAAGCGATGTCTGCTCGTGACAACAGCAAGGCTGTGTCTGTGTCTCGTAGAAGTGCCTGCCGATCATTGCGCAACGGTACGCGATTGGTTGATACAAGCTTTCATGGTAGGAGCGTGGCAGAAGATTGGTGCGCGTCTGTGAATCCTTCAGCATACGTCGTTCCGCGAGTAGTTCCGCTCTCGTTGCGCGCTGTTGCACTGCCATGTACAATCTCAGCTCGCATTCGCATTGAACGTGGAAGTGCCTCAGGGCGTGGAACACGGCATATTGGGTTCTGACATTCGCTAATGTTGCATGAAGGCCACGAGGTACACACTGCAGGAATTAAGCATGCGCCATGCACCTTTCCGGTTGCGGTATGTGTGCGGCTTCAAGCTATGTCATGGCTGCTGAGATGGAGATTGAGGCTCAGCGATAGACTGGTGCCTACGATGACTGGAAGAATCTGAGCTCTCCCACGAGATCATTGATGTTGAATGTGCATTCGACACAAGTTTACTCCATCCATCTTGTTGACGAGGTCAAAATCCTCTCTGGTTCAATGGTCTTATGCATTGTCATGACGCTTCTGGAGGTTTCCATGTATTCATCTCTAGCGGAGATCCTGAGTATTGCTGAGCATCAATATGCCATTGCCGAGTGTTCTTTGTAGCAGCGATTTGTGTACTGCGAAGGTGAACATGATGAGGCGGAAATGGTCTAAGTTTGGTGAAACCCGAACCCGACGGAAGCATTGACGCTCACCTTTGACCACCCACCACGCCCTTATCCACGTATGACCATTGTCAACACTTTTGCGACAGCATGGTCATCAGGAGATCTATGGGTAAGGCTGAGACGCTGGTCTCAAGCTTCATCTGCTTTTCGTGCTTGAGCAGAGCTGGTAGAGCAGGCCAAGTATCCCGCAATGCTGCTTTCATATCTGCCTCTCGCAACTTGTCTACGTATGTAGGGCGACGACGAGCCGATGGTGCATGCTTCAGCGCGCAGAGATTCAGAAGAGCGATAACGTCCCCAACCCGACCACAGCGGCGATATCTCTTGACAGAAGGCGGCACCGCGCCCACGACCCTCGAAGAGCACCAGAGACAAGTCGAGCAAATATCGGAGCGAGTACGAGGCTTTTATGAGCGCAAAGAGAAGTTCAGAATATATCATGGGTCAACGAATAGCACGCGCAAGTCGGCAATGGGTAGGGACCCAAGCACGGTTGTGGACACAAGCAGATTAAACCATGTGGTTTCGGTCGATACGGACCGCAGAACCGCACTGGTAGAGCCCAACGTGCCGATGGACAGGCTCGTGGAAGAGACTCTCAAATATGGGCTCGTACCTCCTGTAGTCATGGAGTTTCCTGTAAGTTGAGAACATATCAGGAGCGTGACCAACAACTGAGATCGCAGTAGGGCATCACCGTAGGAGGTGGCTACTCAGGCACCGCAGGCGAGAGTTCATCCTTCAAGCACGGATTTTTCGACCGAACTCTGAACAAAGTCGAAATAGTTCTGGCCACAGGTGAAGTCATCACCGCATCAGAAACAGAGAATTCAGACCTTTTCCGTGGCGCAGCTGGAGCTGTTGGCACATTTGGCGTCACGACCATGGTTGAGCTGCAATTGATCAAAGCGACCAAGTATGTAGAGGCCACATATCACCCGGTCACCAGTATGGAAGAGGCCACTGCAAAGCTACTTGACTTCACATCCAAGCCCGGTGAATACGATTACATCGATGGCATAATGTACTCGCAACAAAGCGGAGCCATCGTCACTGGGCGCATGACCGACACACCATCCGAAGACGTTCCAGTCCAACGCTTCAGCGCTCCCAAGGATCCCTGGTTCTATCTTCACGTCAAAGACCGCATCGCGAAGAACTCCCAACCAACCTCCGACGCAATCCCCCTTCCAGAATACCTCTTCCGCTACGACCGAGGCGGCTTCTGGGTCGGCGAAGGCGCTTTCGACTACTTCAAATTTCCCTTCGCAAACTGGTCCCGCCGCTGGCTCGACGACTTCCTCCACACCCGTATGCTCTACACAGCCCTCCACTCCAGCGGCCGCTCAGAACAGATGATTATCCAAGACCTCGCACTTCCGTACCCCAACGCCACCGAATTCGTGAAACGCATGGACGAAAAATTGAACATTTGGCCTCTATGGCTCTGTCCCTTGAAACAGAGCCCTGGGTCCACAATGCATCCTCATTACAGTGAATATGAACCTGATGGCACAACTCTCCAACCTATGCTCAATATCGGTCTATGGGGCAAAGCACCTCCAACACATGAAGGTTTCGTACAAGCGAATCGAGAGATCGAAGCTACGCTTCAAGAACTACGCGGGATGAAATGGCTTTATGCTCAGACATATTTCAACGAAAACGACTTCTGGAAAGATTTCGATAGGCAATGGTACGAGGACCTGAGGAGAAAGTACTCCGCTACGACTTTGCCCACTGCGTGGGAGAAAGTGCATGTTGATGTCGAAGCGGAGCGGAAGGCGAGACGACAGAAGAAACCTTGGACGCAGAGGCTCCTCGAAACGTGGCCGATGCCGGGCTTCGTAGGCATCAGGAGGTCGATACAGAGCAAGGACTATATCCAGGCGAGGGAAGCAGCTTGGAAGGACTGGGTGCCGCGGAAGGACTGAGGATCGCTGAAAACACTTTGTCAGGCCGTGCCCCTCCGTACCATGCTGCATCCGCAGCTTTGTGTGTATAGATGTACAGTAGTACATATCGCTCACCAAGCGTTGTTCAATTTTGACAACAGTCAGCAGCGACAGCCACAAGCGTACTGCTGAACAAAAAAACTGCAGATTATCAAAGCTTACTCCAAGCAATGCCTTTCCCTTGCCGCCATGGTGTATCATCATCCCTCATAAGCACAACAGCGCGCCAAAAGCAAACCCAAAGAAGACCTGGGGAATCGTTCGCTCAAACGCAGAACCCATACATGGAGAAGAGGGGAAAGCTACGCCGTTCATTCCTTCAGCTGCGACCTCAAACCCACGTTCTCCCTCTTCAACCGACTCGTCTCTCGTCTCAACTTCACCGCCTCATCACTAACCTCTTTTAGCTTCCTCTTCAGCTCTTCGACGCCCTCTCCCCCTCGTACAGCCTTCAGCACTCTGGCAAGCTCGTCGTTGAAACGTGAGTACAGCGCTTCGTTCTCGCCATTCGCCTCGCGATACAGCTCATCGAGTTTCTTGCACTTCGTCTCCGAAACGCTCAACGAAGACGTGAGGTCGTGCTGGATGGTGCTGATACGATGGTTCAACTCATCAAACTGCTTCGGTACGGCACCTTCGAGTTTGAGAACACGTTGCACGAGATCCATGTTTGAGGTACCCTGCGAGAAGGAGCCTCGACCCGCGGCCACGGTACGGCTGCGGTTGGCTGGTGTACGGCTTGATGGAGTGCTGGTGAGCTCATCGCCAATCTTACTTAGCTCGTCTTGTAGAGAGGTCTGAGCTGCTGCGATAGCTGACTGTTCGTTCTGGAGACGTTCTCTGAGCTTTTGAGGCGATTGCATGCGAAGCTTGCGAGGAGAGGTAGTGGCTGCTGGCACGTCGATGGTTGTACTGCGTGCGCGACCAGTCTTCTCAGCTTTGGGTGATGGTTTCTTCACGATATTGCCAGCTCCAGGTCGCTCGGAAAGACCGGCGCGACCTGGTGTCTGAGGTCGCGTCTTTGCTGGCGACGAAGCTCTTGGCACAAGACTGGGAATATTCGAAGTCGGGCGAGCAGTGATGATCAACTCCTCGGGGCGATCACCACTTGTCTTTGGTCGCTCAAGGTCTGTGCCGTCGGTTTTGGACCGACCAAGTTGTGGACGCGGCAGCTGTGGCGGTTCGCCAGACAGTATCTTGCTTGGGCCGGGCGAAAGGTCTCGTCGAAATGAGGCGGGCAGGCGCGAACGTGGCGACTTCAGCGATGGGCTACCAAATCTTTGAGTGCCATCGCGTGAAGATGGAGCAGATGGCGTAGAGGGCACGGGGGAAGTCGGCAGCTGCTTCTCGTCCAACGTCTTCTGCGTGATCGGTGTTCTTCGTGGAGTAATAGGCGACAAAGGCTCCCGGTCCCGCTTTGGCGAAAGCTCCTTGAGATCAGAGAGCGAACTACGCCGCTTCTTCCGAGGAGGACCAGTCGGGATGAAGCTTGGATGCTCGCCTATCGTGGACAGGCCGATGTTGTGGCTACTAGGCGTTCGCTGCAGGTTCGGTAATTCGTTGATTGATGCATTGGAGACCTTGGCGCTGTCTTGTGAAGGCGGTCTGTAGCCGAGACTAGCAGCATCGGTGTCGATTGAGCGCGAGCGACCGAAAGAGCCTTTCGAGATACTATTTGCTGGGCTCTGATCGACTCGTGTGCTCTTGCTGAGGGTGCGCCACACCGACGAAACTTTGGACTCCTGCTCAGACTTGCTGTTTTCCCGGCTCAGCGTGCCAAAACCGAACTTGCGGCGGAGTGAAGAGGTGTTGCTTGTCATGGACGCAGAGTTGTGCGAGCGCGTCCTCTTGTGTGAGTTGAAAGATCCGGAGTCCTTGTAGCTTTGCAAAAAGCTGGTATCGACTGATTCGCCAAAGTAGGTGTCTGTGTCGTCCACAAATCGATCAATGAGAGCAATATAGTCGTGGGGATTGCCGTCAGTAACCAGAAGCTCGGCGAAGCAGGCAGTCAAAGCGCCCCTGTCGCCGTCATTGCCAGTCCCGTCAAGCAGATCGGCCAAAAGCTTGAGTATTGATTTGAAAGCACGCTGATTTTGAGGTGCGAGCCTGGCCATACATGACTTGAAGTAGTCATCGAACTCGCTTGGGAACGCAGTCTCGGCTTTGGCTTGGATGTCCTGGAAGACAGAGAACGGCATGACCTGGCCGATACGCTCTCTCCAGGCCTGATTGAGGAACCTCTCGAACGCAGCAAACAGTACATCGAGTGGCGCTTGGGCAGCAAGCACCATCATGTTCGGATCATCGAGAAGTCCGCCATAGAGCTCGCCGACCGAGGCCTCGTCTGCCACGTGTCGAAGCTTGAGATTTTTGCCAACGATGTTGCCCTTGCGAGCTTGTATCGCCAGCACGTAAGCCGATAGTGTATCTTCAATCTTCTTCAGTTGAGAGGCGGCCATATCGCTAGGAGGTGAGAATGGCGAGAAAAGCGGCTGGCCTTCCTTTGACGATGGTCTCCCTTCGCGGCTGCCTGGCTTGTGCGATGAAGCATTGCTGGGCAGCCGTGGAATGCTCGTCATTGATCCCATACCAGGCATTGGTTTCTGCAGAAGTGTGGGCGGCTCGCCTCCAGGGCCAACATTTGACAGGAAGCTCGACAGTAGTTTCCTGGGCGATTTGGGCCGATGTGCTCGTTCCCGAGGCGCAAGTTGCACTTGCCTCAGCTCGCCGTCCTGCGCAGAGGTCTGGAGTAGAAGTGACTGCAATATGTCCAGGTTGCGTAAAAGCAGACAAGCCGCCATTGATGGCTGTTCCACTGCAAAGCGGACACTGGAAGCCGCGGCGATCTTCCGACGCAGAGCTGGAACAAGGTCAGGCGTATCGACATGTTCGCGACCAATGCTACCTCCTGCTGAATCCACAGTGAGTCGCCAGTCTTCATCTCGATGCGGAGCTAGATGGACGACAACCTGGATGCCATCTTGGCCGGGTTGCGCTTGCGCAGAATGTCTCTCGGGATCAACTACAACACGTACCGCCGCCTTTGTATTCCGCGTGCTGACATACTCGGTCTTCGAATCCTCAAAAATAGCACCCAGAAGCCCAAGAGTGTCCGTTGCGGGCTCTGTTGCGCGAATCTCCCATAGACTGGATTCCCGTTCTGCTTCTGAGAAACGATGTTCGATCCTCGCTTTTGCAACTTCCTCAATCAATCTTGCAGCTCTGCCGTCGTATGAGTTCTCTAGTCGAAGAACCTGGCACGAGTCCAAAATAGGCTCCTGGGGCGCCAGTGCACCCATACCGAGCTGGAAAAACGTCATCAGTTGCAACGCATGACCGTCATGACTCTCAGTCAGCTGTAAAGCATCGAGTTGCAACCTTCGCACAAAGTGAAGGTCTCCCACGCCATCTGTCAGACTTTCCACGGATTTGCTGGGCATCGGCCCGCTCTCAATTTCTGTGAGCAGTGATCGAGCAGAAGCCTTTGAGCCGGGAGACTTTTCGACTATGATGATGCCGTCCGTGAACAGGAACATGATGCCGGCCGCACCATCACAGTTGACGAAGCCGTAAGGCGGCATTAGCTCAATGAAGTCAACAGCCGTGACTAGACGGCCAGTAACGTTGATGTCTAGCGGCCAGCCTAAACTCCGCGAGCGAAGACGGTCAACCATCGCAGTAGCCTCTGTGCCCTCATTCTCGGCGCAAATGTCCGTTATCATGTCGCGGGCGCGAAGCAATGTTTTCAAGGCCGGGTGCTTGATCGGCAGACTCTTGGCTATACTGTCAATGTAAAGATTGTAGCGTGGCAAACGTTGGACGGGCTCAATGAGCAGAGAAGTCAGCTTCTGCTCGCCAATTTCCTGCAATGCAAGCGCGAGGGAGTCGCCAGTACGTAGAATAGTCCGCAATGTGAACGAAGCCTGTGCATGACTCCCAAGATACTCCTTGTACGAGTCGGAAAACTTTGGGAACCACTCGCAAAGACATTGCGCAAACTGTTCCAGACCTTGAGAGTCGCCCTCGACATGGTCCGTGGCAGATGCTTCGTCGAGAGAATTGTCGATATCCTCGTTGGCTGCCGAATCTGTTCCGTCCACGACACTCCGCAGCGCCTCGAGAAAAGCCGAATTCAGCTCATGTATTGTTGGAAGTGCGGGTGAGAACACATCAGCCAATGTCTGCTGATGGCGAGCTTTGAGATCCGCACCAATGTTGCTCGTCAGGTCCTGGAGCTGCTCCAAACGATTCACATAACTCTCTTCAGTAGTGACCAGCTCGGCCAACTGCTTGCGGGCGTTCTCTTTGGCCGACTTCAAGAATGAATTACTCCTGCCAATCGCATTCGCTCTCGAAGGTGCTCGCTTGACTCTCGACGTCGGCAGGAAGGCGACCTCGCCAAAAGTCGCGATTAGGTCTGCGTATCGCCCATATTGTCGTTGCAGCAATTCGTGATCGGTGAGATCTTCAGAGCCAGCTGAATCAGGTCTCTCCTTGATCGTTCCTGGTGGTAGTACAACATCCACATCCAGCCATGAGAGTCTCTGCTCGCAAAACGCGTCGAGCAGCTCTCCAATTACTGCATTCACATTCTCGATTCTCGTCATTCGCGTTGCAAGAATGGCAATATGATCATCCCCGAACAATGCGCCAGGCGAAGGTGCCTTGACCTGTGCTGTCCATGTCTTCTTCACAATCTCGCCCAATTCGGAAAAGTACTTCTTCAGACCAAAAGCTAGACCGCGACAAACTTCGTCCCCTTGCTCTTCCCGCGGCAGATTGATGACAGCCGAATAGAATGGCGAGTTCGGCGAAACTGATAGCCGCGCATATGAGCCCAGACCGGCCGGAGTGAAGATGTGTACCTGAATGCGCGAACTCGTTGCGCCAATGGTGGCAGCGGGCCCATGGAAGACCAACACGGGCGAGTTGCCGAGCAATGGATCTGTGGTGTGGAAGAGCGAAAGCTCCCCTGACAGGGCAGGCGGTGCCGCAATGACTGTGGCCATGATCAGACGGCCCTCATGCGCGGAATTATGCTCGGAGTGGGCACTGCTGGCGGAGAAGTGCTGGGGAAGTACTGTCGATATCGGGGTGGGCTAAGTCGTCATGTCGTCGCGTCGTGAGGTGGTCGTGATGTAGTCGGAGACTGGAGGTCGCGTTGGGCGGACCGGGCGAGGGAGATGTCGCGCGTCGAAAGTAAACAGTGGCTCTCAAGGCAAGGATGGGCCTTGTGCTGCAGCTAGCGATAGACCGACTCCCGTCCCAAACAACTCTCAGCTGCAGCAGGCGCATTGGGGAGTGCCACTTTCTGGTGGAAGGAAGGATGCCTTGGAGTGTACTGCGCATCCGAAGAACCATGATCCCTGTCTCGCGTAACAACGCGTCTCCACACGCAGCAAACACCTCGATTCGACGCGATTTGTTGTTCGTTTCTGTACCTGCATCCCACTTCCACCACGAGACGCACGACATCCAACCCCCATGGCGACGCAAAATCCAAATTCGGGTGTGCCTATCACCATCCAGCCCGAGAGCGACATGCAGCGTGTCCGTCTTCTCGAGCTGCCCGTCGAACTTCTAGCCCAGGTCACTTCCGAGAACCCGCCTAAGTTCGCCTCACCCGCATCCACCTGATGATGCTATATGATCCTGCTATACATAGCAAAACATGTCAACAAACCCCTCACCATAACAATTGCTGACGCACATGTCTCAGATTCTACATCAAATCCAAGCAAGTTCTGCCCGGCAGCAATGCGAAAGAAGCACACTCTGTCCTCTGCACACCGGACGCGACATATCAAATCCGCCAAGTCAGCACGTCCAACAGTGTCTATCTAATCCAGCCCCACGATCTATCAGATCCTGACCCCGGTCCCGTTGGAGGGGTACCCAGAGTTGGAGTCGAAGCTGTGGCCAAGTGCGATACGAGTATCGAGCTACTGCCAACTTCTGCCACCTCGGCGGCTCCATATATCCAAGCTGCGCTACCAATCTATGCGTCTACGGGTAACTATGGCACTGTCGACGGCGGAGGTTACGCCACCAAGCGCGAGTTGTTTTCGCATATCCCGCTGAGCGATGCTGAATGCGAGGCTGGATGGCGACAACTGGCGTGCTTTGAGTCAACAGATCCACCAGGCTGCTTCGTTCCCAGCGCAAAGGTCAAGGCTGAAGTGTGGCAGTCGGCGATGACCGCAGCTGTGGCAGATGGATTCGATGTCTGTTCTCCATTTCCCGAGAACGACATTCCTGCGTATGCTATCGACCTGCCTGGCGACTGGCCACGGGACATCGTGATCGGTGTGTTCGCGAGTGTCTCCAGTTCAACACCTGGAGGACATCTTGCTGTCGATGGAGAGAAGGCCGTTCGTTTCGCGGGCGTCACTTTGTTGCAGGCCAAGTCAGAAGGCAGAGCGATCGAAGCTACAGGTATCTTGAAAGCCTGGCGAGATGCGGTGCCCGAGGCATGGCGCAGCAAATGCGAATTTGCAGTCCTGCAAGGCTATTACAGCATCGAAGACAACGCCAAATCGATAAGATACGTCGACACCACGGCCAATGTCAAAATTGCAGCCGAAGCCTCAGCGAAAGAAGCCAAGTCGCTAGGAGCCAAAAGGAAATGGCACGAGAAGTTCAAAGCTTCGAAAAAGACAGCCTAATTCTGTCATCGTCACAATGCGACTTCGCGACCATGCTCCAGATTTGAATCTGTGTCCCGGCTCCAGTCCGGTTCTGTACTCCCATGCCGAGTCGCATCCTCCAATGTCGCCACCCTCCTACATTGGCATTCTTCTCATCTCCTGCACACTCCAATACTTCCTCATATTCTCCGCTCCCAGTTCCCTCACCTCATCCTCCAGGTGCGCCCACAGAACCTGCCCAAACCCATCCATCACTACCTTTAGCTCCTTCAGCTGAAACTCTCTCGACCCTTCCTTAACCTGTTGCACCCATTCCTCCAACGCCTCGACTCCATCATGTATTCCCCGATGTTGCTTCAGCGCATGTTCCTTCGGATTGAAGAACTTCATCTTCTTCGCGAGCACAGGGAAAATATGCTGCTCCTCTATCGTGTGGTGAATAGTGAGGTGGTGGCAGAATTGGCCGATGAGAGCGAGGAACTGGCGGATCGAGAAGCCCGAGGGTCGTGTGTTAGAGACGCAGGCGGCGTAAATTGTATTCCAGGTTTGTCGGAAGTTGTTGTGCTGGAAGTCAACAATGTCAGTTTGGGTCGCGCAACAAGAGTATGGAATGGAGCTGAACTCACAAACATATCCATGTGCTCGGCCATGGAGTTGTATATTCTGTATTCTTGCGCACTCAACTTTGGTAGCTGCTGCTCTTTGCTTTCTGCTTTCTGTTCTGCAGAAGGCTCCGCTGCTTCGCTGGGCTGGGACGCCTTCGGTACGCCTGCTTCCTCCATTTTCTCGAAAGCCTGTTCTGGACAAGACGATGCTGGTATCGCAGAAGACTCCATGTTCGCCAACACGCCGCGACTGAACTGGAAGGTCCTTTGCTGCTGTTTCCCAAGTAGCCGACAACCAAGAGTTCTCAAGGTACGAATCGAAGAAGAAGCAGTGACGATAGGAAACACTTTCCGGAGCATACCTCTTTTCTACCCCGCCTACAATTAACAGAAGACATTTCGTCTATGTAGCTGCTTCGGCGAAAAAAAGATGCAGCTGCAGACAAATGACAAAGCTTGGAATTTAGCCTGCTTTTGCTGACCAAAACAATGCACCTCGGCAGTTCGGTCTCGCAGTTTCGGATTTTCGGCGAACATGGGTTCGGAGCAGAAGCCGGTCGGCAGCAGCTGCCAAAGAGGGATGGCAACTTTGGCTTCACTTTCATGATGAAGTAGGCATGTACCACCATCCGGTATATGGCGACGACAGGGATGCTGATACTGATAACTTAGCCACTGACCGCAGTAGCCGCTACCTGACAGTATCGCAGAAGTTGTCCGGCAAGAATTGACCAGTGTCAAGAAGAAGCGAAGTAACCGGTTCCACTTTCCTAGATCTCTAGCATCTCTCTTCCTCTCTTCTTCCTAACTGCACTCTATCCATTTACAGATACTCCAATCCCAATCTCAAGCCTGTCCGGCCAATGGGGCTCAAGAAGGATGTCTACAGAGACAACACCTGTCAGCTCAGCTCACTCACATATACAAGTGAACATCGACCGACCTTAGCGTCGGCGACGCTCGAATCTTGCCAAACGCCAACCATGCTGGGGGACTTGCTCAGCTGTTTCCCAGAGATTGGAAGCCGTCAAGGGCCTTTTCTACGACATCGATTGTAGATCTGGCATGTGTTGGGTCCCGGTAGGTCATTGGGTTGTGCGTTGGCGTCTGCTCCACGACGTTGAGTGTCAACGTGGACATTGTTGGCTTCTGGACTTCTAACAGAAACTGCTTGTAGTGATGAGCTGCTTTGTACGTTAGAGTCTGCGCCCTTTCTCAAAGAGCTGTCTTGCATCAGCGGTCTTACAGCACAATGGGAGCACTTTGCGATAGTGCTGAGAAGAGGAGTATCGTGGCTAGTGAGGAGGACTTCATGGTGATGTAAAACGCTGCTTGGGTTGGGAGACTGAGAACACATTGAACTCGTCAGGAGACTGGATCCAGGTGAGACATATCTGGACTTTGTTTCCATGATTCTGCATCACGACACTGGGTGCGCGGACCGACTACGGAAAAACGATGGTGCTCGACCTAAAGGAAATTGTGAGTTTGAGTCTCGAAGACTTACCATCTCTGCTGAGTTAGCGGTCAGCCAGAGCCCTGTTACCCGTACGATGACTATGGAATTCATAACTATTACCGGCTTCGGTATATCCTCGATTCCGAACGGACGGCTAGACTCTGGAATCTGAGAAGAATTCTATACTCTGCATCAGCAGAGCGCAGCAACCACGACTTGATCGACTGCTTCGATAATCTTCAGCTGTCTGTTATTAAATCCTCCATCCTGGCCATTCAGTCAACAGCACGTTTGGAGTAACAGTATAATCGTCCTAGTGGCACGGTCAGCCATCTTTCTGGGACGGGACTGCATCGCAAGACCCATCTGAAGCAGTTGCATCCAAACCTACATCAAAAGAATTCTCCTTCAACTTCATCCGCAGAAAAGCCTTACTGTTTACCAAAGGCGAGAAGAGAAACTGCTCGAGACGTTCAATTTCCTCCGTCCTTGGTCGTTTCGTAAGAGTGTTCCGAATCTGCGTTCGAATGAGAGACCACGCTTGCCCGAGAGGATAGATTCGCAACCTCCGAATAAGATGTTGGAAATGGCCGTGGATGAGAGAGTGCTGCAAGACTTTCCATCCTTCTTGCTCATTCTCATTCAGAACCCAGCTTCCGGGGAGAGCACTCGTGATCTGGTAACCTCGTTGGCGAAGCTTTGGCGCGTTGACTTGTATTGCATCCAGATCGCGGACCACGAAGCCAGCGATTGTCGGCTGAGCAGCGGACGTGTCCACTCTAACGAGAATGTTTTGAGCATGGGCTTCGAGACAAATTCCACTGTCTATCACAGGCAGAAGGATTGAATCACAAAGTTTCGAAGCGTAGTCTGACAACCATTGCAGTTTCTCCTCAATTGTATGAAGATCGAAAAGCAGAGCTGCATGGCACTCTGTTGCATCGTATGGTTTCTCAGCGAGTGCGGCGGCAATGATTAGTTTCTGACCCAGAGCTTTCGCACGGACTTCGTGATTTTCGCGGAGGACACACGATATGTATTTCGCTTCGTGTTCGAAGTCGCTCTGAGCACCGGTCACGGTTGCGACTTCTTTGCATAACCATAAGTCTTCTGATAGCAGATCCTCGAGGACATTTGAGAGCTCTGGGTTGAGGCAAGCAGACCAAGGTGTAATTGTTCGCAAGACTGAGGTGATTGTGAAAGCCAACGACATCTTCATGTCGTATGGGAAGTCTGTCTCTCGCCCAAGCGAAACGGTACGGATTGAAGCTTGAGCGTCTCCGACGACAGCATGTTCGATGAGCACTCTTGTGGACTTGTGGTACTCCTTGATGACCGGCAGCTGTCTTGTCAAGCATGGAATAGCGATTTCATGGGCGAGTATTGGCGGCAGCTGGAAACATCGCAATAGCGGAGCCATGAGATTACGGAACGGGCCTGTCACTCTGACAGATAAGCTATCCACTGCGATGATCGACAGCTGTGGCTTGAGTAGCGACGGCAGATCGCGGCTACTCAACTCTGCAAGCGGAGGCTGCGCAATGCAGGCACGATGCATCTAGAGGTAAGCACGTCAGAATGCCATCCAGTTCCTTCCACAACACTTCGTACGTGCTTACAGGATGAGAGGGATGTCCAGTTATCAAAGACTGTTCCCATTGCATCGAGGTGCTGTTGAGATCCGGTCGATCGTGTCTGGCATAGAACTCGAACCATACAGCTGCGACAGTCAGCATCGAGTGAGATGACTGGTTCAATCGAAGAGCATTGAAGACGCCGACTGACCTTGATTAAGTGCCGCATTTCTCAGCTGATTAGCTGTAGACTTTACCCCTGACTCCCACTCGCCTGCCAAAGGTACTAACAAGACCTCAATAACATCATCAAGCGAAGCAGGGTCCTCTCGAATCCCGTCAATGCGCAAGACTGGTGCACGAAAATCAGCAGAATGCCAAAGGTGTTTACCCTCGACGAGTGCCTGCAGCTCTCGGGATGCAGAAGCAATCCATATTTGTGGGTTCTCTGTGTTGTTCCTTTTCTTGCTTCCGATCAAGACTCCAATGCTACCACTATCGATGCTTGGGCGAGCGGCAACAGTTGCACATGCCAGACTTTCGTTAAGCAAACATGCTACAAATCGCGAGATCGTCTCGAATTCGGCAAGTTGCGATAGAGAGGCATGCATCCTCTCCGGCGTAGACGATCGAAGAAGGACAAAGTTCGTATGTCAATCAGCTGTGAGTGTTCGGACGTGAAGCTCTTACGTGGATAACGGATTTTAAATGTTTCGCCCATTTCTTCCACGTCTAGGAGTCGCCGTGAAGGATGGTCGTACAATACTACGACATTATGCATATCGGAACCAAGAGTGCATTACTTTGGTTCGGGGATGGCATAGATGCAACTGACTTGCAGCGGGTGTAACACGATTTATAATAAGTCTACCGATATAACCATATTAGGCAAGTGCAGACTGTGGAGCTTGGAAAAGCTCTTAAGCTCTCAAGCTGCGAAGCCGAAGATATTGGACGAGAGAATTCAGGCTAAGGCACACCTTCTGTCCTGTTGAGACCGAAGTGATAGACCACAGAAAGCAAACTGGTCCACGTGCTTTGGAACCAACACTGACATATTGGCAGAAAAAGATTGTGCTTATGTTCCCGAAGGGATACACGAGTGTATGCCTCAGATAAGATGCTCGGCGTCTTTTTCTCTCAACAATCTACATCTTTCTGTCTCCTCACCCTTGTCACAACCGGCTCCAAAATTCCATCTCATATATTGGCTTGCCTCGAAAACCGTGGAAATAACAGTCGAGCCAAGCTCAGAAAAATGACAGATCTACTAATCGAAATCCCGTCTGCACTTGATACCTTAAGGGGAAGCATGTTCGTTCTTGTTGTTCTTGTCGCCGCGACATCCGGTATAGGGTTTGCACGGGTCAGGTTTATTATTGTTGGGATCCTGGCAATTGCTGCCTGTGCAAATAGGCTGGCGGCCGGCATCTGGCTGGCGTGCTCCCAGAACTTTGACAGAGGCATCCTCTTGTATTGAGCTAGTTGAGACTTTTTAGTATTCTCTGTACAGCTTTGCACAGCATGTTTCGGAGACTCGACGTTTCGAGATCAAGTTGACGTACCTGACAGGGGCACACTGGGAAATGGCGGCGAACACGAGCATGATCATGTGGTGGAGCTTCATGATGCTGGGTGAAAAGAATCTTTGGATAGCGGATCGAAGGACTTGAGGTATTGTGTGTTATCCCGAAGCGGAGTGTGCCTCGACAGGTGCGTATGCCGAACATGTTGATATATCTTGCTGCGACCTCGCTTTAGCCAGGCGGGCAATACAAGCGCTAGCTCTTGCGACTAGTTAGTACGACCGCATAGCGTACATCAAATTTCGGTGAAGTCTGTTGCGTATATTCATCGGGCCTACTGGAGTCGGGGTCGATAGGCCAATACTGTCATCTTGGATCGAGAAGAGATGAGTGGGAAGAAGTTGGCAAAGTCCGAGGTACTGCCTTGAGTTCTCTCATACTATTATTCTCTTTGGCGATCCGGAAGCTCTGCCCTGCTAATGATATCTCTCTCGCAACGAATGACTAAGCCATAGGCGATAAGAATGTTGTTTCTTTTGAAGTTCCAACGACGAAAATTATTAGAGAATCCCAAGCGCTTGAGGCGCCAACATCATCGATGACTTGAACTTGCGTTTCCGCGTCGGTCTTGAAAACGGGCGAGCTTTGCCATCGTCAAGCCCCGACAAGGCAAAGCTTAGTGAGGTGGCTTCTTGATCAGGCATGGATTAGGTGCGCCTGGCACTTCCGAGCAAAATCCCTGTCCTCCGAAGATAGGATAGTGGAGGTACTTGGTGTCTTTCTGCGGGACTGCCTGATTGGCTGCGGCGGCGTCTGGCGAGCTGAACGCGGCTCGGTGTCAGTATCGTGACTCTTTCACAAGATCGTAAAGGTCTAGTGCTGATCTGTCCTGGTCTTACCTGATAGGGGTAGCTTGGGAGAGTGCTATGAAGAGTAAGATGATAACTTCTTTGAAGTTCATGATGGTGGCTGCAATCCTGACAGGGGCAGTCGAGGGGTTCCGGAATGGTCTTCTTTGAGGCGATATATGCCTCAAGCATGAGTTCCGAGCACGCAAACATATATACTCTGGTCGTACCACACGATCGAAGAGGTGAGTGGATGGCATGCCAAACTCAACGCTGCCCAACAATAGTAATTGCAGTGCCGTATTATCAATTTGATGTGCGAGCAATCGATTCGTGCCCTGTTTTGTCTGTACGAAATCCTTGATTTGAAGGCGGGTGACTAAAGAAGAGCTTACGAGATGGAAAGCATCGTATTTCAACAAGCCAAGATTGCCGTCACAAGTGTAGCGAAGTGGGAAACCGCAATCAAAGGCGAAGAACCCGCATGGCTGTTTCCATGCATGACGGACGAAGACGATTCACCATCACACACAGCTCGTGGATTTATCGGCCGCATTGTCGGCGACTCTGCACAAGTTGTGGATGTGGCTAAGTGTCTCGCCTGAGGACAAAGCTATCGATATCGCCAGCTGCATCCGCAGGTTGCATGTCGTCGACTGGGAAGCAAATCAGCTTTACAGTCAAGAACGTGGCCCCGGTTATGTCGTCCTCGACGGTGACCGTTCCCGAGAAGGCGAGATAACTTGGCCCGGCGTTACACGTGCGAACACAGCGAAAGGATCCCAGCGCGTCACTGTCGAGCCAATGTTGAGGTGAAATTCGCATTCCGCGTTGTTGAGCTGGATCGCGGCAGCCTGCGGTGAAATGGGCTATGTTCCTGCTAGGAGGCCGCCTGGAATCCGTCGTCTCGGCCCAGTGGAGTATTTCGGATTGTTGTGAAGAGGGATGCCCTGCCTGCCAGATTCTGAAGCGTAATAGATGGCTCTGGAGACCGTGATTAGAGTTTGAGCGAAAGGCATGCTCACTTGGGTCGCGCATCAAACCTCGATGAAGGCCGTGGTGTATCTCCAGGGCTGCCACAAAAGGGGTCGATCGACCAATTCTGCCCGGTATTCAGTCGAGTGGTGAGCGTGCCTGCTATACTAGTTCGAGACCAAACTTTGCCCGTGTGACCTCGTGACCAAGAACTGAGGAGCAGTGACTAAGGTGAAGCTGACGAGTAAGAATTTTCCGCGGTACAACCTAGTCAATCTCTCCGTCCTACAGATCCCTTCAATCATGCACATCACGGAATATAAGGCGCCAGTTCGATTTTGATATCGTCCAGGTTCAAGATTGCATCAAACGAAGATGTCGTGTCTGTAGGCGTGCAGATCATGCGGATCACCAAAGGCGTTATTGCTGTCGTTGTATCGTAGAGGTAGAATTCTCCATACAGCGGCGCGTAGTCTGTGCCCTCGGTCACTTGATCGAAGTACGCAAAACCACCAATGTCAGCATTGCGCGTGCCAAAGTCCACGAAGAGTTCGCAACCAGCGTTGGTGATCTGAACCACCGCTGCTTTGCCCGAAACGGAATAAAACTGCCCTCCTGGAGTGCCGGCCGGAATCGCTTGATTGAGGGACGCAACGGCAGTCTGCGGATCATATGAGGAGGGGAAATTTGGTCTGCCTGCTTCCGAAGCGCAATAGAGTGACCTGAATCTGTCATTAGAATTGATTCGGTCATGAAGATTGCCACAACGTACACAAAATAATTTCCAGAAGGCGCTCTGTTGGCCCTTTCTGCTCCAGTACTGGCCCTTCGCAACGCGGTCTGCAGAATCCAGTGTGCAGCCGTGTCTGGACTACCCCCGGGCGTCTCGAAACCGCCATTTCTTGGAACCGCCGACGACTGACATTGCCCACTTGACGAGCAAGTGGCATCGCGGTCAGCGCACGCTCCTGTTGGGTTCGTGGCGGAGCATGGTAGCTGGCACTGTTCGTTGATGCATTGTTTCGTGGAATCCAGGCAGACTCCAGTTGGGAATCCTGTACGGCATATTTCCTTGCACTCGCCCTGCACACATGTCTGCTGCTGAGAAGAGCAAGAGCCTCTCTTGTTTAGTACCGAACATTCAGTCGGCTGTTGCTGGCATAAAGTACCATCGCAGACTTGGCCGCTGTCGAAGCCACATTGTTCTATGGCGCCAAGTGTTGTGCATTTTTGTCGACACTCGCCGACCACTGGATCACAGCCTTGTCCATTGGGGCATTTGCCCATCTTATTGGTGGGCGAGCATTGTTTCGCTAAATCCTCGATGCACTGGCCTTCGGTGCTGCAGACTTGGTCTTCACCGTCACAGGTGCCCTCCTTGTTCTGCGGCGAACAGACCTTGGGAACGCACTTATTGTTTTTGCAGGTGTATGCTAGGTCAAAGCAAGGTTCGTTATTTGAGCATTCAAACTTGCAGACGCCAGCCGAGCTGCAAATTTTGCCATCCTCGCAGGTACCCTCGGGATTCTGTAGCGAGCATACCTTAGGCACGCATATGTTGCTCTTGCATGTCTTTGTTGAATCAGTGCAGGCCTTGGTGTCGGAGCATCCGAATTCGCAGGCACCAGCCGAGCTGCAAACTTTGCCGTCCTCGAAGGTACCCTCGAGGTTCAATGGCGAACAGACCTTTGGCACAGACTTGTTATTCTTGCACGTCTTTGTCGAATCACTACAGGTTTTAGTGCCGGAACATTCGTACTCGCAGACGCCAGCGGAGCTGCAAAGTTTGCCGTCTTCGCAGGTACCCGCGAGGTTTAGTGGTGAACAGACCTTAGGCACGCACTTATTGTTCTTGCATGTCGTTGTCGAATCGGTACAAGCCTTCGTGTCGGTGCATTCGAATTCGCATACGCCTGAGAAAAGTCCGCAGACCTTCGGAGCTGTACAAGGCTTGGTCGCCGAGCTTTCAGGTTCGCAGACGCCGTTGCTGTTGCAAGTCTTGCCGTTTGGGCAAACCTTGGTGAGAGAGCATTCAAATTCGCATGCGCCAGTAGCGCCGCAGACCTTGCCGCCAGAACAATCGGCGGTCTTGGTGCACTCCGGAACACACTTGTTGCTTGAACACTTTTTGCCACTTCCACATTGGCCGTTCTTCGTGCATTCAACGCACTGTGAGTTCGTGCAGTACGGCTTTGGTGATGTGCACTGAAGTAGGTAAGCTTTCGCCTCTGGTAGTGGCCAACTGCAGTGAAAAGGAACGGACCTTGTTCTTGCACGCTCCACAGTTTTCGTTGTCAGTCGTGTATGAGCTCTTGACCTTACACGCTCCGTTGCATAACTCCGATCCAGCAGTACATGCTGTCTTGCATTCTCCAGACACACACTAACGACTGCGGTCAGCTTTGAACACCGGTGCCCAGATTCTTCCTCACCTTCAGGCCAGAGGAACACTTATTCCCACACGAGCCACAGTTGTTGTCATCGGAAGCCTTGAGTTCCGCACAGTATCCGCCGCAGTCTTGCTTGCAGACCGTCTTCGGCGACAGGCACTTGGGAAGCTTGCATTTGTCGTTGACACAGGCGCAGATCGTTGTCACATCCGCTGGAAAAGACATTTCGCGATCAGCTGGTCGTCAATGTACTGTCGTCTTCGTGACCCACTGTAGATACAATTCCTGAGAACATCTGGAGCCTTGTCCTTGTTGTAGCTGCGGCTCGGAGGGAGAGATGAGCAAAATTCGCGGGCGTAACGGTTATTAGATGCCCATTCGACTGCGAATTTGTATTTGTCTTGAGGTCATTAGCATCAGATCTCCAGGCGAAACGGTCTGCAACTTACATGATGAGCATGAGTTGGCGAAAGCGCCGGTGGTGAGAAGCCAGACTAAGCCTAGGAGTAAGGTCATCGCTCGCGCCATGATCGGCACTGACGTTACAGAACGCGAGAAGTTCAGGCAGGGATGGGTGAGAGAGGGAACTCGTCGTGCTTTGTATGCTTGGACAGAATGCTTGGAGCTCTTGCCTTGTAATGGGCATGGACGAGATGCGCCACTGGCTGTCCACTCACGCCTCTACGCCTTGAAATCGTCCGTTTGCCAATTGAGGACGACCTTGAGGATCGCAATAGGCTGGGGCGAAGCCCTCGCTCGTCACTACACAAACATGCCCATGCCGTGGCACAGTCGAGGTCCTGATAGAATCGTGGCGCGCTCTAGACAACGGGGTCGATCAGGCCACCACGTGGCAAAGCCACTCGAGGCTGTGGGCTGCAGAAGGCTTTGCTTGGGAAAGTGAAGTTGTCTAGTACATATAGACTGTCCAACTTCCATTTCCTGTCAAGGCGCAAAGAAGACCGCGTCTCGACCCCGCTTCTGCATAAGATCCTGTCTTGAATCAACAAATCAAAAGCTGTGTTGCCATAGTGCAGCCTTGCGGGCAAAAGCGCTGATTGTTAGACCACCTCGATGTCCTCCACTTCAGGCGAAGCGTGGCATCCCGTGCCTGCAAAGGTAACAGCTGAGTTGGGCCATTTGCGTCGAGATCACCGCAACGAAAGACTTTCAGGCTTTTCGAAACCTTGATACGGTGGCTCACGCCTCCAGGCTGTCCAAAAGAGTCTTTGCTAAATCGTTACGAGACGTCTTCCCTGCGCATTCGTAGACTTGGCATGTTCGGAGTTCTCTCTGCAGGACTCGATGCAAGCAAAAAGAGAGCCGATTTTGGGAGCAAGACCGCCATCATTGCCGTGTTTCCATGAGTATCTTCGTGGAAAATGCGCAGGGGCAAACAATCAGGCACTGCTGAGTGCAGACTCATGCAATCAGTGATAACTTCCGATCGTTGTATAGATGAGGACTAAGACCTCGCAGTCGGCTGTTTTGTCTTGTTGTTTGTGCCCAGTCGGGGCGAGCGAGAGGCGCTCGTCTGGAGCCGCCACCACTGCAAGATCAGATCCAGTTGATTCAACCGGGGAACATAAGCCCAGCAGATTGCATAGCAGTACCGTGATTGGATGCCATCGCGCCTACTTAAGCGCGACATGGACCGCCTGCATACGACTTGCTCTGTTAGGATATCGCCATGGACCACAGGATGTGGTGTAGCCATGTGGCTGCCACGCAGATCGAATCTGCTGCACGCTTGTTCCCTTCATGCGAGCCATGTCGCGCAATGCTGGCCTTTTCACTTCCCGCAGGGCCTGACACGCGAGGCGGCACCTGGCTTGCAGTAAACTTATTATGACATCGCAAAGGTGTGCGATCCGTCGGCATTGCACCCGAGTGACTCGCCAAATGGAAGACTGTGGTTTGGAAGAGTCCCCCATAACCACTCGATGTTGGGGGCCGCCCGCTCTTTACTGAACAAGTATCAACAAACAATCCGGCGCGCAGGGTGAGCTGCTGAGAAGCAAGCTCACAACATATTGTCTGGTCTCGGACAGGTGGATATGAATTTGAATATCGTTTGACCAGTGATTGTTTTGCAGAAGTCAGCTTCGAGAAGAGAAGTGTCCACAGTGCAACGGCAAGACCATACACCCTCTTGGCAGACACCTGAGGCACCATTACCATCCTCACTATCACTCTCACTCTTTGACACAACCTACCTCCTACATGCTACCTTACCATCACTTCATTCATTAATCGACTCTCAGCGCCATGGCCTTCTCCAACACGACTCATCCAACTTGTAACACGCTATTCCACAAATCTGCAACACTGGCCTCGTTCCAGAAATGATCCTTCCTTCCCCCTCGGCGCGAATCCCTCATCATGCGAGTCATTCGCTCCTCCGCCATGTGGCAAAACTCACACAAAGCGCAGCAACACGAGCAGATCTTTTGGTCCCTGGCTGTGTGCTTTGCATATACCTATGCCTGGGCATCAACCGGGCGTTCGCCATTGGGCAGCATGTGATTGCTACCACTGCCCTGCATCAACTCTTTGTCACTTCTCAAACATCTGATTGGAGCAGACACTACTTAGTCATGATATGTAGCATTGGATTTGAAAGTTCTTTCACATTTTGCCATTTGTCTGTTTCTACTATGTACAAGTTTTGACCTTTCGCGCTTCTGCTCTGCATCTGCCTGCCTGACCATTGAAGGGGTATCGCAAAGGTGTATCCCACGCAGCCTTCATTCGGGCCGGTTGTGAATGGTCCATGAACGGGAGACGGACAACGAGCGTGCGGTGTGACGGCCATGCATTCTCTTTTCGAGTCATCAACGTCGAAAGGCTGCCAGTTGTCCCTGCCGTGCGAGTAGCCAAGATCTGCAGACCCTCTTCGCCTGTGTTGTCGTCTCGTGACTCTGCCTGATATGCCGATCCTACCCTTCACGTCCGCAGCCCTCTGACCACCCTCCCTCCAGCCTCCTCTTTCCATCCAGGAAAATCCAGCGCGAAAAAATTGCTGAGCTCGCGAAGACGTGGTGCCTCCGCCATAGACTCGGGGTATAAAGCAACATAAGGATTGCGCAATCTTCGGCGCATCTTGTATGATGTTGTTGAGAAGTTGAAAAGCGGGAACAAAAAGCAGTAGATCGTAAGTAGGAAAGAGACGCTGCACGGAAGTGCCTGTCCGATTGCGGAAAGAGTGTAAGACGCCTCGCGCTATGCCGTAACATCGTAACCATATGCCATTTCTGATTGATTTGATTTGATCACTGATCATCCTCGTTCGGGAAAGACAGCTGGGCCGGATCCTTCTGTCGAGTCGCCCTCGATCGTCTTCTTCCAGTGTGCCGGTAAGCAGACGCAAACAAGCGGGAAAGCCTTGACTTCGCCCTCTTCGCCCGGGGTTTGATCTCGGCTTCCAGGAGCTGTGCTCAGCCCGCTGTCACGTTGTATATTTCCGCTTGTTCGCCAGTCTTCTGCGCGTTGCCTGACGCGAACACCGGTGGCCCAGCCATCATCCCAGATTCCGATGACTTTGATCATGTCTCCTCGCTCCAGCTGGAACTCGTCGCCAGCGCGAGGTTCGTAGGCCCATAGCGTCGATACCAGGTCACCTGGGTGGATCTCATCTTGTGAGTAGTAGTCCTTGAAGAAGGCGAGCTGCTCGCTTCGTCCGTTGGATTCAGGTGAGGTGAACTCTCCGCCTGAACTGGGTGAAGTGTCTTGAGCACCAGCGCCGACAATGCCAAGTTGTGATCCACTTGAGAGAGAGCCACTTCGCTTCCTCGGAGGTGGAGCAAGTCTCGAATCTGGGGTTGCCTCTTCTTCGGAGATGTCTTTTGAGTAACGTCCCATGGCGTAATGATGGTTGTGGCCTGCACTCTCCAGTGCGGACATGCGAGCAACACGTCCTCCACCCAAGACTGCCATTCCATTCCCATGATAGTCTCCTGTACCATCGTTGTAGTCCATCTCTTGCTGCCGCCGGGCGGGCGAAGGCTGGTTGAAGACGCTTGAAACAGGGCTATTGTCTCTTCGCCTCTTGAACAACAGGCATCCACCAATGATCAGACCGAGCAGGAGGATGGCGCCGAGGACACTACCAACAACGATACCTGCTATCTGACCACCAGTGAGTCCGTTGTGGTGCCCGCTCCCTGCTCCAGAGCTGCTCGTTGCAACCACTCCCGGAGTCAAGGTGACTGTGACTGGAGCGAGAGAGGCTGATGCTATCACAGGCAGCTGGACGCCTTCGCATCGTTCCGTCGTTTTTGAGAAGACACAGCATGAATCCGTTGCGTTTGGTGAGCTCGCGGAGCAGTATGAGCAGAGTCCGGAAAGGTTCTCGGTGAATCCACAGTCATTGGGCTGATTGTCGACTGCCTGAATGCAAGCTCCTGTTATGGAGTTAGCAGGCAAGGCGCAATTCGTGAAGTCGGCACGGATTTGAGTGAGCGCATTGGGGCCTGCAGTGCCGCAGATGTTGCTAGCGGCGATGCGTTGCTCGCTCTGGGCATAGTCGGCGCAAGAGTCGGCGCACAGTGGTCGCGTCGCGGTTCCGGAGAGGCCGCAGGCGTCGATGGAGTTTTGTATTATTGCATTACAGAGGACGCTGGTGGTGTATCGCGCGTAAAAGTCCGATGTATTCCCTCGGTCAACATTGGTGCACCCGATTAGTTGTTGGTATCTGTGGAATGTCAATTTGAGGAGCTACACGGCTGGATACAGGTCCAGAACGCACCGTAATTGTGTAAAATCCCCATCAATGTATGCCGCGATACCGGAGTCGAAGGACGAGACGTTTTGAACATTACTGAGAAACGGAAACAGTCCGACAATGCTGCTGTCGGTCGAGATGGATGCGCTGCTGAATGCCGGACAGGCCGTTGAGCCGGCCAGCGATATGCAGCCATTCTGAGCCATGGCGGAGGGGATGCTGGCGGCGAGCAATGCGCATAGCGCGGTGGCAGGAGCGATGCGGATTAATTGCTGCGAGAAGGACTGGGAGTGGCAATGTGTGCGGTCTGGATCTGCATAATGCGCGTGCTGCGTGGAGTGTTGATGCCCGGTGCGTGACTCGTCGGTGGTGGCCAGCTCGCCGTGATCGTCGCTGGAGGTGCCGTGCTCTCGTTGGCGCATGGTGCGCCGCTCGCGGGCGGGGCGAGGCCAGGAGGTGGGATGATGTTCGGCGCAGATGGCGATGCTGTGCGGCCGACGGGCTGGAGTGGTACGGCTGGGTGCGGTCCTGTTCCTGAACAACGCACGAGTGGTACCTGATCGCTTCACCGCCTGTGGTTGGACGCGTCGAGCGGGAGCTGCATCTGCGTGATTGCCGCGTCGGTTTGCTTGCTGTCGCGCTGCTGCTCCCGGAACGAATGACTGGGGTGAGTGGGTTTGGCAGTGGCAGTCCGCTCCTCCGTCCGCAACGACGACGACACGGAGGAAGGTGAGGTCGACGGCCTCCGTGGGTGAGAAACACACAGGCGGCGAGCTCAGACCGTCGTGTTGCTCATTTACAGCATCATCCTAGTCGCCGCAGCGCGCCTCGTGATTGGCTCAATGGCTGAAGCGAAATGAGAAGATCGACGTGAAGAGCAGCTTCGCCCGTTTCGGCGTCGAGGAACAGCACTTCGAAACACGCCCATGCCAGCACAAATACGACCAGTCTCACCCCGACGACCACCAACATCTTCAGACTCCCGTCGTCGCGGTGGACTCAGTCATGTATGGCGATGCTGATTCCACCTCCGCCCAATCGCCGCACGGTATGAGGCCTCATCTCACGAAGCTCCCTGCTGGCATCCTTGCCAAACGCCTCTCGGGAGGCGCATTGCTCTTTGCTCGGTATCAGTATCCGGCTCGCCTTGTTTGTTGTCGTTCTCGAGGATATACTGCATCGACACGATGCATCGACGTTCGATGGGCGCATAACAACGCAAGGTGAGGTGAGGTGAGGTGCAGTCATGGCAAGCAAGGAGCTCCTCCCCTCCGCATGGCATACATGTGCTCCTGGTTGGCCAAGCAAGGAGAGCACACCAATTCAAAGGCCAAGGTCACGAATTCAGGGAAGCAGCTCTCTTCCGAAACGGAAGTCTGGAAGCCCGCGGTAGCTGTGACGACCGACTCCACAGTGGCATCCTTGCCTACTATTGATCAATGCCGTCTCACTTCCGAACCATTTGGCTAACGTTCGCAGCATGGAAAACGATAGCAAGAAGCAGCTGCAAACGGAGGACAGTGTAAACGAAGTCGTCATACTTGCAGCTCACAACGGTCGCTATTCTCATCCACGCAGGTCTTGACTCGACCAACCATGCGGTTACTCTAGTTCCGCTCAAGCCTTCTCACGCGCCTCAATAGGCTTTGGCCGCGGAACCACATCGATGTGTGCGGCCATCTTGGTCAGCACGACATCTCCACCAGTGGTACTCTTCGGAGTATCGCTGCCGAACAACATGTTCATCGGGAAGCCAATGGAGAACGGATACGCCGATTCGATCTCGTCGATATCTTCTTGCGACAATTTGAGACCTGTGGCACCTTATTAGCTCTTTGCTCAACCGATCACTGTGCAACACTTACCCAAGGCCTCGATGTTGCCTTTTAGATGTTCGATCTTTCGACCGCCGACGATGGGGAACACGTTGGGTGTCTTTTGCATGACATAGGCCAGCCTGCAGAGAGAGAAGTCAGCGTCGTCATACCACAGCTCCTGGGAACACATACGCAACACTGGTGATAAGCGTGCCCTTCTTGTTGGCAACCTTCTCAAGCACCTTGGCAACTTCAGCATTCCTCGGGTTCGGCGGACGACCAATCGCGCCCATGTTTCGACCTTCTTGCAGCTTCTTCTGCTCTTCAGTCTTGAAGTCACCACCTCCCAACGCGCCCCACGGAGCAAGACCCATGCCCTCAGCCTCACACATGGGAATAATCTCTCGCTCGAAGTCGCGATCCGCAGCAGACCAGCGGCCTTGATAGACGACGAATTGTCGCAATCCGTGATCTCTCGCCCACTGGTTCGCTTTTGCCACGATCCATGCAGGCGTGTCGCTGACTCCCAAGTACAGGACCTTGCCTTGATCACAAATCGTGTTGAGCGACTTCATCACTTCCTCGACCGAAGCGGTGAAGTCCCACCAGTGGACGTAGAGGACGTCGATGTAGGTGGTTTTCATCTTTTTCAAACTCGCTTCGACACTGACGTGAAGGGATTTGGTGTTGTTGCCGGTATAGTTGCTCTGGATGCCTCCTGCGTGGCGACGATAGCCGGAGGTGTACTGTTCACATTTCATTTAGCATGGCTTTTCCTTTCCGATGTCTCATTTCTTTCGTTCGTCGCAGCTCACCTTCGTAGCAATGATCATCTCATCTCTGACTCCCCTCGACTCCATCCACTCTCCCAGCCACAACTCACTCTCTTCATTCTGGTACGTGTTCGCGGTATCGATGAAGTTTCCGCCTTGCCTAGCGAGGGAAATGTCAGCTTCTACAAAAAAGTGCTTCGCAGAGCGGAATGTGGAAAGAGACGACCTACTCATAAAAGTAATCCAACATCTCAAATGTTGTCTCTTTACTACATTCTCCCATGAAACCTTTCCAGGCTTCGCCGAAGTTCATGGCACCGAGACATAGTGGGCTGACGCGCACTCCGGCCGAGGGAGAGAGAATGCGATGGTAGCCCAAGAGGCTTTTGGGGGCTTCGGCGGCTTGCATTGTTGAAGCGTGTTTTGTGGGATACGAGAAAGTTGATTCGAAATGCAAGTTCGATTTTGTGAAAGTCCAAGCTGACCACTTATATCTATACCACTTCCTCGCGCGCTATGTCATGATGATCGCTCTCAATTGGCCCTCGCTTGATGCAGGTCAGCGCGGTAGATGGAGCTATCGCCGTTCTGCAGGATGCTTTCTCCACTTTTTGGGAGAGCTCGAGGGAGCTCTGCATTGAAACGCGGAGTTAAGTGTGGAGATAACATCGACATGCAGGAGACCTGAGACATTGCTCATATTCATGTTCTGTGAGTGCTTGTGCATTCTCTTGAGAGCTTGTTTGTGCATCGTGTCGTATCTGTAGTATATGGATGCTCCGGCTATTGTGTACTCGTTATGTTGCTGACTGAGCCAACTGCCCAGGAGTGAGTGACGTTTGTTGGGTTTGAGGGACAAAGTGGCATGCCGTTCTGTGGTATCCGCGACGAAGATCAAAAAAAAACTTGTATTTATGCTCTCAAGAGAGCTGGACTGCACGAATCCTCCGGTGGTATAGAGTACTGTGCTGCGCGACAAGTAAGCTAGATCAAATGCTCAACCCGAGGCAATATTGCGGCTATAGTACAAGAGATCTATTGCGTGTCTATAGGCCAGTTTATCTTGGTTTCGTGAGGAGATTCTAGGTGGCAAACACTTAAACAGAAAGTTTACTGGGGATGAAATTTGTAGAAAAGGATGAAAGCCCAGTGCGTGGGTGCGGTGCTTAGCTGGCGGCCTCATTTGTAGATGCTCGACTCGCCGTTCCGTGCGGAATTCCAGTTGAAAATTTTTTTCGGCTACAGTATCTTCGCCGCTCGTGGAACGCAGTACTTAAACCAATTGCACTCTCGGAGCGCGTTCTTGTTGTAGGCTTCCTGGCTGTAGCTCGAAGTGTAATCGAACATACCGACGCGGTAGAAGACGTTCTCGTCGGGCTCATTCCTTTGCTGATATAGCCTGTTCGCTTCCATTTCTCTCTGCTGCTTCACCTGCTGAAGTCTTCTTTGATAGCGTAGATAGTCCGTGCTCGATGCCGGAGGAGTTGATTCTGGAATGAGTGGGCCGCTCACGAAGCTGCCTGTGTCGTTTTGTGCTTCCACCACTGGGCGCTGTTCCACCTCGCTATTCTGGAATCTAGACAGTGTCCCACTGCGCAGAACCAGACCTTTAATAGTCCATTGACTGCTCATGAATGTGCTGAATAACTCGAGAAGCACGATCTCGGTCCAGCTCGGAGCTGTTTCTGCCGCGCGGTTTGCGAAGTCAGAAGCATCGATCTCGACCCGAAATTGTTGCATCTTGCCATCGTCGTTCATTTTCATTACGATGGCTTGGTGCTCTTCACTCGACCTGAGACCACTTGGAGGACTCGAGGGGAGCAGCATAGCAGGTAAAAGTCTTGCTTCGAGCACCAGACTGCTTTGATTTTCTTTGACAGCTCCGAATGGTGCGCTGCCTTCAACAAGGGTCGGATTACAGTCTACAACTTTGGCCCACGCTTGTTCTTCCGAACGGCCATGAAATGATCCATATTGACCTTTGAAGTTGATCGTACCATTTACAGATGTCCAAGACCATGACGGACCCTGAAATGAAGTCGGTGCAGGATACGTAGTTCCCTCCACGGTCCATAGCAGCTCGGTGAGCAGTGACTTGCGCCACATACCAGCAAGGTATGCATCGTCGACCGCAACACTGTATTCTTTCGCAAGACCAGATAATGCCAATATTCGATCTGTTGGTCTCTTGAGTGCACGATGGGTATAGGCTCGGACGAGAGCATACCAGTCTTTTTTACTTGCTTTCGGATCCGTTAGATTATTGGTTTGGGGTACCAGCTGAGCAGTATTGAAAGCTCGGCCGAAAACCTCTTTCGGCAGGATGTTGTGCTGGCGGGAATCAACTTCGGGTTTCATGAGCCATCCGTCGGTCCAACCTGGTTGATCGAGGCAACCACGACATAGCCAGCGCACTTGGTGATTCGAGAATTCCAGTGTGCGTGGTGAGAGCAGCCGCTCCTGCATAGTCCATGCTCTCGTATCGAGGGGAGATGATCTTTCGTCAAGACGGTACAAAGTTATATGGCTCTTCTCAGCATCGGGACACACGTAAGGCAAAGTGAAAGCGGTGGTCTCTGAGTTCGGCAACTGTCGTCTGTGGAGAAATCCCTCTCTCGCATCTGCAGCTGAAGCTGCCGCAATTGTGAGTTGTCCATTTCTGTATATTTGTGGCATCAGTGCAATTTGTTGGGATCGGTCCTGGTCGTCATCTTGTACAATGCACAGCGCGTCCACCCACAAGAAGCGGACTTGCAGGTTGCGACAGGCGGTGATCGCATCTTTCAGAGTTTGTGGCAGGTGGTCATACGGTATAGATTTCATCCAGGTAGAAACTGTCGTTCTCGTCGAGATAATCGCTTGGTCGTCTCCCCAGCAGTAACTCAATGGGATGTAAGGTGGATGGCCCACGTGCTCTGTTTCGCGCAAGCGTAAACAATCAAAGCCGTCAGCATCTTGCACCTCGACCAGTCGTTTGGGCACGAATGTAGAGTTCGGAGTTGGACAGCTGTCGTGGTGTTCTTGAAGACAGGTGGCGCGCCATAGAGATATCTTCGCGAACGTTTCCGACGATCCGGCTTCATCATCTATTGGCCTGGTGGTTACATATGCGGCAGCGGGACTGTCTACAAACCCGTTAGCAGTAGCGAAATAAAAGAGCAGTGCACTCAAGCAGATATGTACCTTCAGGAACTTGGACTCGGAATCCATGTCGGGTGCGACATACGATTTGGTTGCCGTCTGGGTCCCAAAGCCCGAAAAACTCCACCCGCAAAATATCCGCATCGATTTTTGCGCCGAGAAATAGGCACATTTTTTCAAAATCTTTCGGCTTCTCGTTCGCCAGTGCACGCGTCGTTTGCTCTGGAGTGGATGGAATCAAGGAGGTTACCCACATGGAGGCTTGTTCCATTGACTTTCGCAGCATGTCATCCGCAATCCATGAACAAAGTCCCGCTATTGTCTCTAGAGTTATACATTCGTCATTCAAAATCCATGAACACAATTCGCAGCCATCTTCGCTGCCCTCAAGGAGATGTGCGAGGGTAAAGTCAGGAAGAGTCCTGGCCCGCAAGTCAGCATCGTTGGAATCGTGGAGATCGTCCCATGTCCTTGGAGAGTTTGAAGGAGGGGGCGGCCGAATTGTTCGGTCGAACACGATCTTCTCGCAATGTTCACATGAATGAGGGCGAAGTATGATGGGGGCCATGACAGAATGGAACTGTGCTGCTTCACTCAGTCGAAGAGATCTTGCAATGAAAGGTAGTCCAGATCAGCAAGGAGAGCGTCGAGCAACAGCAGTATTTGTGCAATCGAAAGTACTGCGCCTCGTGCTGCCATTCGTAAGGGGAGACAACCAGAGATGAAGGCTGGTACTTGCTTCAGCCGCGGCGCCTTGTTCTGACTTCAGCGGCCCAGCCAAAGGATCACGCCGAAGCCATAGCTGCGACCACAGCTCTCTCGGGTGCTCTGAGGGGTCGCATAAGCAGGCAGGAGGGCGTCGGTGTTTCATCGATGGACCTGACGGAAGTGGAGGATTATGAGCATTTTCGGCTGAGGGATTGCATCGGGGAAGAAGTTGCGGGATGCCGCCAGCGGACGGCTTTGCTCGGCAGGAGATGTGAAGTTTCATTCGGAGAGATTTCCATGAAGGCGACAGGCTGAGAGAGTCCAGAACACATGCTGGCGGCTTGAATGTCTCATCCTGCCTTCCTCTGCAGACCGGAAGCTGACCAGCACATTTGGCAAGTCGTATGGAGCGGAGGCGCCGCGGCTACTGCGGTCAATGTCAGTCTTGCTGGTTGTGCAGTTCTGAAATGCTGATGCCAAAAATCTTTGAGCAGCAAAGTACTGGACTGGACTGGACTGAATTCGACAACCACATTCTGCTGTACACGCAGGGGAGAGAGCCGCTGTTGTCCCAGAGGTTTTTGCTCATGCAACCCTGGTCCACCTGGTTGGGCCGAGGCTTGGCGGTTGACTTCGCTTGCTCCAATGTCAACTTCATACCATCAATCAACAAGCAAATATTATCGAAGTCAACCATCTACGCCTGCCAGAGATCCTCAAAAGCGTCATGGAGCCACTATGGACCAAAATTCCTGAACCAGGCGACAAACTCATATCTGTGGTGATCGTTTTCAGCCAAGATTACTACGATTCGCGCGGTTCACCAAGATTGGTCGAAGCATCGCTCAATGGCGTGACCAAAGAGGCCGCTCCCTAATGGGTGAGATCTGGATGCCTCTCGCTTATATTCTATTCAGAGACTCATTGTCCAGCCGGCCGGGCCCGCACGATGCTCTTTGTTGTCCTTGTGCTGAACGTATGCTTGTTTGCTCAGGGCTCTTGCTCACCACTGTTTTGCAAGCAGTAGCAATTCGTCATCTCCATATGACACTCACAAGCTACCCTCAGTCGCAAGTCGACATCATGCTGAGACTATGGCAGAGCTGCAAGGTGCTGCTCGTACCCATCCACGCCTGGCCTGCGCGCGGCTTCGGCGAGACACCCCCAGCGCAGTTCGACGTCTTCAAACTTCCTTGATAGGCCACTGCTGTTGCTGACAAGACTGTCATGACCGCCGCTTCAAAGCACAGGTTTTATATGTCACCACAGACACCGAGATATATGCATCAGACAGAGGGATCAGCGCGAGGACCACTGATAACAGATCAGCTCAGCGCCTGGTCTCTTTCTCGATTTACTACACACAAAACAAGCTCCCCGTCATGCTCAGCCCTCGCTCAGGTTGCCAGCACTGCAGCAAGAGAGATAGCTCCAATTCTGGCAATTGCGCCCATAAGAAAGCCATGCACTTGGGCATCAGCCAAAGTGCAAATGGACATGTGGAGCTCAGGGATGTCCTCTCCTTGGCTTCAAGAGGTCCGACGGCCGGTAGGATGTCAAGAATCTCACAACGAACAGTACCGGCAGCATATAAGGCGACTTCGTTGTTGCCGTCGCCCTACAGTCAACCAAGACTCGCAGTAAATAAACAGCCGCTTGAGGGGAACAGTATAAGTCCAGCTGTGGGAAACATGCTTGGCCACGCACAGCGTGCACACTGGCTCCTGTTGGTGAGTACCAGAGTCAAGATGATTACAAGGCGGGTTGGCCTGCCAATAACGCGCGACTCGATTGCAGAAATTCACCTTTGATTCACCTCGATCCCGAAGGAGACATGCGGGCCGCCAGACGGGTCTTGTCACTTACCCAGCCCTCTTCATCCGGCAACAGCAAATCTCTCCACGTTCATTTGCACCAAGTCGACATCTTGCACAGCATCTGTCCCGATCCGCATCGACTGCACTTGCATCACCCACCTCGGCATCCCTCGCCAGCGTAAACCCCAGACAAACGCAGTCCGACACAGCAATCAGCAGCTCGACCGAGTTCCACCATTGCGCCTTGGAGTGCCTGACCCTCCAGAGCAAGCGCTCCTCCAGCTGATGGCCGTGTCGCACGTCAAGTCCACTATTGGCGGTTTCCACCAGGAAATCTGCCAGGGCAACCAACCATAGGCGAAGCCGTACCGACATACGACCTTTCTATCACTGTCCCCGTGATCATGACCGGCAAGGAGGTTATCAAACTCACCACCAAGGATGATGCAGAGGCTGCACTCGTGGCCGCGCATTGCGACTTCGAGTTTGTCGACGACTCTGGTCAACGACTCAGTTTGAAAGATGCGTACCACTCCGACAAGGGCGAAGACAGGTCGAGCGTGGTTGAGCAGGCCCTACAACAAGGTCTTGCTGCACAGCTACGAGATATACCTGCTACAATGCAGATGCTGAAAGAACTGTATGCCTTGGCGAAACAGCAGCGTGGCAGTACTCAAGGATTGACGACCAAAGACATTCTTGACGTTCTGGAGGTGCTATTCTTCGCGAGCGCTGGACGAGCTGCTTACCGCCACCTGTTGCTCCATCAGAGTACGAACCTATCAGCCAAACTAAACCGTGCCTTCAGAGTCTCATCTCATCAGGCGGTCACTGGAAAGCTCAGAAAGGTTACGCTGTCGGCAGTTGTTAGCCTCATGCGCGTGGAACCGGCCGCTATGTCTGGCGTTACGACATCTTGTCTTCGCGACCAAGCTATCGATAGTCCCTCATATGCGAATGACCTCTTGGTCAAGCTATGGGAAGCGCTTTTCAGTGAACAAGAAATGCCTCGAGCTCAGATGCGTGCTTTGCTGGAGACGGTGGATCGAGTTCTCGCATCAGGTATTGCCCCCAATCTGCGCATCATGATGTTCACCGTTGCGTCACTTCTCAGCCCACGTCGATACTACGCCGTCGGAGAATCTTCCGTTCTGCAAAGCCTGAAAGAGGCGCAGACGGCACAGTGGCTCGCAGATGGAGTCGTGGGAGCAGAGTTGCAGACGGCAGATATTGAAGATGTAGCGCTGCAAGATTTCCCCAAGCTCGACATACGGGACGACTCTGGTGATTTCCTTCCCCAATTTGACGGAGAGATGCACGAATTCGACGCCGAAGAAGCTAGGGCTTACTCTGAGCGCACATCACGACATCCGAATCGTAAGATCACCGATGTCGATGAGATTGTCGAAAACAAACTTCACGCTCAAAAGCAAGTCTTTGAGGCGATCGTCACCATGCCTGTGACCACCGGCGGCACTTCGGATGACACGCTGAAGGTCAAAATGGCTGCTGATTTCGGTGCTTTTCTGATAAAGCATTTTGACACAAGCGAAAGACGCCATCTTGCAATATCAGCTCTCGCTATCAACATCGTTGAGGTGCTATGCGAGTACTATCTGCACGGCCTGGATTTGCTCGAGACCATCAACACCCAATATCCGGCAGAGTTGACCTTCAGCGCGAAAGAGTCCTTGCAAGAGATCCTGGACGGCCTGTTAACAAACAAGAAAGCTTGTATGAACTTGCTCAAAGGCGGCCGCGAGGCGATCAAGGAACTTGTAGTGATTCCAGCCACCACAGGTTGCAAGAACTTCAAGTACAAGAAGAGCAATGGCGCGAAGCAGGCCACTCACGAAGCGCTCAAGCAGGCGGTAGCAGAGTCCACCAAGGCTAGCGGCGCAACCAAAGGCAGCATGAAAACCTCAACCAATGCAAAGACGCCTCGCGGTGGCAGCGAGAGTGAGCAAGTCCACTCCACAGCAGCTCAAGCATCTTCATCTGATGGCTGGATCGCCTATACGCCAAAGGACCCTCAACATGCGACGATACATCAAACTGCTACACCAGACACTGGATTGCAAAACGCTGGCACCAACGGTACGGAGAACCACGAACAGCAGGCTTCCCGGAAGGGTAAGCGATCTCTTTACACGTATGAGCGAGGCTCCGTCTTTGAGCAGATCGTACCTCCACATAAGAGACAGCAGGCTTCTGGCAAGCTTGCATCGCCAGCCGTCGCTACCAACGTAGAGACCGTGTTGCTCACCCCACTGCAGTCTGACGAGGGTCCGACTGAAGGCGATAATACTCGCCACGAGTCGACTGGTCATCCAGCTCCCCACACCTCGCACGCCCCAGCAGGACGTACTCCAAGCGATTTCGATCTTGGGGCTGAAGAGACGGCCCCACACCAAGGTATCATTCACGGTAACCCCCCGTCCATCTATCCTACTGAGCCTCTCCTACCGGACTCGAACCTATTGAATTCATCTGGCGTTACGCACGAGAGGTTTTCCGCCTTCACCAACCTAGCTAACGAGCCGGACGGTATGGACGACTATTTCAGTCCAATCGGTGCATTCAAGGACGAGAATGGCATCTGGTGGGTCCAAGGCCCTGATGGTGTCCCGCGCGACCCATTTGGGATGTTTTGAGGTCGGGAAAGACAGAGTTGGGTGCGCACGCATAATGTCGTACCACGGTAGAGGCATCTGAAACATCGGAGTTCACATGTGTTGAACAGACTGCAGACTTCAAGGAACGAGGATCAGATATCGCGACTTGCACATTCGCTTGAGGAGTGGCGCTAGACAGGGACCTGAAAAAAGAGCAGTTGATCGCATGACGTGTGGTTTACGATTAGCAAGAATGCGAGAAGGTGCAAGTTTCTGGCGCCCAGGCTGCCCACCGCGGCGGTTCGGCTAGGTAGCATTGCAAATAACAACGCACAAATTCATGACGACAGCAGCACGTCTCTAGATTGCCACAGAGTATACCGTGTGCAAAATTGTCCTGCGTTTCACTCTACTGTGCTTACCGAGAATTTGCTAGCTCACCTTGCAGAGATCATAACATAGCCAGTCAGCAGAGTCCCGAGATCGATGCTGTGCACGAGCAATGACTAGACTGCGCTATATGTAGCCCTTTGATTCAGACTATCTGGCTCTTGGATCACTCTAGCTTGCTCCAGTCTCTAATGTGGTTTCGAATATTATAGGCATGTTTCAAATTTTCTTGAATGGCTCATCACTCCTTTTCCGTGTTACAATGCGCGGTAATCGAGGAATATCATGCCAGCAAGTCTGGCTAGGAGTCATTTGGAGATGCTGGAAGGAAAAGAAGAATCGGTTTCGATAATCGCTCCAAGGTGCAAAGCTAACATGCTTCTAGTCTGGGTCAATCACGCACTCTGACTTTCTTCAAGGTCAGCATTGTAAAAGGCAAGCAGGCTATTTGTCTTCTGCGGCGTAGACGTTGCAGATGCTTGGAAAAATGTCCGGTCGACCCAATACTTGTAGCTCGCACAGTCGGTGAGCTTTGTTTGGCCTCTTCTTTGTCAAACTCCACTGTGGTATAGTAGTATAGATATCCCCAATGCTGCTGCGTCACTTATAGTTAGGGTTGTATCGCATGGCAGTCGGACACGAGATCTCGAGCACACATCGCCGGAGTCTACTTTGCAACGGATTGGTGTTGAATTCTGCTTGACTCAATATCATAGCGTTTATAGCCATGCAAGTCAGCCCTTGGTGCCATTGCTATACTCGTGGTTCGGCATCCGCCCAGCTGTTGGCCATAATATCGCATGCCTTCATATTCTCTGTATTGATTAATCATATCTCATATCCTCATATCTCCATCATCAGAGTCCCACAAATCAGCGACCCACAAATCAGCGACCCCTACTTCCTATCTCTCTGTGTCCTCCTCAATGTCGCATACATAACCCTCATCCTCAAACTCTGCAACCTCGTAAACTCATACATGCAAATATCAGTCGAGTAATCCATATAGTTATGGATTGGATCCACGCCCCGTCGCTGGGGGCAAGTATCAGGATTCACAGCAGGACATCCTCGAGTAGCGTTCAATTGGTGAGGAGTATCAAGGACATAATCTCCTGGACCGCTGCAGCCGAGTCCATCTTCACTGAAAGTGTGAAAGAGTCCGAGCCAGTGGCCGGTTTCGTGAACGGCGGTTGCACCGAGGTTGTAGGAAGGAGTTTCGCCGCCCGGCATGCTACCCGCGAGGTTTACGCAGCCGTCGAGGATGCGTTGCTCTGGGGAGGCGAAGGGTTCGGGGAAGTAGCAGAAGCCGAGAAGGCCGTCTGGTTTGTTGGTTAGTATTATGTGCTTCTTGTGAGAGGTAGGATTGAGAAGACTCACTCCCGAGATCACTCAAAAAATACAGATTGAGGTCATCGTAGCCTCCCTTCCTCAACTTGGTCTTGTACTCCACTTCCAGAGGCCCATCGAGAGCAGAAGCCCATGCGTCATTGACAGTATAGTCGATGCTGATCGTCTTGAAAGCAAAGCGCGCAGAAGCATATGCCTCGTTCATCACTCGCATCTGTAGTAACGATCAGCTGGAGTTCCACGCCCGGTAAAACTGAGACATTCCATACCTGCTGCTCAACCATCTCACGAGGGTACAGACTACTCTTGTTCTGAGTCGTGATGACATGAACATAAGTGTCGACAGTATATCTTGCTCTCGAAGCTTGACGAGCCGCAAGACTGTCAGCAGGCTCTGCGGTGGCCTCGTATCTGAGATTTTGTGGGGCATTATTGTTGGTAGTTCCACACTTGCGCTGTGCAGAAGCACATGATACGGCCAAAGCCAAAACTGATAAGAGCTTCATAATGGTATCTCAATCTAAAGGTACATGCGACGAAGATGGAATAACCTTGATGGCAGCTATAACATACTTATAGGAAGGCCATGGCCATGGTCCACTCCACATGCTAACACGCATGTAAGTTGCAACCGTTGCAGAGCACAGAGCAGATCTGCACGCCACTGACTGTCCACGATCTATGCCAAGACATTCAGCTGAAGTAGTGGAGAGGTAAAATGCTTGATCCGTCGAAAGTGTTGGATACACTTGTCTCAATACGGAAGGTTGCTAAGTCGCTCGTCAATCAAGTGGTCTGGCTCGGGCTTGGCAAAGAATCCTTTGCGGAGCAAAATGCAGCTTGTGTGGTAGTTCGTCCATGAATGAGAGAGAGCTCGTGTGCCCGCCTTCTTCGCGAAGACCTCTTGTGGAGATGCTTGTTAGGTTCAGCGCTTTTTGGGTTGCCTTTCCTGCCGTGTCTCGGGTGCCAAGTGATAACGGTCTTCAACAGTGTCCTCGCGTGGCTGCACGCGAGCGAGACACGACGAACATGTCCACTCTGCTTCGATGTTCTGATGTTAGACATCCACTTCCAGATCATGTTGTCGTCCGGAAGTCCCGAGAGGGTTGCTGAAATGAATGGTCGTCAAAGAACGGCTTCGAATTTGGAGTACTGGAAGAGCGCTAGCGATGCTCTATTTCTGTGGTTCCTCATGCTTGCTTGAAGTCTCACTTCCAGCTTCCCTAGTTTCCAAAGGCACCGGCAATTTGTCATGTTCAATGGGCTCATGATCGCGGACGACCAGCCATGTAGGCACGATAGCAGCTCCTGCAATCTCAGTCAGAAACAAAGTACTCACACAATCGTGGAATGAAGTACTCACCCAACAAAATAGTGTTGATAGCAAGCGGCACACGACCACCCTTCCATTCCTGAGAGTTGATACCGTAGGACACAGCTTGCGCGAAACTCTCTTGTCCTCGCAAGATACCGGAGAAGCGAGCCATCTCGGAGATGTTGTCAGTCTTGGTGGACAGCAAGTAGTACATCCAATTCTGGAGAGCTTGCTGGGAGAATTGCCAGAGGATGATGACGAAGAAGCCTTTCAGAAAGCCTGCATCGACCCAATCATAGACTGGTGCCTCATCCATGCTGGTGTAGTGCTCTTGAACGACCCAGCCGTATACCCATGCGACGATGTGAAGCCCGAGGACGTAGAAGAAGCCGTAGACGATTCGCTTCTTCACGGGGAGTCCTTTGTAATCAAGGAGTGCGCTGATGATTTGAGATGAGATCAGGCCGCCGATGTACTGACACAAGCCCATGAGTGCTCTTGCTCGCACGCCGAAGTAGTACGTCTGTACATGATCGTCAGAACAAGTCCTCGAAACGCATTCAGTGTTCTTGGTTTCTTACCTGGAAATTGCCAGCGTATTGGTTGAAGTAGGCTGACCAGAACACCGGCAGCAGTAGCAACAGATCCTTCCTCTTGCTGAGCTGCCAGAGCGCCTGGAACTCCTTCTTGAAGCTGCTCTCTGCCTTCACGATGACCTTGCTGCCATCTGCTCTTTGCACCTTCTCCGGCGGGCTGAGAGCAAGTGCAAGCGGCACAGACAAGCATTGCAGAGCGACAAACACCAGATATGTCTGATAGCCAACTTTGCCCTTCTTCGCAGCATGAGCATCGTGATTGAGTCCGAGCACGATAGCTCCGCCCATGAGCGGCCCACCAGTTCTGAACCAGAGCCAGATGTTCATATATCGGCCTCGTTTTCCAGGTTCGGGATAGCCTAACGCAACTGCACCTTCACTTGCCCAGAACAGTCCTGCTGACATTCCGCAAGTTGCAGCGCCGACAAGTACGAGCCAGACAGTGCCGTATCTGTCGTTGCAGTACAGGCCTGACGCACAATCAGCATGTAGATCAAAGTAGAGGGAGTCCGAGTTTCTCACCCGCGCTGTAAACAGGATAACCGATACTTCCCAACAGTAGAGTGTAGTTGAGTCCGATTCGGTTCGCGATAGGTCCTCCAAACAAACAAAGAATTCCCATAAGTCCGAAGACGAGCGCATTTGCCGCATTGACAAGATACGGCTCCTGGGCACCGCCAGCTCCGAGCGAGTTCATGGCGTTCCACAGTCCAGGTGACATGAACCCAACGCCTCCAATAACGCAGGCATTAAAAAGAGTCGTATGGTACCATGTCCGGTGCTTCTTGATTTGCGGCTCCTGTGTGGGAAGAGTCTCTGCGATACTCGCAGTCGGCACCTTGGGCGCCACAGGTTCAGCCATGATGATTTCGAAGACGTTCGCTCAAGAAGGGACAAGAGCGATAAGCATAGCCTGGGAGCATGCTCGAAATAAGTACAAGCTTGTGCAAGCACGTAAACAGCATTTTGGTGCTTGGCATGGGCATGGTAGCATTCAACGCGGCGAAGATTTTGCAGTTTCTCCATAGCCTAGAGGTGCTGTTGGCGAGTGTTGAAGTCGCGAATTTGGACGCGCGATCACGACATCTGCAACTATCCTGGCTCAGACCCACTAAATCGGGTTGTGTGCTTCGAGAATGTCTGTACAAGTCGGCAGAGAGACTGCATCTGCGTATTTGTCCGCGTCTCGAGGTACGGTTCGCCGGCCGACTCAATGCTGTGGCGAAAACGTGGCACCCTAGTTGCGAACGTGTTGACCAGAGCACTTGGAGTGATGGCGGGCAAACTTCGGCATGCCTCGAAGTCATTGTGTAGCATCGGTTCGCTTGCATGCACGGCATGGTGCAGTTCCCAATTGATGACCCGTGAAGAGGGCTGAGATGGTAAAATTCATTGATTCTAGATCTATATGATGTACAAGTAAGTCTTCGTCGCTGCCATCTATAACTTTGGAAATCGCACGCGCAAGAATTGTGTCGGCCAGGCGATATCTAGACCGAGTCGCCATGCGACCTTGAGCACCCACTCGGGCTCTCGCATGAACTGTCGTGCAACCAAGATCAGGTCAGCCATAGGTTCCTTGTTGCCAGTCGCGTCAGTCATGGCCTTTGCAACCTCTGCCTCTTTCTTGATGCTATCACTGTCTTCCACGATGTCTCTGGCTTGCTCAGCTTCTGTGATGAGACCTACGGCTCCTATCAAGATTTTCTTGTTGGCGGCCTTGGCCTCTTTTCGAATTTGAGCTGCAATCTTGATTTGGTAATCTTTCGCGTTGAACGTAGTGATTCTCTGTTGAGGATGGTTGCCCGCACTGGAGACGTCGATGAGGTCGACGCCAAGGTCTGCAACGATGTTTGTGAGCTTGATGGTACTCTCCACGTCCCAGGTGCCGTATCGTTTCCCAATCTCTGTCTCCTCCATCCACTCGGTTGAGCTCAATCGGAGGAATAATGGCACGCTTGCAGGGATGACTTTGCGAATAGCTTGGATGATCTCAATCACGAGTCGTGTTCGATTCTCAAATGAGCCGCCGTATTTGTCCGTGCGTCTGTTTGTTATCGGGCTCAAGAATTGGTGAATCAGGTACCCATGTGCACCATGAATTTCGAGGACATCACACCCAGCTCGAACGCTACGCTGTGCTGCAGAAGCCCAGTCCTGAACAAGCTGCTCAATTTCCGGGATGCTCAGCTCTCGTGGTGCGTAATACCCGCCTCTAGGATCGTCACTTCTGATGCCATCCCACGTGAACTCTTCGCCTCCGGAAGCCGAAACCACATTGTCAGGCCAGCCGCCGGCTTCTTTCGTTGCTCGTATGCTCGCAGCCTTTTTACCAGCAGCGATGAAAGGAGGCATGGTGCTAGCCTTTCGGCCTGCATGCGCTAGCTGCATACCGCAGAGAGCACCTTGGCTGTGTATGAAGTCGGCCACCATTTTGATCCCGTCAATCTGGCTGTCCGACCAGACGCCAGGGCAATTGGGTGAGATGCGACCATTTGGCTGGACCCCGGAAGCTTCGATGAAGACCAGGGAGGCGCCCTTTAAGGCGTAGTGACCAAGCGTGGCAACGTGGTATGGAGTCAAAGCACCAATTTGCGGCCCTGTTTCTGCGGTGGAGTACTGGCACATTGGCGCCACCACGATGCGGTTTCGAAGTGTCACGCCACGAATCGTGAGAGGCTTGAATAGCGTTGGCATTGGAGCATTCTTGTCGAAAGGTGTTCCCGGCGAATTGGTGTGTTGAGGCGTGAAGTACGGTATGCCTGGGTAAGGCGTATTGTAAGAGATCGGCGCCATCTTGAGTGTGGAATCAGCGAAGAATATTGGCAATTCTGCCTACAGAATTATCAATACGAAAATATGAAGAAGATGTTGATATGTCGTCGCTGGGAAATGCCCCTGCTCGAACACTTTCGTTGATTGATCAGCAGAAACGCGACGCGACTTCAAGACCTCGGCAATTGTTTCAGCGCTCGCTACTGCTGCTGAACTGAGCATACAGTAGCAGCAGCGCATTAGATGAGTTGGCAGCCCAGTGTAATGATGCTTAACCTCCTGCGAGTGTCGATCTGACAGGTGAGCACATTTGTTTTTGATGCTTCTGAGGTTCGAGGGACGCTTCCAAGGCAAGATCGTCGGGACAGTCTAGACCGAGTCTCGCACGAGCCAACGCCAAGAAGAGCTGCTCCCCCACTTTCCGAGGGGCCATACAAACAGCAACCCATTCTACAGATGGACGCATCAACATCTCATATCTCCTCTCGCAGTGCTCAAGAATGACAACAGTCCTGGTGACCGGCGGCTCTCGTGGTATTGGCCGTGCAACCGCAATCCTGGCCGGGAAACGAGGCTGGAACGTAGGCGTCAACTACAAGGAGAATGCTCAAGCAGCAGAGATGACTGCTCACGTAGTAGAGTCCGCCGGCGGGAAAGCTATCATCGTGAAAGGCGGTGTCGAGAATGAGCAGGATGTCATTCGCATGTTCGACGAGGTGGAGACGCACTTTGGTGCGATCAATGCCGTTGTCGTCAATGCAGGCATCACACTGCCTGCCATGACTCTTGCCGAGATGGACATCAACCGACTCAGGCAGATGTTTGATGTGAATGTCTTGGGAGCATATCTGTGCGCACGCGAGGCTGCGAGACGGATGCCGACGAGCAGAGGAGGCTCAGGCGGCAACATCGTATTTGTCTCTTCTGCGGCGGCGAAGCTGGGTGAGGAGTACATGACTCTGGCGAGTGTAGTTGCTGACATTTACAGGCGGCCCAAATGAATATGTCGATTATGCTGGTTCCAAAGGAGCCATTGATACTCTCACTGTCGGACTTGCGAAAGAGCTTGGCACTCAAGGCGTCCGTGTCAATGGAGTTCGGCCTGGCCTTATCAATACGGAGATACATGCGACGACTGGTGATCCGGATCGAGCTGACCGACTTGGCAAGACTACGCCCCTTGGACGTGCTGGTGAAGCTGAGGAAGTGGCTGAAGCGATCATCTGGCTGCTCTCCTCGGCTTCGTCGTACGTCACTGGCACAGTTCTCGACGTGACTGGAGGTCGGTGAGGTCGACAAGCGTTCAGGTCTTCAGCTTGCGATTGATGCGCACGATGCGAAGATCATGTCCCTACGCAAGTTCAGGCGTTGCAGATTGAAGCAATGTCGGGAAGGATTTCAGCTCCGAGATATTGCCAAGCCTGCTCACACCTGAGCTGATATGACATCGGCACCGGAGTGCATCTGGTTGTGCTGACATGCGCCTACATATGCGTCGTGACGCAGGTTCAATATCGGCTGTCATGGAGGAAGCTTCTATTCTGGTGGTCAGCAGCACTTCCGGCTGGTGGTCCCCCGACGCAGGTCTTCCGAACCATGTACATAAGAACGACGCTACACGCACGAGTGTCAACTTGTCAGCCTATCGACATTGCAGATCGTGATAGAAGTCGTTCACGATGTCAATATCAAAACGCCTCTCGCCATCATGCCAGCAGGTCGTTCGGGAAGAACTGGACGGCTTACCATCAACGGCCAAAGTGACAGTCAGATCATGCCTCGCAGACCCTGACTTGAGCCCAGTTGTGCTTGCCCACAAGTGTAACGACTGTGTTCTGACACCCTCCGGCCTCTACTCTGACATGGTCCTCACCGTCGCCAGCCACATCCACCGCGCCTACGAACCCAACACCGAGGTCCCAGGCATAAACGTTAGCGACCTTCAAGTCCACAAACCCCTCATCGTCAAAGAACCAACCAACCTCGCGTCCCTCTTCATCGAGATGGAAGTCAAGGCCTCGTCCAAGGACCCCAAAATAAGTTCCACAACCCTTCACTGCACCTTCCACTCCACCACCCCAACCGGCACCCGACTCCAAGAAATGGGCCACTGCACCGCAACTTACGAATCCTCTTCAAAGTGGCTCCAAACCTGGTTCCCCTACACTCCAATAATCCTTAACCGCATATCCTCCCTCCAGACAGCCGCAATCAAAGAGAACAACCTCTCAGTTCAACTCGTCCAGCGCACAAAAGCCTACAAACTCTTCTCCTCTTTCGTGCAATACGGCCCCAAGTACCAAAACATGTCCGAAGTCATTTTCGATACTCGAATATTGGAAGCTACAGCCACGATCGACTTGGTCCATCTCGACTTTCAAAAAGACTTTCTCGGACCTTACCTTCTCGATGCAACAGGCCACTTGAGCGGATTCGTGTGTAATGCCGTGGAGAAAGATGGGGATAAATTCGCGTACATCAATGGTGGCGTAGGAGCGATGAAATTGAGCAGCAAATTCCAGCCGGAGAAGGTGAAAGTGGGGCAAAGTACTCTGCAGAACTATGTCCAGATGAGGATTCTGCCAAGTGACAAGACGGTTTTGCAAGGTGACGTTTTTGTTCTGCAGGACGAGGAGATTGTAGGTGTTTGGGAACAAGTGAGATTTAAGAGGATTCCAAGGAGGGTTTTGGATGTTTTCTTGCCGAAGCCGAAGGCGGCGGGGAAGAAGTGAGAAAGGATCTTCCAATTGCATACAAGGGATCGCAGTCCTTCCTCATGCGCCCATCTCTACAGGATTGCGATCATACCTCACTTCTCCGCGCCAAAAGAGTCGCGCCCGCACGCCAAGTCTGCGTCTAACCAGGATGACCAATGCGAATCCCGGCCTTCCCGATCTTTCACGTGCATCTTGTGCATGACTAACCCTCCCGAACTATCCGTACCTCGTCCCTGGCAAAGTCTCTGGAAATTAAACACAATTGCTACCAATCACCTGGAGACACATGCTGCTGGCACCCATACAATGTACAAGCTGAGTTCCTGAATCCAGGTGGTTTGTTCGATGCAGCAATCCGTATGAGTACGACCGAGGATTCTGTGAGGAGCTGCAGTGACATCGTGTGAGCATCAAACCTCATGCGATTGTCCAAGTAGCTTCCGGATCTGCCGCGTTTGAGAGGGATGTTTGGATCTCTCCCACACGACATGACAGGTTCAACCACGTACAGGGCCAGGATCAATAGCTTCCGAAACACCCAGATCATCTCATGCACAGCCATCACAATGTAGGCACTTAATCTCACTTTGACTTATGCTTTCACTTCACCTGTCGCTATCCCGTTTCTTACCTCCTACCTTTGCGCCACTTTGACAACATGGCTCACTCGCTCGCCACTGTTGTTCTGGCTGCTCAGCTGGCGTCAGCAGCTCTTGTCACTGAACCTTTACAATACGTGGATCAGCTGGTGGGGACCCAAAATGGAGGTATGCGCGTGGCGAGTCGATACTCGAATGCAGCAACTGACTTGCGTAGGTAATGTCTTCGCTGGAGCATCACTCCCATATGGCATGGCGAAAGCTGTCGCCGACACCGACAGCGATTCCAGGCAGGGCGGCTTCACCACTGATGGCGCCAATATTACTGGCTTCTCTGGCATGCACGACTCTGGAACTGGTGGCAATCCTTCGTTGGGCCTCTTCCCGCTCTTCCCTTTTTCCAGTTGTGAGGGAGATGAGATCAATGGGTGCGAGTTTCCCAAGAAAGATCGCAGCGAACCGTACGTCAACACCTCGCTCAAGGCCTCGCCAGGCTACTTCAGCATCGATCTTCAGAGCGGCGTCCGTGGTGAGATGACTGCCGCGTTCCATACTGCACTTTTCCAATTCACGTTTCCTGAGAGCGGAAGTGGCAGTCCGGTCGTCTACTTGGACTTGTCAGATCTCTCCGATTCGCGTCAGGATAATGCCACGATCTCCGTCGAAGACTCGGGAAGAATGACGGGTTATGGTCGCTTCGAGCCATCGTTTGGACAGGAGAAGTACATTGCATACTTTTGCGCCGATTTTAAGGGTGGGGTTGTCCGAGATACAGGTGTGGTTGTCAACAGCCGCGGAAGTGCGGATGTGAAGGACTTGAAGATCTCCCGCGGCATCAATAGATACCCACTTCCAGGGGGCGGCTTTGTGCGATTCTCAGACAGGTCGCCTGTTATTGCAAGAGTCGGATACAGTTTCATCAGCAGCGAACAGGCGTGTCAACTGGCAGAGAGCGAGATTCCCGAGTTTGACTTTCAAGCCACGCAGAAGGCGGCTGTGGATGCGTGGACTGAGAAGATCAGTGTCATTTCGGTGGAGACGAATAATGTGGATGAGGATACTCTGAAGAACTTTTACTCAGGTGAGGTCGAATTTGATGTTGGGTATGAAGTGAGCTGACGAGTGTAGGGGTGTACCGCACTTTCATCAATCCTCAGAACTACACTGGTGTGCAGCCAGTCGTGGATGCCAACACGATATACTTTGACAGCTTCTACTGGTGAGATAAGCGTGTGGGATGTGAGCGGAGTCTGGACTGACGGCTTGCAGTATCTGGGACCACTTCCGATCTCAATTTCCATTCTTGGTCCTTGTCGATCCACTTGCGATGGAGCAGATTATCCAAGGCTTGCTGACGCTGTACGATATTCAAGGCTGGCTACCAGATTGTCACATGTCACTCAGCAAAGGATACACTCAAGGCGGTAGCAACGCAGACGTGGTCATGGCCGATGCTTACTCGAAGCTCAACTCCACCAATATTGACTGGAATAAGGTGTACGAGGCGGTTGTGCGAGATGCCGAGGAGGAGCCATATGGTAAGCAGTCCAGAGATTGCATTGAGGCTATGCTAACATGTATCAGACTGGTGCTGCCAAGGACGTGGTGGTCTCGACAGCTGGAAATCCCTCCATTACATTCCCGTCGAGGACTTTGACTACAAAGGCTTTGGCACTCACACTCGCTCCATCTCCCGCACACTGGAGTACAGCTACAACGACTTCTGCATCTCTACCATTGCTCAAGGACTCGGCAAGCAGGGCGATGTTGAGAAGTATCAGCAGACCAGCGGCAACTGGCGCAATCTCTTCCGCGCAGATCAAGAGTCGAACCTATTCAATTCTTCGACCAGCACCGGGTTCACTGGCTTCTTCCAGCCCAAGTATCTCAATCAGACCTGGGGTCGACAGGATCCGCTCTACTGCTCCAACATTGATAACTCTCCTACAAAGTCATGCAGTCTGCAGAATACAGCTTCGGAGACGTACGAGTCTTCTGTCTGGGAGTACTCGTTCTACGTGCCTCACGATATGGCACAGCTCATCGCCACGCTCGGCGGCCCGGAGACGTTTGTGCGCAGACTGGAGTATCTGCACGATCAGAACATCACCTACATTGGGAATGAGCCTTCATTCTTAACGGTCTACCAATATCACTACGCCGGACGACCTGCTCTCTCTGCCACACGTGCGCACTTTTACGTGCCCAGGTTCTTCTCCCCAACGCTTAGTGGTCTTCCTGGGAACGATGACTCTGGAACCATGGGCGCTTTCCTGGCATTTACCATGATGGGTCTGATACCGAACCCGGGACAGAATGTGTACTTCATCATCCCGCCCTTCTTTAAAGAAGTGAGGATTAAGCATCCTATAACGGGCAATACGGCGGTTATCAGGAATGTGAACTTTGATGGGGGCAACTATGAGAATGTGTACATTCAGAGTGCGACGCTGAATGGGGAGGATTACACGAGGAATTGGATCGGGCATGAGTTCTTTACCGAGGGCAAAGAGTTGGTGTTGACCTTGGGACGAAATGAGAGTCAGTGGGGAACGAGAGTGGAAGATTTACCGCCGAGTTTGAGCGAGTATCAATTTTAGGGAGTGGCAATGGGGTTGTTGGAGGGTAGCATAGTGAATTGATAAGATCATGATTGGCAGCGCTAGCTAGTAGTTCGTCTGTAAACATATCCTGCGTGTTTCTAATCGAGTCTTGCTTCTGTATATCAAGTTCTGCTAGTTTCATAGTCGCTAGAGCTACTAGAGTCGAGAAGATATACGTGCCGTCCGACCTTAGGTAACTACTAGAGTTAGATAGTTTTAATATAGAGGCGTTACTCCCGTCTAATTAATAGCGGCACTTTAGCTCGCAGGCATAACTATCTACACTAGTAATAATAGCCTAGCTAAGCGTAGCGTAGTTACCTTTAGCCTAACGGAAGGATAAAACGCAGAACTATTAAGCAATATAAACTCCTAAGACGCCGCCGCTAGATACTACTACGGCAATAAGAGCGGCGGACGATAGGCATGTCTCGCTAATATAAGTAGTAAGTAGTCTAGGCATATATAATCTTAAAGGGGAATTGCTAATATACTAACTAGCACTTACTAGGCGCTCGACTCTATAGTATTAATTACGCCGACCGATAGACCTAATTGCGGCACGAAATAGAGTAGCTAGTACGGTAAGAAGGCTGCCTTTTATCGTAGGCGACTAACGTGCGGCAAGTTAGAGTAGCGTTACTATATCCTTCTGCCTACGCGTCGGCGAATCGTACGACTAGTAGCAGAAAGCTCTAGCTTTCGGGTTTCTATATATTTCGGCTTACTACTAAATAGCGTATAGAAGTTCCTCGTACGTCTCCTCTCTATATTATATTATAGCCGAGCTTTAAAGAGACATATTAGGCTAGCGGCTATTCTTCTTCGCGTATTCTCCTCTAGTAGAAATAGTATAAAGCTAACAAGTCTAGTCGTTAGGTTCTCTAAGCTAGAGCAATTCCTACTAGCTTCGTAGATACCTTATAGGCTAAAGTAGCTGCTCGTAAGTTATTATTAGCTAGCTAGTATATAACGACTTAACTCGGTATATAGTAGAGATTGCTTTAATATATATATAGAGTATAGGACAGGACGATAATAAGTAGCCGTCGCTCTAGATATATATATAAGATAAGCGACTAGATAGTAGGACACCTAGCGACGCTATATAGTATAAGTAACTTTAGTTTTTTAGGATAGTAGTCTAATCGAGGAGGACTATAGCTAATATACGGGTAGCTAGAGGGAGCTCGGACGTATAGAGGAAGCTTAGACGATATCTATTCCGGATGCTATTATAGGCAACTATACTAAGCCGAGCGTATCGATTAAAATACTTATAAGTCTAAGTCTAAAGAGTCGCTACTCTAGTAGCTTATATATAGATATTACTTACGTACTCTAGAGAAGAAACTAATAGTAGTACTCGAGCCTATAGAGAGGAAGACTACGCCTCGCTAGCTAGATCGATGTTCGATTTATAGACCTAATACGCTCCTCTATCTAGAGAGTATTCTGCCTAGACGCCTTAGACCTAGTCGCTACTAACTGCTATACTATATCGCCTTCGTTCCTCCTAGTAATAGATAGTTATAATATTGCGATATACGTTCGTAGAGTACTCTACTATATTAGAAGCGGTATCGCCTATACGTAGGTCGCGTTATATTACGTTGTCTCGAACGGTTTCGACGTCGTATAGTACGCGGCTAAGCCTAGTATAAAATAGCTATATTAAGCGTAACGAGACAGACAACGTCGATAGCGACAGCTTCGCGCAAGACGACAAGCTAGCCCTCTAAATATAGAGTATAATACGACGTATAGCTTACGCTCTCGCGATTATCTCGTTCTTCGCCGTTGCCTAAGTATAGTATAACTAACTATAAGATCGGTGCCTTAGTACGTCGATATTAGCAAGCTTATAGTTACTCTATAACTCCTAATTATCCTAGTAAGCCTAATAAGTTAGATTCGGGAATCTCTATTCTCGTACGCTATCTAAATAGTTTCTTTCTAGTCTCGCTATATTACGTCTTATTCGTCGTATAGAGTATAGTATAAAGTTGCTTCGTCTCGCTCCTTAGAAAACGTCGGTAGAGATACTACTACCGAATCTATACCTAAGATACTAACTATAAAGCCGACTTAATGTTTCTCTATACTCTACCGCCTTCTACCTAAGTCCTAGCCTAGGTTGCTAGGCCTCGAGGATTATATACTAGGCGTTTCTCTGCTTATAGGCTAGCTTAGCGTACGACGGCGACGGAACTTATTAACTCGGTATAGAATAAGGTAGGAAATATAATATCTAGTCTTACTATACTCTATCCTATATATCTCGGCGTCTTCTAACCTTTCCCGGTAAGCGTCGTAAAGTTCTATTCTATATCTATACTTATACTTTATACTTTATACTAATAGAAGTCGCGTATACGAAGTAGGAGAAGGCAGGAGATATAATTACTTTCTCTACTCTTAGAAGAGTAAGCTTAGCTTATTCTAGACCCTATTTCCTAATTAGGTAGGCGGACAAGAGAGTACTATACAAACTACCCTTTTAGGGTATTAGGTTACGATTACGTAACTATTACCTAACAGTTACGTAACCTAACCTAATACCTTCCTAATTCGGAAGGTAACTAGAGGGACTCCTATCTAACTACCCTTTAAGGCTAGAAGGTTCTAGAAACCTCTAGGGGGACTGCGTAAGCAGTAGACTAGAAGTTTCTACCGGTCTCCTTCTAGAGTAGCTTCTAGAAACCGAGGGAACCTCGTAGAACATCGATTACAAATCGATATTCTATAGTATTCTAAGCAATTCTACGAGGCTCTATTCTTAGTATTACTAGTCCTAGAGTTGCCTAGTACTCGTACGCGATTGCGCGTACGTAGAACCTTCTAGTACGCAGTAATAGAGTATATAAAAAGGCCTATAGCGCGTAGTATAGTCGACTAAGTAAGTAAGGAAAGCTTTCTATACTTTTACTTTTACTCTCTTACTACTCTACTACTCTCTACCTACCTACGACGTCTGTGCTTCCTCTAGTACTTCCGCTATACTTAGATTACGATTCTGCTAATCTAAAAAGTACTGCTCGTACTACAAGAAAGAGGGGCATTTAGAAGACGACTACTATAGTAAATACCCGAATAAACGCCTGCCTTAGTAGCGTAAACGTGAATCTAATAGCGCCTCTAAGCTCTCTACTAGTTATAAGGAACCTATCCTTATAACTAACGAAGAAGGGGAGGAAGTCGATTTATTATATGCCTTAGTAGAGGACCCTACTCGCTGTTTCTCTATTCAAGAGCGCTATATAATCGATTCCACGTTAGAGGAAGCTCGGGCGTCTAGAATCGAGACTCTAGAAGAAGAAGCAATCTCTCTTTACTCTAGAAACTCGAATTCTAGTAATCCGACTCTAGAGGAAGCTCGGACACCTCTAGAGGGAGCTCGGACTACCTCTATAGAAAATTAGGATTAGGTCCTAGATTCGGGTACTAGCCGATATATTATTAGTAATAGATCGTATTTTACGACTTTTACTAATAAGACTACTACTATAAGGTAGGGAAACTCGGGTACTATAACCTCCTACGGGGTAGGCAACGTTAGAATATAATTTAAAGATACTAATAAAGTCGCTATTCTAACTAACTATCTATATATACCGGAATTCCGGCTTAATCTAGTCTCGCTTTCGCAGCTAGATACCTATAATGTTTATACTCGACTTAAGAACGGCGTAATAGAGTTATTTAACTCGCAGGACGATTTATTAACTAAGGCAATCCTTAATAAATCGCTCTATAAGTTAAATATCTCTATTCCTACTTCTTATTCTAAGGAAGTAAAGGAAGAGGTACTCTATTTAGAGTCTAAAAGCGACGCCGATATTTAGTATAAACGATTAGGGTATATAGGCGATAATACTCTTAAAAGATTAGGAGTATCCGCCGAGAATATAAGCCCTATATACGAGGTATATATTTCTAGTAAACATACTCGTAAAATAAGTCGCGCTATAACCGAGAAAGCTAAGAGTTATCTAGATAAAGTAAGCTACGATATTTGCGGCCCTATAGAGCCTCCTACTAATAAAGGGTATCGTTACTTTATTCGTTTTATCGATAATTATACTAGGTATATAGAGGCGAATCTGATTTCTAGAAAATCCGAAGCTTTCTCGTATTTTAAAGACTTTAAACTACGTGCCGAGAATTCCGACTCGAATTCTAGTAATAAACGTCCTAGACTAAAGGTCTTAAAAAGCGATAACGCAAAAGAGCTCGTTAGTTCTAAAGTAGAAACCCTACTTAAGAATAGCGGCGTAAAATACGAGCTTAGTAGCCCTTATAACCCCGAACAAAACGGGCTTATAGAACGACCTAATAGGATACTTTTAGGCAAAGTACGCGCCTTATTACTAGAATCGGGGCTTCCTAAGACGTTTTAGGGCGAGGCTTTAGAAGCAGCTATATTCCTATATAATAGAATACCGTACTCGTCGTTAGGCTTTAAATCCCCTTACGAATTAAGATATAACAAGCCTCCTAATCTAGATAATATAAGAATCTTCGGTTCTATAGCTTACTATACTCGAGTAAAAGCTAAGAAACTAGACACTCGAGCTAAGAAAGCAATTCTTATAGGGTATAGCGACTTAAATATCTATAAGCTATACGATTTAGAGTCTAGGAGGGTAGTTTAGGCGCGAGACGTTACTATATTAGAAGGGCAATACTATAAACCTTCTAAGAATAGAGAAGAAACGCCTCTAGAATCGACTATCTCGCTTGGAAATTCTAGAGTAAGCTCGGACCCGGTCCAAGCTTCCTCTAGTAGCAAAAATCAAATCTCTCTAGATACGCCTAATAATCTACTAGACTCTAGCTCTAGAAACGACGATTCTAGATCTACTAGTATTTCTAGTAATACCCTAGAGGGCGACGAGCTAGTAGACGATTTAGAGATAGTTTCTAAGACGCCTAAAACTACTTTAGGAGATATTACGAGTTCTCGTCCTACTAGAACTTTAGAAGACGACGGCTTAGACGACGAATTAAGCCTCTATGCCCTTATAGCTAGTAATAATAGCGACGATCCTACGAGTTATACCGAGGCGATTAATAGCCCTAATAAAGACGACTAGTTAGCGTCTATATCCTCAGAAATTAACGACTTAAATAAGCTTAAAACCTGGGATCTAGTCGAGCTACCTAAGGGCCGTACTGCCGTAAAAGGCAGGTGGGTTTATAAGACAAAACGCGACCCGTACGGCAAGCTTATTAAGTTTAAAAGTAGGTGGGTTGCTAAGGGTTTTAAGCAGGTACTAGGCCTAGACTACGACGATACTTTTAGTAATACGTGCCGTCCCGAAACCTGGCGTGCTCTATTCTATTTAGCAGCGTATAACGATTAGGAAATCGAGCAAATAGACGTAAAACTCGCGTTTCCAAATAGTCCTATAAATAAGGAACTATATGTCGAGCAGCCTACCGGTTTTATAGTTAAGGGACAAGAGCATAAAGTCTGTCGCCTAAATTCTGCCTTATACGGCTTAAAACAAGCTAGTAGGCAGTAGTACTTGCACTTAAAATCTATACTAGCAAAGTATAGCTTCTATCCTTTACTTAAGAATAGCGCGGCCTTCCTTAATAAAGAGACAGGCGTTTATATTACGTGCTACGTAGACGATATGCTTATATTTAGCCCTACTATTAGTCTAGCTAAAGAGTTTAAGACTAATATCTCTAAGCATCTAGAGATTAGCGATTTAGGCCCCGTAAAACACTACCTAGGTATAGAAGTATCTAGGGATCGGCCTAATAAAGTAATAACTCTAAGTCAAAAGGGTTATCTACTTAAGATCTTAGAGAAATATAATAAGAAAGGGCTAAGGCCTGTCTCTACGCCTACAGAATAGGGCGTACGCCTAGAGAAAGCTCGGACCCAAGCCTCTATAGGCGAAATTAAGGAATTTCAAGGCTAAGTAGGGTCTCTAATATACCTAGCAACTAAAACACGGCTAGATATAAGCTACGCTGTCGGCCAAGTTGCTAAATTTATGTCAAACCCGGATTCTACGTATTTTAAAGCGATAAATAGGATCTAGAAGTATTTAAACGACCCTAATAGTCTAGATAAAACGCTAGTATTTAAGGCATAATCTCCGCCCCTTCCTAGAGGATATAGCGACGCAGATTAGGGGGGCGATTATACTACGTAGAAATCTACGACAGGGTATGTGTTTCTGCTAGCTAATAGAGCACCTATTAGTTAGCGTTCTATTCTTCAAAAATCCGTAGCCCTCTCTAGCTGCAAATCCGAATATATAGCCCTAAAAGAGGCTACTAAAGAGGCTATATTCCTTAAAGATTTACTTAAGGAACTCGGGCTAGAAGATAGAGCGATTACGGTCTATACCGATAGTAATTCGGCTATAGAATTAGCTAATAACCCCGAGCACTACGCGAAATCAAAGCATATAGATATACAATATTACTTTGTACGCGATTCTAACGAGAACGGGCTTATTAAGCTAGTTTAGATCTCTACTAAAGAGTAAGTAGCAGATATCCTTACTAAAGCTCTAGAAGGTCCCTTATTTTTACGATTAAGAGAGGACCTATTATAAGGTGCATTAATCGGGCGATATATTAGCTTAGGGGCGATTAGAATACTTATTTATACGCCCTTAGAAGGCTTATTATAGCCTAAGAATACTTAAGAAAGAAGCTCTATTCGCGATTACTAGGTTAAGAGGTTAGATTCGAGACTTTAGTACTTTTAGCACTAGATACGGCTTTAATATTAAGGATAATAGCGGTGTAGTACGCATGAATTATCCTAGTCTATTAGCTTATCGCCTATAGCTATTCTAGCGTTATAGGGACGCCTATATTCGTATTAGAATAAGTAAGAATAGGATATTAAGTATCTATAGACTCTAGAGTAAGCTTTAGAGGAAGCTCGGGCTTTTTCTAAAGCGACTCCTATAGCTTTAATATATAGTCTAAGAAGACTATATACGGCCGCGGATAATAATAGGCATTAATAGGAGCTATTACGCCGTAAGGACTAAGATTATAAGACTATAAGATTCTAGATAAGCTAATCTTACAAGGGCGTCTTAGAAGGGTAAGCTTAGCTTATCCTAGACTCTATTTCCTAATTAGGTAGGCGGATAAGGGGGTACTATACAAACTACCCTTTTGGGGTATTAGGTTACGATTACGTGATACTACCTAACAGTTACGTAACATTACCTAATAGTTATATAACCTAACCTAATACCTTCCTAATTCGGAAGGTAACTAGAGGGACCCCTATCTAACTACTCTTTTAGGCTAGAAGGTTCTAGAAACCTCTAGGGCGACTACGTAAGTAGTAGACTAGAAGTTTCTACCGGTATTCTTCTAGAGTAGCTTCTAGAAACCGAGAGAACCTCGTAGAATATCGATTACAAATCGATATTCTATAGTATTCTAAGCTATTCTACGAGGCCCTATTCTTAGTATTACTAGTCCTAGAGTTGCCTAGTGCTCGTACGCGATTGCGCGTACGTAGAACCTTCTAGTACGCGGTAATAGAGTATATAAGAAGGCCTATAGCGCGTAGTATAGTCGACTAAGTAAGTAAGGAAAGCTTTCTATACTTTTACTCTTACTCTCTTACTACTCTACTACTCTCTACCTACCTACGACGTCTATACTTCCTCTAGTACTTCCGCTATACTTAGATTACGATTCTGGTAATCTAAAATATAGCCTTAATTTATAGTCTAAGAAGACTATACGTAGCCGCAGATAATAATAGGTATTAATAGAAGCTATTACGCTATAAGGACTAAGATTATAAGACTATAAGATTCTAGATAAGCTAATCTTAGGAGAGCGTCTTAGAAGAGTAAGCTTAGCTTATCCTAGAGACCCTATTTCCTAATTAGGCAGGTAGATAGGGGGGTACTCTACAAACTACTCTTTTAGAGTATTAGTTTACGATTACGTAACTATTACCTAACACCCCTAAAGTGGTTACGTAATACTACCTAATAGTTATATAACCTAACCTACTACCTTTCCGATTAGGAAGGTAACTAAGAGGGCCTCTATCTAACTACTCTTTTTAGCTAGAAGGTTCTAGAAACCTCTAGAGCAACTATATAAGTAGTAGACTAGAAGTTTCTATAGATATTCTTCTAGACTAGCTTCTAGAAGTCTAAGGAACCTTATAGAATATCGATTAGATATTCTAAGCTATTCTATAAAGTCCTATCTTTAGTATTACTAGTCCTAGAGTTGCCTAGTACTAGTACGCGATTACGCGTACGTAGAACCTTCTAGTATATAGTAATAGAGTATATAAGAAGGCCTATAGCGCGTAGTATAGTCGACTAAGTAAGGAAAGCTTTCTACTCTTTTACTCTTACTACTTCTTTACTCTACTCTCTACTAACGAACGTCTATACTTTCTCTAGTACTATACTTCTACTATTTTACGATTCTACTAATCTAAAATATAAAGAGCAAGGCTACGAGTAGGGTCTCTTACTATAAGGCGTATCCTATATCTTATTCTTATACTACGAAAAGTCTACTAAGTAGTAAAATCGAGCTAGCCTTAGGCTATACTAATAATATATAGCTATTTCTTACTATAGATATTCTTATTATAACTATATCGTCTTATAGCTAGCAAGCTCTCTACGTACGTAATACTAAGCTATACTAGAATAGACGCTAGTCTTAATATAAGTATATAGATAGAGTATAGAAGTACTTAGTAATAGGAGTAATTCTAGCTACTAGTTCTACTACTATACTTTCTTATAGATATATATAGCTCTATACTATACCTATATCTATACTTTTAATTATATATTAAATAGTAACTTTAACGGCCGCGATAGAATCCTCGGTAAAGCGCTACTACTAGAGTCTACGCCTAATATATCTACGACTTTATAGAGAGCGACTTAATATATAAATAAGCTCTATAGGCGACGAGGCTAAGTATATACTAATCGAACGTTTTAGCGTAGAGCTATACTAGCGCTTCGAGAAGAGTATAGATAGACGCCGATCTCCTTTAGATATATTATAGCCTATAGATAAATACGAGTATATATAGTAGACGAGTAGAATAAGAACTTCTAGGTATATCTCGTAGTAGGCCTATATAATAGGTAGCTTACTACTACGTCTTACTTATATATAAGATTAAGATAGAGTAGAATATAAATTATACCTAGGTAGTAGTAGTAGTAGAAGCTAGTAGACGTAGTCTAATTTCGTAGAGCTAAGTAATAGTATATAGTCTATAATAGAGGATCTAGGTCTAATTAACTTAAATTAATATAGAACTAGATAAAGTAATATAGAAGTAGAGATTTAAAGATTATTCGATAGAAAGTATTTTATATCTAATACTAGGTTAGTCTACTTCCTAGTCTATATTCGCGGAGCGAACTAATAGCGAGGTTCTTATATATATTTATCGTATTATTCTAGTTTCGTTATAAGAGTAGAAGAGCCTAAGCTATACTAAATTAAGTCGAGATAGTAGATAAGGTTATACTAGGCTCTAGTCGACTTCTATAAAGACTAGACTAAGCTTACTAAATATAGAACGCTATAATATACTAGCTACTATAAAGTATAGCGCTCCTCGAGTATTTATAAAGTACTAGATAGGACTATTAGGTAGCGGATAATAATATCTTTTTGTCGCTATAAGTTTACTAAACCTACTAAGAGGATCTATTCTATAGTTCTATAATATCTATTATATTATAAGATACGATATATTTATATACTTCTATTCGTAGATATACTTTATAAGCGATAGAGTTATCTAGAGGTATAACTTTACTATAGAGAACTATTTATAATTAAGTAGAAAGTTCTAATTATTCTACTATAGTATACGAGCCTATATATTAAATAATAGCTATTAACGTAGGCGTATATATACCTATTACCTACGATCTATTTAAGTAAACTATTAACCTAATATTATTCGTAGAGCTTAGTAGAAGATCTTCTAAGAGCTTTAGCTACTAGATTTAAAACGACTTACTACTAGCTTATTAGTATAGGCTAGTAAGGGAGCTTAAGTTATAGTTACGTTCTACGATATTTTTTTATATATTATCTTTCTAGCAATTCTATACGAATAGCTAGTACGGCGTATCGGAGTACTATATATAGTACGTATAGAGCCTATCGTTTCCTATAGAGTATATATAAGGCTACGAAGATCGTAGATACTAGTTTATACTATATATATAGAGTTAGCCTACGAAGTCCTATTATATACCTCTACGCGGTCGTAGGTAGAAACAGATAGCTTCGGCTATACTAGTAAAGTACAGAGTAGCCGGGCACCTATAGAGGTAGGAAGAAGGCGATAAAAAGTCTAGAATTTCGACCTAGAGAGACTAGAGAGCTCCTAAGAACACGAAGACGACGCTAGCGCGGCACGACTACTATAAGATTCTAATGCTCGACTACGGGACAGCCCTTCTAGGTAGTAAATACTACTATAGGTCTAGAGGCTAGAGTAGTAACCTAGGCTCTAAATAGGCTAAAGAGGAGGAACTAAGTATACCTAAGAGAAGGCTTTAATAAGAAAGAGTAAGGATAGTAGAAATAGAAGAAAGGAATAGTAGAACCTCTACAGATACTAGGACAATTAGCTACTAGGAGCCTTTTATCTAAATAGGAGACTCTAGGGCAGACTAGTCCCCTACTCTAGAGCTCTCTAGAAACCTTAAGTCTAAAGGCAGAGCATCTAATATAAGCTATCTAACTCTATACTATACTTAGAGCTGCCTATAAAGATACCTACTACTATTCTAGACATTCTATAAAAACTAGAATTTCTCTAGATATAGGTTATATAACTAGATACTAAGGAAAGTTAAAATCTAAGTAGAATTTATATAGGAAGATACCTACTCTAGGAACTAGTAAGAAAGAGTTAGATATAGGATTAATATAGATACTAGCCTAGAGATAAAGACTATATATATAGGCTAGAGTCTCTAAGCTAGTAAGTAAGAGGATTAGGCTCCTAAGTAATAAATAATATAAGAAATAACTAAGGAGAACTATATTATAAAGGATCTAAAGAACTATTAAGATAATATAAATTATCCTAAGAAGAACTAGAAACTATAGAAGCGGTAGGCTATATAGAGCTTACTATAAAATATAAAGATATAAGGAGGTTTTTCTACTAGAGTACTAGTACGAGGGCTTTTCTATCTACGAAAAATATAGAGCGTACTACTTACTCTAGTTAAAAGAGGTAGACTAGCATATAAGAATTATCTATCTATCTATTAGTTTTAAGCTATTATAACTATCTATTAGTAAGAGAGTTAGGTTAGCTATCTCCTTAGTTATTCCTAGCTTTATAAGATTCTCCTAGATAAAGTATTCTTAATTAAGCTTTAAAGTTCCTACTTATCTATCTCTTATTAACTTTATTCTAAGGATTTTCTCTAGTTCTCTAAGATCTTTAATCTTAAATACTTTATCTAGCTATTCCTTAAACTAAAGTATATCTTCTAGCTTTAGTACTATAATTAGAATATTATCTATATAGGTTAGAATTAGAATATTTCTTTCCTAGTAGATAAGAAGATATAGGTCTACTTCTAATTATATAAACCTAATCTATTTTAATTTTAAGATATAGAGTTTGTTCTAGTCTCTTACTACTTACTTTAGTCTATATAAGCTTCTTAGGATTTATAGGACTATATTAGATAGAATCTTAACTCCTAGTAGTAGAATTATAAAGATTTCTTCTTAAAGTTTACTTTTAGTAAATATATTATTTATATCTACTTAGTAGAGTTCTAGATCCTTCTTATAAACTATAGCTATAAATACTCTTAAAGTATTATACCTAACTATTAGTATAAAGATCTCTTAGAAATTAACTCTAAACTTCTAAAAGAAACCTTTTATAACTAGTCTTACTTTAAACTTCTTAATAGCTCTACTAATTAATCTCTTTATATTAAATACCTACTTAGATATAATAAGGTTTGCTTCTTTAGGTAGAATAACTTTTATCTAGGTATTATTACTTCTTAATATAGTTAGTTCCTTTTAGACTATATCCTTCTATATATATCTCTATTTAAGATCCTAAATTATCTTCTTATAGGACTTTAGAATAGGTACCTCTTATCTCTATATAGAGACTTAAAGAGTAATTACTATAAATATAGACTCCTAAACCTCTAATAGAGCTTTCTAAATCTACTCCTATTCTTAGCTTTAGACTTAGCTTAGAAATACTTTATAATACTTAGTACTAGGCTCCTTCTCTTATTTATATTCTCTCTATTTCTTCTAAAGTACTTATCTTATTACTATACTATAAGCCTTTAGCTCTAGGCCTAGTCCTTTATTTAAAATAGATCTTCTTCTCTTTTAGCTATAAGTTTAGTCTTAGTTCCTCTCCTAATCTCTATTTCCTTATAGGTTCTACTATATAATATTTAATCCTTTTACTTTAGAATATAGTCTCCTACTAGTACTAGAACTAGCTTATCTCTTAACTTCCTAGCTTAGCTTAAGTAGTTTAGTAGTTCTATTTTTCTTCTACTAGAGTTATAGTTCTCTAGAGTTTTCTTCTTCTAGATCCTCTATTCTCTAGTACTCCTTCTTATTCTTTAGTAGAAGTAGTAACTATATAAAGAGTATTTAGCTAGGACTTATAGGTTTAGTTACTATAGCTATAAATATAGTAGCTATAGAAGGTATAACTACTATTAGCTTCTTTAGAGGTCTACTAACTAGGTTTCTAATAGATATACTACTTACTTAATTAAGCTTAGGAATATTTAGCTCTATATTTCCTTCTTTCTTATACTTAAACTAAGTAGTAGTATTATAGGCTTTAATAGCTCTTATATTAGGCTCCTAGAAGAGCTATATTTTAGTAGTATTAGGAATATACCTAATAAATATAGTATCTTTGCTTCTATTTATTAGTTTATCTAATCTTATCTCTACTAGCTAGGACTTAGAATCTATATAGACTACTACTTTATAACTCTAAACTCTAAAGTATAATACTAAGAGTTAGATATCTAAAAAGGCTTTCTTAAGTAATACTTTAAATCTATTAATTTCTAGGCTATTAGAAAGAGAATTTCTAATAACTATATAGGCTACTAAGGCTTCTAGCTAGAATTTAATAGATATATAGGTATCTTCTAGTATTACTCTTATATAGATAGATAGATAATTCTTATACGCCGGTCTACCTCTTTTAACTAGAGTAAGTAGTACGCTCTATAGATTTCGGTTAAGGGAAAAGCCTTCGAAAAACCCTCGTATATCTCTTTATTTATAGCCTACGTAGCTGCTTCCTTCGCTTCTATTTTCCTTCGGATAATACTAGGTATCTAGTAAGTCCTCCTTTTACTAGGCTCTATCCTTCCTTTTCTCTCTTCTCTTTTCCTTCTATATCTCTTCTCTTATAAGTAAGAATTAGTCTAGGACCTCTTCTTAAATAAGCTACTTTACTATTATATATAGCTCTCTCTTTATATTAGCTAGATCCTTCTAGTTTATAGATACCTCTGCCTAGAATAGCTAGTATCTTCTCTCGTTCTATTTTAGATAGAATATATATATATATTTTAGTATCTTATAACTCTGCCTATATTCGTAGTCTAGTATAAAACCTAGGACTTTCCTTCTAGTAAGGTATTGCCTTATCCTAATATACTCTATCCTTAAGAGTATAACTATTATACTCTCTAGTCTAGTAAGTTCTTTATATAGAGTTAGTCTAATAGTAGAGGAGGTAGTAGTTTTCTATACTAGTAGTTATTCCTCTCCTACTCTTGCTCTTCTCTTTTCCTTATTCCTTTCTTACTTTCTATTCTACTAGTATTTAGCCTACTATACCTTACTACCTAGGTATGCCTATATTATTGTTTCTTAGCCTTATACTATCTAGAGGATTTCCTCCTATCTAGTTTAGGTTAGTAGTATAGGTTACCTAGCTCTCTTTCCTACTTATACTTACTTTTTAATCTCCCTATACCTGTCTTTAATATACTAGTATATAGGTTAGGTATCTTGCTTTTTAGATACTTACCTAGCTAGGTCCTAGATATATAAATAAAGAGGAGTAATATTTGCTTCTCTTTCTAGGACTATAGTTATAACTAACTTATATACTCCTATAATATTCCTTAGAGCCTCTCTCTAGATCTTCTTAATAGGTTTAGTAAGGTTCCTATAGTAGCCTTATATACCCTCTAGGTTAGACTAGACTTAGTAGCTAAAGGTAATAGCTAGTCTTACTACTACTATATAGAGGTGCCTTACTTTTTATAAAGATGCTCCCTATATAGACTTATATAGTCTCTAAAGTAATTATATTTAGTAGGCTCCCTTTTCTGCTACTTATTTAATATATAGGCCCTATTTAAGTTTAGTATCTACCTATACTCCGAGGAGTCTAAGTAATAGTAGTAGTTCTCTATTAAATCCCTAGATTTAGACTATAGCCTTAAGGTTATACTTCCTGCTCCTAGTAAAGTAGATTAGCTAATATTTCTATAGTATAAATTCTGCTCTATATCTCCTTGCCTATTCTTTATATTTCTAGTAGGCTTTCTTAAGTTACCTATAGTTATCCTCTATTAATATACTATATATAAGGATATTAGAGTTATCTATAAATCCTATTACTAAAGTAGTCCTTTTATAGAGTATTAGGAGTAGAGTAGAGGTAAAGAAGAGGAAGAGGATTAGAGATAGGAGTAGAGCCTTAGGGAATTCCTATATTTTAGAGCCTTAGTTAGTCTATAAAGTCTCTAAGCCTTAGGTAGGTAGTCCTATCTTAGAGGAATAATTAGATAAAGCTAATAGTATAGTCTAGGAAGCCTTTTATTCTAATATTATAAAGTAGCTTCTAGTAGGAGACCTTATTAAATGCCTCTAAGATATCGAGGTAGAGTATAGATACTATAGCTCCTAGCTTAGTTTCCTAGATAGTTTTTACTTACTTAGTAATAAGGTCTAATACTAAGGTAGTAGACCTACTAGGCCTAGTACCTATTTATTCTTCTAGAAGGAGCTTCCTTTCTTTAGTCTCCTTAGATATCCTCTTAGTAACTATAGCTTCTAGGATCTTTGCTATTATATTAAGCAGAGCAATAGGTCTATATACTCCTAGCTTTAAGTAGTCTAGCTTCTATAGTTTCCTAAGTACTACTATTATAGAGTACTTAAAGGCTTTAGAGTAGTATACTATCCTTAGGTATATAGTAAAGAGTTTAGCTAGGATTAGGGAAAGTTATTCTCTATACTCTTTTAGTAAGAGGTTTAGTATTTAGTTAGGTCCTAGGGCCTTATTACTAGGTAGTTTCCTAAGGACTCCTTCTACTTTCTTTAGTTAAACCTTAACTTCTATTTAGAATTAGAGTAGTAGTTAGATATATTAGATATTACTTAAGTCTGCCTCCCTTAGGTCTAGGAAGAAGTGTCTTGCTAGGATTATAGCCTTCCTCTTATTAGTATCTCTATTATACTCTATATCGGCTAGGCTTAGGAAGTATAGTAGCTAGTACTCTTAGTTAGCTCTCTCTCTAGCCTATTTAGCTATTTTCTAGATTTTCTTAGAGTCCTTTATAACTTCTTTTATTAGTCTCCTCTAAGCTAGGTTCTGCTCTCTCCTTATAGCTTTACTTCTTATATATAATACCTTAAGGTATAGCTTATAGCTCTATTCTATTTTATAGTTCCTCTATTCTCTTCTCTTTCTTCTTACTAGCTTTATAGCCTTCTTATATTCCTAGATTTATACTATCTTTATATAGCTTAATAGTCTAGCTATTAGAACTATCTCCTCTATAATTCTCTAGATAGAAGATTATATTCTATAGGCTAGTATATCTAGGTATTCCTTTATATTAAGTAGAAGTTAGTTAAGTTAGTTAGTATCTTAGGCTATAAGGTTCTAGATTCTATCCTAGTTAGTAGCTTTCTACTACTTTCTCTAGCTTCTTCTTCTTAGCTCTTAGAGGTTAATATAGAGAGTTGTCCTAAGAGAGATATAGTTAGAGCTATATATTTCTTCTAGAAGAGCTTTATATTCTTAGATTAGGTTTTAGAGAGAGAGGCTAATAAAGACTAGGTCTAGTATTTAGTAGCTAGCTATATATCTTTCCTATATAATTGTCTCTAGCTCTAGAGCTAGCTATAGTTAGGCCTCTATAATTGTTTTAATAAGCTTATCTACTATAGTATATTAGGTTTAAGTTATATTTCCTCTCTATTTTAAGTAGTAAAGGTTAAAGTCTCCTACTACTATATAGCTTGTTTTTATATCCTCTAGAGTTTATAATAGTGCTTCTTAGAGTATAGAGATAGTCCCTTCTTATCTATAGCTTATTAGCTCTAAGAGGTTATAGTAGTTATAGATAGAGATAGTTCCTATAAGTATCTAGACTTAGATAGTTACTAAGTTACCTATATTATAGAAGAGTAGTTTCTAGCTATTAGTTCTAACTTTGTCTAATATAAGTATTACTACTCTTAGGTTCTACTAGAGTAGGAGGACTATAGAGTATCCTTTCTTAGCCTTAGTCCTACTATTTATAGTATTAAGCTATAGTTCTTATAGTACTATTACTATAGCCTCTTCTATAGCTTAGCTATCTAGTAGTAGGGTTTAGGTAGTATTTAACCTATTAATATTATATTAGTAGATTATTAGAGTTTAGCTACTTATAAGATTTATAGAATTCTTAGAAGAGGAGCTTAATTAGGTTAATATCTATATCTTCCTAGTTAGTACTTATTACCTCTTAGGTATCCTTATTCTCCTATATAAGAGGGAAATAGAGCTTGCTTGCTTGCCTCCTACTAGCTATTACTACTACTATAGTGCCTAGGGGCCTGCCTTTATATCTAATATTCCTCTATAGAGGCTTAGCTAGTAGAGCTTTCCTCTTAAGGATTAGGAGTTCTATATTACTATCTCCTTATATTAGGCCTAAAGCTATCTCCTATTACTTTTTAAACTACTCTAAGAATGCTCTTACTTTAGCTTTTATAGTAGCTTTATAGCTATATTAGAGGGAGTATACCTTATAGTCTCCCTTATAGTTATAGTATTTAATTTTCTTCTCCTTATAGCTATCTATCCTATACTTCTCTATATAGTTTCTATATATATCTTCTATAGCCTTATAGTAGGTAGTAATATACTTAAAGCTATTATACTTAAAGTATTATATAATCCTCTACTATAGGTAGTATAGTTCTACTATATACTATATTAACCTAATAGTAATACCTCTCCTATATATTTCTCTTATAGTTTGTCTATCCTATACTACTATAACTACTAATAAGAAGTTAGTCTCTTCCCTTGCTCTCTAATTCTTAAGCTAAAAGGCCTTCCTAATTTTAAGCTCCTCTAGGAACTAGGTAAAGTTATCTTAGTCGAGTTAGACCTAGCTATTTATATCCTCTAGCTTCTAGGATATCCTAATACTATATATAATTACCTAAGTACTTAGTATCTCTACCTAGGCCTCTAGGTATATAGCCTTAAGCTAAGACTAGTCCTTCTCTAGCCTACTTTTCTCTCCTTCTCTATAGAGAATAACTTTAAGGTCTCTACTTAGAAGCTTTTATATAGCCTTAAACTACTATACTCCTAGTTTCCTTCTAAGCTCTTTATAGCTTATCTTCTTTACTATCTCTCTTTCTTCTTAGTTTCCTATCCTTACTAAGATAGTTATAGATACCTAAAGCTAGAGCCTTAGTATTATATATCTAATTTAGGCTATCTAGGCCTATATTTTAGAGGTAGTAGTAGTAGGTATTAGGTAGCTCTAGAGAGTTTTCTAGATAGCTTAAAGAGTCTAGAACTTTTCCTAGTAGAGAGCGAGGTAGAGAAGGGCCTATTAGGCCTATTAGAGAAGAAGGAGAGTTAGGGAGAGAGAAAGAGTTATCTAGATATCGAGGTAACTCTAGATCTATTCTATAAGTATTTTTAGGTTCTTTTAGATTATTAGTTTTAGAGTATTAGTATTAGTAGTTATTTTCTAGCCTTATTAGCTAGAGAGAGGTAGTTACGAGCAGATTTAGGCTACCTAGGAGTTAGAGTCGTAACCTCCTTCTCCTAGGCTCCTTTCTCTACTTATAGTATTATAGTATTAGTTAGGAGGTATTATCGCGTATTAGAAGGCCTCGAGGCCTCTCGCCGTCGTCGTCGTCGCCTACTAGAGCGCGTTTATTTTTTATTATTACTCTTATATAGTCTTTAGAAGTTTAGATTAACCTCTTAACTACTCTATTCTAGATAGAGTTATATACTTTAGTTATATAGAAGGAAATTCTATATTCCTTCTTCTATTACTTTAGTATAGTAAGAAGCTCTTTTGCTCTATTACTCCTTATAATCTAAAGGAGATTTCCTAATTATAGCTTAGCTTTTATCTTCTAGTCTCTAAGGATACTTAGTATATCTTCTCTAGACTTTATTAGGAAAGTCTATTTCTTTCTTAAGAAGTTATTAATAATCTTAAGCTACTATTTATATTCTAATCTTAAGATAAATAAAGAACTATAGATATTAATAGAAACTAGAGATAACTTTTAGAGTTTCCTTTTAGTTTCTTTCTCTCTATATTTCTTTATTTTTACTAAGGAATATACTCTATAAAGTTAGTATTCCTTTAGAATAGGAATCTAAGCCTTTAAGTTAGATACTTTATATAGGTTTCTAAGAAGACTCTCTCTAAAATATATAAGTCTTCTATACTAAAGCTTTTACTATTCTTAGGTCTTTTCTTAGACTTTAAAGATATAGGCTTTATTCTCTTATTTTTAATTAAAGTATAATATTATAAGCTCCTATAATATATTATTAATCTCCTTAATAAATAGTACTCCTTCTAATAGTTTTATCTAGATAACTAGTTTTCTAGATAATAAAATAAGTATAAATTTTAGTAGTTAAATACTATACTACTAGCTAAATTAGCTCTAAGAAATAAGATTTACTTCTAGACTAGATATAAAGAGAATATTCTTAAGAATAATCTATTTTCTTCTTTTCCTATTTATTACTATATCTTCTATATATATAGCTATTAGATAGCTATCTCTAATCTTAATCTACTTTTTCCTCTAAAGAGGTTTTAATTCTCTAAAAAGTAATTCTTAGTTAGTTATATATAATAAAGTATAGGAATTAAGTAGCTATCTTAATAGTATATACTTACTTTTTACTTCTATAGTTAAGTATATAACTTTATTAATATTATTATCCTCTAATAGAGATTAAAATACTTTAGATACTATAGAAGGCTCTATATCTTCTTAGGTAGTATATACTTTCTTAGAAAACTTCTTTAAGATTTATTTCTTCTTAAGAGATTAGACTTTTAAGTTAAGTTTCTTTACTATCTCTTTTAATACTTCTCTATTTAGTAAAGATCTTCTTCTAAATATACTCTCTCTAGATAGTATTCTTCTCTTCTCTACTCTACTAGTCTATTTTAAGTTAATAGTTCTCTTAGCTTTATTAAAATATAGATACTTAGTAATATCTCTAAAATACTTCTCTTTATAGAAGTAGTATTTTAGCTTTATACTTTAGATTTCTCTACTCTTAGTAAATATTACTATTTCTTATAACTAGTATCTATACTATATTAACTCCTCTACTTTAAAGAGTTAGAGGATTTCTTTAGAGTCTAAGTTCTTCTAAGCTTAGATAGTCTACTTTATACTTTTATACTTAGCTAGAAGTATAAAGAGTAGATACTTAATCCTTATATTAGAAGTCTTATAGTATAACTCCTTCTAGTTAATCTCTATAATTCTCTTCCTAAGATTACTAAAGTAGATCTATAATTTTCTAATTATATCCTCTAGTTCTATTTTAAAGATTATAAATTCTTAGATAATAGCTATTATATATACCTATTAGACTTTACTATATTTCCTATATAGCTTTATCTAGATATTATATACTCTTATCTTATCTATTACTTTATTTTAGTTATCTATATAAAGACTTTCTATTAGAATATAGATTACCTTTATATTATCCTTCTACTATTTTAGGCTAAACTCTAAAAAGGTAGTACCTTTCCTTTTACTTAATAAAGCTTTAGATACTTTAGCTTTAGCTAGAGTAGGTACTAATAATCTCTTTAAGTCTAAGATTATTTAGAAGATTTCTTTTCCTCTAAATATATTTTCCTATAGCTTAAACTATAGTCTCTAGTTTTCTCTTATTAGAATTAGTATTCTCCTTCTATCTAATTTACTTATTAAATCTATTTCTATAAAATTAAATAAACAAATCTAAACTCTAGAAATATAAGCTCTTTTAATCTAACTAGTAGCTTCTAGATTTCTATCTTCTCTAGTTACTAAGACTCTTCTCTTTTAGCTAAAGTATCTAAGAACTCTTCTCTTTTATAGAAGTTAGTTAGGTTCTTAGGTAGAGAACCTCTAAAAGATCTACTTTCTCTAAAGAGTACTACTAGCTAGTTCTAAGGTATTAGTAGTACTTAGTACTTAGGCCTAGTCTTATCTACTTAGGTACTATAGTCTAAAGCTAATTCTTTTCTCTTTATACTCCTTTAGTATACTTCTCTTTTAAAGTAGAGTATACTTTACTAGACTTTTCTCTATCTTACCTACTCTTTAGAGACTTCTAGCTTATAACTAGGATCTTCTAAAGCTTTAAGATAGTATAGATAGAATATACTTCTAGTCTCTCTTATACTCTTTTTCTACTTCTCTATCTAGTTAATACTATAGGTCCTATAAGAGGTAATATATATTACTTTAAGGATAAGAATACTAACTCTTACTACTTAGAGCCTCTCTATAAACCCGGGCTTATAATCTATTAAATTATATTCTTATAGATACTCGTCGGATAGGTATAATATAGTAGAAGTAGAGATAATAAGTAGGAACTAACCGAGTTAATTATATTAGTTAGTTATAGGTTATATCTTACTTCTAAGATAGGTATTAGCTAGGTTATATAACCTAGTATTATATAACCTATATTACCTAATCCTAATCTCTAAAGTATCTCTTAGAATATCTAACTAGACTATACTTTCTAATATCTACTAAGAATTCCTAAAGCTTAAAGTACTACTTACTTAAGATCTAACTATTAGATAGAGAGATATAGTATCTTTAGAATCTTATATTATAATACTCTCTCTAATAACCTATCTCTTAATAGCTAGTTACTTTCCTTAGTCTTATTCTCTATTATAGTAAAAGCTCTTACTTTACTTATATTTCTAAAAGCTAAGACTATACTTCTTATAAGTTCTAGATACTAATAGCTTAATAGTAAGTATTCTTTCCTTTAATATAGAGTATACTATCTAGCTTTAAATAACTCTAAGTTATCTATTCTTTTTCTTTCTTATTATTATCTCTATATAGCTCTTATAGTATAAACTAAATACTCTAATCCTCTCTCTAGTTTAAGTTACCTAGGTATTTTTACTTCTTTCTCTTCTAGAATAGAAAGGATATTATTAGGTAATAAGTATAGTTAGATATCTATAGTATCTCTAATAGATAACTAAGATTTAGATAGGCTACTAAGTAGAACTTAGATTCTATTCTTAAGTTTAACTACTTCTACTATTACTAGCTAGGCCTCTCTTATTTTCTTCCTAAGTAATAGTAAGCTAGACTATACTTATAATACGCTCTATAAACTTATTATTTAAAAGGTAAAGTACTACTATACTAGTTTCCTTCCTAATACTTTATTATCCTTATACTTCTTCTTTAGCTCTTACTAGATAGCTTTTACTATCTATTTCTCTAATACTATCTCTTTATTCTTTTTACTAATATAAAGCTAAATCTAGTAGATTGCTTTATAGTTTACTTTATTAGTTATTAGAGTAGATATTAAGGTCTTAATAGTTAAGTATAGATCTTCTCTCTTAAGAAATATAGCTATTTTTCTAAACTATTATTCTAAGTTCTCCTTAGAGAATACTAGATATAGCCTTTTTACTAAAGTACTATTTATTTTATCTTATTCCTATTTTATTTTCTAAAGAGTTAACTTTAAGTATATATATTACTAAGTTCTTCTAACTATAGCTAAGAAATAAATTTGTTTTATATAGTAAACTAGGACCTATATATCTTAGTATTTAGTTCTTAGTATATATATAGGTAGAAATTCTCTTATACTAGACTATCTAGTAGAGGATTAACTATACTAAGACTCCTCTCTTTTAGCTAGAGCTTTTAGAACTCTATCTTCTAGATAGCTCTAAAGTAGATATTATACTCTAAGCCTTATATATAGTATATATATTAATAGCTAAAGGAGTATATCTCTCTAGTACTCTCTAGTATAGGAACCTCCTAGTACTACTATATTTATAATAAAGGTAGGTTTATAACTCCTTTTAATCTTAAGTATATTAGTTTATCTAACTAGACTTCTAGAGTCTAATTATCTAATTCTCCTTTAGATTCTAGAGATAGTAAGAGGTTTAGTTAGTCTCTAAAGTATTATTAGCTAATAGTAGGTCTCTCTAGAACCTATCTTATAACTATTCTCTCTAAATATAACCTACTTAGTATAAACTAATTCTCTAGTCTTATAAGATTTTCTTTTAAATAGATAGTAAGTTCTATTTATATAGCTATCTTTAGAAGACTCTCTCTAATAGCCTAACTACTTTTCTAACTTTATTCTTTTCTACTTTCTAGTAGTAGAGAAATACTAGACTAACTCCTAGTATTATTAGACTATAACTTTTATTTACTAAGTATCTAGCCTAGGTACTTTATAGAGTTTATTCTCTATCTTTATATAGCTATATAGTATATCCTTCTACTTAGAACTAATATATATTAGATATTCTATCTACCTATATATACTATTCTTTCTACTATCTAGTTTATACTCGTAAGACTACTCCTTTTACTTCTAACTCTTTTATAGCTTTAGATTCTACTATTACTTTTAAGTCTTTTACTAGAGTACTTTAACTCTTACTAGGAGTACTTACTATTATATCCTCTAGCTTCTAGCTTTCCGGCTACGATATAAACTCGGGCTTATAACCTATTAAATTTAGAAGTCTAACCTATCTAGATATAGCAGAATAAAGTAAAGTAAAACTCTCTAGAATAAGTAGTTAGAAAGGCTTAGGTTTCTATCTACTATAAGCCTATAAAGAAATACTCTCTACTAAGAATTCCTAAAGCCTAAAGTACTACTTACCCGAGGCCTAACTATTAAATAGAAAGATATAGTATCTATAGAATCTTAAATCGTAATACTTTAATCTATTTCTTAAAATAGTAATAGTTACTATCCTTATAGTAATTTACCTATACTCTACTACTTAGATACTATATATATTATAACTACTATTATACTTTATTTACTATAGTATATTTTAGTTATCGAACGAGTAGATCTTAGCTAACCTATAGTCTTCTCTAGGACGATTAACGCTCTTCTTAATCTTATACGACGTATTATATACTACTAAGCTTACTATAAATAGTATTAGACTTATAAAGAGTTTTATTAAGTAGAAGAAGATAGAGTATTCCTTATTATAGATTATTAGAGAGGAGTAGATTCCTAGTATACTCTATAATCGCTAGAACTTCTCGTAGTATATATAGCTATTAGCTACTAGCGTTTAGTATTCTAAAGGCTAACGTGCGTTAGTTACTATTTATACGGCTAGCAGAAGCTACGTAAGCAAAGTTTAGCTACTAATATATATTAAAATTTATTACTACGGGGAGGTAGCTTATAGGCTGCTAGCGATAGACGGAACGGTATCGCTACTATTACGATACGCAGCTGCGTCGACTCCAGGTTAAACGGCTGCAAAGCGTCTGTTGCATGATAATGTGAAACGCAAGCAAGATGGACAGGGCTTCGGGGGATCGAATAGCCTTTGTGCTGACCCGATCTGGCCACAATGTGGCGTCCTGCAGCTACCATTTCGGGAAGGCAAATGGAGGTCCTGCGCCTACTATCACAGGCGTGGCCAGACCAACCTATAGCAGCAGCGAGTAACCGAGAACAGCGGCACTGGCGTGTGACCAAGCTTGACTCGTTTGCCCACCTCCTTGTCTCCCAGAGAACGCAGTCGAAGAGCTTGCATAGCCTTCGCCTCTGTCTCCTGCGCTCGACACGATGCCTCTGGTGAAAAGGTTTGTGTATTCACGTCGATGCCGGAACCAGGTCAATCAACAAGATGGCGACTTGCCGGGACACAAGCTTCTCTACCAATACACGGTATGCTGCGGAGCCCATCACATCACGCCGCTCGCGGTCGCCAGACTGGACCAGAAGCTGTTCGCCCTCGAGGCATATCGCATCCTCGGAGCGCTTGCAACTAAGTCAGATTCGGGAAATCGTTCCGGTCCATGCTGCAAATACCATGGCAGGACTGATGTGGCACACCATTGTCCAAGGTACACAACAGCAAGACCTCTTCGCGGGGCGGCAACGGGTTGAGGTCTAAAAGTATTGAGTCGTGATCGATGCAGCTCTGCGGACTATACTGTCGCCTGGGACACTGTGCAAATCGTGCCAAGCCTTTCGGTATCCACTGAGTCTTCATTACTCGCCAAATCCTTCCAAGTGGTACATCTTTCCTATGCTACACCCCCTCCAACTATTGCGCACAGAGCTGGAACACACGTTCATCCTCAACCCAACCCCAAGCCTTTCCCAAGTCGACTCCCGAACCCACCCTTCTTTTCTGCCTTCTTCGGCTGCTCATCCTTGGACTTCAGCTTGATGTTCTGTGCTCCACCTGAAAGCCGTTAGTATACTGTTCTGTGATCCAGTGCTAACCCTCCACGACGACTCACCACGCCCATAGACTCGCACCTCGCTCTTGGCATCAATCTTAGCCTTCTTGCCGTCGCTGGCAGTACTGGTTCCACTAAGAACACTCTGCTCGTCGGCCGCAAGAGGAGCAGTCCGATTGTACACTAGTGAAGATTCACTCTGATCACTCTTTTGGGTCCTCGCAACCGAAGGCTTCCACGTCAAGCCGGCACTCTTATCCACTGTGGCCTCACTCCGAGGCGGCGTGACAGTTGCCACAGGTATGCTGGGCATGTGATGTCTCGGCGTGGGATCGCTTCTACTGATGCTTGTCAAGTTCGTCTCCGATGGCGCTTCGTACTCGCTCGCAATGTCGTAGATGCTGGCAATGACTCCAGGCCGAACTCCACCAGACATACTCCTGGACTGCCTCACATTACTGGTGCTCTTCACCCCATCGTAATCATCCTCAGGAACACCCTGCAAGCGTGCGAGTTGCGTCTTGACCGAATGGTACTCCAGTTCCATGTCAGTAAACCGCTCAAGTAATCGAGAGTGTGTCTTCTTCAGCTGGGCCAGCTTTTCTCTCGCATCATCAAGCTCCTGCAGCGTTGCTGCATGAGCAGCCGACACATCTGTGTGTCCTCCAATAGACGTCGTAGGTCGATCGAAGCTGTCTCTGGTCCCGAGTGATGCTTCCAGCTCCGCAATGCGATCACTGTACATGCGCTTGGTGCGCTCCATCTCCTGTTCATGTCGTCGGACCCGCATCTGCAGAGTTTCCTTCTCGCTCACCAGCATCTCCTGCTCTCGTTTCGAATGCTCAAAGTCCCACTCTTTGTACTCCAACTGGCGGAGTTTTCGACGAGCCTCCTCAAGCTGATCTTCCAACTTCCGCACCTGCTCAAGATCTCGTTTGGCCATTTCAAGATCTTGTGAGGTTCGAAGTTCGCGCGCCTCGGATGCACTCAACAAATCACGATACGTCTTCATCTCCGCACGAAGCTTGCGCAGTTCCTCGGCATCCGCTGCCCATGTTTCTTGTTCCTTCTTCAGCTTATTGAAACGCTCCGTCATGTTCGCTTCCAGATTGTTCGCCTGCTTGCGAGTGAGGGTGGAGTCTCGGATCGTTGCTTCACGTGCGCTGCGCACTTGCTCAAGCTGCTGCTTCAGCGCACGATTGGCATTGAGCAAGTTGAGGTGCTCTGCCTCTACAGTCGCATCCTTGACATTCTTGCGCATGAGCTGTCCGATGTGCTGCGAGTATTGCGCCTTATGCCAACGCTCAAAGTTCAGCTCGTTGCGGACCAGAGTCAATTCCCGCTGCAGGTAGGCTAGATTCGTCTGAGACAAGTCTTGCTTATCTGGGTTCGGTTGACCACCACTTGACGGAACCGGGAAGTCTTCCAATGAAGGATTGCCTGCACCTTTACTTCTCGGCCGCGACAGCTCTGTGCTATCTGCAGGGCCAAGTACTGGGCTCTCGGGATCAACAGCAGTAGACTGAGTATCTCGCCAGCTGGCTCCCGAGCGCAGACTCGTATGACTGATCGCGGGGGAAATGGCTCCATGACTTTGTGCCGGTATGGGTGGTACAGGTGGAAGGGGCAAGGGAGGTAATTTGCTGGTAGGCGGCGGCCCAGGGCTCGCGTAGACGGACTTCTGACTGTCCATGGCCAAGGCCTGACACTCTGCTACCACGTCTGCTGGGTCCGTCTTTGGCCACTTTGGGTCATCAAGCTCCTCCTCAATGGTCAGGTTGTAAAAGTTGGGATGAAGGAGATGAACTTGGCGGAACTGTTCGCTTCTGCTGCGGATGACCGCTTGGTCCAGATCAAAGTCATCGGCACCGGGAAAGTTGGCAGTTCGTAGATATTTGCGCGGCTTGCGAATGTAGCTCATGAAATTGAGCGGATATAATCCGTAGAGATAAGTAAAATACATCTTGAGCTCTGGAGTGGCCGCTTCTGTTGAGTCCTCGCGGGGTCGACATTTTTCCCAGGATACATCAATTCCAACATCGTCATGATCGTAGGGGCTGGATGAGATGCGATCATCCGTGACCAAGCTCTTCTGGGCATCATCGCTTAGCGCTGAGAACCGCTCCCAGCACAGGAGACGACTGTACACCAGGAACAATCGTGGCAGTCGATCCTTGAGCGAAGCCGGGATATGAGGAAAGAGCATGATCAAGGATGTCAGTGCAACTGAGAGGACTGTCGTGTCAGTGTCGTTCATCAGACACTTCAACAAACTGTCAACGAGTGGAGTCCGCGTAACTTGGTATAGGTGCGGCGCCTGATGACGGAGGAAAGAGCTGAGCAACGTCAAGCCCTGCAGTCGCGTATCTGCCTTCACAATCATGTCATCCAGGCCGTAGAAGAGCCGCCTCGGGTGCTTCTTGCCAAAATTGACCAGAACAGTCTCGACTTGATGAGAAATTTGAGCGAGCTCAGGTGCAATGTATCCGTCCTCTTCCGTAAGCCCTCGTGTCCGCGAGACGTACATGTTAAGCAAGTCGGAGCACACCCGGCTCAGCGTGCGCTCTCGTTGCGTGGAGTCGGGCTCATCGTCATCATATGTCAGGATGCTCGCAATGAACTCTTGCGCATCTTCCAGAGCGGCCTTCTTGTGACCTGTGGCATTGACCACGGGCCTCGCTGCCAGTTGATACCATTCCAATATGTCATCCTCGTTCACCAGAGCAGGTCGCAGCTCTCGCAGCACGCCTACAAAAGCGCCTAGCCGCGACGTGCTCCCCGCGATGTGCCTGTCCCAGAAGGATTTCAAGTCCTGGTTCGCTCGGCTCGCTTCGTCACGATCGATCTCGCCCTCGTGTTCATCGATGAACGACTGCAGCATGCGGCGGCTCTCGTTGGGCAGGCTCGAAGGAACCTTGGAGCCGGTGAAATGGGTCTGTAGGGCTTTGGTGACATCGCGAAGGGACCTGATGGGTTGGATGTGGTCAGTAAAGGGACTCGGTGTCCTCGACGCTGCCCTTGGTGGTCGCAGCGCCATCGCAAAGGCAATGGTCAGAGAAAAGACCAGCCATGCCCGCGCGGATGGCTGCTCACCTTGTATGCGGTGCGCTCATGACGGCGAGGGAGCCGGATGCATGCACGCGCGCAGAGAGTGGTCCAGGGAGCGGGTGCTGGGTCTGGATGTGGTACTAGTTCCTGCACTCGTCTATCAGCCTGCAGAGGGGCGGAGGAGCGGTGTTGAGGAGGAGCAAATTTGCGGTGCTGACTGCCTCCACCGTTCACGACAGGCGGGAATGGACGCAGGCGGATGTGGCTTATGATTGCAAGCTCGAGCACTTGTTCTTCTCCTCTTGCCTCTCCATGTGTTTTCTACGAGAGCGCCTGATGCGGCAACGTGCATGCAGGCCGCGCGACAGGGTGGTGGTGCACTGCTTCGGGATCGTCGTGCAGCAGCCGCTGCCACGGGGCGGTCGACCGCAGTCTGCAGAGGATAAGCAGCAGCACCAGCACTCCCCGTCGTGATGGAATTACGGCCAGCGCGCGACTGCGAATGGCTGCAGATAACAACGAGTTGGCGAGTGTGGTCCGAAGGATCAGCAGCGGCGGATGTTGCGCGCCTCCCCCACTGCACGGAAATGGGAAGCGGCGGTCCCTGGGCGGAAGTCTTCACCGCGCCGCAGAACCTCGCGTGTTGCACAACGAACTCCCCTTCTTCCCATCTCGCACGCCGCTCAACGTCGATGATGACCATCCGCTTCGTCGACACTCATTTCTCCTGAGCCACTTCACCATTTCCGAGCCAGCGTGACCGACCCGCGGCAGCCAGAGCACGATTTCCCATCTCGCTACTCCGTCTGCAGGCTTATCTGCTTGAAACTCTACCGACGCCCAGGACGCTTCTGCTTCGCTTGGTCCCAGGAACAGAATGCTGGGCCGAACATATCCTGCAGACTAGCGACACGCTCTCGCAACTCCCGGCTGCATCCAGCATCATGCCCTGTGATGAGCCTTGCTGAGCGACGCCACGATTTTCCGAACGTCGTTAGCATCCAGTCATCACCCTCCTTCCTGCCTACTTTCAGAAATGCCATGGTAGCGATGTCTGGCATTGTTCGCCCGATCAATCAACAAATGCCGAGGAAGCACTTACGCGACCACAGAGTTGGGATCTTGTACACGAGGCGAGAGCACATCCATCGTCCCGACCCACAAGTCGTCTTTGCCCTGTCCTTCATCACGCCTTCGTATGCGCATCTCTGCTTGCGCTTATGTTGCCTCATCACGCTATCCAAGGTAGAGTCTTACTGACGTGAGGCGACTTCCGTGGCCGGTATCGCGAACTGCCGGCAAACCCAGCACCGCGAGCTCGTGCATTGCACCCCAAGATCTTGCATCTCAGGTCGCGTTGCGTTTATGGCTGTTACTGTAGGTGGTATGATTCGCGTACGACATGAGCTTGTTGGTGGCGATGCCCACGCATCGCTGCTCGCGCGTGAACCGGACTCACGCTCAGCAGTCGGCCGAATGCTCTTGACTCGTGAAAACAGGACCAGAACGAAAGAGGTCGTCCCGTATCGTTCGTAAATACCTGGACCATGTCATCTGTCACACCCTGTCAATACCAATGAACTCCTTCTCCAGGCAAACCGCATCCCACGTACTACGAAGCGGATCGGAATCTCATGGCACATGCACGTTATGCATACAAATGCACTTCATGTCCCGAAGCTATAAGCCTTGCATGGGAATATGTATGCCGTTGATCTCCACAGGATGCGCGGCACCTGTCCCGAATGCGACTCGTCACAGAATCACCCTCGAATGCAGTGACAGTTCCGGAAGCCGTGCCATCCAACATTATCAGGGCGCATGACGCTTCAATGTCGGTTCGCTGCTCCTCACAACAACAGGTCCTGAGGTTACGGAATTGCGGAACCACTGAGACATCTCGTCATTGTCCTGTGACCCAGGAACATGAGCTATGGGGAAGACAACGTGCCGAATAATCTTATCGAGCCACAACATATCCTCAACATAGACTCAATGGGAGCTTCGCGCATCATCAGCATACTTCGACCGTTCCAAGAACTAGACATACTGGCACAACAAATCTTTGACAACGTCTCTAGAACTGCCAGCTGCTTTCCAAACTTTAACCAGGAGAACAAACTCAAGTTCACGTATTCGCAACAAAACTTCTCCTCAAGTACCACAAGACAATTCACGCACAAGTCGTGAGTGTCATAGCTAGCCAGAACGGGGTACACGACAGCTGGGTCGAGTTCGCAGCTGCCTTTAGCATCCTGAAGTTGTCTGCCGAGAGCGTGACCGCAAGCACACATCGCATGCAATGGTTTCGGCCACCAATTTGTGGTGTAGCTAGAGGCCTCTCTGATCATCGATACTGGTCCATCAACGCTTGAATTTAGTGGCGCTGCGACCATGTGTTGTTGAGCCCGCCTTGCACTCGAATGCTGTTGCCTCATGGGAAGCATGTATACGGTTCGTACGGCGTCAGGATTGAGCGAATGATGCGATACACCCTTGTCATACCCTGCGCAGGTAGGCTCGCTGGACTCGCATGGAACAGTAAGACATTCTAGCCCATGGCAGTGGCAAGGAAAGGCCAAGTTGTCGGCCTTGATTTTATCCTCGATGGAGTCTGTCGATGAAACGAGTTCCCATGCCATCGCTGCGCAATGATCCCCCTTGTTGAAATAGAGCTCGGGCATTTCGTGACCCGGTCTTGGCTTGTGAGGTCTGAAGGCTGCAAGTGCGTTCTGTAGGGAGGCTTCATATCCAGTGTAATGCTGGAGTTCAGGTCGTTGTGCAGCACCGGGAACCGGCACGACATCGCTGCTCTTGTTGATGACCCTGCTCTCATTGATTTGCACCGAGACATCGTGATTGTACCCCTTCGTTCTCGACCTCCCAGATTCAAAGGGACGTCGACTCCTCAAGCCGCACGGCATATTGACAAAGATGATCTGCTGTGACTTTCACTCCTAGAGGCCTGTTAATTGCCGTTGCAAACATACAATGCTCGGCCGCAATGTGCAGTATTGTGGTGGCTCAGTGGTCCTTCTCATCAACACACCTCGTTCAGTAGCGCAACAGCGAGCACGAGGAGTTGTGACGCCCGGGCCTTCATAAACGTGGACGACTTGTGGCGGCAATGTCGCGAGAGGGTGTCGCCGGAACATCCGAACCTTCTCACTTTGCGGTCTCTGTGAATTCAATAGGAAAGGCGGGGAGAGGGTTTGAAAGAGCTTTTGCGAGCTCCACGTCTCAGAAGAGTGCCACGGTATAGCTCCTGTGCAACGCAGTGTGCGCGACTGCAGCTCGCCAACGATAGGTTGGCAAAGTACGAGTCTTGCTCGTTTAGATACATGCACGCTGTCTGTGCGGTCACATGCGGTTCTGGATCGCTGGAGCATCGATCCACTGATCAAACAACCTGTGACGCTCTGGTCTCACCACCAACTTGTCTGCGAGCTCTGCAACTTCCACGGCAAATGGACTGCACATGCGGTAGCACTGTGTCCATGGCATGGGAGTCACAGCAAACTGCGAACACGCAAACCGCTGGTGGTAGACGGTCTCCTGACAGAGGATACTTGCATATCGGTGGTACTTGTGCTCAGGTGTGCTTGCAGTGCTGATCAGCGATCTGTGCGCTGCACGTTGCTACCGTGAACCAGGAAGGCGCCATGGACGTGCGGAGGCAGTATGGTATAATGCGTGCCTGCTGCAGTACTTAGTTGGCCGCATGCCGCGCAGTGATTTCTCCCGACTTCTATAAGTATATCGAAGGAAGAGAGAGACGCGAAACGATGCGCTACCTCACTCACTTGGTGCTCTCCACATCGGCCAATGAGGACTCGCCGAGCGGATCTGGCGCGAACACACGTGATCAGCGGGACAACTTCGGCCTCGACCACGCTACGTGCTGGTGCGCGACACTGACTTCACCATCCATTCCCGCTGCCCACAAGCTGTGCTCCTCGCGCCATTCCTCCATCAGCAGTGTATCTTCCGCTGCCGGCTACTTCGGCTCCTCACGATCATCCGCCGACATCGAGCTGAGTGACCTGCCCTCGCGTACTGTCGCACAGCAGCAGCCACCGCCATCATGGCAGACGATAGCGGAGATGCCAAACCTGATCCCTCCGCCTCCGACAGCACACTTGCCGGCGATAACACCGCGCTCTCCGCCGACAGCTCTAACACCCTGTCCGCTCAGTCCGGCCCCACTGCCACATCACACACACAGTCTGCCGGAGACGATACCGCCGCGCTTGACGCCACGCAAGAGCGCGACCTCGACGCCGAAATCACATCGCAAGACGCAGCCATGAACAACACCACCGTGGAAGATGCGGCGCCCTCACAGCCCAGCGCTCCCGAGCAAGCAAACGGTCTCAAAGCGCCTGAAGAGCCGCGCATCCCGATCAAGAAGGATACCAGTTTACGGGAGTTCATGGGCAAGATGGACGACTATGCTCCACTGATTCCGGATGCCGTCACCGACTACTACCTCACACTGGCTGGTCTCCCTCCCCCACCCGAGACCGACAGACGACTAGCTCGTCTGCTGGCCCTCGCGACCCAGAAATTCATCGCCGATATCGCAGCCGATGCGTACCAATATTCACGCATCAGGAGCACGAACACAACCTCGAATAATCCGCTCACGGGTCTCGGAGGTGCTGCTGGATTTGGGTTGCCGGGTGGTGCAGGAGATGAAGCAGCCGGCAAAGGCAAGAAAGATGCCACCGGCAAGGCAGCGCCACTCGGTGGACCCAGGGCCGGCTATGGAGGTGGAGGTGCCAGTGGTGGTCAGGGTCGAACTGTTCTGACCATGGAGGACCTGGGAATGGCAGTCGGAGAGTACGGAGTCAACGTCAAACGGGGAGAGTTTTACAGATGAAGAGCATTGGGATCACAGGACGAAAGATATAATGATAAAATTGTACAAGTACGAGCCGCATGAATTTGGATGACGGGGTAAAGGGTGTTATTGGGTCACGGCACGGCAAAGCCCTGCTTTGAGGATGTGCATCGAGCCCTCTGGTCAGGTGCCCATTCTTAGTTGGACAGTCAAAGGGCGTCAGAATGCTTGATGCCACAACTTGGGCCATGGCACTAATCCACAGCGAGAGGACATGGCGAAGCGATTGTCCGTCATCGTGAGGCTGCCTGGATGGAGATGAGGCGTGCAAGCTGTAAAACGGAGATCCAAAAGCTGACCTCCGCAGCGTGAGTGTCGGCTCTCTCCGAAACCTTTATGGTCATCTTGGCCATCATATACTTCTCCATAGCGAGCAGTATGCAGAAGCCTTCACAGGCCAATGAGCATCACCACGTGCAGGAACCACCTTTCGCAACCTTCCTCATTCGGACTCCATCCCGTCCCTGCCAAGCATATTCCGGAATGTCAAGAGCCTTAGCGCTTCGCAGTCGTCCTCTGCAACTTCATCTGCTCCTATCCGCGGCTCTTGGTTCAGCTCCTTCAGTTTTCTGGGCATGCACAACCTCTTCAACGGAGCGGGTACTCATTTCCCTCACGGGCGATGACAGATTCTGGTCTCCTGCGTGGTGACGGGATGAAGTCGAAAAGTCATAAAAGGATGAATGGTAGGTCCTCACCGAGCACCTTGTCCTCTACATTGCACAAATTTCTTTTTCCTCCATTTCTGTTCACCATGAAAATTAACGCAGCATTCCTTGTGGCTTCTGCCACGACGGCCACTGCCGCTGTTCGTCCCAAGAACTTTATCATGATTGTGCCAGATGGCATGGCCCCAGCTTCTGAGACGCTGGTCAGAACTTACAAGGCCATGCTGAATGGCGCCACACCTCAGTCGCCCAATATTCCTGCCATCTTCACCGACCAGCTGGTAAGCCCAAGCGCACACTCAAGAGATATTCGCAAGACCTGACATGTTCAGCCCATTGGCAACACTCGAACCCACTCCGCAAATAACCTCGTCACCGACTCTGCTGCTGCGGGTACAGCTCTTGCTACTGGCTTCAAGACGAATAATGGAGCGATTGGCGTTTTGCCTGATGGCCAGCCCGTTGGCACAATCATGGAGGCGGCCAAGATGGAAGGCTTCCTCACTGCACTCGTTGTGACGAGCAGTATCAATCACGCTACGCCAGCCGCCTACTCCGCTCATGTTGTGAACCGCAACGCTTTCCCACAGATTGCGGAGCAACAGCTTGGGTACTCACATCCCCTCAACATGAGCGTGGACATCCTGCTGGGCGGCGGTCGCTGTTATTTTCAGCCAAGCACCAACGAGGACTCCTGCAGAGAAGACGACATCGACCTCTTCAAGTTCGCAGAAGAGGAAGGCTACACAGTCGCTCAAGACCGCGCTGGCTTCAACGACTTCGAGAGCGGAACTGGATCTACCAGACTTCCATACATCGGGCTGTTCAAGGACTACGATCTCAGCTACGAGATCGACCGCAAACAGCAGCCTGAAGCCGAACGCGAGCCTTCACTCGCGGAGATGGCACAAACCGCGCTCAACTCTCTGGATCGCGAACTCAACTGTCGCGGCAGGCAATGCTCCGGTCGCGGTAAACGAGGCAAAGGCTACTTCATGATGATTGAGGCCTCTCGCATTGATCATTCTTCCCACGCCCACGACGCTGCAGCCCACCTTCACGACGTCATGGCCTACCACGAAGTCATCGACCTGGTCAAAGAGTGGATCGATCGCCATCCGGACACAGCCATGCTGAGCGTTGCAGATCACGAGACAGGAGGTTTGACGCTCCCGGGAGGATACGATCCGAGAGCTTTGACAACCGCGCAGCACTCGTACGAGTATCTTCTCGAGCAATGGGAGGGAAGCGATAAGTCGAGAGACTTCTTGACGGGAACGATTCTGCCTGCTGCTGGAATCTCCGCAGCATCCACGTCGGACATTGATTCGATTCTGCGAGACTTTGCTCAATTGCCTGAGGTGCTGAGCCGAAGAGCCGGAATTAGGTGGTCGACTGGAGGGCATTCTGGCGTTGATACGACGCTGTACGGGTATGCAGCTGGAAGGATGGGAAGAGAGCTGAAGGAGGATATGGCAGGTGGGTATGACAATACTGGGATTCCCAGATTCTTGGAGAAGGCTTTGGGGCTAGACATGGATAAGGTCACCAGAGATCTGAGAGCGAAGGGGACGGGGTGGATTCCGCAGTAGAGATACTGGCTCTGTGGAGCATCAAGGTACTCCAGAAATGGTTGGCAAGTGCAAGTGCAAGTTCAAGTGCAAGTGCTGCGAAACGTTGTTGCCTCAGCTTGCCGCAACTCGGCCGCACCTGCCATCAACATCGCGAATCGCACATCCCTTCACACATCACACTCGACCGGTTGCTATCTTTGACTGACACGACACGACACGACACAAGCACAACAACGTCTAGTATCACATTTCCAGCGGCATTGACGCGCCGACCTACCTCGAGCGACAACTGAAGATGACGACCGCACGGTCTGAAGGTACCGACGGCGACGAAGGAAACAAGCTGGAAGACCACATACAAGCATTGCCGCAGGAACTGCAAGACAAGATCCTCGACTTCACCCTCATCGCTGCCGTCGAAGGTGTCCAGGCGGTCATCGACGACACGCCCCCATGGCAAATCAGCGTCAACTCCAGGACGCGCAAATTTGTTGCGCCAAAGTTCTACGAGACTGCCTCTTTTGTGGTCCCGGAGCGAGTTGTCATTGCAAGAGAGGCGCCCAATCTGCATCTCCTCACCCAGTGGCTCAGAAAGGTTCCGACACTCTACCGATCCGAAATCCAGGAGATCCGCATTCGCGGCGAAGTACCTGCGCGACCATCAACGATCGAGGAAGAGGTGCAGCTGTACAGCGATCATATGATAGCCATAAGAGACACTCATTTCATCATTGGAAGGCGTGGGTACGATTTCGGCCCGGACGTCATGAAGTTGCCATGCTACAGCAGTGACAAGGACCTAACAGTGCTTACCTGGCTCTCCTACGATGAGATTGGCTGGGTCATCAAACAGTCAGTCGTGATTTAAATCGCTTGATGTGCTCCTGCAACAGACCGCTGACACGACACCAGACTCCTCTCAAATATGGAAGACGACTCGGAGAGTGAGCTCGACAGCGGTGAGGGGCATTAAGACGAAGAACACGGCGAGGAGGAAGAAGAGGAAAAGGAGAAGGATATCAAGGAAAAAGACGACGGCGATTATGAAGCTGCAGACGAAGAAGAGCGTCAAGATTGCGATCGTGATTAGCGACTGAGATCAGTCACGATCAGCCCGAGAGTGCGAGACCTGGCACAAAGCGTCGACCGCAGTCTCGTATGGGATAAAGTTGGAATCGGATAATGCTCATATCGATGATGATCAATGGAAGCACCTCTATCAGTAGAAGGCCAAAATCGCGCATCGCCATGCAGTTCCTCCCTTTGCCTACTCCAGTGGCCGAAATGGGTGCATCTACAGCTCCTGCAGAGAACACGTCCAAAGAAACTAATGTGCATAATGAATCTCGCGCAAAAGTGTCGAGTAAGTCTACGAGAGATCTTCGTTTAGGCTGCCAGCGTGAAACCAGTGGTGTGGCTCGTGTAGCTTTTGTGTGCTGCCTTGGCCGTTTGAGCTTCCATCTTTGGCTCTGTACCTTGAACGCCCTTATACCTTCATCCATCTATCCGCATCCCCATCGTGGTTGCCGCCCATGACTTTCGCTAGTGAAACGCCTGCCATGGGCGCAGACAGTGATGCCTCGAATCAAGTAAGGAACACAGCTGACGCGTCAACCCTCAGTGCCAGCAACAACGCCACACCGGAAATCGATGACCACCGCATCCAAACGCTGTCACAAGAGCTACAAGATCTCATTCTGGACTTCGCACTTCTAGCTGGAGTCGAGTACCGCGATGTCCAGATTGGAGCAGCATACAAACCACCATGGCAGCTGAGCGTCAACCAGCGCACTCGAAAGTTTCTCGTGAAACACTACTGTCGCTCCAGTATCTTTACCGCCGTCGAGAAGAGCCCGAGCCAGTGGAGAGGCTGGCTGTGCAGTCTTCCGCCAAACACGATGTCCTTGATCCAAGAGATTCGCGTGTCCTGCCATCCACTCTCTCTGGGAAACCTGAAAGGAGCCGGCTCTTTTCACGATCCGAGCATTGTCAGGTGGGATGCCGGTAATTACACCTTCTGTCTCGATCATATCACAGCTGCACTCAGGACTTCGGGCATCCGATTGAGAGAGAATGTGCTCAAGCTGCCCGTACTGCAGGTCGAAGGTGCAAAAGGGGAAATCCGCTGGATGTCAAATGCGGAGATCTGCTCTTTCATGCAGCTGTGAGAGTATCTCCACAATCATTCTCGGGACAGAGCGACTAATTGAGAACAGTTACAAGCGTCGGCTCGCAGCCAAAGCTTTGGGCACAGAGCTTGAGTGAGATACAGGAGCCGGAGAATACGGCACGAAAGACGTTGTCATTGTCTCGTGAACAGTGGGCTTCTATAAACAGGGGTGAAAAGATACGATGGCAGAGCTCCTCTTCAATTCGTCGAGCTTTCTTCCTGAACTTGCAAGATATCTTGGAGCATGAGTGTCAAAGCAGTACAACTCAGGGATTTCGCCATACTTGAGATCGATGATTCAAACACAGGAAGAAGGGCAAGAGCAAGAAGCGATACAGCAGGGATGGTTGACTCGGTGGCGCTCTTTTCCTGCGGAAAAAGCTGAGTAGATAAAGCGAACGGTATCAGTCATGTCCTAGCCCTAAGTTCATTGCCTCAGCATGTTGTAAAAATAGCCGTCTCTGCTCTCGCCAAGCGGTTGCAGTGGAATCCAGCACGGCGACGAAGAAAAGCTGGCGGACCGCATCCAAGCTCTCGCCCAAGAACTGCAGGACATGATTCTTGATCACACCTTGATTGCCTCACTCGAGAACACCAAAGACAAGAGGCCGACTGACAAGATCTTGCTCACAAGTCGCTACCGCTTTCCATGGCAACTCCACCTCAACCGCAGAACCCGCAAACTCGTCGCACATCAGTACCTCGCCAACTCCGTCTTCCAGCTACCAAATGCTACTTGTTATGCCAGAGGACGACCCACCCTCGAAGCCTGGTTGATCAACGTCGACCCTCTCTACTTCGGACTCATCACCAAGATTCGACTCGATTGTCGCAAAGCAAAGATGTCGTGTATGGACAAGCTGTGTATTGCCGTCGATGACGTGGCGGGATGTGGCGATGCTGTGGAAAATGCTTGTGGCTACGAACTCGATGAAAGCGTTTTCCAGATTGTAACGAACCCCGTGTTCAAGAAACGCGCGGGCCAGAAGAAAGACACGGGCGAATACACTGTAAAGGAGGCTCGAGAGTTGGGAGACAGTCCGTGGATTCACCCCGCGTACGTTGATCGACTTAACTAGCGAGGCGATTCGCGCGAGGGCGATTTTGTCAAAATTACCAGGCTTGTGATTATCGAGGTTGCAAAAGCAGTCACTCACAGCATCCAAGCCGCTGCCTGTTCAGGGAGTGGGCGTCTTTACTTGCGATGAATATGGGAATGTGATACGACGAGTAAACAGTCATGAGCGATGAAATGACATTTGCACCTACGTATTGCTCACTGATGTCCCTTTGACCTTTCTCGCATTCCTTTCAATCACGATGACCCGCCCTTCGATGCAGGCATCGCCGTAGCATCAATTGCAGAGAACACCTCATAATCTTGCCGCGCTACTGTCTCAGTCAACCTGAGCAGGCACTGGGCAGAGGTACACCTCAGCGCAGCTTGCTGGTGCTGGATAGTTGTACCCAGGGTTGTTGGTGCGGAAGAAGAGTTGTGGGAAGCCGTGCCACCAATCGCACACTGCACATGATCAGCATCGTACCAAGAGCAAAAGCGAGAGGGCGCAAGTCGACCCACCGATCCAGCCTCCGAAGCCGGGACTCTTCCACTGCAATCCAGTCTCGTTGACAAAGAAGCCCGAGACATCGGTCTTGCTGCCGTGCACACCAGCGTTCATTTCGACGGGCTGCCAAGCGGAGTAGAACTTCTGGTTGGGGATCATCTTGAGAGCGAAGGTGAAGGTGCTGCCGAAGTCGAAGAGCAGGTTGTCCTGGCCGGTGACGTTGGTTGGGCTGAAGAAGGCTTTGCTGGCGCCGCCCTGAGACTCGCGGAAGGTGGCGTCGCTGAGACCGGCGCCAGTGTGAAAGGGGTAGAGCCAGAGGTCTGTGTATTGCTCAGTGAGTGCCTGAAGGGTGGTGGAGTGGGCACATGACTTACTGTTGTAGCTCGTCTTGTTGGCCGAAGACGGCTGGAGTTCGGTCTTGATCTGGTACAGCGGGCCCGTGATGTTGACGCTGGTGACTGACACGCCGAAGATGGCGAGGATGAGGGCGATGAGCAGCATGGTGAGAGAGTGTAGCGGCGGTGAAGAATTGTAGTCGGAATGGGTGCGGTGCGGTGACGAGTGGAGGCTGGGGTGGAGGGGGAGATGGAGGTGGAAGAGCGATGCAAGGACTGGTGGCAGCGGGCCCGTACATGCCCGTTTCCCTCGACTGCGTGCAGCATCCGCCACTCACCGTTGAAGGGCTGGCAAGAGCTGCTCGTGAAGTCCACCCAACGCCTGCACCTGCTGAACTCTCCGCCGCTTTGCGACTGCCACTGTTCACTTCTCCGCACCGCCCTTGCATCGTGGTCAGATCTGACACACGCATGCAGACGGAGGACGGGAAGGCGCTTCCATCACGCAATCTGAATAGCACGACCTCGACTCTGCAGGCGAAGGGAAGTCAAAGCGCGCTGTCGAGTGGAGAGCGTAGCTGCACGCGAAGTGAAGCATGTCGTTGAAGACGCGACGCACCTGCGCTGAAGTCAGTCGCGAAAACACGCTAGCGAGAAACCCTGCATGCGGTGCGTCATTGCGCTGACTAACCCACTTTCGAATCTTTCGAGAACTTCTGCCATGCGGGACAGAGTGACTCTGCACGCTCGCTCATCCTCTGCCACAATTCTGCACAATGGGGCTCCCGCAAGCATTCGATATGGCCAACACCCAGGGAGGTCCGACCTCCTTGGCCGAGGATCTGTTCGCCGACATGGGCCGCAAGGCCGAACAAGTATCGGGGAGCAACGATGACCAGAAAGTCGTCGAGGAAATTGAGAGCTTGTGCATGAACTGTCACGAAGATGGCACGACAAGGCTGCTGCTCACAAAAATCCCCTTCTTCCGCGAAATTGTCATCATGTCCTTCACCTGCGAAAAGTGCGGCTTTCACAACAACGAAATCCAATCTGCGGGGCAGATCCAGCCCAAGGGTGCCAAATTCGCATTGCGCGTAGAGAAAGATGAGGACTTACAGAGAAACGTGGTGAAGAGCGACGTTTGCGCATTCAGGATAGAGGATGTCGAGCTGGAGGTCCCGCCTGGGAAGGGCCAGTACTCCAACGTGGAGGGCATCATTCGAGCTGTCAAGGATGATTTGGAGATGCACCAGGAAGCACGTATGCAACAAATGCCAGAGGTCGGCGCAAAGGTGGCAGAGATCATTCGCAAGCTAGAGGATATGCTCAATGGACACAAATACCCATTTATGATTTCCGTCGATGACCCGACTGGCAACAGCACGATAGAGCCGAAGCCAGGCGACCCCGCCGGCAAGTGGGCAAAGAGCGAATACATTCGATCAGCAGCGCAGAATGCGACCCTTGGACTGGGAGATGATGTGCCTGCACCGGAATCTGAAGCACCTGCGACTGCACTCCGGCCTGAATATCACGCCCAACACCTCGTTGGAGGTGACGCTCCTGCTGCACCACAAGCGAACAACGTGGACCAGGAAGAGGACATCGTCGAGAACCAGGTCTACACCTTCCCCGCATCATGTCCCGGCTGCACTCGGCCATGCGCTACGAACATGAAGATGGTCAACATTCCTTTCTTCAAGCAAGTCGTCCTCATGTCAACAGTATGCGACCACTGCGGCTACCGAAGCAACGAAGTCAAGACCGGTGGCGAGGTGCCAGAAAAGGGTCGCAAGATCACGCTCCAGGTCAGCACCAAAGAAGACTTGGCACGAGACATTCTCAAAAGCGAGAGCGCAGCGCTGAGCTGTCCAGAATTACAATTACGCGTCGAGCCGGGCACGATGGGTGGCCGATTCACCACCGTAGAAGGCATTATGACTAACATCCGCAAAGACTTGAGGGCTCAGGCATTTGGTCTCGAGGACGGTGATGCGGACCTGCCAGACGGTGTCGGAGATTCTATGGCTCCGGAAAGCAAAAAGCAGTGGGAAGATTTCTTCACGCTGCTGGAGGACGCCATCGAAGGCCGTAAAGAGTTTACACTTGTCCTCGAGGATCCGCTGGCCGGCTCATATGTACAAAGTTTGACTGCGCCAGAGCCTGATCCAAAACTTACACTCGAAGATTACACCCGGACCGAGGAGGAAGAAGAAGATCTCGGGTTGAAGGACATCAAGACTGAGAACTACGAGCAGGACGAAGGAAAGACGACATCATGAGCATAGGTAAGGAAGTATCATGACGGAGATAGAACTAGACCCATGAGTAACGTGAGAGATACCCGAAGATGCAGCACCGCGGCGATATTCAGCGCCATATATTCTCCAGTGATTCAGCTCCACTCGGCACTGCCAACTGTCGACCTGGTCCCGTACGCCGTGGTTCTGGAGACTTTTCTAGAGTGCGGAACGGTACGCCTCCCCAAATTCTGGGGTTGGGAAGTACAAAATCGTGTTATCCCCTCCATCCCTCTGCAGTCATCACTATCTTGCGGTTGATTATGTGGCGATCTGGGGTCCAGGTCCCCACTTCCCTGAGGCCACTTCACATTCACCTGGAAATCAACCAGACGCGCCAGGCTGGCTCACCCAGAAGTAGACACGGCGGAACATGCACGCTGCCATGAGTTTTTTCTTCGCCGCGCGACTACATATATCCTCCTTTATCGACTGTGCCCCTTCTCCTTCAACATCCACTCTCGACTGAACTCGCCTTCGTACCTAGCCGGCCCTGCCTGGCTTTGCACAACCACATTCAGACCAACCACTGCCCTGCCGCCACTACCTTCCATCAAAATGAAGTTCTCCACAGTTGCAGCACTAGCTGTCTACGCTGGCACAGCAGTCTGCGCAGCCAGTGAGGCAGATGAAGCAGTCAAGTCCTTCATTACTGTCACCACGAGCAACTTCCACGACGCGAAGCACGACCCAAGCATCCATCCGGATGCTTCACCAAATGTCTCGAAGCACAATACTCTGTACAACTGCGGCGAAGTCTTCACCGGAACTCAATCGATGCATGCCTCCAAAGGCCACTGCCACGAAAGTTCCGTGGTCACGAAGACACTCAACCTGGGGCCTGCTGCACCCACAGCACCACATCACATCACTCGTGTGGTAGAGCATGAGAAGGAGCCAGTATCCACTTCGACATCGTCTACTCCCGCCCCAACCAATGCCTACGGCCTAGATAATCCGAAGCGACCGTGTCCCCTGGGACTGATCAAGGAATGCGAATACCATCATCCCGCTTCGGTGATCACGACATCGTTCAAGCATTGCTGGTGCGAACCCGAGAAGGTCATGCCGACCACCGCATCGTGAGAGTATCGTCTCCAAGGAAAATGATATGCGGGCACTGGGTCCTGACAAGCGCTGAGTGCGGGCGGAAGAGCTATTTCTTTTGAGGCGTTCATGAAGGACCAGTATGATCTGATGCAATCCGGGCTGAACAAAAGAGGGACAATGGAAATTCTGACGTTTGTGATTTGCGAAAGAAGATGGGGCGATGCCTTTTCTTCTAGTGGAAGTTGGGCTGGAGCAATGTGTAGCTTGATAGTTACATAGCTCTGGAATGTTGTTGACCCAAATCTTTTTCCTTCTTTCTTCCTCCGCTTGAGCCAGTCATTGCGTTCTACAACGGGTTATAACTCTCATCCGTTGGAGGAAAGAAGGTGGAGGCCGGGTCGTATTTAGCAGCTGAGCGACAATCATCCTCCACGTGAGACCCTTGTGTAGTCGTTGAGCAGCCCCGTGGCCGCCGTCAGGCGAAATCCCTGCCTGGTGAAGTTCGGCCTGCGATGTAACCGGACGACAACCTCTTTACACACTTGTTTGCTCGAGCGTAGGCTTCTTAGCGCGAGGATGCGAACGATTTGCGAGTTCGCGGCCCCAGCTCGAGAGAGCTCGAATTTGGGCTTTGCTGGATTGGATTGATCATGGCAAATGCATGGTCCATAGTGCTTCGTTCGGGCCTTGCAGACAATCTGTGCGATACCAAAACATCTGACAGTCCATTAGCATTTGGATCTGGAGCCAGGCGCGAAAGGAATGGTCGAGTTCCAGCTGGGTGTCCGTGGATCCGTGAGATGGACATGTTAGCCGCTCTCTCTATCTTGCCAGTCCACTCTGTCAGCAATAATAAAACTGACCTACGTGCATGCTGGAGTGATACTTCCTATCCTTCAGGTAACCCTGTTTACCAGTTTTCTCCTGCTCGGTCGTGGGCAATGAAGAGGGCCATAGCATCAGCCAGTCTGCTGAACGACGAGTCACCGGGCGGACAGTTGTCGCAGTTCCCATTTCATCACGCGACTTGCTCTCTGTTTGCGATGTCACGCTACCTTCGGAGCCTTGTCCACAGAATGGGGGTGTTCTTGGGGCCTGGCTTTGCTGCGCCCAAATGGCAGTGGTATCTATCATTCATTGTTTCGGCCTCCCTTTCCCAGGGTCGGGTTTCAATTCGAATACGAGATTCTGTCAGGGGCAGTCTGATCAGTGATAGCCTCCGCTGCACCTCGGGTACCTTACATGAGCTCAGTGCCGATTCGACCTATGAGCTCTCCAGCCTTTTCTCTGCCAGCAGCAATTTAGGCGCCTGTCCACAAGGCTGCGTACACTCACTGCTAGCGGGCCTATGTGCTGCGAACTTGCTGCGAACTGGATGTGTGGGTCTTTGCGGAGGTTCCTTCGTCTTCATGCCATTGAAGATCTCGAAGATGTGGTCATGGGTGATAATCATTGCTATACCGAATTTCAAGCCAACATCGACGTTGACGATGATGGTCAACATCTTGATCGCCTATCTCCAAGACATGTGGAACGAGCCGCAGGTTATCTCGAAGTAGGGAGGCGTTGGACACGAGGTCGAACAATTTCCCACAGTCGCTTGACCTGCGTAGGTGTGATTAGATCCGTTCTATCAAGCGACTAGGTTGGGCGACTGAACATAGCCTTCAGCCACGTCGGGAAATGACACGAGGAGGCGTCAATCCATGAGCTTAACGCGATGCTTACTTCGCAACATCCAAATCAGCGGCGCAGCGTGCCCGAGCAAGGCTGGTTTGAAGTTCGCAAATAACGTTATGTTCACCCGAGGTGGCAAGTCCCCATAGGGCGAGGTGCTTGGAAGCGCGTAACCTAGCCTCCTGTGCCTCGACGCTTTCATCTCCTTGGGCAGAACGGCGCTACGCAGCAGATCTGTCGTATTTTCTTGCATCTGCGATCTCCCAGGGCTGATCGCCTATTCGCGTGAAACGTCGTGCAAGTACGCTTCCCCAGAATCCTGCAGCAGCGATGCACAACGGGCTCTGGCCTGCCGAGCAGGGATAAGTAGGACAATTAGGAAGAGCGACCACTGTAATAATCACTAATAGATGACCTTTGGGGCAGGCTGGACTGGGGTACATCCAAGTTAGCTTTGGGTGTAGCCAGAAAAAGATCGAATACGGAGCAGAGCCGATCTTTTATCCGTGCGGATACGAACGTTTCGGCCCAGAACGGCATAGCTTAACATCACTGTGCCATGGGTTGCTACGCTAAAGAACACGAGACGTCACGTCCACCTTACTCGTCCTTTCGCCGGCAAACACTGGCAAATTAGCGGTACTGTGCAACGGGTGGCTCATTTACCAAACACGAACCGCGGAAGCCACGGAAGATATGGCGGCCACGCTGCAAGGTTCAGTACTACATATATGCCTTTTTCCCATGTATCCCTCCCCTTGTCAACTCATCTCTCGCATTCCTTTATACCATTCCACCACATTCGTTCAACCACAATGAAGTACACCATCTTCGCGGCCATCATCGGCCTGGCTTCTGCCACCAGCTACGCTGCCCCAGACGCTAAGACATGCGACTGCTACTTCAAGTACAGAGAGTGTCAGGGTGGCCCAGATGCCAATCAGTCCTTCTGTGCATCTCAGTTCGCTGGATGGTGAGCACAAACGTCTTCTTGCAGCTTGGTGCCGACACACTGACAGACTTTCTCTCATTAGCGCAAACTACAACCCTTTCACTGGCGAGGAGCAAGCCCCATACTTCGCCAACTTGCAGGCGAACTGCAAGGCCGCCACCACCTCTGCTCCAGACGGCTACCCTACCGCTCCTCCTACCTACGGTGCATCGTCCTCGGCCCCTGCTCCAACCTACCCAGCTGGCAAGCCTGATGCGAAGACATGCGAGTGTTACGCAAAGCTTGGTCAATGCCAGACTGGCCCGAACGCCAACCAGTCCTTCTGCTCCTCGCAGTTCGCTTCCTGGTAAGTCTACGCCTGCTATCGCTAACGAAGAAGACGAGTTATGCTAACCTCGCAATAGCGCTGGCTACAACCCATACATTGTCGACACTGCTGCCACCACTGCTTACTTCGACAACTTGGACAAGAACTGCCCAGCTGGTAGCCCAACCACTCCAAGCAGCGCACCAAAGCCAAGCGGCACGCCAGCCGGTCCAACTGGCAAGCCTGATGCCAAGGTCTGTGCCTGCTACGACCAGGCCAACAAGTGCCGTGTCGGTCCTCAAGCCAACCAGTCCTTCTGCTCCTCGCAGTTCGCTTCCTGGTAAGTCTACGCCTGCTGTCGCTGACGAAGAAGACGAGTTATGCTAACCTCGCAATAGCGCTGGCTACAACCCATACATTGTCGACACTGCTGCCACCACTGCTTACTTCGACAACTTGGACAAGAACTGCCCAGCTGGTGGCCCAACCACTCCAAGCAGCGCACCAAAGCCAAGCGGCACGCCAGCCGGTCCAACTGGCAAGCCTGATGCCAAGGTCTGTGCCTGCTACGACCAGGCCAACAAGTGCCGTGTCGGTCCTCAAGCCAACCAGTCCTTCTGCTCCTCGCAGTTCGCTTCCTGGTAAGTCTACGCCTGCTGTCGCTAACGAAGAAGACGAGTTATGCTAACCTCGCAATAGCGCTGGCTACAACCCATACATTGTCGACACTGCTGCCACCACTGCTTACTTCGACAACTTGGACAAGAACTGCCCAACTGGTGGCGCTCCTTCTGGCACCAGCCCAGCTGGTACTAAGCCAGTCGCTTACCCAACCGCATCCAACAACCACACCATCACCACATACACCGGTGCTGCCAGCCACACCCGTGTCGGTGCTGGCGCTCTTGCCGCTGGTATGGCTGCCATGCTCGTCTTGTAAAAGAGTTGATATGTATACCGGGGTTGTCGGAGTGTGGTGGAAGGAGATCCCAGATGTGAAGAATGCGTTGTAGTGTACATCGTCAAGATGTTGATAATAATGAATGTAAAAACACGCCTAACATTTCGTGGCGAGGCACTGGTTGCCTCGAGGCGCTCGATCTTGTCCACAGTCTCATGCTTCTTTCGGTCTGGTTTTTGACTGGTGTGAGTTGCTCCTAGATCATCCTCTGCGAGCGCCAGCCAAATAGGGGCAGTCTTTTGGTGCGCGTCCGGAGGCTAAGAGAGCATTGTAGAGGCTGCATTGCCATCGGACAGCCAGTAGGAGCGTTGCTAGTCATTCTCAGACACAATCAGTCTCGCAATGGCCAGGTGAGGTGCTTTCGAAAGTTGAACATCTGTGTTGCAGAAGGCATCACGCGGGCGGTCACTTGTGCAAGGTAATTCGCCGGTTGCATGGAGAAATGTTTGCGGCTTGTCCAACCACATCCTCATCACTCGCTTGCCTGTCATGACTATTTTCAAGTCAGTTTGCCCGTGCACAAACATATGCTGCCACTGCATGGATTCTCTCTCTTTCCAGACACCGAGATCGTCTTGCAATACTTATCAGATACGCGTGAAATATCAGCTTGAGACACCTTCGTTTGACCGAACCTCACCTCGTCCAGCTACAGCATCTTCCTCGCATGTGCACTCAAGAACTAATTTGGTGCTCCTGCGGCCACGGAGAATTCCTGCCGATCGTGACCTGCGCGCGTGGCGAATTTCTGAAATCCTGCTGGATCATCGTTCACGGCCAACACCACATCACAATGCCATCCCGGTGCTCATATTGTCAGAAAGGCTTCAACGAACGACTGCTTCTCCCGCCTGCAAAGCCTCAACCTGGAAGCTTACTGGCACAAAAAATCGGGACCAACGCAGACCCGGTGTTGGAGGATTTGCTGAAAGATCCGGATTCGTGGCCGGATGATGGGGAGAAGGTCATTGCGAATTTGGATGTAAACTACGAGAAAACATTTGCAGAGCTGACGGGAGAGGATGAGTCTTTGCCGATGGGGATGGGAGACGTGCTGAATTGTGATTTCGCTGGGTTTGATCTGGACCAGGAGTTGAAGGAGGGGTCGTAGACTGTGAATGTGATGGCCCTGGGAAGCACGATATCGTGGCCTAGTCCCTAGTAACGTGACTTATGTGCTCTGTAGTGGATGGTCGTACTTGTCGCCGGCGTGTGGTTTGACGGTTGTTGAGGACAAAGGTGCAGATGCTAAGAGTGAGTGAGAGAGCTAAGGGTGTTGGTGCCTCAGGCATCAGCGACACGTCCGCGTCTGCTTTGCGCTTGAAACAAATTCGAAGAGCTTCAGTTGCTGGCTTGAGAAACATCCAACCCGCTGTCCTCTTCGCCCAACACCCTCGCTCCGCCCTCCAACTGCACCGAATCGACGACCCAGCGTAGACCTCCGCTGAGACTCGCTCTTGCGCTCCCTCTGCCACGATGGCAGCCATGTTCGAGCAGTCCCGCAGCGGTACCCTCTTTCTAGGCGGCACCAAAATCTCGGGCAGCGACATTCGCGATCAAAATGTCCTCGCGACGCAAGCCATTGCCAACATTGTCAAGTCCAGCTTTGGGCCTTCCGGTCTGGACAAGATGATGGTGGACGACATTGGTGATGTGACTGTGACCAACGACGGAGCAACCATTCTCTCGCTTCTGAACGTGGAGCACCCAGCAGGAAAGATCTTGGTCGATCTCGCACAACAACAGGATAAAGAAGTGGGAGACGGCACAACCTCCGTGGTCCTCATCGCTGCAGAGCTTCTGCGAAGAGCAAACGAGCTGATGAAGATGCGGATACACCCCACCACGATCATTACAGGCTACAGACTTGCTTTGCGAGAAGCAGTGCGATATATGAACGAAAACATTGCAACGAAAGTAGAGACCCTGGGCAGAGACAGTTTGGTCAACATTGCAAAGACGTCGATGAGCAGCAAGATTATTGGCGCAGATGACGACTTCTTCGCAAACATGGTCGTTGATGCCATCACCAGTGTCAAGACCACGAATGCGAGAGGAGAGGTCAAATATCCCGTCAAGGCTGTAAACGTGCTCAAGGCGCACGGCAAGAGCGCGACGGAATCAGTACTGGTGAAGGGATATGCGCTCAACTGCACAGTGGCTTCGCAAGCGATGAAGACAAGGATCACGGATGCGAAGATTGCGGTGCTGGACATGAACTTGCAAAAGGAGAGGATGAAGATGGGAGTGAACGTGGTGATTGACGACCCAGCACAGCTCGAGAAGATTCGCGAGCGAGAAAGCTCGATGGTCGTGGAGAGAGTGGAGATGATTCTCAAGGCCGGCGCAAACGTCATTTTCACGACAAAAGGCATCGACGACCTGTGTTTGAAGCATTTTGTGGAGAAGGGCGCCATGGCAGTGAGGAGATGCAAGAAAGAGGACCTGAGACGAATCGAGAAGGCGACCGGAGCGACCATGATCTCGACTCTTGCAGACATCAACACTGGCGACGACGTATTTGATCCCAAGAGTTTGGGCGAGGCGAAGGAGGTGGTCCAGGAGCGGATATCAGACGACGAGTGTATCCTCGTCAAGGGGCCCAAGGTGCACACCGCAGCCTCAGTCATTCTTCGCGGACCCAATGAGTACTCGTTGGACGAGATGGAGCGCTCTGTGCATGACTCGTTATCAGCCGTCAAACGCACACTGGAATCTGGGAGAATTGTGCCTGGTGGTGGTGCTGTGGAGACTGCGCTGCACATCTACCTCGAAGAGTGGGCAACCTCGGTCGGGTCGAGAGAGCAACTTGCCATTGGTGCTTTTGCTGCATCTCTTCTCGTCATCCCCACAACGCTTGCAGTCAATGCGGCCAAAGACTCGTCTGAGCTCGTGGCACAGCTTCGTTCGCGGCACGCTCTGTCACAGCGCACTTCGGAACCTGCATCAGCACATGCGCCCGCGCCTTCAAATGGAGCACCGCCTGCTCCCGCTGCACGTAGCTCAACTCAGCAAGCTCTGGATGCGGATGCGAAAGCGTTGGCGAAGGCAAAGGGCTACAAGAACTACGGCCTGGATCTCTCGAAAGGCAAGGTACACGATTGCATCAAGGCGGGTGTGCTCGAACCGAGCATGAGCAAAGTCAAGCAGCTCAAGTCTGCAGTGGAAGCCTGCGTGGCCATTATGCGTATCGACACACTCATCAAGCTCGATCCCGAGCAGCGAGGAGGAGAGGACGATGGGCATGGACATTAGATGGACTGGCTGGAATGTGTGCAGCTGTATTGTAGTGCATCTCGCGCTCCCCAAAGACGGGGCCATATAGACCAAGCGATGACAGCGATGAAGGCATTGTGCTCGACATGATTTAAAAGACTTCAGACTGCAGAGCCTGTAGATCATACTGGCGCTGCACGACCTGAAACCAGCGCGTCTTGGCGCAACATGTGACGAAAGCTTAGACGTCACCCTACTTTGTTCCCGCTCACTTCTCATGACTTGACCCTTGTTCGTTTCCTTTTTGTCTAAACTACCTCCCATGCTCCACAGCCATGAGTGAGCTTCTCGAGTTTCTGCGAACTCACGACGAAGCGTTCCGTAGGTGAAGCCTCCCACGTACTCCCACTGCTGCCCCCACCACTAACATCGCTACAGCCGTGCCCGCCTCGCTTCACTGTACAGCGACTTCCGACACCAGCGAACCACGAACCCCGATGGCTACACAGCAAACAGCTCGGCATGGCTCCGTGCACTATCTGCAGCAGCGAAAGCCGGCCTGATCGCAACGCAGACAGACCAAGCGGGAGGAAACAGCAGATTTGTGATTGACAGCGGTGAAGCTCTGCTGCGGGCACTGAACACGCAAGAGTATGGCAGACCGCTGGCACTGGGAGCGGTTTTGGAAGATGCAGTCAATAGCAAGGCACTGGTGCCCTTGAAGGAGTTCCTCGACCGGAAAGAGAGCCTCTACCACAAAACTTGGATTCCGACGCCCTGGCAGGTTGTAAGCTGGAGCCTGCGACAACTCGGCCTCACTGGTGGGACGAGCGGAGACGACCATTTGGTCAAGGGGAGCTTTGTGGTTGTGGCGAATGTGGAGGCTGCAGCCAAAGCTGTGCTCGACGAAGCCAGCAGAAACATCACAAGCGATGCGGAGCGCGTCTTCTCCCGCGAGCTCTTCGATGCGACATTTGCCAATACTCTGGGAGTGAATGCGCTCAGCCCGAACGATTTGAACGTGCTCCTGAGACATCTTGCACGCGATCGGAACGCCATAGCATACGATCAATCCTCTCATGTTATCAAATTTGCCGCACCCAATCAAGCCTCCGGCCTGACAAACATCACGCCTGAAGACATATCTATCGCCTCGTTGCGAACTCTTATATCCTCATTACAGCCGCAGGTTGATCAACTGACAACAAGAATCTCTGAGCTAGAGGCCACGGCACGATCTGCAGTGTCGGAGAAACAAATGCTGAAGGCCAAAACTGCTCTGCGGCAGAAGAAAGCAGCTACCTCGAAGTTAGAACAGCGCACAGCGACGCTTGCTCAGCTAGAGGACGTTTATGCCAAGATCGAGCAGGCCGCCGATCAGGTGCAGATCGTCCACGTGCTGGAACAGAGCGGGCAAACACTGAAGAGTCTGAATGCGCAGACAGGTGGGGTGGAGCGAGTTCAGGACCTCATGGAGGGTCTGAGAGAGGACATGATGGATACGGAAGAGATTGGTAATGCCATCAATGAGGTTGCCGCCGGTGAGGTCGATGAAGGTGAGGTGGAGGATGAGCTGGAGGCGCTTGAGCGGGTTGAGAGAGAAAAGGTCGAAGCCAAGGAGAAGGCTGAGCGTGACGCGCAAGAGAAGGTTGAAAAGGAGAGGAGAGATAAAGAGGAGGCCAACGAGGCCGAGAAAACGAGAGCACGGCTGGCAGAGTTGGATCGCGTGGCTGAGAACGGAGTACCGGTCACCTCAACCCTGGAGACGAAAGAGCCCGATCCGCAGCGAGAGGCGGCTTGAGCTTGAGCACTCAGCGTCGCAGATTGACCTGTCATGACCAACACATTCTCACGGGCACCAACTCGATCTATACGGGAGAAGGAATGTACAGCGATATACAGCTCTGCCACAAACTCCGAATATCGGTGTGTAAAGACTCATCGCTGGAAGCACCAAAAGGCGTGGTGTTGCATCGACGCTCCCAGCTCCCAGCTTTCAGCTCGCACATACCAGCTGCGCCAAAGCCAATCAACGTACGGCTGCCTGGAGCGCTCGCATCAAACATTGATGACACCGGCTGTCAGTCTCTGAAACACATGACTCTTACAAGCGTGGAGATGAGGACGCCATTGAGTATTGCGGGAACAAGCGCCAGTAAATCGAGAATTGCTTCAATATATCTTGAACAGCGAATGCTCCTCCCCGTGGGGTTGCGAGTAGCTCGTGCTACAAAGAAGACATTCGTATTGCAATTGCGAGCAAGTCTGCTCAAGCTGGGAGCGGAAGTCTGCAAGGGCAGTGCCTCCTGCTTTTCACGGGGTATCTTCTTCGTCACGCCAACCTCTTTTCATGTCCGTCCATCCTACCAATCGTCCAAGGCCCGTATACACCGCCAACTCCGCCACTGTCAATCAGAAAGGCTGCCCTGTGACTTCCGGATGCCTGCTCGGTGGGCTGGACGAGACTCCCGGGTCGCCATATATCTGACTATACGGTCTTGCTGGCCTGGCTTGCTCAATCAAATCGGTGCTCATCCCGTCGACTTTACCTGTGGAGCCTCTGTGATGGCCCAGCTCCACAGCCTCGACCGTAACACCCTTCTTGTGTTCGATAATGGACGTCTCACTGCCATTCTCGTGTTGAACTAAAGTCTCTCCTTGCGTGAAATCAGTCATGCGAGAGTATCTCTTACTCCGACCGGCTTGCTTTCGTTCAAGATTTGAGAGTTCTGCTGATCCACTGGCAGGTTTCTTGCTTCCTCCTGATCGGCCGGTGCCGGATGTACCGTATTCACCTATCAGACGTGGACATGTGTGTTTGAGGAAGAGTCGGAGGACTGGCAGAGAGCCACAGATGATCACCAGACTTCCCTCAATGCAGATCCATAGCGACGGGGTCGAAAGCGCCCAGGGCATATCGGCGTTTTTGACGAGTGGAGGCATGAGACCAAGTCGGACCAAGCTGGTTGCCATCGTGCTAGAAGGAAGTCAGTAAGGTCATGCAACGCAAAAAGTGTAAGCACCAGACTCACACCGAGCCGACGCTAAATATCAAGACCAGTCCGATTTTCTGTATGGTAGGAATCTGCAACTTTAGCAGTATAGGCATAGGCAGAAACTACGCGAGCGAGTCAGCTCCATCTTCGGGATCGAACTACGAGACTCACAAGCATGAAAATGTCAGTAGCCGCGTTGGTGCCAGCGGTGGCCATGTACACATTGCCCCTGTTGATACAATGCCCTTCAGTGATAGTTGGGTCCCAGACTCGTTTGAGGGGAATGCAAGCGAACATCAGCAAAAGCATCTGCGGCACAGTGAATGCAACGATGAGCGCAATAGTGCCGTCGACAGCATATCGCCACCATCTTTGAGGTGACAGTCGCCTGTAGAATATCAAGATCGAAAATTTCGCAAAGGCCATCACTGCCAGATACAGGATACTGCAGACCGTAGTGATGCGCACGATTGTCTTGAGGTCCCTATGGAACGATCAGTTGGGTGCCCAGGATGAAACAACGCAGGTGACGTACTGAATAGAAGTGTCCCAGATGTGCATACCCATAAGGCCGTTGGTTTTCATCCAGACGATGATACTTTGTACTATCATTGACATAGCCTAGTTCTCCAATTAGCGACATCGTAAACTCTGGCAGCGGGCACATTACCCATGAGAGAAGTAGGAACACATCATCGATACCGAATAAGTGCGCAAGAAAGGCTTTGGTGTAAATGCGCATCGCTAGAAATGTCGTGGCAATGCTCATTCCGAAGATCGCGAGCACAACACCTGGCGATTGATCTCGCATCATCGGATTTTCGAGATTGGACACCAGTCCCGGTGGCGGCGTTGCCGCCGGTGTGTGCGCCAGATCGACTGACGACATATTGATGCGGATACTACTTGGATCACTGCTCTCAGAGAGTCGTGGTCATTCTTGTTTGGCCTTTTTGACTCGCGATTACTGATGGTGTGAGACTTCTTTCAGGTGTCAGAGCCTTTGGAGGATAAAAGACCTTGCATTCACTTGAGGCACACACGGGTCTAGCCCTCATCTCTTCGAAGGCGGAGGGGCCCTTGCTCAAGCTTTGAGGTTGTTGGGTGGACGACCTCTACTGGCCAGAGTTGTCCGCATAGTTTGTCGTACTGTTCTCCGGCAAAGTTTGAACCCCTGATAGCATCCTATCCCCTGGGCGAGCGCGGCAAAGAGCGCTGCAGCCGCTGCTCTCAGCGTGCAGAGCGGTCTCTGTCACGAACGGGATATTGTTTTGGGTTGACACGGGTTGTGATGCCACGGCTAGCCCCAGCAAGGACCAACGATCGAACAGCCCACTTCAAATGTGCACGCTGTCATCTCCTGAGAGACCATGACATCAGACTGCTTCTCGAAATACTCGGTCGTAGCATGCCTACAGGATCCGCGCCCCAGACGATCAAATCAAGTTCCAAGATTTCGAGTGGGAGGCATTTGCAACTGTAGAGGTCAGTACATGGTAGGAGGTCGAGATGTCGCGCAGTAAAGCTCTGCTACGATCATTTGCCGAAAGTCCTGTGGGAGAGAAGATCCAAACCTGCTGACGGGGGTGAGATTGCGGCACGAGAACCGTCGCAGATGCACTGTCACTCTTCACTCGCGCTCAGCACTCCGCGCGGAGCGATAGCCAAGCCAACAATGCGGAGCGCGTCCGCTCACAATATCATGCATTGACGAACAGCCATGGCAGGCATGCCCCTGCCAGCTCATGGATATGAACATCGAGCCTGCCCGAAGAGTCAGGACGCGAAGGCGTTGATGATTCTATCCACAAATTCAGTCGAGCCTCATGGCTATCGGTTCCGCGTCAGACCTGCTCCAATTTATGATGTGAATCTCAACTTGTGAGCATTCCCGTAGCTTGAGGCCTAAAGGGTTCTGTACACAGACCGAGTAGGGTTGTCGCCGGGCATTGGAGCCAAGTTTCTGTTTGCACAGCACTTCTGTTGGCTCCACGAAAAGAGAGCTCTGTGCGACGAGATTGCCAACCAGTGCGACAGGGAAGGTGGAAATATCACTGTGAGAGTTGACGTTTCCGCCAGTTGCAACATGGATAGGCCTGCGCTCACCAAGGCAGGTCGAAACCCTAGGTCTTTCCACTTGGCGCTGCACGACAAATCCGCTGCGAACGTTCCGCTTTCTCAGTCATGCGACCTGCACAGAACATCATGCAATAATGCACGCTTGGTAGATACTCGCCGTTCGTACTGGATCCATTGTCGCAGGAGAGAACATCTTCAAGCTGCGTGAAGGGGCCGCGACTGAGGCCCATGCTCAAACGAACAAGCTCCAAAAGCGCAAGGCAACCCGACCAGGGCATGCTGCCAACGATCTTGCCCTCTCAGGAACACGATCGGTTGTTGTATCCATCTCCTGGAAGCATGATTTCCTTCATGAGGTTCGCCATGGTGCTCCTGGAGAAGGAAAGCACTTCCCCCGCCTTGGTTTCCTTCTTGTCAACACAGTTCAACAGTTCTATACACTGCAGATCACAGCCCTGGCAAGATGCGGCAGCACTTTCTTGCATCTGCTCTGATTTGGGGAGTGGCGTGGAGTCAGAACACCACCTCGTCACATTGCGTGAGTGCTGCCAACACTGCTGGTGTCCATTCCGCAGTATCACTGATGCCATAATCTACAGTGTCGGGCACTTGAAGACGCGGGACTGCAGTCAGCCCTCATATATCCCGAGGATGTGAGCACTTTCGAGACAAGCGTAGGCAAATACTTCTCGCAGGTCGCGCAATTGTCGCCGCAATGCTTCCTACAGCCTGGAAACACAGCAGAAGTGGCACAAGCAGTCACCGCATTGGTCGCGGCCAACCAGACTCAACATTGTCAATTCGCCGTGCGGTAAGTTTGCGTCTGATCGAATCAGTTCCGTATTGTGGCTGAGATGTTTTGATTTGCTCAGGAGCGGGGGACACATCAGCTGGCCTGGTGCTGCGGGCATTGAGGATGGCGTGACTATCGACCTAGGAAGGATGAAGGAGATATCGTACTCGAGTAAAGACAATACAGTCTCAGTCGGGCCAGGCGCTGTGTGGGGCGAAGTGTACCAGGCTCTGGACAAGCTCAATGTGATGACCACCGGTGGTCGTGCATCGTCAGTGGGTAAGATTCACGAGGGCAGCGTCGCATCTTTCCACAGGTGACTAACAGTCTTTGGATGACAGGCGTCAGTGGATTAACAATTGGAGGCGGCAATTCATTCTTCGCAGCTCAATACGGCTTCGTCTGCGACAACGTTGCCAGTTTCGAAGTGGTCCTCGGAAACGGTACGACAGTGACTGCGAGCAAAGACGACAACCCAGACTTGTTCCAAGTCCTCAAAGGCGGCAATCTCAACTTCGGAATAGTGACGAAGGTTGTGCTCAACACATTTCCAGGCGGTCCTTTCTTCGGCGGCAATGTCATCTATCCGGCAGATACTGCAGACCAACAGTTCAAAGCTCTTGTCAACTTTGGGAATGGAATCAACGATGATCGCCATGCGTCCACGATCGTCATTGGATATCACGACTCGGAGAAGAACTCGACAGTCTTCTTGAATGCTTACGAGTATACGAAGCCTGTTCAGCGGCCTGATGCAAAGATCTTCAAGGAGTTTTTCTCCATTCCTGGCAACATATCCGACACCACCGGTCTTCGCAACATGACTTCTCTTGCTCACGAGTTTGAGGCTCCAAAGGACCGGCGTGTACAGTTCGCCACCCTGACTTTCAAGAGCGACATTCGTGTGTTGCAGCGAGCGCACGAGTCCTTTTTGAAAGTCATCGATGAGCTCAACGGCCGCATGAACGGGGGCTACTTCCAAGCTTGGACATTATACCAGCCAATTCCCACCATCTTCGCGAAGCATGGCCTCGAGAAGGGCGGAAACGTTATGGGTTTGGACCGGTACGACGACACCTTGATCATGTACGAAACGTACTTTAGGTGGAAAGAGACCGAGAACGATCAGGTGATCGAGGAGCAATCCAAGTGGCTTCGCGACGACATCCAGTCATTCGCCGCGAGTGTGGGAGCTGACGTCGATTGGTTATATCTGAACTACGCAGACAAGGACCAGAAAGCTCTCGAGGGTTACGGCGCGGAGAATGTCGCCAAGATCCGAGCGGCAGCACAGCTGTATGATCCGCAAGGTGTATTCCAGAATATGGTGCCTGGAGGGTTCAAGATCAGTCGGGTAAGCACGCCTTCGTCGTATGTGGAACGTTCTGAGCTCTGACAGAGCCTAGGTCGCTGAAACGACGCCGAATGGGCAACCAGCAACATCTGCTGCTTCGAGAAACCTTGGCTACACTGTTGGAGCTTTACGGTGGCTGGTCCAAGCAGGCTGTATGCTTTCGAAACGACGCTGAATGAGCTGACATGACGCGGCGCCCGGTGTTTCTGGGAATTTGAGAATCCGGTGTCCGGCTGCCTATACTCTGCGGTATACATACATGAACAGGCTTGCAATGGCGGGGCGGTTTCTATGCGAGCTGAATGGACGCGCTGTGGGTACTTTCTAGGTTTGTTTATCGAGGTCGACGCTGAGATAAATTGTCACTTTGCCTGCGTACTTCGTGTGTTTCTGTTCATTTCCGACTGAGGCATTGATAACACTTCGATTTGTGAGGTAAATTGTTTTTTGATGTATCCCAAAGTATCTTTTGCAACATAGAGCAGATGCCTCTGCTCTCACAAAGGCCAACAGCTAGCTCACCTCGACTTCTTCGAAAGCGTTCGCATAGAGAAATTGAGAGCGTCAAATGGGAGGACGACGGTCCGGCGCTCTTTGCACGTGTGTGTCGCCGTGACAGAGAAGAAGCCAGGAGGGGCGCTGTAGCGGTTGACCGCCTTGGGGCTGTTCGAGTTGAGAAATTGTGTGTCATGTATCTATGACTATGAAAGCGTGTTTCAAGTGGCTCGAGGCAAGGTTCCCTGGCGAGGATGTGTCGACGCATTGGTATTGAAAAGAAGTGCTGGGGCCCGGCCGAGTCCAATCGATGCACATGTGCGAGGTAAGTTTCTCGGTGGCTGCCTGGCACCCTCGGCGACATTTGTGCCATATGTACCACTGTCAACTTCCAGATAGCCCCCATTGACTTGAGAAGTCGTCCGACGCAAAGAAGACGAAGCGTCTGTTGCAAAGCGAGACAGCCATGGGCTGCTCTGCTTTTGGAACTGCGAATCTGGGCATCAAATGCCTGCCCACTGTGCAGCCGACCTAGTCCGCTACCCCTACTCATGCGGAATCGGAGTTGGTCGCGCTCAGCGTCGGAGCGCGCCAAACTGTTTCGGCTGTGCAAAATGTCTTCGCGCGTGGCCGCTCGCAAGTCCATGGGATGCAGTATGTAGTGTAATATCAAGCCAAGTCCCTCAAGTGTCTACAAGTGTCTCCAAGCGATCCCTTCTCGTTTCTGTTCCCAGGCGCGCCGCCAGACAATTATGATACCAGTGTCTAAAGCTATTTCTCTGCTATTCTTCCGATATCTCTCGATGATCATGACTGTTGCGGGGAACGCGCGCTGGCGGAGCGAAGTGTCTCGTGAGAACAGTGATGGAGCTGGCGGTGACGAAGAGGGCCTCTGAAAATGCCGGAGGTGCTGTGGTAATTGAAAGGTGTGTTCATTCTGCGTCCCAATGCGAGTCGTTGGAATGCATGCCATGAGGCCACACGCGCATTCGCCTGCTGCCGAGCCGAACGCAGGGACTTTCTGAGGCTGTCGGGAAAGTCTGTGATGTTGTTCGTGGAGCTCTGCGAGGGTGTCGACTCTCCAAGTCCTCTGCTGCGTCGCGTGTTCCTGTCTGAGGACCTAGTGATCGAGACAAGGATGCCGCTGGCAACGTGATCGAATTATGCCTGTCCTACCCATTGATGTGAAGTCTCCGTACTGTACTCCAAACCAGGAACAGGAGCACCATCGTGGGCAGGTGTGCAGGCCCTTGAGTCTCTTTTATTGCTCCTGTGACGATGTTCGTGGCGCTCATGGTGATGGCGCTCGTGGTGGTGTTCGAGGGGCTGCGAGCGCGCTACTCTGCAAGTTCTCTGCTGCGTCGCGAATTGCTGCCAGAGCTCTGGAGGTGATAATCATGATGCTGTAAATCTGCTGATGTTGGAGTGCCCTGCTGTGCCGTCGCATTCTGTCTGACCAGGTTCGTGGTCGAGCCCGGTTTGCCGCTGGAACTACCTGGCGCTCATGGTGTTTTTCGTGACGCTGCGAACGTGCCTGTCGACTGGCGAGCCAGCTGCTGTGTCGCGAACTGGTGCCATTGCCGAGTCCGCCGCCACGGCAAAAGTTCTGGAGGTGATGATCGTGATGCTGCGAAACTGCTGAGGTGAGATTCATCTGCTGTGTCGTGGAACACTGCCTGATCAGGCCCTTGATCAAGCCAGCTTTGCCGCTGAGATTACTTGGCGCTCATGGTGTTGTTCGTGATCCTGCGAATGTGCCTGTCAAACTGCAAAACTCTGCTGTGTCACCGACTGGTGCCATCACCGAGTCCGCCGCCGCGCCAAAAGTTCTGAAAGTCCCTCTCGTCACACTCGCGCACGCCACAACCGTCCAAAGGCCGTGCAAAAATCACGTAAACGAGCTCATACCTTTGCAGATGGAGCTCGTCGTCGTTCGAACAGGTTGTAGCGGCTGTTGGTGGTGGGAGAGGCCCATTTTGTCTGCTGGCGACGCCGTGGCTAGCGACACAGCGCTGCCAAGACTTTCCAAACGCCGTGAAGTTTTGCCCTCGTGAGCCACATCTCACGCCCTTGCGGTGCTATTGACATGCGGAAAACATGCTGAACCTCGTCCGATGATCGCGAACAAGCTCATAGTCATGTGTTTGAGCACCTGGTGCTGATCGCGGTGAAAAGGCGCGGTGTAGCAAAACGCTGGAGCCGCTGAATCAACAACACCTTCGCCAAGACTTCTCAAAAGCCAACATCTTTTGCCTCGAACAACAGTATGTGCAGCACCACATGCCGTAAATGTGTTGCAGCTACATGATGAGAACCCCAAAAGTGTGCAGATGGAGCTCAAAAGGTTGTGATGGTGCAGCGACGCTGGTGAGGGCCGCAATAAGGGGTTGAAGGTAGCGGCGAGCAAAAAAGAAACACCTTCCGATACCCTCAATCGAACCGCGGACTCAACGAGCAAAAAACTTGGGCGCTAATCTCCAAGGGAAACGTCCGTGTAATTCAGCAGATGCCAACTAGCGTATACACATTCGGACAAGTTTCATTAACGTGCTTGAGCAGAATTCATACGCACCATTGTGTTGTGTTCTCGACATTCGAATCAGCTTGAAGCGTGATTGGTGGAGATTTGATTCGATGGCAGTGCTGGACGAACGGGGATATATAAATGTCAGACGCAATTAGGGTCCAATGGTCCGGCAGACGACAGTTGGCGTTACTTGCGTGCACAGCAGAGCCACGTACGGCAACGATAGACATCGCAATGCACCGCGTCCATATTTAGACTCGCTTTATTCCACTGTACGCTGTCGTGAATGTGTGCCTGGGCTTCAAACAAATGGTACGCGAGTCATCGTGAATTTCACACAGTGCCCACTGGGTAGAGGCAATAGGTAGGCGGATGCATCGGGTTTCAGAGTCTCAACGAAACAGAGATACGGCCGGCGTGTGCGATTGCACCAGTACTCCTGAAAGGCGACGAATGAGCGAGCGCCCTGCGGTCTTCATGTGGCATCGGTCAGGCTCATATTGGGCCTCCTGAGCCCACTATGAGCAACTGCATTACATGCGCGAGGGATGAACGAGTCTCTACTCTGGCTCCGGGCCGATACCAATGCGCGGGAGAAATTATGGGGCGCACGCATGCGAAGGATCGAGCAGAACCGCCATGAACATTACTAGGCCGTGCAACCTTGTGGAAGGTGGCAGATTTTGAAGCAACGAGCGCTCTCTGTTGCGGCGCCTTGAAGGCTCACGACCTTGGGCGCCCGACTCGACCGTCGACGGTGCGTGCGCAAGAGATAGCATGTTCATCGCGTATCTACCACGCCTGCGAGCCATCCGTGACGCGTGAGGCAGATCGCCAGGTCACCCCTGTGCGATTCACCGAGCACACACAGCGATGCAAACCGGCCGTGAAGTCCCTCGAGGGTAGGTGTTGGGATCATCAGCGCTCTTTGATGCAGCAGTAGCGAGTCCCACGATATTGCGAGCCTGAGCCAACGATCGCCCACTGCAGTGCGTGCGCGAGCAGTTTCATGCATACGAGCTGGGTGTGGTGCGCGGGCAGATCATGTATTGGTGCCCATGCGATTCACCGCGCAAATGCACCTCAGTGACGCCCATCACCTTATAAACTCCACGAAGGACGGCAGATCTTAGGATACTCCCCGCGCTGTGATGCGACACAAGGCTCACGGTCTTGAGCGTCTGACCGGACTGTTGACCGCTGTATTTCGTGCGCGAGCCATAGCGTGTTCCACGCGTGTCTGCCATGCCTACGAGCTGCTCGTGGTGCGCAAGGTAGACTACAAGGACATGCGCTTGCCGATAGTGAAGCAGATACGGTGATGCCCGTAGGCCGCAAGGATTCTCGAAGGACGGCAGATGATTGTGCAGCCGGCGGTCTTGATGCAGCGCCTGCCAGGCTCACCACAATGATCATCCGCGCTGACTCTCGATCACGGCAATGTGTGCGTGAGACTGAAAGTGCAGTCGTAGAGTCTGCCCAGCCCCAATGTGCCGCTCGCGACCAGACACTATGCCTATGAACGCGTGCGCGAGGACGCTGCGATGACCTGAGCACATACAGCGATGCCATCGGCCGAAGGGGCTACGATTCGACCGTGATCACCATCGTGAAGTTTTCGCCGTGCCTCCAAGTCATTCGCGAGGTCGGTCATGCGATCGTCTGAGCACGTACAGCGATGCCATCGAGCGCCATGCCTACATATCGTCCGTGACCGCCATGAGAGTCTTCGCCATGCTTCCGAGCAACTCGCAAGAACGCCTGTGAGATTATTTGAGCACATACAGCGGTTCCATCAAGCGCGTGGGCTAGGAGTTGACCGTGATAGCCATCGAAATGTCTTCGCCGCGCCTGCGAGCCACTCGCGAGAATGTCCATGCGATCGACCGAGCAGATACGGCGATTCCCACCCATCTCCGGGGTTGCGAACGCCGCTGATCACCATCGACGAGTCTTCGCCATGTCGCCGAGCCACGCGCGATGATCAACGGGGTTTACTGGCGAGCGTACGAGAACGCCTATGCGATTGACCGATCAGATTTGGCGATTCACATCCATCCCCAGGGTCGCCAACAACGCTGATCACCATCGACGAGTCTTCCAGTGGCTCTGAGCCCTTCGGGATCACCAAAGGGAATTACTGACGAGCGTGCGAGAAAGCCTACGCAATTGACCGAGCAGATAAAGCCATACCCATCCATCGCCGAGACCGCGGACGATGATAATCGCGTTGCCCACCAGCTCCGGAGCTGCGCACGACGATAATCGCCATCAACGAGACTTCGCCATACCCCGTACCGCTCGCGGTCACCAAAGCCATTCACTGGCGAGCGCGTGAAACAGCTTTTGCGATTGACTGGGCAGATACAGCGATGCCCATCCGCCTCCGGGGCTACGAAACGACGATGACCGCCACCGACGGGGCTGCACCACGCCTACGAGCAACACATGATCAGGAGAGGCGATAATTAGCGAGCGCGCAAGAACACCTTTGCGAGCGACCGAGCAGATACAGCGATACCCGCCCACCTTCGTGGCCACGAACCGACGAAAATCGTCCATCGACGAGGCCCCGCCATTCCTATGAGCTGCTCACGATCAGGAAAGGCGATGAGTAGCGAGCGCAGAGGACACCTCTGCAATCGACCGAGCAGACACAACGATGCCCGCCCGCCTCCGTGGCCACGAACCGACGATGATCTCCATCGACGAGCCTCCGCAATGCCTATGAGCTGCTTCCGAGCCAGTGCGCTGTAGGAGGGCAACGCCATTTCGACCGAACGAGCGCATACAGCGATGCCCATCCACCGCCAGAGCCACGAATCGACGAAAATCGCCGTCGGGGAGTGTCCGCCACACCTGCGAGCTGCTCGTGGTGAAAAGAGGAGGGTTGAAGCGAGTGCGTTGCACGGAGCAGATGCTTAGTTGGTCGAACGGACAGACACAATGATGCCCATGAGCTGGCTCTAGCATTGGATAAGGATTGGGAGCGAGCGCGCTGCGCAAGAAAGATGCGCTGGCGATCGATCGGACAAATACAGCGATCCCAAACGACCGTCGAGACCACCGAGCCAACCGAAATTACACTCATAGAGCCTACACCGTTACCGAGCGCCATGAACAGCGGAGAAAAGCAAATGGAAGCGAATGCGTTGCAGTCGAGCGAGCGGATACATCCATGCATACCGTTTAGTGCGGGCTTCGGGCGAAAGGGAATGGCGCTGGGACACCATAACACACGCTTATCGAGCTGGCTCAGGCCAGGGATTGAATTTCCAGACAGACTCCGCACAGTCGGAACCGTTACTGCGAGCGCTATGCGACCGACGCGAGCACATAGGCGGCTCGTGGCATGACCGTGACGGCAGCATGGTTGAGAAGAGACGGCCTGGATGGGGACAATGATGGACAAAGCCGTCGGGCAAAGGGGCGGACATTGAAGGACTATCCGGGCAGGCTCCCGCGCTCTACATTGGGGAGCAGTGATGATATCGCAATCTGAATAGATCCGCATTCTTCGAAGACTTGGGGAACTAAAAGCCTGCGATGATGCTTGGTCCATCACCGGCCAATGCCACCTTGAGCTCCATGGTAGCATGATTCACCACCAGTGGGGTTGCTGGGGTCGATGCCGGTCGCTCGAATAAGTTCCAGCGACGGGCTCGTCGCCCCAACAGAGTTCCGCCAAGCTCGGCGAGCGTCAGTGCACAATGGGAGCTTGCGCACAATGCTCTCACAGAGGCAGTGGAGGCGATACATCTGATCGACCGCAGCGCACAACAAAGTCTGTTGATCGGCGTGTCGATTGGCGCGTTGATGGAGGCGGTGAAGGAGAGATAATCGGCGGCTCGACACACGACGAAGCCTCGCGAATGACAGCGTGTTGGCAACGGCAATGGCGCGATCATCGTCCGAGCACAGTGTACAATGAAACCCCGCCAACGAGAGGCTTTTGGAGGTGACAGTGGCGAGATCGGTGCACGGGGAAGCTTTCCAGGCAGCATGCTGAGCAAGATCCGCCAGGGCCAGACAATTAACCAAAGCCAGTAGATGAGGAGACCTTGCGGACAGTGCGCTGACTGAGAGCAGCGGTGGCCTGAGAATCGTACCAGTCCAATTCACGAGGGAATCTTGCAAAAAATACGCTGAGCAAGCCGGCGGCAAGGAAAGTCGTCGATCTAGTACAGCTCAGGACGAAGCATCGCGGGCGACATGCTTGATGGACGCCGCAGCGAGGGGACCACCAACCGAGCACAGCACACGAAGTCGAAGGATCTTGTCTGCCACGCCGATTCAGTCGCCGCATCGCGGGCGCGTGATCCTAAATCGTGATCGAGCCCACTGCTGAGCCTACCAATGAGCAATAGTCAGCCGGCGCGACACTGCTGAGGCTAGCGACACCCGCGAAAGCCGTGGCTACCCAAGAACACGACTCCAAGAAGAGCATGGTGTTGGAGGTAGCCCTGGATGGTCTGGACAGCGTGCATATCTCAAGAGTCGGGTAATGCGGGACGCAGGCCAGGAGGTACGCGTGAAGCGCAAGACAATCGTACCGCTCTCGATCAAAGTATCGCGCGCCGGGCAAGATACTCATTCGACCGGGCGATCGGCGAGCCGCTTTGGCAAAGCAATTCCCGTGTCGAACAGGGCAGCCTGATAAATGGACAGCCCGTATTTGACAGCAAGAGGCGTACACCTGAAAGCAAAGGAGACCTCAGGTCGACGAGAGCTGGCAGGACCAACCTACTGCAATGTGGTGAGGCCAGACATCCCAGTATCACTCCGACGCCGTTGTATGGCTTCAAGACTACTAGCGGGATCTGGTGCTGCAAGGATACCACAGAGCAGTTGTTCGAAGCGCGACCTGTGCAGGTGTAGAGCCTCAACGCATAACAAATTTTGTCTGCAGTTTGACCCTCCATCGGAATAGACGGCGATGGCTTGCGCAGTATACCAGCAGCATGATTTTTCATCATGGTCGCATCATCTTCCATCTCTTGAAAGAGTCCTGAATGCGTCCCCTTGTTGCGCAGACATCTCGTGGTATTCGGCCAGCCTCTTGCTATGCATCTCGGACATCCAGTCCGAGTGTTCAAGCAGAAAGTCTCGTGGCTGTTGCCATTTCGGCGATCGAGGGACGTGGCGAGCCAGAGACTGCGGTATGCAGCATAGACAGTATCGGTTCCTCGCTCATCAGAGGATCGTTGTCCGCATTGTGCATATACGCACAGGGTCGCTCAAGGTGCTGCTGGCCATCCTGGAGGCATCATACTGCCCACGACTATAGAGGAGACCTGGCCGTGTCGCATCGTAATCGATCGCTGATCTCTACGCCAGCTGCCAGTGCCACGGAAGGAGAAGTGGAAGCAGAGCATGAATACGATGAGAGGGATAATGAACTGCTCCCGGAATGGAGGTCAAAGAGACAGGGTGGATCCGATCCTGCCGCCGAGGCCAGATCTTGGCGCGGGATGTGGACGTGGTGGTCGCTCCCACCTCATCTCGGAGCTTGAACATTCGGACTGCACACTTGCCTGCAGCATCGTGGCCCCACAGAGTCTTCCAACAGTACGACACTGCTACCATCATGTCAAGATCCGGTGATCCAGCTGGAAATGTACCACTCCAGGCGCATAGCGATACAGCCCAATGAAGGCGCTCAGACAGAAGATTATTGAACACACTTTGCCGAACCACGCAAAGTGCTGCCCAGCATATGTATGCTAGATGGACGATATGGGGCCAGAAAAGCATTGCCGAATGATCATGCTGCACGTCGGGAACCATGAGATCATTCCCTGGAGTCAAGTACGAGCCTTGGTACTTCCCTGAAGGACAGAATGTGAGGAGAATGATGACCTTTCCATGAAAATTGTGCTCAGGTCATTCGTGGGGTCTTACTCTGAGGGAAGCAATACACGCTTTTCGGGTTGGTCCTCCAGTCGTGCGAGCCTCCTCTTTGCCGACAATACTGGAATTGCGTGAACATCGCCGTACCTCGCATTTCCGGACTCACAGTGGGCCTACTGATGCACTTTCGAGCTCCAGGATGCTCGAGAAAATATGTACTCTGCACAGCGACTCCAAGGACACTTCGTTATCTGGCTTACCTGGCCACGTCGCCTGGGATGGATCATCATAAGCCTCGAGAGACTTTTCGCAGGCTGCAGGCGCCGTGTGCGTCTTGACGTCTTCTAGGTCACATGGACAGAACTCATGCGTCCCACGGGTTTTTTCCTGTCCTAATTTGGAGATGCAAAATATTGAATCCAGAAGTCTGGTCCAGACCTTTTCTGTGGGCCGGTATGTCGTACCTATGCAGGCTCACCAAGCCTGCAGAGCATTTATCTGGCCCAGAAAACTCAAGCACTCAAGATCAATACACTGATCCGAATGATCAGCTGGTCAGCAGAGCACTCTTCAGTCGAGGCACAGGTAGCTCTGCGTTCTTCTGCAAGCATGCAACAAGCGAACGCCTTTGTTGGCCATATCTCCTCGCCTGTTGATCAAAGCACCTCTTGATATGCTGCCAACATGCTTGCGTTGGGAAATTGCCGCGAAATTTGTCCATTCCGTTGCAGCCGCAGTGTCTAGGGTTCTCGGCTCTCAGATCACAAAGCGAAGAGCTGGATGATGCCACCGGCCCAAGCTGGCGCAGTTCGATGGCCATGCCTACCTCCACGACGATCGAGACGTACCGGATCCAGCAGTGCCTCCAAAGTATGGCGCTAAACGCCGGCAAGAGCGACCCGCTTTCCCAACAAGGTCCAGTGAAGATGCAACAATTCACCTGATGGCAGCGGCTCGCCATTCGTTTTCTCCTGAACAAGGCCGCGAAGTTGTTGCACATTCTCTTCTGGTTGTCATCAACGCTGTGTATTTCACTTCATGGCAAGGCGTTGCACTTCGTGAAGGTAGTCGTCTTTGTTCGACATACCCGCTTGGACGCTCCCAAGTTGGTCGAGCTGGATGCTTTGTATCTGTTCCAATCGCCACTCTCGGGCCGGATTCGCATCATGAAGGCATGTCCGAATCTGCCACGCAGCATTGTGCTCACCTCTTGTCAAGCTGTCCGTATTGGCAGCACATCCTTGCTCTTCTGCTCGCCGGCTATTGTACACCCCTTGTCGGATGAGGTTGCCACCTGCCATCATGTGGTCATTCACACGCTGCGGGATCGTCGCGAACGTGGGACTCTCCGATCACGATGGAACTGCCGCAAATGCTTTTTTGTGGTCTGCCGACATGGCATCGACAAACCCTCTTGATCCGTCCTTTTAATGCCGCTCATCACGACTCCAAAGGGCAATCTGGTAGCATCCCCGGCCTATCTATCTGGTGATGAGTCTCGTCGTCTTGCTGCGCGCCAGGCTGTCGACGCGTTCAGAGGCTCATGTGAGCGCAGACTGTGGCAACACTTCGAAGGACTGCATCCCATGAAACATGCAAACCCGAGCAGCTGCCATCTACGGCAACACTGGAGGCCACAATGTTGGGTTTTTCGGTCTTTTTGGCGTTGGCTGTGGCCGTACAGGGCTGCCATCTTCGTAAATGATGGCTATCCTGCTGTGATGGTCCACAAAGCCTCCAGTGCATCGGATTTGTCACACCCGGTGCAAGTTTGGTGTTGCATGCGCATTTACAAATCGCGCACTGACATTGCCACCATCTGCAGCATCGCCAGAGGCTAGGCTGAGGAAGCCGCCGATCGTTGTGGCAGTGGTCGTAGCCATATGGATGCGCAAACATTGTGGCCGATGATCCTCGTGCTGCCATTGTCCACTTAGCCTTTCATTCAGTCGGCTCTCATTACTTCTTCCGGCTTTGTTATTGCTCTCAAGGAGTGGTTGTCTGCCCGTAGGTCGCGCATTGGCACCGGTACCACCTCCGGCGCTGCCAAAAGCTACGCTGCGGAAGGCTCTCATCGATGTTTTATTGGCCGTGGATGGACCACACAAGAACGCATCCATCGTGTGAATAATCACCCTATTGTTGTTGTCCGCTGAGCCTTCGACACACCCGACTGCTACTACCTGCGGCGATGAATGTATTGCTCCTAAGAGCTGATGCGCTGTCCACGCGGCGCGAACTAGGATAGCCTACTCGCGGCGCTTCCAGAGGCTATGGTGCCCAGGCAGGCCATCCTCAACGCTGCGTCCGGCCGTATCCATATGCGTACGCCATGATCGTGTTGATGATCATCACCATGCGGTTCTTTTCCTCTGCCAAGCCTTTGTCGCCCGTCTCCGCCTCTTAGTGTCTGCTCCAGCCGTGCTATTGCTAGGCAGTGTTCCGTTCTGGGACCTGGTATTGCCATCAGGAACACGATGCGGAAGCCGCTGATCGCCATGGGTTCAGCCATAGTCTCGGAGCTAGCGGTTGTCGTATTGCTTTCGATGGGCGTGTTCTGGTTGTAGGACGTAGACTCGCCGTCCGAAGACAGGATGAGCAGTTTGGCGATCGTTATGGCTGCGTACGTGGACGTAAGAGGTCTCGGTGGCGATGTAATTCGGCGATCGTCGTGACCGTGGGCGTGAACACACGAGGTATCGGCGTAGGTGGAAGTCGTTCATGATTGCTGCCGTGAGCGTGGCTCTACGAGGGCTTTGGCGGTCGTCGTCGTCGATTGTTGTGGCTTTGTGCGCCGCTGGAAGAGGTCTCGGTGGTGCTAGAAGCCGCCCATGGTTGCTTTCGTGAGCGCAGCCCTACAAATCGATCGTTGTGGCTATGCGCGCGGCTCTACGAGGTCTCGATGGTAGTGGAAGTCGTCGATCGGTATGGTTATGGACGGAGCGCTACGAGGTCTCGGTGGTGGTGGCTGTCGTTGCTCGTAATTCCTGTGTCCGCGGCCATACGAGGTCTCGGTGACGGTCGAAGTTGGCGATCGTTATGGCTCTAGCGGCAGCTCCGCGAGGTCGTCTCGGTGGTATTGGAAGTTGTCCATCATCGCGGCCGCGAACGCCGCCGTGAGCGCGGGCACCCGATGGTCCTTTTTGCGGCGGACGCGATCGATCGCCGTGATCATGATCGTGGCCGCACGGTGTTTCTTTGGCCAGGGAACTCATCGACCGGTATGGCTGTAGGCGAGGCCGTACGAGGTTTCTGTGATGGCTGCAGTCCTCCCAATCGCTGCCGTGAGCGCGGCCGTGCCATATTTCTGCGGCGGTGATAGTGATCGATCGGCCTGGCCATGTTCGCGGCTGTACCTCAAGACGATGGCGGAGGCATTCGTGGATCGGCGTAGCCGTGGTCGTGGCTGTACGAGGTTTCTGTGATGGCGGGATTCCTCCACAATGCTGCCGTGAGCGCGTCCGTACGGCATTTCTGCGGCGACGGTAGTCGTCGGTCGGCCTGGCCATGGTCGTGGCCGTGCCTGGATACGATGGCGGCGGCATTCTCGATCGGCGCGGCTGTGGTCGTGGCGGTACGAGGTTTCGATGATGGCGGAGGCCTTGCCTCATCGTGCCCGTGGGTAAAGCGGTACGGGATTGCGGTGACGGCGGCGATCAAAAGGAATGTCGTGGAGATGTGCTTCCATCGTTCGCATTGCTCGAATGCTCTCGTTGTCCATGGTATGGACGAGCTGGGCTGAACCGTCGAACATGGCGCTATTGCAGTGTGCTGCGCTGCGCAACCAGCGCTTACAGAGCCACAGGCCCGTGCAATCCAAGCGGCCTACCTTTCAACCGGCAGGCTGGTGGAAGAGCGACAGACGTGTCTCATCTCCTATGGCTACAGCTACAGCATTATGGCGCTGGCGCTACCTTGCCCGTCCCTCGCTGCGAATGAAGGCATGGGCGAAGCGAAGGCGTTTCATCGCCAGGGCTACGCGCAGCGCTTACGAACATAATTCTCTTCAAGACTTCAACATATAGGTCAAGTTCGCACAGGTGGCCTGCGTAGCTGCTATGACAGTAGTACATCAGAGCGCTCGTGGTCTCGTCGAGCTTGCTCGGCCGCGCTGGTCAGTTCTCCAAGCAACCATGCAGGTCGACCTGTCGAAGCGTGGTCAAAATAAATGCACGCGAACGCCAGAGCTACGAGGGAGCGCTGGAAATACTTTCCAAATGTCGTTGATATATGGGCTGCTTCGCGTATGCTGATCACGGAGCTTGAATGGCAGCTATACAACAGAGTGCTCGTGGTATGAATGTGCTCGTTTCCTACGCTAGTGGTTTCTCGAACCGACTACAGACATCACGATCGACTCGGAAAGTGTACATGTCAGCGCGCACAATCACATCAGACCGGAGATGAGGCACAGTCAATCGTGATGCTTTTCAACTCAATACGGAAAGGGAAGAGCGGTATCCGCGAGGACGAACCACTGCTCGCACCGGCCCCTTCGTCTATGTCCCATGCGAATCCCTACCCGGCTGCTCTCTTCACTGCTTGTGCGCCTGCTCTAAGCCATGCTGCGGTGCCTTCTCTGCTCCGTCTTGCCATTTAGCGCGTCCAACCACTCTCTTTGTCCAGAGCAGCGATAGCAGCCTGAACTTTCCGCTCCATGGCTCGGAAACCCTCACCTTGCTTGTCCATGGCTTTGATGTCTACCCATTGCTTGATCGCGGGCTTGTGAGCTTGATACTTTTTCTCGGCCTTCACGTGCTCGGAAAGCTGGGCCCTCAGTTGCCTCTCAAAGGCCTTTCTGCTGCTTGTGAGAATCTGGCCATCTTTGAAGACCTGCTGGTTACATGAAGACTTGATTCCACACATCCGCTTTCCGTCCCCAGTCTCCTAGCTGCGTACCGAAGGCCTCTTCCATGACCCACAGGCAGAGCTTCATCTCCTGGTTCCACTGGAGTTTGTGCTCTTCCGACTTTGGAACCTTACGAGAAGGAGCTGAAGCTGCTGATGCCGTTGTAATGCGTTCCAGACGCGCGGCTCCCTCTCTTGTCCTGTTGCTGCCAATGCTAGACGACTCCGTTGGTGGCTCCACCCCAGAGCTTGTCGCGTGGCTTGTCGCTCCCAACTGTGCCTCCTCCTCTCCTTGCTCTTGCTCAATGGCACGACCTTTGCCCTTGTCGTTCTTCCGGGTTGCCTTTGGCTGGGTATTGTTCGGCTTTTCGATATTTGGAGGAATTATGGTAGAAGAAGCTGCTGGAGAAGTCGCCTCAATCACTGCGCTGTCAGTGGACGATTCGTGATCTCCTCCCGAGCTGCCCGGTTGCAAATGCTCCCGTGCTTTCTGGTCTGAGCTCGAAGTAGTTGTCGCTCCTTTGTCGACATGGAGGTAGACGATGGCGTTGCCAATTTTCAGCGGAACACTAGCTGGATTTGGGTAGAGCTCGTCGAGTGGATGCGTTCGTCTCCGACAGTCTCTCGATGGTTCGAAATAGTCCTCTGGATCTGACTCTAATTCTAACTCTGGCTCTGACTTTGGCTTCAATCTCGATCCTGGTGCTGGATCCTTATGCCAGGTGATCTGAGAGATTCGCCCTGCGCCAAACGCCGCACACAGATGCTCATGCAATTCGGTCACAGGTCCATCCTGTCCAGAAGTATCCGTGTGTCCCCACGGACCCCACTGCGTTGCGAGACCGGTCTTGCACTCGTAGAAAGAGTACTCGTAAATCGGCCCTTTCGTTTCCCAAGGGGCAGCCATTGTCTAAGCTCTCCCGCACTGTGCCTCGCAATGTCGATGTCACGGTGATGAAGGTGTGTCCGATACGAATCCGCGCCTCTTGTATGTTCCGCGGCCTCGTTTGCTGTCGCCGCCCCCTCAATTGCCTGTCTGAGTCAGTCCCGCGTACCAAACTCTTCCGGAACGTCCGATTGATCAGACCGCGCGATCGTGAGGTGGTGGTGTGTTCGTGTGCGTTCGAGGGCCTACGCAATGCGGTCACGCAGTGGGATCGTTTCGAGGGCGCACGCGGCGTGGTCGTTGCGAATTCGAGGATGGAACTTGGAGACTACCGCGAAAGCACTAGAGAGCCCGCGCTGTGTCCTCGTTGATGCGACGGAGGCGCTGGACTAGTGAATCTGCTGTCAATCGGACTAGAGCCATCGATAGCTCTCGCGGCGTTGTCCTCAAGTCGATCAGTTCGAGGACGAGTCCGGCGTGGTTATTGCAGATTCGAGGGCGGTGTTGGAAGGCCACCGTGACAGCACTGGAATGTCTCTGCTGTGTGCTTGATGCAATGGGCGGCACTGCAATCTACTGAGCCGTCACGAAGTGGCTTGGAAGAGCTTTACAGGGCCGCCGCCGCTGAGGTCTCCGTCGTCACTGAGCGCTCCCTCTATGTGCTCGCCTTGCTTTCAACGGAGTTCATGGTCTATGTGGCTGGCATTCATTGATGTTTTATGCCATCTCGCTGTGCCTGGAGACGCCCAGAAGCATGTGGACTCAGCTCTACTGCTACATACCTTACGGCTCCAGCGCGCGTAGTCCTGCTTGAGTGTCCATCCCTTGTCGTGCTGGCCATGGCAGTACTGCCCCTCAGCGCAGCCTCCGTCGTCTAGTTGTTGTGGACCATCTTGCGAGGAACTTTGTAGGCATCAGAATACCACGGTGGAGTGAATCATTGCACGGCGGGCGCAGTATTGCCCTGCTGAAGCTGCCCCCGCCGAGCTTGACGGCTCATCACGACCACCACAACGCCAGCCCCAACACCCTGTATCTCAACAACCAATTGATCAAAACACTCCATATTTCGAGCGGAGCCTGAGGTGGACCTAGATCGCAATGTCCTGGCATCAAAACAAGTCTAGGTGGTCTGCTGCGGAAGATGTCCGATTGTAGGGCTGGGCTGATTTTGAGGTATATATTTGGGCTCAGAAAGATCCCTTCCGTCAGCTAACATACCGTGTAGGACCAATCACTCGCTGTCAATGCCCATGCCATTGCCAGACCGCCTGCCAGCTCGCCGCCTATATAGTCTAGATAGTCTATATAGCCTTGGGGGAGCTCGCTAACATCACTGTGTAGTACACATCAAAGCGCGCGTCGCATCAGCTCATTTTTTTGCTGGTTCACGGTTCAATTCTGGGTGGTGTTTCGAATCCAGGGGTTCGAACGCGACATCTTTTTGCCTCGACCGCCATTGCAACACAACACAGCCTTCTGAACATGCAAACACAATTTGAGGGGCATCAGAAAAGTTTCACCACCTTCCTCGTATGCTCAATGGAATTTTCCATTGTGTTTTGATGGTGTGGCGAAACTGTCGGGCTGGACGTTGGCGTTGCAATGGAATTTGTGACCACCGACTTGCGCCAAGCCTCCATTCTGGCACACAACCACGATGACAAAGGCACATTCGACGCGAAGAGTAGGTAAGGCACCGTTCCTTGATGTGGCAACTCCGCAAAAGGGGAGTGACTGCGGCAAGGGATCGTCAGATTGATCACTACATGCACGGCGCGGGCTGGACGAGCGACGAGGAGTACGACTGGCTCGTAGCGATCTGGAACGTGGCTTTGAACTTCGACCCTTGCGAGCAGAGTAGAAAGTCTCCGAGTCTGCTCAAATTCCACCACCACTAGCGAAAACCACTGCTATGCAGACAGGTATCACCGCAGCCCTTTTGCCCGTCCACCGAAACGAATCATGCCGCTCGACCCAGCTGTCAACGCCGCTACAGGAATCGCAAGCCACGCTAAGTTGACGAGGAGCCCGACGACGACGACAGTAGTCCACGCTTGGGCGCCGTCAGACAATTCCGCAGTCCACACAGACCTCCGCACCGACCTCTGCACCGAAACGACCGCTAAAACACTGCACGTAAGGCGGATTAAGGCCACGACCGGCCTCTCGAACCAACGCGACCGAGAGTCACGGCTGTCTGGCATTGGCTACTTCTACCGGGAGGCACACAAGACGGAGGAGGGGCGAGGCAAGATGTTGGAGACAAGTTGCAAGACGACAGCGCTCGCACAGCCTCCAGAGACTTGCTTGACAGACGCAAGAACTCATTCATGGCACAATCTTCGTTGAAAATCTTCATGCCGCACGAAAGGGCTGCTGGAAATAACCAGGTCATTCCTGTTGGCCATGGCAAGGCACCGGATGCATTTACAACGACGAGGCACAAACGCAGCACATGAGTGAGATCACAGGTCAGGCAGACCTAAGGAGAAACACAGTGCTACATGAGCGATAGTCTCTCACCATGGACATACTTGTCCGAGCGCTTGCGTGTCGGACATATCAGACGTCTTCCACGAGCGCGATAATCGCCCAGCATGCCCCTTGAATGCAAAATAACTGCGGCCGCGAGCTCTGTCAACTGCGCAACAACTATGCTCACGCCCGAGCTGCCTGAGTAGCAGGGTGTTGGCCACTGATTTGTAGGAGCTGCGAGCAGAACCACGCGAGCGTACGACCTCTCCACGCGCCTCTTGCTGACTCGCCGGGAGTATTGTCATCATGCACACGATCGTACAGCAAAGTTCCGCAAGCGCAGCCACACCAGGTTTGCGTTGACCACCTCGACTGTTGGGAAGGCTGTCTTAAACGACGGGCAAGAGTTGTGCGCGGAAGCACACAGCGGCCACGAGGCCAATACATCATCGCCGTCAATCAAGTGCCGATCAGCTCGCATTGGTTGAGACCATAGAACGAGGGCTGCGCCTGCTCAATGCCACCTAGATGCGGATGCAGATAGACAGAGAGATGGGACATCCATTCATTCAGTGTGTTGCGATCAACGCACCGACATAGTACGGGCAAGCCCAAAAGAAAAAGAAGGCGCAGCAATAGAAGAGCGTAGCTGTCGCGAGAAGGTGTTTCGTATCAAGAGACTAGACACAGCCATGTTGTCTCCCTGACTGGTAGCTGTTCCATGTGGCACAGCCGCGCAGTGTCCTGTGCACAAAAAGAAGTAGGTCAAAGGATGGACCATTGCTGCCCGTGTGTGATCGGGATACCAATGGGAACAGCCATCAAACACTGCTGGAACCTATCAATGGTGATTTCAAACCGCTCGCTGAGCTCAAGAACTTTCCATTGCAGATAGGCACAAGCTTCTAACTACACATCAGGCTCGAGCATCTTCAGCACTAAGCATGTTCGCGATGAAGCAAAACACAAAGCATGATCGCGAAGACTCAGACCTTCGTTCACGTGAAGTGGACGTCACATAGCGTTGTGGTTCAAGCACACTACAGTTCTTCATCGCAGGACACGCTAAATATCACGCATCCGTATCTTTCCGCCGCATGTCAGCGGCAGAAACTCACAAAAGTGGCGAAGGTAAAAGAGTTGTTCACTCAAAGGCGACTTTATGTCGAGATCTGCGAAGTACATCTGTAGCTGAACTAGCAGTGGCTTGCATAGCTCGCCACACGGCCATGAGTTGTAGCCCATATGGTCCTGAAAACAAATTACACCTATATATGTGAAGTCACGGCTTACCGTTGTGTTCGCTGGCCAGGTCCACAGTCACGCAGGCCCCAGGTGAGTTGAGAGACCATGAGGTAAAGTATGATGATGGGATTTGCAATTCGAAGCAGAGCGTCTGATGGCTTCGTTCAAAGACTGAGGTGTGTGCAGCCAGCAATCATTGGGAGAGTGTGGCCGGCGCAGCGTAGATTTGATGCGGGATTTTTCAGCAGGATCTTAAACTGTCTCCTGAATCTATCTGGCACAAGCTTCTGTCATCAGAGACGCATCACCAACATGTTCGAATAAGATAAGGCTTGGCACAACGGCGTCTCCATGGACAGATTTTTGAATGCCGGTATGCATTACAGAGCCTCAATACAGTTCCACTTCTATGACTGAAGTGCTTCTGCACGCCCAAACACCTTCTATCACGATAGAATAGACTTCCAATGCAACCTGATCAGTGCAAACCCATGCCACTCATTCCGGGCAGATCTGGACTTGTCAGCAGCGAGTCCCAACCTTTCTTGGAGGACGTCGACTGCAAATGGTTGAGACAAGCACCACGCGCGCTGTCCGGCTGCGGCTGCTAGTCGTACTGGAATAGCACGCTGATGCTCTCTCCGTGGTGTACTCTCCGAATTGCCTTCGTATGTTGTTAGTAATAGCCACCGTATGAACGGGTGTCGACCTACCTCAGCAAAAACACCTGCGACTTCCAGGACCTCCAGTTTCCTGGCATCCTGTGGTCGTCCGTACTGCACAGCAAGTTCCTCGATCCTCCGCACGTGCTCCTCCTGAGGCACTGTGTTCGTCACGATGACCTTGTCCAGGCCAGAGTGAAAGATCCTGTCAACACCATCACCACTGAGCACGCCATGCGTGACAAGGGCAACAACTTTGCTCGCACCCTGCTTCTTCAGCAGCTTGGCGGCACGGGTGATGGTATTTGAGGTGTCTGCCAGATCATCAACCAAGATGCACACCCGGTCCTTGACTTTGCCGACAAGCAAGAGTGCCGAGTGTTGATGCGGCTCCGTTGAGCTGGGCACATGAGGGCTGCGGCGCTCCTTGTGGATAAGGGCAAAATCCATTCCGAGGCTGTCAGCGATCGATGTCGCTCGCTTCGCACCACCGGCGTCTGGCGAGACGATAACACAGTCGTCCACACCTCCATGCTGAGGCAGAATTTGGTGGGTGATGTAGCGACGAAGCAGGTGTCGACCGTAGAGATTGTCGACAGGAATATCGAAGAATCCTTGATACTGCGGGTCATGGAGATCCATGGTGATGACATGGTCGGCACCAGCACATGTCAAGAGATCTGCAATCAGAGTGCCGGCCTGGGCGACCCATTGCTTGTACCCTCTCTGAGGCTTGAAGTCTGGCGGCTGTGCTCCGCTACCCTCCCTGTTGAATGAGGGCGCAGTAGTGACGGGTGAAGAGGTGACACCGTTCGTGCCGAAATGGCCTCCAGCGCTCGTGGGAGCAGAGTGGTTGGATGTTTCGCTCTGGTTGCTCTCCAGCGTATCCTTCCTCCGTGGCAAATGCAGCTCTCCATTCAACTTCAGGCCGTTGAGCTGCCTCTCCAACCGCTCGTCACGTGGACGTTGGCCGGGTCCTGGTGTCGTGGGTCGGGACTCGAAGGTGTACTTTCCACTGTCGGTCTTGGTGGGCATTCTCGCAAGCGGAGCACCGACTTTATTGTATGGCAGGTCGCTCTGTCTGCTGTATGGGAAGAGCGGAAGCACAGCTGTCACGCGCTTGGCCGATGCGGTCTTGCACGCAGATATGGTGATGAGCAGCTCCATCAAGCCATCATTCAGACTCGTAGCTCCCTTGTGATCCGGGCTCGGAGGGCGCGAGCAGGCCGTCTGGACAATGAAGACATCTTTCCCACGCACACTCTCTCCCACTTCGACACGAGTCTCGCCGACGCTGAATTTGGACAGCTCGATGTTGGCCGGCGGGATGCCGAGGTGGGTGCAGATGCCGTCGACGAGCTGCGGGTGGGACGAGCCCGAGAAGAGGAGGATATTGCGGACCATGGCGGATTCTGGTGCTCCCCAGGGCACTCAATACTTCAGTCGGCGAGGTCAAGGTCGGCAATCGAGGGGTGGAGAAGTGGTTGCTGTTGGTGCTGGACTCGGTCGCGTGCTGGACCAGCAGCTGGCGATCTGGGCGATTGATTGCCCGCTTTCACGTGGTGAGGGTGCGCTGGTCAAGCTCAGCTTGCTCGCGGGAGCGTCGCGGCGGACCGGCGGAAGGGCAGTCGGGCGCTGTCGTCGTCGTCGCGGTGGGCATGGTGAATAATCGCAAACGCTCTGTCGCCGGCCCGCTTGGAGTGACGAAACTTTTCGGCAGTCCCTGCGCCGATCGGCATTGATGGTGGACGCGCCGATCTTCACATGCGCACCTCACTCCGCACGTGGCGTGGCGTTCTCGCCAGCACATCACGTTGATTCGTAGCACGGTGCCTGCATCTCGCCAGATAGACTTCCTCGACTCAACATGGCAGCCATCAGAGCAGAGGCCCTCCGAGGCCCAACAGAGGCAACCATCCGCGATGCCATGACCCCCATGAGCGAGGCCCCGGTCGTGCCAGTCCTGCTGTTGGGAGATTCCGGGGTCGGCAAATCCACCTTCATCTCGTAGGTATATCCTGCCTGAGCGTGGCATTGCACTCTCCTCGACTGACCGAGCAAGACGTCTCACAAAGGGCCATGCCTATCGAGGGCCGCTTCCACAGCTGCGCGACCTCGATCAGCCCTTCGCCTTCCACATCCGCATGTACAACAGGCCCTATCGATTCGAGTTTTACGACACTGCATCTCCAGAGAATTACACCCTCCTACGACCAGCCATGATCATCCTCTGCTACTCCATCGCTGACCCCAAAACACTGACATCCCTGCACACCACCTGGAAGCACCAAGTCGAGACGCATTTCAATTACGATGAGTCTTTACCCGTGGTTGTTCTGGGTCTGAAACGAGATGTACGCAGTCAGGATGATTACGGAGGCACGATCCGTAGACCTGCTCCGAGTCATGAGGATGACGAAGCCGATGGGGATGATGCCCTATTGAATGGACGCACATTCGTCTACCCCCAAGAAGCACTACGCATTGCACAGGAGATGCGATGTGACATGTACGCCGAATGCTCTGCACTGACTGGAGAGCTCTGTGAGGCCGCAATTGAAGACATCAGTAAAAGAGCTGCACGAACCACTACTGTCAAAGGCGCCAAGACAGAAAGCCCTCATTGTGTCATTCTCTGAACTACGAGAGCGGCTGTGCAGCCGGGGACCATGATTCGACATTTCCTATCATTACAGCTTTCTCGAAGTTGCAGCACTTTCCGCCCAAGCTTCAGATGTGCGGATAACATGAGGAACAGAAACAGTCAAACGCCTCTTCTTTGCTGACCTATTCCTGATAACTTGGCCGAAAGGTGACCTCAGCTCTGCAAGTTCCCACCCATCCTATCGCTGAACAAACGCCAAAAGTACATTCCGGACTCCGCACTGCGCCTCTCAGATAGCTCGTGCAGCTTCTCCACTGATTGCCGACTCATCCTCCTCGGCTCGCTGCTTGCCTCGTCCAATTCCACCCTCGCCAACTCCCATGCGCTTGGCCACATATTGCTGAGCCACAACGCCCACGGCCGTCGACAGAAGCTCTTCCATCCATTCAGCAACCCACTCACGAGGATCGACACCCCCAGACTGGATGATTTCGAGGATGCTATCTGGCAGAGCACCTTCCACTGTGGGTTCTGCATCAAGCCATTCAGCCCACTTTTGAGGGAATGGCTGTGACAGACCGCGGAAAGAAATGCTGTGCAGAGGATCGTGGAGGTAGATTGCAAAGACAACAACCTCGTCGCTCTCACTTGGAGTGGCGACACCTGCTTCTTGTGCCTTTGCAGCAGATTGCGAGTCTTCCGCGAACAGGTCTTTCTCCACGGCATAGCTGACGGCCTGGATTGCGAGGAAAATGTCGCTCGACCTCACGGGATTGGACTCAGACAAGGTTTCGGTCGCTCGCTTCGCAGCTTCTTCAACGCCTCCCTTGGTGTCAAAGAACTCCTTGGCGTAGCTCTCAGCTTGCACACGAGCCAGGCGGGTGCCCTCCTTGAGACCTGGAACGGTTCCCAAACTGCGTTTTCGCCCTTCTTCCCGCCACCAAGGACCGTCTGACCACGCAGCTGTCCCCGTGCCAAGCACAGTGCCCCGGTAGCCCTGCAGATCAGAAGAGCTTCGTCCTCTCGATTCAGTCCCACGTTGAATGACGAGCAAGTCGCCGCCCTCGACCTGGCTCATAACACGAGAGAAAGTATTGTATATCAGTGGATCCAGGGAAGGATAGTTGAGGATGTCGTGAGTGGTATGAATCTGCAAACGTTCATGAGCAGATATGGGCGGGGCGATATGTGAGATGATTGATGTGAAGGACGAGAGACCCTTTGAACGCAGGTCGGTGCCTGTCAATTGTCAGCACGTGTTGGACATCAACGTACCAACTTCGAATACCAAGATGTTGCAAGTTTTCCAAATTGGCGTTCTGTCGAATCTGTGTCACCCATTTCTGTGCTTCCTCGTTCGTCTGAATGTTCTTTGCCAGCGTCTCAGCCTGCTTAACGGCAGCGCTGGCAATACTGCCCCAACTTCCCCACCATCCTCCTCCTTGCTGCGCCTTGGCTTCTTCGGCTTGCGGTGTTTGCGCCGTGTGAAAGCTGCGGCTGCCCTCGCCCGAAGCTCTCGCCTGTGTCTGGCTCACTCGTGCGCGATCTTCACTGCTGTTTCGCTCGCTGCTACCCTGCGATGTCGTAGCAGGAGTGTATTCTGCCGTACGCTTAGGACTCTTATTCGTCGCGCTAGTCGTGCTGGAGCTCAATCGAGGAGTGGCGGGTCGAGATGTGGCCGGCTTGGCCTTGACAAGGTCCTCCAGGCCGGCCAAGGCATCTTCGTCGTCGGTATTTGCTTTGGCAGCGGCGCCCTTCTTGGTTGCGGTGGGCTTGGAGGTGGCAGCCAGTTGGTCTCCCAGCGAGTCAAGCTCGGCCAGCAGGTCCTCGTCGGCCTGGCGAGGCATGTCGCGGGAAGGTTTGCGGCGCGTCGTGGTTGGGATTGCCTGAGATTATAGTGTGGGAGTGGTGACGGAGTACAGTTGGTAGTCAGACAGTGCCAATTCTTTGCGAAGATACGGAGACGAGGACTATGTAGAGGACGAGGAGGAGCTCACGCTCACGCCGTAGACATGCTCTGGCCAGCTCGTCGTCATGCTGGAGCTCGGTCGTTCCTGAGGCTTGGCGTGCAGCATCTCCGACACACAGCAACAACACAACAGTCGCGCTGCACGACGTGAACTACACCGACTTCTCCATCTCCACGTCTTTGCTACTGATCCTTTCCTCCATTTCCTGTACGACGACTCCCTCTGTCACGCGGTCCAGACGGACGCCACCGCTTGCAGGCCCGTGAAAGTGCTTCCTCCCAGTGGTGAGCCACGTTACGAGGGCGATCAACATAACTGCTCCCACCGCCGCCGAGGTATAGTTCATGTTCTGACTGGTCACGGGCTTCACCGTGGGCAAGTTGAATGTAATTGTCGCGAACATCAAGAACAACACACCCAGGACATTGAACGGAATGCTCCAACGTCCCAGGCTGTAGAGACCGCCAATCTCCCACACTGGTTCAGAGGTGAACAGTGAGAGCAGGCGAGCAATCAACGGGAGAGCGTATGAGACATCTGCCGACCTGTTAATCATTGCCACACAGCGTTGTCTGTACCACTTACAAAAGCCTTCCGTGGAGATCTGAATGACTGTTGAAAAGCCAGTAGGTCCTCCAAACTGAATAGCGATTAAGACCATCTGGAACAGCGCCGCACAGCAAAGCGCATTGACCGGCATTCGCGTCCTTGGCTCGATTCTGCTCAAGAACTTGGAGAATGGCAGTCCGGAATCGCGAGCAAACGCGTAGATTGATCTTCCTCCTTGTGCTGTCAGCCCGATTGAAGGAGCGAGACCGATGACAACAATGACTGCCGACATTCCAATTGCTCCAGCGCGGTTAGTGGCATGCCGCCAGATCTCAATCATGGGAACACCTGTAGGAGTGCTGGCGATTGCAGCAATGTCCTCGCTCATCGCGAAAGCCGCGGCGATCAGGAAGATGAAGCCCGTGACGAAGCCAATGTACACCGGCATGACGATCGCTCGTGGTGCTTGCCTCCTTGCGTCTTTGATCTCCTCGGTCATCCGGGTTGCGCTGTCGTAGCAACACATACCGTACGCAGCCTGGAGAACACCGAGCAGTGCACTATACGCAGACGGCCATCCTGTAATATTCACAAAGTCTGTGAAGACGAAACTGGCCGACCGCCGATCGTCATTCATGGCCGTCATCGCAACGACCACGACCACGAAAAATGACATGTTCAGCACCAGGAAGAATTGGGATCCTTTGTCGAACACCTTTGAGGCAAACATGTTCACGACCAATGCAGCAAGTGCTATTGCCCATCCGACCAAAACATGATGCCAGTCCTTGATCATAAAGTTCGGATTGCTCAGGTTGCCCAATCCGAGCAAGAAGTTGCCTGTGACGGTGTGGCTCGTAGCACCCATTGCCAAAACACCAATTTGAAGAAACCTGCAATCGTTAGCGCTTGCATACGCCAGGATCCGATTCGCTCACCATCCACAGAGATAACTCATTCCTCGCCTCCATTTTCTCGGAGCAAATACTGCGACATAGCTATACTGTCCTCCAACTACGGGATAAGCGCTACACATCTCTGCAAGGCTGTAGGCAACGAAAAGAGTCGCGATACAAATGCCTATCCAGGACCAGATCATCACTGGAGCTCCTCCGGACTGTACACCGACGGTAAGAACTCCAGCAAGAGCTGTCCATGATGTGACCACGGCAAAGGAAAATGCGACAATGCCTGCGAGAGAGAAGTTGCGTTTGAACTGCGGAGTATAGCCCAGCTCCGCAAGCACATCGTCTTCCGCGATGTCACGTCTGTCCGACGAAGGAGTGATGTCTCCTTGAAACTTGTCCATGGTGTGGCAGGTGTGGGTAGCGTATGTCGAAGTACTGTCACCTCAACTCAATCTCGAAGCTCCCAAAACGCATTCGCTCGAAACAGCGGCATAACACACCTGGCACGGGCTCACAACATCTTGGCCGTTTGTCATTCGCCTAGAACATTGCCGTGATAAGGTACGCATGTCTGAGTGGGGGCTCTTTGCCTAGCGTTTTGTGATAGGCTCTTACATTGCAGCTAGATCCGCGGTCCTTGGCAAGTTTCGCAGATCTGCGGAGAGTGCATTCGTGGCACTAGTTATCGGTCGTCCAATCCTGTAAAGTTCGTACTTCACAAGAAGTCAAGCGGCTGTGCAAAAAGAAGGTCCTTCCGGCAGATATGCAAACACCTTGTCTTTCGCCGCGGGGTACACAAACCGGTGGGGCTGTTCGCAAGAATCAGGAAAAGAAGTGGAGAATATAGATAGGCCTACAGACCCGCGATCGATGGTTGGTCGAACTTCCGAGCAAGATGTGAGTAATGATAAACATCAATTCTTGCTTCGTACAAGTCATCCAGATATCACAGCGGCAACTAAGTTGACCACTTAATTAAGTCTAAGAAGTGCAACTTTCTGACACAAGGACAGGCAGAGCCCACGTCCATCGCTTGTTGGACAGTGGGTATTTAATACTTCATTCAGCAAGACTTGATATCATCAACGCTCTGCCTACACTATGAATTTGCAGTCTCAACTCGGCCGCCAGTCTATGTGCTTCACATCAGTAGTGGCTTCTCACACAGCTTCTGGACATCAATCTCCAGCCGCACTCTTGATCTCCACCGCCCTTCGCGCGATTTCTTCTCCTCCATTCTCCTCTGAGCTCTCAGCCAGTTACTCATATGCTCCTGATCTTTGTAACTCAACCAGTGGTTCCTCCTTTGCCAATTCGACAGGCCCGGGATGGTAGACTGCTCGGCCCAATGCCTTGCTGCGCGCACAATAGCTGGGTCGTAATGCTTCTCATGTGCATTGTCCATTACGTACCGTGGGTTGTCATCGCCAAGTTGAAGTGATCGAAGCATTTGCTGGAAGGTCGCCTCATGGTGAGTTGGCCACACGATGTCGTTTGGGAGATGTATCCATGGCTCCAATCTCTCAATCTCGTTGAACGACTCAGTGGCCAGGTCTCGCAGTTCGTCTCGCAATGCTCGAACCTCGAGTGCTCTTGGCTCGTCCCTCATCATGCATGCCAGATCGTGCGCATCCTTCAAGAGGCTATCGACATAGTCTGAAAGCAGATTGCTGGGATGAGCAAGAACGTTACGAATTCCCCGCATGTTTATTATCGTTGGCTCAACGAAAGTGGGCACTCGAGTGCACAAATCAGCCCAACGACCATTGACTTCGGGGTACAGGAAGGATCGGAGACTCCAGCTAAAGTTGTGCATACTGCCAAGGACTTCCTTCAACTCCGAGAACCCAAATCGAACGCTGTCAGGGCCGAGAGGGTAGTTGTACATTTCTTGGCCTGGCCAGTACCTCTCGAGTCCGTGCCAGAAGGCCTTTTGCGCAATCGAGTATGCTGCTCTCAAGAGCCGGAGTTGGTGCTCGAAGGGAATTGAGATGCGCGAACTCGGCTTGTCGAAGAACTTGTCGTGACATCGCGTTCGGTCCTGTATATCTGCTACAACTTGGATGTGTCTGCCAGATTGGAAATCCTCACAGAATGGGCAGTGACAAGATTCTCGATAGTTTCCGCGATCACCGACATTGGGATGGTAGTATACAGTGGGCTCAAAATATTCGTCGGCACATAGTGCGTCCTTCTCTGGCGAGACCGCGTTCTCAGCCTCGATGCTTCGATCACTGCAGTCAGGTTCATCATGAGTCAGGTCGACCGGGCATCTAGCGGCCCAATATTGAGCATACAGTTCATCTTCTGTGAGCGGAGGGGGCAATTTGCCTGCCCTGCTCAACGTTGATTTCGTTGGCCGCATGTAACTCGCTTCATTCAGACTCGAGTCCACTATGAGCTTGCCTTGTGTATCACGAATCGAAATCGATGTTGCAAGATTTGATGATCTCCTGTCGGGTGTCTGTTTCAGCAGTGTGGATTTCGTGGGCTGCAGGTATGACTTCAAGGGTTTCTTGAGTTCTTCAGCATGTAGATGCTTCAATTGCTGAATCTCTGCGTCCTTGCTTGTGAGCTGCTTTTGGAGAACATCGAGCTCGTGTTCCTGTTGCAGTGCCTGCGCAGCTAATTTATCCTGAAGGCTTGCAACCTCAATGTGTAACTCTCGGATCTTTGCCCGTGACACAGGGGTGAGGTATTTCGGCATGTTGACAAGGAGATTCTGGTTGAATGCAGCGAATGCTTGCGTAGTAGGGTTTGTAGACGTCCAGTGTTCTTGACCGAGGATGCTCGAGTACTTTGATAAGGAGAATAGTAGGTAGAGCTGATGTCTTTTGTGCCAAAGAAAAGGGTCGCTCGAAGTTGGTGAATGCATGTCATAGTGAACAGGCCTGTTGAAGCGCACAAAGCAGTGAGCAGAGGACATTCACTTTCCGTCATTGTCGTAGAGATGTGGCCCGGACAAGCACTTTGATCATGAGATGCTTTGAACGCCCCTGTGGACACATTTCCAGGGACGCTGTGTGCGGCGACCGTGCCGATACAGTATATAGCTTTGATTCATTGAGTGGATATGTCGTAATATGTGGAATTTCTGCTGTCTGCCGAAAGATACGACGGAGATGTGCTGTGGAAAGTAACAGAAGTCAGCGACATGAGGTCGTTGCAGCTTGAGAGAGCATCGATAGCTTCCATCTTGACGAAAGCTGGAGGTGTAATTAGCAGCCACGTTCGCGTGTAATCAGCTTCGTGGAGATCGAGTATATGGGTAAAAGTGTCGTCCTTGCTGAACGCCTGAAGAGTGGCTTCATCAATTTCAAAAAGAACAGAAAGTATTTCCCGCAAGTGCCTTCTTGAATACTGGTAGCATGCCTTCTGCTTGCCAAGTCGTAGAGAAGTTGTCGCTAAGCGGGAAGGCGCACCTGCTCAGCCGAAACAAACGTGCACAAGCGTCTCACGCAGAGACGAGCCGGGTTGCGGCAGGTTTCTTTGTCCTCGGCGCCAGACAACAACGTTGTGTTAATTGTCTCGAAGAAAGCTTGCATTGTTCCGAGACACGTGCTTGAAACGTCCATTGGTAACGGTGTGATGTGCTGCAAACTTGTAGAGTGGCCTCGTGCAGCAAGATGGAATGAGACAATAAGCACTGGAAGATGACACGTCCAGATCATGAGCATTCGAAGTTTTTCATGACTCAGTTCGTTATTAGGGAGCGCGTTGTCTCAGCAGTTTTGGAGACTACCTGCTTGCTGTCAGCCTCTGAAGTAGATCTATGTCTATTCGTCACTCTCTAGAGTCTTTCAGCACATGAAACGATAAGTCGATTGCATCCTAAGCAAAAGTAGAAAGTTACGCAGAAGCATACAAGTAAGGCGACAAGCTCGCCTCATGATAGGCGTCGCTAGACATGTACGCAGAGAGCTCAGCGCAATATACTCAGAAAGTGCTGCCAAATTGAAATGATAGACCAAGCAGTATTGACCCGTTTGAGTGTTTGAATGCAAGTATCAGTTCATGATAGCAGCGTGTGTTTAAGTTTTTCTGTAGCAACCCCAAATAAACGATTGTGAGAACCATGTCTACTCTAGCGGACAAAGAAAAGAACACATCCAGTGTGTGCAAGCAAGAGAATCGCCTCAACAATCTCCCGAAGCGCAATCTCCAATCGCAATCCCATCATCGCCTTCTCGACCCGCACTCTCCAGCTGCACTTTCGTCCCCTCACCCTCCAACCACTCTTCACCACCACTCCCTCAAACAGCAGGCACATTCACTCCGTAACATCCATTGGGCAACTCCTTGTACCCCTCGCTCTTCATCTTCCAATCAACCTCATTGACTCTCCACCACTGCGCCGGAGTCAACACCCTCGTATCCATCCACCACTCCCACAACGGCGACCACCTAGCACCGACTCTAAGAACACCCGAAGCAGGAGAGAAGTGAGAAAGAGTCTGACCATCTCTCACGAAAGTGTTCGTGACCTTCTTGAGCGCCGCAGTCTTCGGTCTGCCCTGAGGATCGGTGTCGGCAGCTCGGATCTCGCGTGCCAAGTCGGTCAGCCACTGCGGGATTGGGCGAGCGCCGACGTAGGGGGTCATGTCTCGATGAAGAGAGACTTGCCTAGTGGTGGGAGGGGCATCGGCAGCAGCTTGAGGAGCCGCGGCATTGGAGGTGCTTGCCGAAGGAAGTCCAGCAATAGCAGAGGCTTGAGTTTGGATCGAGCTCAATGAGTTAGATGGACCAGGTGTGGCGGTGTCTTGGAGCGGTGTAGTGTTTGACACGCTGGCAGGAAGAGGCTCAGGAGACGCGGATGCTGGAGGAGATGCGTCGACTTGAGAAGATGCAGCGGCACCAGGAGATATAGCGCGATCAGGAGACGCAGCGGCTTCAGGAGATGCAACAGCTTCAGAAGATCCAGCGGCTCCAGGAGATGCAGCGGCACGAGGACGTGCGAAAGCTGACGAAGATGTGAAGAACTCCATAGGAGTTGCGAAGAGTGCTTTCGGAGCTGCGGAAGCTTGAGGTTCTGCTGGGACTCGAGTGGCAATTGGGGGAGTAGAAGGGCCAGGCATACCCGTTCTCAGATTGCCCTGAGCCGACAGCCACACTTGTGGTTCCTCAGTGGCTAGCTTGGCCTTCTTGCGACGGCGCTCGATGTCGAAGCCCGCATCAGGTTCGAGTCTAGTGGAGTCTTGCGTAGAGGTGGCAAACGCCGAGTCTTGCCTACGCTTTTGCTCACCCTTCATGCTCGGTGGCTCGAGAGCAGTGAAGTCGTCGACGCCCATGCCGATGTCTTCGTCACCAGGCGTCTGGCTGGGCTCTCGAGTTTCTGAAACTGGAGCACTGGAGTTCGTCGACGATTGTGGATGGAAGAAGTTGCTAGGTCCAGCTACTGCTGGGGTTGTAGCACGAGCAGAAGTCGGCAGTCGGAGCTGAAAGCCGTTTCTGGGTCCGGGCGCCGCTGAATTGGGAGCGCGAGGAACTGTCGGCAATCTTGGAGGAAAGCCGTTGAAGTTTTTTGTCGTGCGAGGATGACCGAAGGGCGCAATAGTGTCCCCACCATCTTCATTTGGCGTTAGAGTGACAAACTCGACTGGCCTGCCGTTGTGACGTTGTGCTTCGCCAGTGGAGATCCCGCGAAGGGAAGCCTCGCGCTGAATCCTCTCGATTCGTTCTCTCGGTGTGAGTCCCATCGTGTTGTCGGTGTGTATGAGCAGTGAGTCAGTTGAAAATGTTGTGGTGCAAGGCCGCCTTGTATTGGTAGTTGGTGAAAGTGCAATGGCTCGAGCAGAACAAAAGAGTTGTTTATGATCGCCAGGTGTGGATCTCAGCAACTCGTTCACTCCGTGGCCCACTCATTGCGGCCAGTGATGCGGCATTGTTGACGGCATGTGCCTGTGCATGTGATCAACGCTGTGCTTGGCGCCAGTGTGAGTGAGTGAGCAACGTTGGCTGTGACTCGAGGCCGTTGGTAGTGGGTGCATGCCTGCGCGCCACTCAAATCTAGGGACTGATCAGATAAGAGCAGTAATGATATGGCATTACATTGCGCTGACAGGACGCAGGGAACGGCGTTACCGACGTTCTAGTCGGCGGCCGAAGGGCGTAGAGCTCCTGTCCCGGTATATCAGCTTGACAGCAGCTAGGCTTTGAGCCCACAACAGGAACTGTACGAACTCGCACTGCACCCAGCTTTTGTGTGAGCATGTTCGATACCGTTCTTTGAGACACCAGAGTGGGGATGTCGGTCGTAATACAATCAAAACTGGAGCATGTACGGCCAGGAAGTAGGAACGAGACAGCAGATGTATTCGAGGGTACTTCCTAGCTCCTGCACAGGTGTTGATACCACTGTATCAGGTTCCAAGCAGTCCATCACCATCCCAGGTTCACAACAGAGAATCATCAAACCAATCTAGGCGTCTTCCAAGTTCACTTTCCCCATCTCCATACCAGTCAAGACCAAACTACTGTGGCGCACCCGGTAGTGGCCTGTCAGCCGGATCCGAGGCCGCTGGACGGTCTGCTGGAGCCGATGGTGTCCTGTCTGGTCTCGTCCTCATCGAGGTCGACGTTGTTCTCACGTGGCGGGCGTGTGGCCGGACGGCACTAGCTCTACCAGGGCCTTGACGGTATGCGTCTTGCGACAGCAAAGTGGGCGGTCGCATCAAGGGATGGTTCGAGGCAATGCTGCCGTCAGGCTGCATCGAAAGAGTGCCTGCACCAGGCCCGCCGTTAAGTGATGCTGGGGCAGCCGGATCACGGGTTGGTGGAGCGGGAGCCGCAGGGGCGACGGTGGGCTGTGCAGTGGCAGTGGCAGCATTGTCGGCGGCAGCTGGCGCAGGAGCAGGAGCGGCTGGCTGTGAGGCCGGTGCAGTCGAATTGTCAATAGCTGGCGCTGCAGCTGAAGCGCTCGCAAGCGTGGCGGGAGCTGTGGGCGCCCGAGTTGGAGGACGGAAGACGCCGGAGTTTGCTTCGGTGCGAGATGCAATTGTCGTTGGATCCTGTTGAGACGCCGCTACTGGTGCTGGCGTCGTGGTGAGCGGATTCGCAAATGTCGCTACTCTTGAGGGCCTAGCTGGAGCAGCTGCCGCGGATCCATCGGCGGGCGCTTTGGACGCGGACGCGGAGGCGCTGCAGATAGTGTCAGTGAGGATAGTAGAAATGAGAGTGGAAAGTTGCATACTCAGTCGCACCACCAGAGCCCGGTGCGGCTTGGAGTGGGCTTCCATGAGCCTGGCCGACTGATCGTGGTTCTCCCTCAAAGGCATCGTAACGTTCCTCGCGACCATTGAGCTGGCCACCCGCTCGCTTGAAGTCATCGAGGGTGACAGTTGGCAGCGAGGAAGTGGAATAGTGTTGTGCTGCGTTGTGGTGGATCTCTCGGACAGGCATGACGACGTGGAAGACGTGGTATTCGAACGTCTGCTTCTGGATGACAGGCTGTGCAAAGCTTAGCATTGATCGGAGAAGCAGTAATGGCGTTCACGTACCTGAATCCTTTCATGCACATGGTGATGAATGTGCTGACCCTCGATCGTGGGCAGCTCTGTCGTTGTCCGCTCGGCTACCACAGACTCAAAGGTGTCCCTGTGCTCCGCATCCACAGCGGCAAGGTGTTTGGTGGTCTCAGCTGGGTCGTCATGCTCAAAGTTGTGCTCGTCAACAGGCTGAACCACAGCGTGATGCTGTTCTTCACGATGCTCTTCAGTCGTGATAGGCTGAACAGACGTGTGGTAATGGTCTTGATGGAACTCTTTGTCGACAGCACGAGTGATGTCCTATGGAAGATGTCAGCAGGGTCATCCGCGTCACGGGAGGAAGCATGAAAACGCACCTGATGTTCCCTTCTCGTAAGGACTTCCTGGGTGACTGCAGGTGCAACAGTTTCATGAACAGTGGTGTCGTGGCGTCCATTGCGAGCCATGAAGGCCTCGACGGCCTTTCTTGCCTCGTCCATTTTGATGTGAGGAGGTCGGAGTACGATGTGTCGGGCTGGTATATGTGCAGGGTATGTGTGCTGGTGAGTAATGCGCGTCCAAGATGGTGAACTTGCTGAGAAGATGAGAAAGGCGATGCGAGAGAAGAGTGCAGAGACTCGGAGGAGAAGAAGAGAAGTAAACAGAGAAAAGAAATGGAAGTCATGCACCTGCCTTTCTCCCAGACAAGGGAGCCACGAGGCCGCGCGTGATTGTTTCTTGCTCCAGCTCGAGAAAGTGCGCCTCGACTGAGAGAAGTCGCACTGGCAGGCTCGCTGTCGCCGTTGAGAACAGGAGCATCACGACTCCACAACAAACAAGCCTCATGGTCCCAGCCCTGTCGTTAACCAGAAATTCCGAGATCCGCGCAATGTCGTCTTGGGCCAAAGAGATCATAGGGAGGCTCTTCCCGGCTAAAGGACGAAGTCGAGCCGCGAGCGATACAACCGCGAGCAAGATCAAGCAGCATGTTTCCGGCAATGGCGAGAGACAGCGCACACGAAGACGCAGCTCTCTGTCGACCGCAACGGCGCTCCTGCAAGACCACTCGCAAAGCAAAGCGAACGAGACCACGACCAGTGCCAGCACGCATCGTCGCATTCACAGCCAGCCAGCGCCAAAAATCGCAAGACTGTGTCATGTCCGCTCGCAAACGCAAGTCAACCCAACAGCAAAGCTGCCAGATCATGTCATGCTTCCTCCGCGTCAAGACGATGAAGGTGAAGAATTCGAGGAGTCGGACACTGACGAGGTGCAACAAGCGACTCGGGATGCGCTGCAGCAGACAGAAGATCCTATCTTACCAGAGCACGATCCGACGATTGAGTGGGAGCCGCCGACCTGGGAGGACCTCTGGAGGGACACGAGCAGGAGCATCAGATCGCATTCCAATACTCAGTTGTCGGCAGTTCTGCGCACGCCCAGAAAAGCAGCAAATCACAGTGGATCCGCAAACAGAAGCAGCAGGCGCGATCGTTCTGTAAGTCGCAAGTCCAGCTTTGAGAATTTGCGCAGCTCCATACGGCCGAAGAGGGAGTCGTCTAATTCTGGTCACGGCGCAATATTGAGGAGCCCGGACGTCCCTTCTCGTCAGCAGAATGTAAGTCGCAGCAAATCCCGTGCGCGCTTTCTCTGCCTGATATACTGACATCCAACTAGGTGACAAAGGCCAGCCTCGACAAGAAGCTGCCTGGGATTCCTCACCATGCGCCTCCCGGACAGCTCCCGAGAAGCTACTTGGAAGAGAATGCTGCTCGTAATGCTAGAATCATCAAATCGCTGCAAGACGATGGCATTCTCAACCTGAAGGACAGCGAAGAAACTCACACCGCGGTGATCTGGTCTCCGGCGGTCACGCATGAGAAGCATGTCGTCCAGCCCATCGAGATTGTCCAGCGTGCAGTATCCCGAGACGTGCACAATCATCACCACGTGCACCGCGTGTTGCCGGTGATCGATCTCGAAGTGCTTCCAGCACGTCACTTCGTCCCGGATGGGCGTGGAGGATATCTCGAGATCACGGAAGAGGAAATACCAGGTGGGAAGCCTTCTGGGCTCGATAATCTGATCACTGAAGCTGTATCAAAGGCCAGCCCGCGACAGGGTGCAGTGGTTCCCAATGTTGCGAGCCCAACCCGCAGGGATGGAAGCAGCTCCAATGGCACAACGGTCGTGAACCAAATGCATCGACCTTGGCTGCACTCTTCAGGCGTTGCCTCATCCACTACACAGTCGCAGCCCTTTCCACAATACCACGAGGCATGGCCCATGGAAAGAAGGGCCACGCCTTCGCACGCCTCAAAGGACGCACCGCACGCCGTCAGTCTAGACCGAAACGAAAGCCACAACGTCGCCGGAACTCCCATGTCTCATCAGCATTTCCGATATCTTACCCCCAATGGCTTGCCATCTTGGACAGCGATCAACAGTTCCCCGGAGTCGCAGATCAAGCCCTCTCCAGCTCCGGCTCCGCGTCAAAACGTGGCTGCTGCATCTGCATCCGAGAAAGGGAACCGCAATGCACCTGCACAACAGCCGATCCACACAATTCTTCCGCTTTATGTGGCGTATGGGGGCTCGAACGTGGTTCCGTGATACATTTGCATGATTGGAGGCGTCTTTCTTAGCGAGGTGGTGGCGAATGGGTTGGAATAGGTGTCGGAGCGTGTTGGATCATGTCTTTGTGGGTTTTGCTTCTGCTGCTTTTGCTCTGTATGTTAGATGAGATGCAGCAAGATATTTCGTCATTCCTTATCGACGCGTTGATCTTTGTTCACGACGCGTTTTGTCATAGTTTCAGTGAGGTGTGTGAAGACGCGGAAGTGGGCACTGAATTTGAGATGTGGAGCTGTCTCACAGGGTCAGGCCGCCGGGTTTGGGTCTGAATTGTGAGACTACAGCATGGTGGTACCCACGTACTCGAACCATTATTGAGGCACATCAGGCGTCCTTTATTATCTATCTGTATAAAATTCAGAAGGAAAGCCATTACTCATTAACTAATCTCTACAACAATTACTAATTTCCTACTTAAGCTCAAAATGCCCTCCATTCCTCGTACAAGCCGAAACACTCGACGTCGGGCTCACAGTAGTCGTATAAGTCCAAGTCACAGCCATGGTCCTCGTCTTCGTCACAGTCGTATAACCAATCTTGTAAACTGTCTTTGTCTTCGGAGGAAGAGTTGTAGTGATAGTTTGAGTTCCAGATCGCACAGTACATGGTGGATCTGTAATTGTTGCTGTGATGGTCTCGAGTTTTACGTCTGAGATTGTGGAGACGGGTGCTGTGACTGTTGTTGTGGCGTTGATGACTTCGTTGGCTTGGGATGTGATTGTTGGGGCATCGGGGGAGCGTTTTTGGTTTTGGAGAGCGAGGCGGGCTTTGAAGGATTTGTTGGATTCGATTCGTTTGCGGAGGGTGTTCGAGATGGTGATGTCTTCTGAGCGTTTGGCTTTGGCTGGTGCGATTTCCAAGCCTTGTGGGATCGGGATGATGGTTGGTATGATTCGGCATTTTGGATCGTGTTGGCTTGGGCGTGGGGGAATCGTGCATGTTGGCACGACGGTCTTCGTAATTTTGCTTTCAGTCTTGGTCCAAGTGTTGATGGTGCGGGTGAGCCATCTTGTACTTGTGGTGATGACGGCTCCAGGCGTGACCGTGATTGTTCTGGTGGATGCCGGAAGTGTGACAGTTGACTTATTTGGTACTGTTGTCGTAGTCTGAATAGTAGATGTGGCTGGGACTGTGAGTCGAAGAACGATCTTTTCATGGAAATGTGTGCTTACTAGTGATCGTGGTTGAAGGGGTTGTCGTTTGCGTATAAGTCACAGTAGAGGTTGTTGTGATCGTGACAGGCACTCCAACAGTGAGAGTAAAGTCTCGTTGCCACCCAAATGGCGAGCCGTCGCCATTGTTTCCAATCACAATTACCGACCATGAGCCAGAAGTCATTTCGTTCTTGGTGATTGGGCAACTGGACATCTGATTCGTCAAGTCGGGTGTCGTCGGTACGCCAGTGCACTCATATTGCACGCCATGATCGTTGTCAACAAGGAGAACATAGGCTGACGTATCTGGTTCGCATTGCTTGAATTGAGATGCAGTTGTGAAAGGGTCGGTGGATCGTGAATCGATGAAATAGGTGCCATTGTGCTGAAAGTCAATGCCGTAGCTGTAGCAGACACTGTCTTCGTCATATTCAAAGTCGTCATCTGTGGATTGTCTTCTCAATAAGCCTGCTGAAAGGGCTCGCTCGCTTCTGACATCCTGAAATTGTTGAGCGCTAATCTGATTGATGAAGGTGCCTGCCGCGGCAGCAAGAAGAAGAGCCAGCATGATTGAAGGAAGATTTGGTGGACTGGTATGAAGCGAGCAGAATGCGTAGAGCATGTCAGTAGATAAGTACTAAGCGCCTCAACGGCAGCATCGGCACGCCTGCTCATCACCGCCCCAGTGACGCTGGTCTTCGGATGGGGAAGCACTGGCATCGGAATAGCTCGTTATGCTTGGCGAGGGTCAGCCCTATGTGCGGTGGCTCGTGTTTTACCTCACAATGAATCCAGCTGAGAATCCTATGCTCGCACAGCTCGCGTGCTGGCCATGTTTCTGGCGTTCAACACGATGAATCCAGCGATACGGAGTGATCGACACCGGTGAGTCGGGACCTCTCTGTGTCTTGCCAAGAGGGCGTGGCTCGACAATCGTCGCTTCACTGGCGTGATTACACGAGAATGTCACAGAGTGGAGGCACCACAAATAGACAGGATGACTTCCGAACGAGGCAAGTAGCGAAGTTTCTCGCAGACAAGAAATGCGGGCGATTGCATGTTGCATCAACTTGCATGCAGGTATGATTGCAGGAGTCGGGGAAAAGAGAGCCCAATCCCTTAGCGACGTGTGCTCGCAGGCAAGGGAGGGCAGCGCAGCAAGATCGGACCCGCAGGCAGAGCATGCACACATCTTGTTCGGCGATGGATCTTCGCCAGGGACGCCGCGTGAGAGCCGCACTACTGTGGCGATAATGTCCGTGCCGAGTGTGCGAGTGCGAGTGCTGGTCATAGAGCAGGAGCATGGGGCCGGGAGCAGAAGCGCCAGAGCCTCTGATCCACAGGGGGCGGCGGCGGTCTGTGTCGCGTTCGCTGATGCATCTAGCTCCGCTCATCAGAATATGGTGACATGACAATCGTCTTCGACGTGGTCGACAGCACTGCCACCGTGTCAGCATTCGATCTGGTGATATCCCGCCCCGACAGCTCTCGCTGAAGACTAATGCCAAGCACAAGGCCTTTCAATATCTCACTGCATTTCCGGGCAGCATCATGCGCAGTAGCGCCGCATCCTCTAGCGACAAGAGCAAGGGCATGGTTGTGGTGATGAAGAGAAGAAGGATGCGGAACTCCGGACGCAAGTGGTAGCGAAGCTTCACACGACAAAACGCTGGCGAATGGCGGCTCCGGAACACGCCGACGGCGCGGCCCACTTGCCCCAGAATAGACGCCGTGACAGGGGTGCAATTTCCAACGTCACGATATCGTCCTCTACTCTGCTCTACGGAGGAGCACAATCCTCCCCTTGCTTGTCCGCCACGTGCATATTCAGCAGACAATCCTCATTGCCCATTGTTCGCGAGCTGCGCATAATGGGTCACAACGCCGCCCAGCTTCATCCTTGCTGGGCCAGCACGACAACGTGTATAGCGAGAAGCCGAAGCTGGATCCAATGGGAGAGTTCGCAGGGATCAGTGGGCAGTAGAAGACGATGACTTCCCATCTAGGAGAACCGGGTCTTCCGCACGCTCCAAGGTTCATCTACATCTCTTCTTCACGAGATCGACAGCCGCCATAGAGCACATGCGACGTTACACTGCATCTTGCCCGCCGAACGAGCACTCGACCATGATGGCGGCACGGGAACCTTCGATGCAGAGCGGTGTGCATGCACTCCATCCTGCAATATTGGAGCGTGCTCTGGCTCCATCCGACCCATAGAAGCGTGCATCAGCCACGCTCGCAAAGCACCACGTCGGCATGCTCCCGAATGCCAAAGTCTCGTGTTCTAATTCTGATCTGCAAGCATACTTGTGACTGCAACTCAGCTGGCTGGCGCTTCTTGGAAATTCCCCAAAACGGGGTCAGCCAAGCACTACCAAGCATTGGTCGTCTCATTGGCTTTGCAGCCTCGTGCAATTTTCGCAAGGCTGTTGAACCGAGAGCCAAGACGAGGAGCAGATCAGATGTACGACATGAGCTAGTCCATTTCGCCTAGACAGCGGACACCTGCCAGCCCGACGCCTCCGTTCAGCTGAGGGCCGTCTGTGGCGAATGTTCCCGAAGGCGGAGTACCTATCTTGGGATCGTGATAGAAGACATGGCCCTGCTATAAGGACTGCCGTCGTCGACGATGGTTTGCTGATCAGAAGGTGAGACATCTCTTGCTTCATCTCTCATACAATGAGGTTCTCAACTTTCACTTTGCTTGCACAAGCATGCGCTTTCCTTTCACCAACCCTCGCAAATCCTACTCCCGAGCCACTTGAATTCGTGAATGAATTTGGCGCGCTCGAAGCAATACCTCCTCCCGAGGCAGGGTCACTTGCCCGCAGGACACCTCAGACTGGAGGAGATGTAGCGTGCAAAAATGCACCCAACACGAGAGCTTGTTGGTCGACAGGCTTCACCATCGCCACTGATTTCGACGCCAAGTCACCCAATACTGGACGCGACGTTTACTACGATCTGGAAATCACGAACAGAACCGACATGGCTCCTGATGGCTTCAACAGAATAGTGATGGCCATCAATGGACAATATCGTAAGCCTCCCAGAGCGTGCCTACCACGACAAAGCTAACGATAGTAGCTGGTCCAACACTCTATGCAGAGTGGGGTGACCGCATGATCATCAATGTCAAGAACTCACTGGAACATAATGGCACATCCATTCACTGGCACGGACTTCGTCAGCTCAACACCTGTCAGCACGACGGCGTGAATGGCGTGACCGAATGTCCCATTGCTCCTGGACAGACCAAGCAGTACATTATCCGGTGCACGCAACACGGCACTTCATGGTACCACAGCCATTACTCTGCACAGTATGGCGATGGAATCGTTGGTGCCATTGTCATCAATGGACCGGCAACGAGTAACTACGATAGCGACCTTGGTACTTTGACCTTCACAGACTGGTTCTACAAGACTGCATTCGCGACCAATGTCATTGCGCTTCACAGCACACGAGGCCCTCCAACTCCCGATACCGGCCTCATCAACGGCACGATGAAACGCGATGATGGCGGAGGAGCGTACCACGTCACCAAAGTCACCAAAGGAAAACGTTTCCGCCTCCGACTCATCAACACCGGCATCGACAACCACTTCCACATCTCCATCGACCAACACAACTTCACCGTCATTACCTCCGACTTCGTCCCCATAAAACCCTACGTAACCAAATCCGTCTCCCTCCAAATCGGCCAACGCGCCGACATAATCATCAAAGCCGACCAAGCCATCGGAAATTACTGGCTTCGTGCAGACGTAGGCACAGACTGCGGCCGCAACCTCATGGAAGGCAAAATCCTCAGCATAATCCGCTACGACGGAGCGCCCTCTTCAAACCCCACCCAAGCCGTCTCCGAAATCACAAAATCCACAGGCTGCTACGACGAAACCGTGCGTCCCTACGTAAACAACACCGTCCCCTCCTCCGAATTCAACGCCGTACGCCAAAACATCGAACTAGACTTCAACCAAACCACCACCGCCTCCGGCGGCGCTTTGGTCCAATGGCTAATCGACGGCTCCGACATGCGAGTCGACTGGTCTTACCCAACCCTCGGCCAAGTCCTAGACAATAACAACACCTACGCAGACAAACAAAACGTCATCGAAATCGTACAAAAACCAAATCAATGGACTTTTTGGGTAATTCAAACGAAACAAGGGGATTTTGTCAATTTACCGCATCCGATTCATTTACATGGTCATGATTTTTATGTTATGGGGAGTGGAGAGATGGGAACGTGGAATGGAGATGTTAGTCAGTTGAAATTTGATAATCCGCCCAGGAGGGATACGGCGACGTTGCCGAGGGGTGGGTGGTTGATTATTGGGTTTCCGGCGGATAATCCTGGTGAGTTCTTACCTTTTTTTCCAACATTGCTCATCTGAGAATATGATACTGACGTCTTTTGTTCTAGGCATGTGGCTGATGCATTGTCATATTCCATGGCACGTTGGAGCGGGTCTGAGCATGCAGTTCTTGGAAAGGAAAGATGAAGTCAAGGCAGCTCTTGGGAATCTTGGGGATTACGAGAAGACTTGTGATGGGTGGAGGCAATATTGGAATAAGCCTGGCAGGCTGTATGAGATGGACGATTCGGGTTTGTGAGGTTTCGTACGTTGTAGAAAAGTCCAAGCGATTCATTTACTATTACATTCAAAGTCTGCGTGATGACTCTTTCGGTTTCTAATCTATTGTACAAAGTGTGCAATGTGCAATTTTTTCAATGCATTGAATGGAAGTCACGCGCCTCGTGCACAAGCTGCATCTTCGTGATTGCTGCGTTCAGGCCCGGCCAGGGTAGAAGACAGACTTCTGCTGTCATCCTTTGCTCCAAATCGCACGAGATCCGGACAAGCGCAATATGCCTGCATCAGTGATCATGCCGTCGTTCTTCCATGCGGTCTCGTAACTTCGTGTCAAGTTATGCGATGTCAATTCCTTGAAAGACAAGATCCTCTTCCGATATCCCTTCAATCTGAGTCAAGATCAATCACTTCCACCATCTTCGTTTGCTTGCGGGCCTTGGCTTTCTTCACTGGATGAGCATGGGGCAGCTCAGGCTCGGACTTGGGCGTCATGGCTTCGCTCAAAGTGTCCGGAGTGTCTTCGGCAGCCCCAGTAGAAATCAGGCCAGGCGTCGGCTCGTCTGCATCAAGGTACTCTTCGTACTCCTGCTCAATACGCTTGCGCTCACGAGCAATCGCCTTGGCGTCGCCCGGATCTGCTGCCATTCTCTCAACGCAGTGCGGGCATTCGATGAAGTATGCTTGAGCGACTTTTCCGAAGCCACGCATCTCGAACTCTGGCAGCGAGTCGCCAACGAGCTTCATTGTGTCCCAGTCCAAGCAGTCTTCACAGAAGCCGTTCTCACACCAGCGGCAGCGATACACCATGCCTCCAACATCGCTCGTCTTGCCACCGCAATCCCGGCATTGGTGCTGAGGACAGTGAAACTGGAATGTGGACTTCATCTTCGCCTGCCACTCTTTGTCCAGGCATCCAGTGTGATAAGCTCGAGGGCATCCAGAGCAAGTATAGATCTCGCCGCCGTCCCAGCAACACTGGCAGAACTCTTGGTGCTGGATTGGGGGCTTCTTCTCCTTCTTGTACTCTGCCAAGCGAGGATCTTTGCCGGCAAATGTCGGGACTGCTTCCCAGTCGGCGCAATTCAAGGACTCTTTGTTGATCATGAAGCCATCAATCTCGACTGTAGTGTTCTTGCCGGCACGGCGATCAGCGCGGTTCAAATCCGTCGCCTCCTCAATCTTCTTGTCGAGCTCCTTCTGATGCTTCTTGCCTTCGAACACGGCACACTCAACTTTTTCCATTGTGTTCAACCACTGCTGCTCATCAACCTCATCGACTTCACCGCCCATGAGGGCATCGAGGGGCTTGTCCTTGCACTTCTCGAGTGTCGTCGCCCAATCCCATGATAAAAGTTCGTTGACAGGCACCTCAGGCCTCGCAAGTGTTTGTGCGCCGCGACGAAGGAGCGATTGCAAGGATGCGGTATCGAGATGAGGAGCATCATCTTCTGCAGTCGCTCGGTCGCTCGACTCGCGCTTGCGCTTCTTGGCGGAAGAGTTTTTAGAATGAATGTTGCGCATACTCTCGGTGATCTTGGCTGAGAGGTACAACTTCTTTCGGATGCGCCCCATCATTTGTTCCTCAACTGTTCCGGAAGTGCACAGCTTGTAGATTGTCACCTTCTTGGTTTGTCCAATGCGGTGTGCTCTTGCTTCGGCTTGGAGTGTCACTTGGGGATTCCAGTCTTCGTCCAGGAAGACTACGTCGGTGGCAGAGGTGAGGTTGATGCCAAGACCACCTGCTCTCGTCGATAGAAGCATGACTTTGTAGTCACTCTTCATATCGTTGAAGAGTCGGATGCTCAAGTTTCGCTGAGCACGACTCGTGCCCCCGTCGAGGCGCGCAAATCGGAAGGGACCAGTACTGGTGTTGGCGCCTTTGGTAGCGAAGAGCTCCTCGCACAGGTTCAGCACACGCGTGAAGCCAGAAAATATCAAGATTTTCTTGCCTTGCTTGATAGCAAGTTCTTCGATCAACTTGTCAAGGACCAAAAACTTGCTAGAGGCATTCTTGACGTGGTCACCAATGTCGTATTGCAGTGGAGCGGCACCTGGTATGAGGTAGGGGTGATTGCATGCCTTTCGTAGTTGCATCAGGAGGTTCATGAGCTTCTGCCAGGAATTGCTTCGCTTGTCCACGTCTTGGGTTTCCATAGCTTGTTCCATGATAGCCTTTGACTCAGCCCACACACCGGTGGTGTCAATGTCTTCAGCTTTGGTCAGTGCTTCGCCAGCTTGCTCGAGTAGTGCAAGTTGTTCATCTTGTCCCTCCTGTTTCAAGAGCTCCGCTTCCTTGTCTTGTGCGCCCGCAAAAAGATCGGATAGTGTCGCATTGTCGGCGCGAGTAAGCAGTCTCGTGTACCAGAATCGTTGCATGGGCGTCAACGGCAGATATAGGAGAACCTCTTCCTTTGGCGGGAGACCAAGACTGACACCCGGGCTGGTTTTCATGCGGCGGAGCATGATCAGTTCCAGCAGACGGCGGGCGTCATTCATAAAGGACGTCGATACAGTGCCCTTCGTCAAGTCGAATGCTTTGCGGAATGCGTCGCCAGTGTCATCGGTGAAAACTTCAGGGAGCAGCCAGTGGAGCAGAGCCCACGCCTCCTTCAAATTGTTCTGCAATGGTGTCCCTGTTAGCAGCAGACGGTACTCCGCACTGAGACCTTGCAGCGCAGAAGCAATGTCGGACTTGTCGTTCTTGATTTTGTGTCCTTCGTCGAGCACGCAGTAACGCCATACGAAAGCTCGCTTGAACCAGCCCGCCTCTGCGCAGAATGTCTCGTATGTGGTGACGAAAAGGTCGATCCGATCGTCTGCCTCACCGTTGCTGCGCTGCGGCGCCTTGTCGGAGCGCGTCTTGCGAGACATGCAGTCTTTCATGATGCGTTCTCGCTCTGCTTTCGGGCCATGGAATCGTACCACGTTGATGCCGGGTACCCACTTCTTCGATTCTGCGATCCAGGATGACAGTACACTCAATGGGCATACGACAAGGTTGGGACGGTGTTCACCTGTAGTCGGTTTGTTCTCAGTTAGGTATTGGAACAGTGACAACGTTTGGAGCGTCTTTCCCAGGCCCATTTCGTCTCCCAAGATAGCTGACATGCCGTTGTCGAACATGTGAACGAGAAAAGAGAGCCCTTGCAACTGGTATGGCTTCATCGTTGCCTGAACGCCTGCCGGCTGTTCGTGGAGTTCCACATAGTCAACGATGGCTTGGCGTTCTTCATTTTGCGTGCGTGCTAGCTTGGAAATATAGTTGTTCTGAGGCAGAAGTGGCTCAAAATAGTCTGCGTGAGCCAGAAGGAAGGCATCGCGCTTCGGCTTAGTATGAAGAGCAATGTCTTGACGCACGAGATTTCGTGCTGTTGCGCCGTGACCCTTGGCCGGAGCGCTGGTGTTGGTGTCGGACTTGAGCAGGCGATTTGCGCCTCTCTTCTTCTTGTACGATTTCTTCTGCAATGGAGCTGGTACTACGCGGGAGTAGTCCACATTGCCTCTCCTCGACCTGGCCGGCAATGGAAGTTGCTGTGCAGCAGTCGAGCCCCGCGGGACAGCTGAGTCCATGTTAGTACATGCAATTGAGTGGCGGCGGCACACGAACCATGGATCACGTCCTCTGAAGACAACTCGTCTTCGCTCGCATCGCCGTCCATGGCATCGTCCCAGTCGTCCTGTCCCTCAGACTCGAAACTTGAAGTAGCCCGTGGTGAGCTCAGAGGTGAGGAGCTTGGTGATTCAGCGTAGGACACAGCCGTGGCATTCCTAAGTCCATGGCCGCCGACGGAGGCGCGATTCATTGCGCTGATTGAAGTCAATGACTTTCGAGCGCCAAAGATGGAAAGCAATTGTGACAGCCGGTTCGGTGACGGCTTGGTCACGATGGGAATGAGTTTCCGTCGCTTGGGCGGAGGTGTGGTGGCGAAGTCGTCGAGGTCGACGTTACTGTCCATGGCGGGGAGGAGCTATGGAGCTCGTTCTTTCTTTCTGCTTCAATTGTGATTGATGCCGGGCTTTCACGCGGTGGCGTGCCGGACAGGGGTGGTGAGCGTTTGCGAGGAATGCACCTGCCCGCGCCGGCGATATGCAAGAAAGTGCGCCAGTAAACGATGATGATGCAGGCAATGGGCAAAAAACAACTGCATGCGCTTCAGATCAATTGCCAATGGCACGTGTGAGGGTCAGTGATGGGTGTCATGCAACGGCCGCGCTGCACTTTCGACTTCGACGCGCGACGCGTCCGAGCGCGATGATCTGCACAGGGATGTGCTCCGGCTTTCCAAACCCTAAATTTGAGCCTCATGAACCACTTCATTCATCAGCCCTCCCTCCATCCTTGCGACGTCAAAGAAACATGACATAGCACGCGACCTGGACGAGGAGCTCTCTCGGCGCCTCACGAGAGTAGTTGAATGAGATCCTGCCAAGCGATCGATTCGCAATCATGGCGCGCTTCTACCCACTGTATCCCCGACGAAGCGACGGCAAGCTGGAAGTCATCGCCAAAGGCAAGCGGACGGAACTGAATAGGCCGACGGACGACCAGCTCGATCAGAAGCCGGACAAGAATGGCGTTGCAGACTTCTACCGCGAGGTGCAGCCAGAAGAGCAAAAACACGTCGACTGGCGCAGAAAGCTGGGTGGCATGCTAGCGCGAGAGCTTCAGCATCAGGATAAGTCCGGAGCTGGTGAGTATGTGATAGATCAGATGAACGGGCTGGCTATCTCCCGTGCTTATCGCCAGACAGATAACGGCTACATGCTGGTGACGCTGCCAGAGAACTATCGGCTTTACGAGCACGTCAAGAAAACCGAGCGTGATGGACAGACGGAGGTCAAAAATAAGACGCACACTGGTGGACAAAATGACAGACAGGACGCCTACCTGTACGGACATCCTGCCGGACGGAGGAAGCGGTTTCGTAGCCCGAACGATTTCTTCCCACATCTTCTGTGGCTTTGCACCGACGAGAGTGGTGACCCAGACAACTGTTCCTGCAAACTCTGTTCGCCTGAAGACCTGGAAAACGTTGTACCTGGCGCGAAGACCAAGGTAGAGAGACCAGTCAAGCTTGAGACAGAGTCGCTCGCGACAATGACAGCGCAGCTGAGCGCTCAAAGCGCCAGATCCGTTCCTCCGCCGCAGCGTACACCATCAGCACCACCGCCCCGAACTGGACCATCGCCTCTCCCTACGCCCAAGTCCCAGGATCAGGCGCTCGATCTCAAGTACGGCCAATTTCTATACCGTGCGGGTGAACTCGTCTGGTTCTCACGTGGTCCAGCCTGGGGTATTGGCGTGGTGGTCCGCAGGTGGACGAACATGAACACGCTGCTATATGCAGTTCAGCCCCTGTCCTATCCGGGCAACCACCCCCAAGTCTCAGTCAAGCAGGGTCACAACGAACTTCGGCCCTGGTTGGCGTGGAGTGTACCTAGATTCCTCAACGTGGGCCTCAACGATCAACCGAATCCGCCACGCTACGAGAACGCTGATTGGCAAGGTCTTATGCAAAAGAAGTATGGCAACGGAGATCTCGAAGTCGATGGCTCCATAATGGCAGCCAAGATGGTCGATTGCTCCTATACATTATTGGGAAAGAACAACAGCTCCCGTCCGGAGGCGAACGTTGTCGAAACACACTACAACGGTATCTTCCTCGGCGCAGAGAAGATCTGGTGTGGAGAAAGCGTGCGACTCAGCATTGGTTCTGGCACAGATATCCTGGTGCTGACTTCAATTGTCGAGCGCCAACGCGTGTCGCCCACCAACCAACAACTCGTACAGCAAACTGTGCACCTTGTCGGCGATGTCTACTCCTTGGCGACTGTGCAGCACATGAACCCTGCACTGCCGACACCGGCTGACAACAACCCACATCTGCCTGAGAGGATGAAGAAAGATCTGCAAGTCCGCAACGCGCAGTCTATCAAAGTGAAGAGGACTGCAAGTTATTGGAAGCTCATCAGTGCTCAACAACGCGTGGACCTCAACGACATCAAGGGTCGATGGTACGAAGCCTCCATCATCATGCCCATCCTTCACCCACAGCCATGGCACGACACTTTCACGAAGGGCGAAACTCAGGAGGCCTCGCTGTACATGAACAGTCGTGGAGACTGCCTGAATAGCAATCGCAAGGAAAATTTGCCACGTCTGCCGCGCGAGAATAACCGCAAAGAGACGCGTCGCGAAGCCTTTGGCGCGTCTATACCTCCGCAAACCAAAATCGAGGACGGAGTGCAGCCTCCACAGTCAGACAACGTGGATCCGGGGCTTCAGAGCTCTGAGCCCATCGAAATCGATCCGCGCTTCGATACTACTGCAGATGAATCTGGAGACCATGGGGTGGACACAGGCACTTCGGGATTGGAGGAATTTATGGATCTTGACAACATTGGAAACGAGTCCATGTCAGGGTTTGGACAGAATTACGGAGGTCATGATGCTAATAGCAACTTTTTCTGAGCGTGGGATAGAATGCACGGCTGGGGCGAGTCGTTGCAGTGACGGTACAGTATTCTGCAGTGAGCTCACCGCCGCAGATGAAGGCATTGTAGAATAACTGAACAGCCATAGAGTTGTGCTGCATTAGCTAGCGGTGTTGGAATTTGATGAGCATCGGGAAGTGAGATCCGCGGCACAGCATTAAATGACGCAGCGCACCACTCTTTCCACGAGGCACTCGAACGCCCTTTTTGTACCATCTACGCCAGACATGTGCTCCAACTCCACGAACTTCGAACACATTCCAAATCTGTCGTGCATCGTTAACAGCGAACAACAGCGATTCACAAGGGCCAATCAATCTTCGGCAGCTTCATCGCTTGAATCAGGGTCTTCCACACATTGCATGGATCTCTAGACAAGTTTCCCAGCTGCACACTTCCACCCACAGCATTGCCCATCACCACGCCGCGTCATAGCACCAAACCCCCGACAGCAACACCGCCATCACCACCGCTACATACCTACAACCACCGCCATCTCGACAGCTGCGCCCGCAGCATTGCCTGCCTCGGCCACTGCCCTTCTGCAGACCGCCCAGCGTCATCCGGTGCTGTGGCCACCAGTCACGCGCGCACCCAATACAAGCCGCGCTGTCGCCAGACATCACAGAGCTCTCCGCGTACGAAAAGCCATAGAGGGAGTTGTATCTGCTGTTCGTCCAGCTGCGCCAACGTCGACAGCGGCGGCTGGCTTGCGCTCGCGAGCGTCTGCTCGAGCACCCCGCTCGGCGCAGCTCTTTCGATCACGACAACAACACCACGCGTGAGCGAGTCTGCACTCGACTCTTCCGAAAATGGCCACAGTCCGCCGCTATACCCGAGAAGAACTCATTGCTCTGTCGTCCAGCAAGCTTGTTAGTCGGCCCGACAACCTTCCTGCCATCGAGCAGTGGATAGAGTATGTGTACCTCGAGCAAGACGGCAAGAGGGAGAAGCTAAGGATCGCCCATAGTGAACAACCACAACCTGCAAATCACGAGCGCCACAAGAGCAACGATGGCGCGCTCGGCAAGGGACGACAGACGCGAGGAGGGTTGGCTGGAGCTGCAGCGGCTGAGGGCAGTCCGATGGGCGCATTCAGCACCGGTCGCCCTACCTTGACCTCGAGGGGCAGCACGCTGCGGAATGCTAGTGGCGGTGAGTATTGAGCTTTTGGCGCAATGGGCGAGCCCTCTAACGTGCGGCGCAGATGATGTCTCCTTGGGACCTCCGCGGAACATGTTCCCGAGCAGTAGAAATGTCTCGAAGCTCTCCGATTTCCACGACAAGAACGGTACAGATGCCGCGAACAGTGACGAGCCGGACTCTATGCGCAGCCGATTCTTCTCTGATCGTCAGCTCAATCGCCGTGGACCTGAGAAGGATGGGGCGGATACGAAGGATCGATGGAGTGGTGTTCGTGAGAGGAGACAACAAGGAGAGTTTGAAGACGAGAAGCGAAGCTTCGGCAGACACGACAAGGACAACGACGGCGAGCGCCGCAATGGCTATGGTCACAAAGACGATCCGCGCTGGAGCAGAGAGGACAGACCCAATGGCAATCGAACAGGCGGTGGCTGGCGTGAGCGCGAGGCCGCTCGACGCGATCGTGACCATTATGAGAAGGAGCCCGAGTGGATGGATGACCCGGTCGTGAAGAAGGATCAAGAGCTGGGCTTTACCGCACGAACGCAAGACGATTTCGAGGAGTGGAAGAGACAGATGGCCGGCAAACCGAAGGTGGAGAAAGAAGAGGCTGCCATCACAGAGCCTGCAAGCGTACCTGCAGCAGTGGAGGTCAAACCAACTCTTAAGCTTGATGGTTTCGAGGGTGGTCTCTTCGGTGGCTTCGGTGCTGCGGCAGCAATCACCACGCCCGGCACTATCACCCCTTCGGCAGCGACAGCATCTTCTGGCATCAAAGCGCCTGGGAAGGGCAAGACCAGCCGATTTGCTTCCATGTTCAAACCCGCCGAGCCGACGCCACCGCCAGCTCCAGTCGAAGAGCCTCAGCCGCCACCAGCTGCCAATGGATCTAAGACAGCTGAGGACCAGGAAGGCTTTAATCGCGTTCTTGCAATGCTTGGTGGAACTAAGATCAATCAAGCACCATCTGCACCAGAGTCATCACGAGATCTCACTCCATCGTACGCAGAACCCGTCCCGACGTCACCGCCACCTCCGCCGAAGAGCATGACCTCCGGCGGAACTCTGCCAGGAGGGCGAAAGAGCCGATTCACCGATATGTTCGCACAGGACAAGAATCCTGAGCGGTTGCAGTCACCGCAACAAAGCAGTCCGCCTCTACCCGGCGACAGCGTCATGGCCAACTCACACAGCAGTCTTTCAGATGGTCCTAATCAAATACTCAGCAACAAGCAGCCGGAACGACAGCCAAGCCACTCACAGCTGGCTCGAACACAGGCTCCAGAGTCTACGATGTCACCCGAACCCACTGGCATACCCTTCAATGCACTTCGAGAGCAGCAGCCACGCCCAACATCTGGTCGGCCGAGCGATCTTTACAACAGATTCGATCCGCCCTCACGAGGTGCGGCATCGCCTGATAGAAACATACAAGATCTCCTCGCACAGCAACCACGCCACCGGCCACAAACGACCAGCTCTCAAAGCCAAGATCTCCTCAATCTGCTAAAGAACCCCAAGCCGTCTCGCCCGTCATCACAGCAGGCAATCCCGAGCAATGGCGGTATCGATCAGGTCGAGCTGGAGCGATGGCTTCAACAGCAACAGCCATTGCAACCACAAGGACCAATCCAAACCTTCGCACCGAAGCCGCGCGGCCCACAGCAGCCACCGGGTCTGTTCGAGGAGCAGCTGATGAGAAACTATGGACCTGAGCAACAGCGTCACGAGCAAATGCAGCAACTACAAGAACGTCCACAACCTCGCGCACCGCCTGGCTTCTACAACCCGGAACAGGAGGCGATGCTCGCACAGCAACAACGTCAAGCCCATCAGCAGGCTCAACAGCAAGCGGAGCGAGAAGCACAACAAGCCCAACTTCGCCGCCAGCAGCAGTACGCTGAACTAGCCCAACGCCAGCAGATACAGCAGCAACAGCAGCAGCAGCAGCAGCAGCAGCCCCCGCGGCGCATGTCTGGCCATCCTGCACTGCAGCAGATGCACATACCCCAACAGCACAGCCAGCCGGATTTCCATCAACTCACTTCTCCCGTTGGAGGCGGCGCACCTCCGCCTCCAGGCTTCAATCAGATGCCACGCTACCCTCCTGGTTTTGCCAGTGTGAATACGTTCCCGCAGCAGCGTGAGCAGGCGCCACCTGGATTCAATGCTGGACCAATGTCCCCTCCTGGATTCTTCGGAGGACCTCCCAATCTCCCGCCAGGATTTCACGCCCAGCAGATCAGAAGTCCCACCGAAGTGCCCGGACGTCGGCCGTTCGATGAAGCTTTATACGCGCGGCGCTAGAAGCACAGTCTGCCCTCTTGTCCTCGTATGACACATTTTGGTCATTCATTTATCAAGGACAGTCATTTCATCGAGGATCCGCCATTCTGGGATGTCCCTCGAATCGCTTGGTGGTGTTGGGAGGTCAGTCTCATCGCAGAAGACGGTGAGCCAGTCGTGACAGGGACGATGGAAGCTCACCATACGCGATTCGATGATGGAAAAGCATGCTAGGGAGTGGTAAGACCGAGGCAGTACTGTGTAACTATCATTATGTAGTGTTTATCGTCCTGGATCTGGCGGATCATGAGGACGTAGCACTGGTGAATAAGGTAGCTAGGGATTTGGCATGTAAGACTTTTCCTCTGGCGAGAGCTGTTTCTTGTGCATTTGTTACTTTCCAATAACAACATGCCCACATTACGTTCTCTCGAGAGAATTGGACATACGAAAGCTGGCTACAGAGCATTTTCAATGCTGGATGAAGATTCAATTATGTGGCGACGGCACCGTGGCACGTGTGTGGACTCCGCGCCCTGCAGGGTGCCAGGGTTCGGACAAAGAGTGCTGGAGCCTGGCGGATGTTTCTGCTCATTATTCAGTTTTCCGATGAAGCGGCCGGGGAAGTTTGTTCCATCTTTGGAGCTTGTTAACGCTTTCGTGACTTTAAGAGGTAGGGCTGATCGGGGGCTACATGACTCGTTGCTTGATCATTAGGAAACACGGCTGGGCTCAGTCGTTCGATAGCATAGCTATTTTCCATCTTCAAGTTGGGATTCTCAGCACAGCAAGTTCATGTATGGTGCAGTGTCTCATCAGGCAGGATCATTGCAGTGGCGGGCGGAAAATAGAGGCAGCTTCGATCAATTAAAGTATCGGTGGGTTGGCATTGCGTTTTCTCCCGGTGCTGGAAACTCGTGCAACGACGCGTGTGTCGGGAATGGGAGATGTACGTGCCAGCGCATGTGATTGCATGCAACGTGTTTGACGCAGCAATGAATGCAGAGGTAGGATCGGGGAGGTGCAGTTAATCACGGAGCGTGCCCTAACTAGCTATCGCTGTAGCCCTGCTATGGGTTGATCAGGGCTGGATGAAGTGTGCCGTGATTGAGAAGACGTCATTGGCTAGTTTTATTCTGCCGAGAAAGTGGACATGGGTGATCGAGGGTCGATCGACCGGTCCGCTCAGTGGAGCGGCAAGTTGCGTTTGCAGGTCACAAGAGAAAGGACGAACGGCTCGGTGCAGCATAGCTTTGCAAGAGGAGCAACGGAGTTTCCCGTGTGGTGCATGGAGATTGTTGAAGATTTGTGTTCTGCAAAAGGTAGAAATGGCAGTGGGGAATTCCATATGAAGTTCGCTGGCGCGGTTGTTACATAAGCAGCCCTGACGGGGAACGTGCAAAGCATCGCACTGGCCAAGCGCGTGGTCTTGAATGAGTCGTTTGAACCTCACACCTTGGGCAAACTCCAGCACAGGAAACGACGGACCAGACTGGCACACTTCTGCTCCGCCTGATGTGACCGTTTCTGCCAGCAACGCACGAGAGCCAACGATTACCGACGAGCCATTCACTCGAAACGCGAGCGCGACGCCGAGCTCGCCGGATAGCGGCGTGTAATTAGGGCTGGGGCAGTTAGGGCTCAGGATTGCGGCCGCCACCGAATTGCAGCCAGCCAGGATGCAGTCCGCAGGTGAGTTCGGGAGTAGTGCTGCATCTGCGCGCGCTGCCCTCCCTCGTTCGGGGAGCCAGGCCCATATCATGGCCATGCGCTGCCCTAGTCGCTCGTGCGTGGAGAGGAGAAGACATCCAGCGCTAACTCCCGCCAGCCTATGCCACGTACCCGCACGCACCGGGAATCATGTCCGAGAGGGAGAATAGCAGCAGCAACAGCAGCAGCGTGCCCAGAGACCCCAAGCGGCGGCGAGTGGACGATGCGGCCGCGGCGGAGGGAGCTGCTGGATCCAACGGCGGCGCTGCAGACGCCTACCCTCCGTGGCACGATGCATCCCAGAATCATCACGCAGCCTCGTCATCCGCAGCAGCAGCTCCCGTACCAGCACACCCATTTGCCCCAGCGCAGGACGTTTCGGCGTATGCGGCATCGGGAGCCGAGTACAATCACAGCAACCACCACCCGCCTCCGCCTCCTCCCCAGGGCTTGAGTGAGGGCTCGCACTGGCAGCACGCCGATCCAGCGACTTATCCCGAATTGGCCCAATACTCGCATCAACCCTATTTCTACCAACAACAGACCTCTACCGCTGCCAACGCTGGTCCGTGGCCTGCTACAAGTGACTCGCAGTCCCACGCCGGCCTGCCTTCTGCTCCGACAACCACTCTCTCGAGAGGAGAGTCGTCGGCCTCAACAACGATGCCGTACTTTCCATCGTCTACTGCCGGAACTGCTGCCGCGATATCCGAAGCCCTCGATGCCTCTACACTGAACTACTCGGAAGGAGGCAATGCTGCCCAGTATCAGGCATACGGTTCATTAGCTCGTCCATTTTCGTGACATCCTGCTGACTATGACAGGCGCCGCTGGCTCTGGTGCACTGCACAGAGATTCATCGTCCTTCTACTTCGACGACGCTGGCATGCATTTGAAGATCCAAAGTCTACCCATTCTCGACAATCTGGCCACTCAACTCATACATACCATCTCGAAAGCAAGCTATCCACAAATACAAGACATGATGCGGAGCGACGGCTCCGAGGACGGCCAAGCATATCGGACGCTGAAGAACCTGTTCGATCAAACCCGAAAAGTATACAGTCGCGAGACACCCTTCATCGATGCCATTGCAATACAAATGTTCCAGCCCACGCAACAAGAGATCATCCGCAAAGCCAACATCGCAACCTTCATTTCGAGCATACTAGGAGCACACGATGTCAGCTTCTTCCACCTGAACGAATTATTCATGGAGACATTTGTGCCGCTTGGTCACCGCCTGTTGAAATGGCAGGGAGCGATATACCTTGAGCTCAAGACTCAAACATTTATATCTGCCCTTATGAATAGTGATGGAAACCCCGAAGAGATGCTCGAAGAACTCTTCCCGCCAGACCTCGACGCCCAGATCTTAACACGGCATCCCGATGCACCAAGTCTATCTCCCAGTGAGCAGGACTTCATCGATCGAAGTCGAGCTCGCAAGAGCTATCTTCTCGCTGAACCGAGGACGGAGGAGAATCTGCGAGAACTGCCCAAGAAATATCAATGGGGTGATTTTGTGCGGGAATTCGCGTCATGCATTACGAAGAACGTCGACGGCATCATGAACGTACCCGCTCGTTCTCAAGCCACTGCAAATTCCAAAGGCGCAAATGCAGAGATCAATGGCCAAGCCGGGAGTGCCGCCAATTCCGCACTCGCCGCTGTACAAGGTCTCGCAGTCAACGGCAAAGCTGGCGATGGCGCTGGAGGAAAGAAAGGTGCAACTGCTGCCTCAACAGTCCGCCAACCCTGGACAAAACCAGAGGAAGACGCTCTGCTTTCTGGCCTGGAGCGCGTCAATGGTCCCCACTGGTCACAAATCCTCGCATTGTACGGGAGAGGTGGTTCAGTCAGCGAAGTTCTCAAAGACAGGAATCAAGTGCAACTTAAAGACAAAGCTCGGAATTTGAAGTTGTGGTACCTGAAAACTGGCAAAGAAGTTCCACCTGCTTTGCGCGGGGTCACTGGCGAGTTACGGAAACGTGGTGGTGCTAGAGCGAGAGCTGCACTTGGCATCACCGATGATGATCAAGCTGCTGGCGGCGGTGGCCCCGATGAAGATGTGGAGATGAATGAGGGCGAAGCTGATCCTGAAAAATCTGGTAGCGGGAAAAAGAAAAAGGCAAAGAAGTGACGGAGCACATTGTCCCAGTCATGAAAGTCAACGAGATCAAGGTACCCGACGTCCTGTAACGAAGCATTGGCCAGGGCACAGGAAAGATACGCGCGTGCCGCGGATACTACTGTACCAAAAGCTCATTCGCCAAGGAGAAGGTTTCATGCGATGCAGCCTGGAAAACACCTTCCTGTATTAGCCCTGAGGGCTTTGTGGAGGGCTACAGAAATCCTTTTGATCGGATCTGGAATCTGGAGGTGAGGTTGATTGTATCCACTCAAAACTCTATTGAGGAGGTAGGGCTTCGTTGCCCTAAACATCCGGTGGGGCTGAAGCATATTACCTCCTCCGGGAAGAGGGGAGGGCAGGGATCTTTGTCACGACACAAGTGACTGGCGTATGGAGGTATACTGTACCAATTGTGTGAAGTCAATTTAGATTGATGGATGTATGTGATATACAATGTAATAAGATATACGAGAGCTGATTGCTTGTGTCCGGTCCAGTCTGTCTCATCACTTCCTCGCCGTCGGATTCCAACTCGAATACCGAATCATCTGCCTCGCATGTCCATACAATCCCATAGTAGCCATGAGTACCAAGTATGGGACATAAATGATACAAAACACCACCATATCCCACCAACTCGTAAACTCCGATCGGACTTTCTCTGTGAAATACAATGTGTAAATCAAAGCAATAATCGTCGCGAACAAGAACCACTCTGCCATCGGATACCGGAAAAACAGCAATTTGACCAGTTCCGCAACGTTGGATGGCCAGCCGACGATGATGAAACTGAGTAAGAGGCAGGTATGTATCGTGACGAGATAATAGCTGATTTCTCGAACGGCGAGCAAAGAAACGATACCATATCGTTCATCGAAATCTCTTTTCTTCCCATCCGGAGGATTCGTCCAAGCCAGCGACTTATGTTTCCAACTCGCCTGCGTCCATCCTTGAGCCCATCGTAATCGTTGCTTCCAAAAAGCTTGAAAAGTATTAGGAGCCATCTCAAACGAACAAACATTCATATCATGCACAGCTTTTTTCCCCTTTCCATAAGCTCGCAGCGCAGAATCAATATCTTCCGTCAACATATCCCCGTGCATTTTATGTTCTCGGAGAAGAGGAGCTTTCCAGTATCCGTTGCTACCGCAAAAGAGTCCGAATCCGAACATTCGGCTTCGGCCGGGATGGGATATGGCGTAGATTTTATCGAATTCGATGGCGATCATGCGTGCCCAGAAGGATTCGGAGGTGTTGTAGACTATGCAGCGGCCTTGGACGATGTCGACAGACGAGTCGGAGAGGAAGCGTTCGGCGGCCCAGCGGGGGTTGTGGGGGTGAGGGCAGTGGTCGCTGTCGAAGATTCCGATGATTTGGGCGGTGGAGCGGAGAGAGAAGAAGTAGTTCAAGTTGTCGGCTTTGGATTTGGAGCCGGGGACTTTGATGACTTTGAGGTTTTTGTACATGGTGGGGAGTTGAGCGAGTTCGGTTTCGAGGGGTTCGATGGGTTTGGGGGTGTTGTAGACGAGGTTGATGCGGAGCTTTTCTTTGGGGTAGAGGAGCTCTTCGCAGGCGTAGAGGACTTGGTTGCGGATGATTTCTTGTTCGTTGGGGAGGTATGCGACGATGACGATGTCGATTGTGGGGAGATCTTTGACTGTTCCGTTGAGGTCGCTGGGGAAGAGGCCGCTTTCTTCTACTGCGATGGCGGCTTTGCGCGCGTCTCGCACCGGTGTCAGGCCGAGGAATGATTCTACTACGCAGCATGCTGCAATGTAGAAATTCGCTGACATGTAGAAGAAGTAGAAGACCTTGATTGCTGCTTCATTGCAGAAGCAGAAGATGGCTGTTGTGACTATGAAATATGTAGAGACCAAGAAGAAAGGTGTAGTGTCCAGTAGCCAGTCCGAGAATGCCAGCGTTCCTGCTCGGATCTTGTTCGCTACGGTTGTGGTGGCAGCTGAGATGATTGATTTGGCCGATGTTTTCGAGGCTTGCGACTGCGAGCGGGCAGCATCGTGCTGGCTCACTGGTAGGACGTTCTGGAACGAATGCATCGTTGTTCCTGTTCAAGATCTGCACGCTGTTATGAGATGTGTTGGGACCAGGTGATGAGGGATGCTGCCAGCAGCACCGCGCCAGGCGATTGAGGACGGAGAGATGAGAGATAGGTGAGGTGAGAGTGAATAGCAGTACCTGCATGCATATGCGTCAAAGCGAAATGCTACATCGCCGGATCAACTGGGATATCAATCGTGTCAATTAGGATGACGATCCAGTCGCATGGCTCATCGCACGACAGGTTCGGCATGTTCATCATTGTCTAGATGCACCAAGATCGTCCATGCTGCCCGCCCTCGACTCCGCATCGGCCTCGAGGCTCGATACTGAGCTGGCACCATCGACACAGGCTGAGCCGAGTAGTGGAGGAGGTGAGGTCAGGCGCATCCTTCCAGTGGGTCTTGAGGCTGCAGAAGGAACGTGGCGGCGCAGGTACACACTTGTTTTGCGATGGTTTGGGCGGTTTGAGACACTTCTGCCGTGTTGACGCGAGAATGAAGGACGGAGACGGGACGTTGTCGAGAGGAAGCAGCAAAACGCGTCGTTTCGGCCTCAGGCTGCAGGCCGCTTGACGACCATCTCAACTTGGACTTCAACTCGCTTTTGCATGCACGCCCAGTCCATCAACATCATCAGAAGGCCGTCGGATCAAGAAGCATCTACGAGAGTCTGAATCTCTTCCCACAGACTCCTTCGAGCGCCAATGTACCATCCTCGCAAGCCGCAACGAACTCATGTTGTTTCAAGTCATACCCGGTAGCTTCAATGAAGCGTACCAAACTTCGCCCAAAACCACGTCCATTCTGTCATCATTATTTTCCGCAGACGTGACATTTGTCTCACCACGATCGAAGCTTGCCAGCGAGTACTGGACTCCGCAGACCATGTCGACCACAATCGGACCTCGCGTACCCGGGCATAGCCTCAGCGCGTGACAGCGACTTGGCAGAGGCTGGAATTCCGCGAGACATGCTAGACGCACGGATCGATGGCCCACATGCTCGTGAGCAGCATCCCGCGATCAGTCTGTTGAGCTGCAATGCTCAGCCTGCCATACGCGAAGTTTGCATCTAGAACTCGTGGCGGGCTTCCTCTCCCACAGGACGATCCAGCGACTCCCAGTGGCCACAGGTCGACGGCCCAACTCCTCTGCTGAAGCATTCAAATCATATGTCGAAGGCGCTAATCCTTGCTTACGCCGATGCCCATGGCACTTGACGACACCAGAACGAGTCCCTCGAGAATGGCGACAGCAGAGACAACAGCCAAAATGGCGCCAAGTGATTCCACCAAATTCGAAGAAAATCTCGACCACAATACCACAAGCATGGAGAAGTCTTCCGGCAGCAGAGATCGGTCTTCGTCGAATTCTTTCAGCGCAGGTGACGACTCTGCTGACGTTCCAGCTCTACGTAAAACTGGCGCTGCCGGTATCATCCAGGATGTCTTCGCCGTTGATCGATCAAAGCATCACGTTTATATCACTGGCCTTCGCGGAGTACTGGTCATTCAGAGCTTCATGTGGACATTCTTCCAGACATTCATACCAACTCTGGTCTCGAGAGATACGCCTGGTCCGGTCTATCAGGATCTATTGAGAGAAATCCTCAGTGTGCCTTTATGGAATCAGAGCCTCGTATACAACTTCTTCATCATTCTTTCCATGAGAACTATAGCTGTGTCATTTCTGACGAACCCTACGGGACAGTCATACGCTGCAACTATCATTCGCCGCAATGTGAGAATGGTAGTCATCTTGTGTGCCGGATCTGGACTGGCGACTCTCATCTTCTCTCGCATAGGAGTGGAATATATCAACGAGTTCAAGCAGAAGCTACCAAACGAATCTATCGTGACACCGACGACGGTTTACGATGGTGGAGCCGCATTCAATTCGCTGTTCAACCTCTTTTGGTTGACCTACGATCACTACAAACAGGCAGGCAATATGTTCTGGCCCACGGCAACACTTTGGGTTCCTTCCATCATCTACTTCCAGGTAGACAACTCCATTCACATCCACAGAGCATCATGGCTAACGAACTTTAGTCATATACTGTCTACTTTTTAATGGTCATTCTGCCCTTCGCGCGACCAAAATGGCACATTTCCGGCCTAGGCCTTTTCGCCTTGGGTTCTTTCTGGATGGGTTACTGGGGCTGGTACTCGGTGACGGGACTGATCTTCGCTGACCTGGCAATCAATGCAACACTGAAGGTAGAGTTGAAAGCAGGCCTGAAAGTCCGCGACGACTGGAGAATACCTTACGCAGCTATTGCTCCAATGCTTTTCGCAATCGGAATCGCTTTCAAGTATGCATTTATCGTGCGGCCGCAGTACATGGACAAGCTATTGGTGCTGCATCCATACTTGGACATCTCCACCAGATACTCGCCTAGCACGACCGTTGAGGCTGGGCCGTATGCTCGACTGGACGACTGGTTTGTCATCACCGGTATTCTGCTCGCACTTGAGCTTTTCGAGAATGCGCAGTACTACCTTTCATTCAAGCCACTGGTGTACTTGGGAGAGAGATCATTCAGTATGTACCTTCCTCGTGATTTCAGCGGCTTCGCATCTTGCTAATACTGGCACATAGGCATTTTCGTCGCGCAGTGCATATTCTTCTGGACAGGAGGGATAAAGCTTTGGCTGGTCCTCCACGACGAGAGAGGCCTCTCTACAGCAAGTGCCAATGGCGTGGTCTTCCTTGTTGGCTTCCTGGCTGTGTCTGTATTTGCAGAAGTGTTCTTCCGACTGATCGATGCACCTTCAATCTGGTTGGCCAAGAAGACTTACACATGGCTAGTGGATTGATCTGTAAAATGTGTTCCGCTGGTTGGAATCAGGCGGCACGGCAGGCGTTGTGTTGCCAGCTGAATGTGCATCAAATTTTACATCAATATTTCAATCGCCCACAATCGAAATCAAACTTTCGCCACTGCCCTTGTTGACACTTGACATTCTGTTCTCACCACCAACATGCGTTGTACCTTGCAGCTGCGGCCACGTCGTCGCCCTGCTTCTTATACTTGGACCTGCATTGGCCTGCTGTGTTCCTGCATTTGTCGCTGCAGGGGCGTCAAATGGCTGGCCATATGCTGCCTTCCCACGCGTCTTCTCCAGCTGACCACAATCTCCCTCACCCGCGACTTCAACACCGAGAATCTGCTCTATGCATCAGCAAGGTCCTCACACAGCACACCGTATCCGTGAAAATCGATCGACATCAGCGACCTGTCATGTGCCGCGTTGCCACTCTGGTACCCGCAGATTGAAGATAATACATCACGTCACGCCTGAAACACATCAGCCTGCCAACTGAGTATCGTGAGGCTGTGAAGCAACGACAGGAAGGATAGACTTCAGACACTTCGCTAGTCTATGATCCAGTCAGTATGAGCTCAAGCGGGACATAGGCGGCCTCAATATTGGACGAGTTCCTGGTCGGATGATTACTGCTGGCGCAACTGAGACATACGCCAACGATGTCTCTGGCACCACCATAATTCAAATGCCACGAGCACGAAGTGATGGTTACGGTCTCAGTCCCGCGAAACAGACTGTTCCTGCGCTAGCCTGATGCTCTGAGCTCAGTACCTCGATCGTGCTATGCCATATGGCTGGCATTGGCGAGGTTGGCCTTCCCCACATCGTTGAAGAATGATACTCGGATCCTGCGTCTGCTCGCCGTTTTGCCTATTCCGAGAAGCATCATCATCATCTGGACAGCTGTGGCTTACTGTCACCTGGTTGCCACGAGTGGATGCTGGGAAACTGCATGGGACCCAGATCCTCGTCTCAGCGTTCTGAAGAAACGTTACTCCTTGCTCATAATCTTTCTTTTGTCCCTCTATATCGTCACGTGTGGCGAACGGCCAGCAACGATCAGTATGCTGACCACTCTAGCAATTCTCTTCTTCTCACAGGTGGTCAGCAGCAGCGCGCAAAACGTCACATCATCGAGCGATTGCTCTTGCGGATTTCGGGACCCAAGGACGCAGGAAGTCTTCACCGAGTCGATTATACTGTACTTCAACGAAACACAGTCTGTCGATCAGCATGTGTTCGAAGTGCGCAGCTTTCGTAACAAAAACCAGCGAGGATGGAATACCATATTCCCGCAAGGCGCAAGTCCAGTCAATATTCAATTTGGCAAGAATGCAACGTGGGAATGGCAGGAGGATTTGAACACAACAACACCGAGCATGCAAATGATTCTGGATCCTCCCCTTCGATACGATCACCTTTCAGTTGGAGCCGAGCTTCGTTCCATGCGTCGAGACATTCAGTATGGCACTTTTCGCAGCGAGATGCGATCCGCGCAGCCGTGGGCTGGAGGCAGTGCAATGTCGATGTACGTCAAGTACAACAGCTCACAGGATGTGGAGCTCGATCTACTCAGCATGAACAATGCCAGCCTTGCTCGGGTCATGCAGACTGTAAATGGCGAATATCCATCATATGGCCTCGCGGTCAACTACACCGACATCGAAAACGGTACTGCACCTGGCTTCCCTCCACGATCGCCGTGGGACTTCATGGAGCTGCAATTCGATTGGAACGAGACAGTTGTGGACTTCTGGATCAACGGAAATAATTCTCGACATATCACAAAAGATGACAGAGCTATACCAGAGACACCTGGCACTTTCTACTTCAGCCACTGGTCAACTGGCGATCGAAACTATATGCAAGGACCACCACTGAATGGCTCCTATGGCAGCGTGAGATGGATCCGTGCCTTCTTCAACAGCTCATTGATGACAGGTTCCGATCATAGCGCCTACGACAAGAGATGTAGTACTGCAAGACAATGCTCAATTGACGATATCTCTCTGCGCGGCTCAACAGAGTATTCTCGTGCCGCTACACGTCCATGGAAGGCAACACTACGACAGCGCGGGCTGCGTGACGCAGCTGGATTCGTTGCCGCCGCTTTCAGCTTCTTCGGTGCTGCAGCCATACTGAATGCACTGATTCGACGCGGGCCTTGGTACAAGCTGAAGAAAGTCGAGATCCCAGGCACGAAGCGACACTCCACGAATGCACTGAGAAGGTCTCTGCGAGACTCGCTCGGCTCCAACATGGGTATGGCATTTCCACGCCCGCTTTCGACTCAGGCTCCGTACATGACCTTGGGCAGTGCCACCGCATCTGGATTCGAGACACCAGCACCGGGCTACACCTCTCGAGGCGAGAACCACGTACCATACCCATTTCTATACTCTTCCCAAGGCGACTCTGGGTCCGCGACACCGCTTCCTGCATATGATTCAGGACAGGGAATGCTTACACCAGCTCGGAGTGTTAGATCTGCGAATGGTCGCTGGATGCCTGGCCACTCTCGAAGCTCCTCTAGTCCACTTCCACGAGCTCAGGATTCGCGTGGAACGCCTGACAGTGTATTGCTTCCTGCATCGTCGGAACATCCTGCAGTCTCTCTTTTCGCCGATCCTTTGCGAGAAGATGAGGCTGAAGATGACTTTGACTCACGTTCGAGGGCGTCTTCCGATCTTGTTGGTGCCAGTGACACCCGCAGAAGCTCGATTGGTTCTTCCTCCGGCAGCCCTCGAGAACAAGCCTTTCGTCAGCTCACTGGAGAAGTAAGTCCGTACCACGATGACGACGAGGATCGTGATGAGATTCGCCCGCTCAGCCCAGTCAGAGGCTTCAGCCTTTGGCCTCCGCCACCTCGTGGCTGGGCTGAAGACGGCCATATGACCGGAGACAGCAAGCGCATGAGCTTCATGGATCTCGATGATGCTATTCCAAAACGCGCGAGTCATAAGAGTCTTCGTAGTATCAGAAGTCACAAAAGTCTCAAGGAGAAGTTCCCCTCGGTTGAAGTGCCAGAGGCACCCAATGACATTTCCATGGGGAAGATCATGAACGAGAAGACTGGTGTGCCCGATGCTCTCACTGGAGCTGCGACGGCCGAGCCTGTCAAAGAGCAGCTTCCGCAGGCACCAAAGGTCCCGCAGACTCAACAGCGCATCGACTATCTGGCCGGCCTCGTCGCTATCTCGTGCATCATGGTCACCGTGCGGCATTTTGCACTTACTTTCTGGCCTTATATCGTTGAAGCTCAAGGTTCCACGATGCACTTCGCAGCTGACAGGACATTGTCGTACATTTTCGGCCCCTACATTCTCACTCCTCTGTGGATTGGGCCTTTCTTCGTCACCTCTTGTCGCTTTCTGGCTCAACGATACCTCAAGACTGGCAAATTTGAAGACATTGCGAACAAGATGTTGCTTCGTGCACCACGAATGTTGATTCCAGTCTTCATCTTCATGACTCTGACATACTTCCTCTTATCTCTGGGCTTGACCGGACGACTGGAATGGCTTCCTAGTGTCAGTTACAGCGTCTGGCCATATGTCGTGCCGCAAGGCAACTTTGGCATCTTCCTCAACCAGCTGGTGGAGCTGAGCTACATCATCCCAAACAACCCACCTGAAGTAATCAACAATTACTGCGTCGGTGTCCTATGGACTATCCCCGTTCAGCTTCAATTCTCTTTCGTGGTTCTCCTAGCAACAGTCCTGATCAAAGACATCAAGAAACCATGGAAGCGCATGTCGTTCTACATTTTCAGCATCGCCATGGGCTGGTATGGATCAAGCTGGTCTGCATGTCATTGGCTTGGTCTGATGCTCGCTGATGTGGACATCACTTACGACTGGAGACGTAAAATCCAAGCTCGCGCCTGGGTACTCTACCCAACTTTGATATTCGCGACCATCCTTACACTCGCCACGCCACTGGTACTGCTTTTCAACTCTGCGTTCTACTACTTTTCTTTCATGTCATGGGATAACGCGATACATCCGGAAACTACGACTGGCAGGCCGGTATATCAGACAATACCTTCGATCTGGTATGCATATCCGGAATACTTCGCGCCGACGTTTGCGCATCTTTCCTTTAGTCTCGGATTACAGCTTATTGTTGAGCTTTCTGTTTGGGTTCAGAAGGCTTTGAGTATCAAGCTGGTGACCTTCTTCCACCCGCACATCATGACATTGTACTGTAAGTGACGGCATATCTCTGAGTCGTGAAGCTATACTAACTGCGATCAGTGCTGCACGGCTTCATCTTCTGGAGTCTTGGTGCATACGTTGCTGTCTCTATGAGTGATCTGGGTCTCCCTTACTGGGCGATCCTATTGATCACAGCAGCAGTGTGCTATGCTTGTTTACTGCTTGTGACAATTGTCATTACGCCTTTGATTGAGTTTGCGACAAAAGGAGCAACCAAGAACATCTGGCGTTGGGCTACAGAAGAGCCAGTCCCTCACAGAAAGACGACTGCGCCTTTCAACAAGGAACTCATCATGGGTAGAGCACCTGCAGAAGGCGAGCCGGACGTCATTCAAGCAAGACGGCCGTCAGCCCGCTCAATAGCATGACAGATCTGTTGTTGAGCGAAGGAGAATACATTTAGTGTGATTTGACTTGAAGCGTCGTCTTGCACATAAGCCGTACATCTGTGGTAGCATTGCAAAAATAGCACACCCAAACAATTGCTTGTTCCATCAATCAACTCCGTCTCATCAATACCCATCCTTCCCCTCAACAACTCCATACGCACCACCACCTTTTCCAAACATCTCCCCCAACCCATCCGCAATATCTCCCGGCCTCTCCCACCCCGCAAAATGTCCTCCCTTCTCATATAACTTCTGAAAAACAATCGGCCCCATCCCAGATCTCCAACTCTGCGGCATATTCGCAATCTCGACCGGAAAATCCGCAATTCCCAACGGAACATTAATATAACTCTGCACAACAGGCAATGGAACTTCTTTCATATCGTGCGTAGCTTCATAGTATAAGAATGAAGCAGCGTCCGGGCCGGCGCGGGAGAAAACGTAAATGGAAAGCCAGAGACAGACTTCGTCTTCGGTCCAGGGGTAGTCGTCGGTCCAGTCGACGAGTTTGTCCCAGATCCAGGCGAGCAATGCGACGGGGGAGTCGCGGAAGGCGTAGTTGATTGTTAGGGGGCGGGTGGATTGCATTGCTACGTAGCCGCGGCCGTCGCCCTATCGCGATCACATGAGTAAACATTGGTATGTTGTGGAATGATGCTGAGCTTACCATTCCAAAAGGATTCCACTTCTCGGCTTGCGCCATTTGCTTCTTTTCACGCTCGCTGAGTTCTGGTTGAGTTTTGGTTCCAATGGTGAATTCTTCAGGCTGTCCGGCCCAGGCCCAATTGATATGGTGGGCTTTGACGTGTTGAGGGTAGAGATGGGCCATGGCACGTGTGACAAGAAACCCCCAATCGCCACCCTGCGTGACGTACTGTTCATAGCCCAGCGCGAGCATGACTTTGTTCATGGCTTCAGCTGTGCATCTGATGTTGAAGCCTGGTTTCAGAGCGGGGCCGGAGAAGCCGTAGTTACTGATATTGTAAGCAAGTGTTTCATTTGAAATCTGTTCGACTTACGGCAAGCTGGGCGCTACGACGTGAAAGGCTGGTTTGCCATTCCCACCTTTGAGCATTGGGAGCATTTTTGTCACTTCGAGAAAGGATCCAGGCCAGCCATGAACGAAGAGCAGTGGGATGGCTCCGGCGACGTCGCTTTTCTGGTGAACCAAGTGCACGTCGACTGGTCCGTGTCCATCGACGTCAACTTGGACTTCGTAGTTTGGCAGTTCATTGAGCTTTTTCTCGTGTGCTCGCCTAGGCTTGTTAGAACGAGCGGTTGCCAGCTTTTTGGTGTTTTACATGCCAATCGAATTTGTTGCGCCAATGCTCCGCTATGCGCTTGACATCCTTGCTGCTGCAGGTCAGCGAGTGGAATGAGTTTGAATCCGCCTTGTCGTTCGACTGACACCTGAGAGCCGTAGGTATCCCCGGCGCCCTCAATGCCTTCAGGATATTCAGCATCGTCAAGCTTGCGCAGCAGTCGGTCGATCTTGGCTTGCGGAACGTCGATCGTATACTCCTTGACTTGTGCCATTTTCGATTCTTGCTCAAAGTGAAGTTGTTGATTGAGATGAGCTTCGTGGGATGTTGTTGCAGTCCTCTTACACCTTACGATATTGCCGAGGGCTCTCACGCGGGCATAGCTATTGTGAGCTAGTAGGTGCTCCTCCCAAGGTACGATCGCACCAAGCTTGCCGCATGGGGAAGTCGATGGCACTCGCCCCGCATCTCAGAGGCCTACGAGCTGCATTTCTTGATGTTTAGAAGTATGTCCTTGATGGAAACACGATAAGAGGAGTCCTGCGTGTGGTGCTCAGTAGGCGGCATCGAGGACATTTCTTGGACTGGTTTCGAAAGTCCGAAGGAACAATGCATACGTATTACAGGAACGCATCAGATAGGTTCCATAAATTGACACCATTCTCTGTGCTTCGTCTGAGACTTTGTTTGAATGTGGGCTTTCGTGGGCTGACAATGCGCTCAATGCGATCTGTGGCCTCATTCCATGGCGCCTGTCTCATCAGACGGCGGAAGCTGAACGGGGAGACTTTACGCATCAACAGACGCTATTGTTCTCTTCAACTCATATACTATGCATATCGGAGAAGAGACCAGACTGGACAGTGAAGAGGAGGAAAGGTTCGTTCGGAGGGAGGAGGTGGGCTGTCAAATGATACTACGGCATACGACGTCCATGCTTGAAACATTATTCCAGAGCTCTTTCTGTTCTCCGAGCGCGCCACCATCTGTACAGAGTCATCACGAACACCCGCCGAGTCAAGACGATATCCGGACATACACTTCAGCCGCAGCAAGATGGACGAGCGCTTGCCGGGCGCTTTGCCTCGTTCGTTCCAGAATACAAAACACAGCCCACACTCTTGTATGATTTGACGCGCAGCCGACCGTCCGGTTCTACAACCCTAGCGTATTACGGAGGTACAAGCACTGCTTCGAAATGGCGCTTGTGTACTGCCGGCATTCGGCTGATATGCGGTCGGCGACTACTTTGACGGCTGTCCTTGCGATAGACGGACACGCACGATAAGGAGTGACATCTCCCCAAGCAGCCTACCGTTCCTGCGCTCGACGCACACGCAGGAAAACATGCCTGGGCTTCGAGCAGCAGTCAACAGCGAGGTGGAACCTCAAGAACGTCAGTACGCTGCTGATGAGCGGACTCGTCTCATCGGTGATTCCTCAAGTCAAGATGCCGCTGCCATCAGTGATCAGACAAGCCAAAAGGTGGCCTGGCTTCTGTGTCTCAGCATCTTCTTAGGCGCCAGTGCTGGAGGCTTCTCCATGATGCCACTCACACAGCTCCTGGAGGACGCGGTCTGCCGCGACCGCGGGCAAGATACCGAATTGCTTCCCAGTCTGGACGACTGTAAGAGCAGCTGGGTGCAGTCCAGAGTTGCTTACCTTCTTGCCATATCTGGAACATGTGATGCTATATGCGGATTTTCTGCTGCCCTCCCTTGGGGCATTGTGGCAGATCGGTGAGGCGTCGGCCGTCTGCTAATCATACAAGCGTGGCACTGATACATTATGTGACAGAATTGGCAGAAAGCCAGTCGTCGTTCTTGCATTGACAGGCGGCTCGCTCGTACTGGTATGGTGGATGATCGTCCTCGCTCTCCATCCAGCACTACCACTCTGGGCAGGTTGGCTAGGTGCTATGGGGCTCTTCATTGGTGGAGGCACACCCATCATGAATGCGGCATTCTTTGGTATCACCACTGATACCACGACTGAAGACGAAAGGTCAGCATTACGATACAGCAACACATAATAGCTGCTAATATCGTTGCGCTAGGTCTCTCGCGTTCATGCGTATACATGTTGTTGCCATGCTGGGCAACCTCGCATCTCCAGGTCTAGCATCAATTCTGATGAACTTGGTTGGGCCGTGGCCACTGTTGTTCGTGGCAGTTGCTCTACTCCTCTCCGCCGGCATCCCCTTCATCTTTATACCGGAGACACTACGTGCGGACAACCCAGACCAAACCAAGACTTTGTCCTTCTCAGGCACTTTGGCCAACGCCAGACGAAGTCTGTCACTTCTGAAATCCCCATGGCTGGCGCTGCTATTCGTCACTTCTCTGCTCTCCCAACCAATAGCGCCAGCGACAAGCGTCTTCCTTCCGCAATTTGTATCAAAGCGATACGATATCCAAGTGAAGAACACTGGTTACGTGCAGACTGTATCTGGTGCTGTCCAAATCTTCATGGTCTTGCTAGGCCTTCCAATTTTATCACGATACATTCTGGCATCCCGAGAGAACGCCAATCCCTGGAAGATCATGCACGCGGAGAACGAGCAAAAGCGAGACCTCGTTCTCGCTCGCTTCTCTTTCATCCTCGTAATCCTCGGGACACTAGGCCTCGCATTTTCGCTCTCGCTTGGAGGCTTCATCTCTGGTCTGGTGGTACTCAGTCTCGGATCTGGTTATAGCAGCTACACAAGGGGCCTCATGAGCCTATACGTCGACAAGGAGCAAACTTCGACCCTATTCAGTCTTGTCGGCATGATTGATGTCTTGGGAGCTATGTACTCAGGCCTTACCTTCGCGAAGCTATTCTCAGTGGGCATGGATATTGGTGGAGTCTGGGTTGGCCTGCCGTTCTTCGTACTGGCACTCGTCACCATTGTTGCCATGGTTCCGCTATTTCTGTTACGTTTGCCGGAGCCTAGGAAGGGAGCAAGCTCACATAGTTCGACGGCACAGAACGAAGACTGAAACACGGCGAAGACTCAATGCTTTTGGCTACAAGTTCCAACGATACATCGTAAAGCCACAGAAATAGACTGCGTGGACATGCACTCGCTTTGCAAGCCCTTGTGCCGATCGAGCTCTCGCAGGACTTCAGCTCCAATTTAGCTCAGATCATGCTGCCGCTTGCGAGATCCAGATTTTGAACGGGCTTGCTTTCTCCGGGATACTGCAGTCTCCGTGGGCGTGCTGTGCTGGAAACACTTCTGTCGGATTAATGTCGCATACGAACTGATCAGTCCCGTTTTTGACTCTGCGGAACCCGGAAATACTGGCGCTTGTCAGCTTGAGCAAGATTGCAATGCACAGAATCCTCTTTACCTGACGCCCGGCCCCAGATCCTCCTTGATGCTCAAGGAGAAATTGCCAATCGAGAATTGAGGGAATAGTTGGAAGGAGAAAGCACTGGCTCCATCATACGAGTACCGTTCGGAATCGCATCGAAACCATTCCCCAGTCGGAACATTCACACTGTATGGCTCTGGACGAGTCCAACCATTGTCGCCCCAACTTTTCTGACAATACGCAGAGGTCTGCTTCCCGGAGTTGTCGGATGTGATGTCGAATTCAACGAAGTAGAAGTTCGTGCTCCCGCTTCCAATCGGTTGGTGCGTCGTCAATGTAGGTATCACGAACGGCGAGTATGCTGAAGCTTCAGTGAAGCATGCTACGATGAGAACGACAAAGAAGAAGTCCTGCATGGTGGGCAGCGCGCTCACAAAACACGGAAACAGCTATGCACCGAGAAGTCCAATGTTCGCTGGGCATGACCGCAGCTTATGTGCTTCATCTTGCATCTTGCCTACGGATCGTGATTGATAATTTGGAACCTGCTCCAGGCTAGAATTGCCATTGGACTCGTACTGACGTCTCATGCGCAGCAGACGGCATGAATGGCAGAATTAAATCCTGGCGGCGCGTCGCACAAGATCGAGCACCCTCTCGGAGGAAAGCGATGGCCATGCCCAATCGCTACCAGACCTCACGTTGTACAAGATCACGAAAACCACATTCTACCTTGGCACCACTTCATTGCATGCAGATACGAAGCTCTTTTCTTCAGAGTGTGGCAGCTGCTGTGGTCGACCTTCAACATCTGCTCAAGCACTGCGGCCATTCCGTTTGGTCATATGCACACGAAGGACTGCATTGCATACATTCTTCTGCCCGCACTCCACACTTAAGCAAGGAGGTCAACCTTCGCACGCGACATACGTCAAACGCACGCACACCGCACGCATTCCGATCTTCTTCAAAAAATCGCCGTACCATTCACGTGCGACGACACACCCCTCACCACATTCGCCGGCGCACTCGTGAAGAAAAACGTATACCGCTGATTCTTCTTCGCCAACTCCGCCACCCGTTCGAGATCAATCATTTCCCCCAACGGCATACCCCAGCACGCAAGGATATATGCATGAAGACCCGATCCATCTTGCGGTGGAGGGAATTGTTCAAAAGCGGGAGCATCTCCTCCCACGGCTGCGAAGTAGCAGTCGTGTAACCAGTCGCGGACTTTCTCTTCTTGGCTTACGCCGGCCCAGATTTGGTATTTGGATTCGTCGGTTCCGTTGAAGGAGAATTCTCGGAGGCCGATGGAGGTGTTTTGATCTGCGGTTCGGGAGTAGTAGTCTTCTGTGAAGCCGGAGCGGATGAAGAGGATGTCGCCGATTTGGATGTCACCGCCTTGGGATGCGGGGCGGATGTCGAGCCCTTGGTGTTTGCCGACTGCGAAGAGATCGTCGTAGGTGATGCTGTGGGCTGTGGCGGAGTCGTATTTGATTCCTTGTTCGGTGGCCCAGCTGCGGTAGTCGAGGAGGACTAGTGATGCAGGTATCAATGACTGATTTATCGATGGAAGAAGAAAGTGCAGAATTTACCTCCCCGCCCAGCAATCCCATGCTGCGACCAATAATGAATACTCGCCTTCTCATTTGGCTCCGGTCCATCGATATCAGCCCCTTTGGTCCAATTATAGAAGTGTCCAGTATCATGGTGTGCAACATGTCGGAACCCATCCCATTGCGTTCCACTTTGCGTGTTCAAAGAATAAACATCATCGTACGCATAATCTTTTCGCAGAGGCTTGATTTCATGTTTGAATTGCTGTCGTCCGAAAGCTGGTTGCTGGGGCACATTCAAAGGCAGGTCTGTTCGAGCCATTTCACCTGTTCGGATTTCTGCTGCTGCGGCTTTGACTCGCGTTGGAGTTAAGAGGTTGAGTCGGCCGAGGAAGTCGTCTTTTCCCCAGAACCAGGCGGCATATTTGGGGGCGTCGGGAATGGCGGGGAGTTCGTGGATTGTTGGGAAGGACTTGGAGTCTGGGTTCCAGGTTTCGGAGGCCATGTTTGTGAAGAATGAACGGCTTTGGGACGGGATGATTTGTGAAGATGATTAAGGTCCGGCTTTCTTCACGGCCAATTGAACAGATTCTGGGAACTTGGGAAAAGGTGTCAGAGCCCTCGAACTTTGTCTCGTCAATGTCCAATTTTTACAGCACTCAAATGGCCTATTCGTTGCAGGTGGTAGTCGCAGATTTTGATAGATACTGTAAGCATTCTACAGCTTTGTCGAAGCTATCCACCAAGTGTCGAGCTCAGCTCTTAGCCGAGGAGGGCACAGCGCCTCATGTGGAGAATGTCTCCGCTGAACAGGCATGAGAACGCCAGGCCCCAAGTGTTGCGTAGCCACTGCTGACTAGTTCAACCAGGCTATTTATTCGCTCGCGAATGCATGGATTCTCAAGAATAGCAGAAGTGTGACTTACCGTCTCGACAACTTTCCTCACAGCACCTTCCCAGCGAAAAGGGCAGCAAAGCATCATGGCTTCCGGGACCAACGATGTCGGGGCTTACGTCTACGTCTCCTACCCACGAACAGCAGATATCAAGTTCGACACGGAATACTACATCAACAAGCACTGTGCGCTGGTCGACAAGCACTGGAAGCCTTTTGGCTTGAAATCTTGTACAGTTGTGCAGTTCGCAGAGGACGATCCAAGCGGTATCCATACGCAAGCGATTTTGCTATGGGATAGTGCGGAAGACTTCGATAAGGCAATTGGAGCGAATATTCCGGAGCTCATGCAGGATCTGCCGAATTATTCGAACGTCACGCCTATCTTCTACCACGCCAAGGTTTTGAGGCTGGCTTGACGAAAGTGATGAGGAGCTAAATTGTGAGGGTTGGTTGGTTGATTGACTTGTGTTCTGCTTGCTGGAGTGTTCGATGGAACGTAGGTCATGCTGACTTGTGCGTCGGTAGTGGTGTTTGCTGTACTGTAGGACGGATTCGGGCAGATGCACTGGGAGATCGTGGTACGAAGCAGGGGGCCTTCGCGGAAGGTCGTGAAGCTGAAAATTTCAGCAAGCTCTGCAGCACTCAATCAATTGTCTGTGCTCGAGTCTTGTGTCAGACAGTAGCATGGACGACTCTAAGTCTGAACGTATTTCCCCTCCAGTTCGCAAACGAGCAATGAGTACCAATCGACTCTCACTGCATCCAGAATGGACTTCCGCAAGGCCTCGCATGAAGACTATTGTGGTATTGATGGTGTTATACACGACAATGTGAAATTGACAATGAGAGAGCATGAGTGATTGTCAGCAGCATGAGAGGCTACGGGGAGGCATTGTCGCGCGTCGATCACTTCCCTTTGTGGAACAGCGGAGCTCGGTCGCGTCCTCCGCGTTTTGTCAACATGCATCCATCCGCCATAATGTTGGTATTGTCGCTATTGTAGCTGAACAATAGCCAACATGCTCAATCGCAGCCATTCTCTCAGTATATCCACTGCGAATACTAACAACATGTTCAAGTACGTATCTCTCACTTCCTTTCCGCACCCATTTTTCAGTCAAAGCACTTCGCGCATACCGAGCAAGAACTATGCCTAGCAACCTCAACTTCCGTGGCGGCGCAAGAGGAGGCCGTGGCGGAGACGGCAGCTCCAAGAAGAAGAACAAGCGCAGCGACGATGTCGAAGAGGAGGGGTGGAAGACAGCACCGGCGTACGATGAGGAGGCCAAGTTCTTGCCCATCCCGGCTGACGTCGAGGCTGGGTTCAATCGTTCAGTCCTCGCCGTCTCCGCCCCTGCCTCGCAGACAGAGGTGCCTGCTGTCGCCGCCGCATCGCCGGCTCCAAAATCCAGCTTCCAGAGCATGCTGGATGCTTCACGCGCCAAGCAGAACCAGGTAACTGACACCACACCCAGCGCACAGCAGAACAACGCGAACAACAACACCACCTCACTCTTCGGCGGCAACACCACCAGCAACGCCAACACGCAGCCAAATCAGCCCGCCGCAGCTCCAAGCTTATTCGGAAACGCCGGCAACACCAGCACATTTGGCGCGCCAAAGAACAACACGAGCAGCCTCTTCGGCAATCCGAACAATACTCCCAACGCTACAAACATGTTCGCCAAACCCGCTACCACTCAGTCACAACAAGCTGGCAGCAGCCTCTTTGGCGCTCAGCCCGCCACCAACAATGCCGGCGGCAGTCTATTCGGCGCACAGCCTGCTGCGAACAACACCGGAAGCAGTCTCTTCGGCAATACTGCGAGACCGACTCAACAGCAAGCGCCGTCACTGCTCGGTGCTACACAGGCATCCAGCATGAACCAGTCGACATCATTTGGCAGACTGAGCATGGGACAAGGAGGAGCAGCACCAGCAGCGCAAGCAGCTTCACAAGTCACCATTGACAACCTCAAGGGCACGACACGATTCGAGGACTGCGCAGACAGCGTGAAGCAAGAGTTGGAGGCACTGGACAAGATGATTCAACAGCAAGAGCAGTTCGCGAAGCAGATCGAGGCTTTCTTGCCCAAGCACGAGGAGAACCTGAACAGTTTGATACCAGACATCAACTTCGTCAAGGACAAGGCCGACGACGTAGAGCAAGCCTTATCCGCAGACGCATACGCGGTCGATGCACAACGCAAGAATGCCGAGAAGGATCTCAAGGACGGACAGCGATTGCAGCGCATCGTGACAAATCTCGCACTGCCACAACCATACCAATACCCGAACTTGAGCAACAACGGCATCAGCAGCATGTACGGCTCGCAGCAGCGCTCGCAACAGCAGCAGAATACCAACGAGGGTGACGAGAACTACGACACAGACCTGATTGGCAACTACTTCTTGCCGATGGCCGCCGAGCTGCAAAAGACCATGGATTCGTACGCCAGCAACCTGGCCGAGATCGAGCAACACATGCGTGTCATCGAAGGCTCGACTGTGCAGCAAGCCCAGCAACTGGCTCAGCGGAGGTCTGGTATTGGCGGTGCTCAACCAAACGGCGAAGACACTGTCCGCGAGCTGGCAACTACTCTGCGCGGATTCGAAGAGAGCATTCTTGGTGTTGCTGGCATTGTGGGCGAGTGCAGAGAAGGTGTGACACAGCTTGCACTCGGGCGGCTGGGCTCACAATTGAATGGCAGTGTGCGATGAGATTGATGGAAGTCTGGGTTTAGCATCGAAGCATCGAACATGAAACGAGCCTCAGAAAAGCGCTGCCACGCAGGTCACTTTCGGCGGATAAGCATTGCATTGGGAGAATTGATTGGCATAACTGGCATGATTGGCATTAGCGAGGAGTTCTCTGTACTGCCTCAAGTGGTGGCTAAATACTTGAGCGCGCAGGTGAGCAGGAATCAGAAGCGTGAGTGTTTACCTACTTCCCTTTGGCTTTGAAGAAGATATCTTGCTGACATCGTTCATCAGTGCTCTTGACCTACATATTGGAGCCAAATGAAATGTCGACAGTAGAGGCCTGAATGAACAAGGCACGAGTGCGACTGCGCACTTCCACGGTGCGCGATAGCCGGAGGTCGCCGCTGTCGGCGACACAGCAAGGCGGGCAACCATAGATAGCCCGAATGATCACAACACAGCAAATCCTGCTGTCTTCAAAATGCTGCTGTCTTCACCCACGATTAATCGTATTCCCACTCCCCTTCGGATTCGCCTCCACATACTCATCCCACTCTCTCGCCTTCATCGTCTCCCGATCCGCCGCCTCATAATCATCCTCATCCACCTCCTTCGTCTGCCGACTCGCCTCGCCTCCACCCTCAATCATCCCGCCTCTCCGTCTCTCCTCCTCCAAGTACTCATCAATACTCATCGTTGGCAGACTATGATCCGGTCGGAAAACTCCTTGCTTCAACTCTTGTCTCGGTAATAATGTGAATGGTCGAAGAGGTTTGCCTTTGGCGTCTAGTAGAGGTCCTTTCATTCCTGCGGAAAGGTGTTGTGGACCATCGAGACGATCGGAGTAGCCTTCTGCGAAACGCCCTCTGTCGCGTGCATCGGAAGAGCTTTGACCCCGCGGATCTGGTGGGGGAGTTGGAGGCGCGAGTGATAGAATATGTAATTCCTGCGCGATGGATTCTAGTGAAGCGAAAGTTTGATGTGTACAGTATGCGATATTGGTGAGGTGGAGTTCTCGAGCCTTATCATCGTCTTCTTGTAAGATCCGAGGATTCTGTCGTATATACGCCAACTTCTCTTTCAATGCTTTCTCTTCTTTGAATCGTTTGATTTTTGTTTCCCGCCGGGCTGCAGCGTCGGTTGAGGAGGCTGTGGAGAATTTGTTGGGGGATTCTTGGTATTGTTCGAAGAGAGTGAAATCTTCTTTTGAGAGGAGATCGTAGTTGTCGAGACGTTTGAGGTAGCGTTCGTAGTGGTTTTGGGCTTGGTGGAGGTTGGATTTGCGGTGCTCGCGAGAGTTGAGGCGGAGGATGAGTTCGGAGATGCGGTAGTTGAGGAGGAGGTACTGGAGGTTTTCGGTTGTGATGTCTTCGAGAGATTCATTGGGGCTGAAGAGGGAGATTTGGTCGGCGATTTTGAGACATTCTTCGTAGAGTTGGATTGTGGTTGTTAGGTTGTCTTGGAAGCTGGCGGCGTTGCTGTCGAAGCTGGATTCGATTGTGCTGCGTTTCTTTTCGGCCTCATCGTATACGGAGCGGAGACTGCGGTTCTCTTCGGCCATGCTGGAGTCGGTGTGATGTCGATGTCAAGGGACTTTCACATGCATGCAGAGAAACGTCGTTGCTGGACGCGATGCCACACTGCCGGGCCGACTGGCCCCGACGCCACAGCAAACAGCAAACTATCACTCACACTCACACTCTGTTGCCCCTTGCCTTTTCACATGATCATGGTCGTGCCTGCAACAAACATGCGCTGCTCCATGTGAGAGCGGCGCGTTGCACACACTTTGCTCGCGGGCAGATCACCTCTCTGCTCGCTTTCCCAACTCTCATCCACTAACCTCACCACATCCATTCTTTTCGCTCCAAGATGGGCGCACCGGAGAAGCACCCGCTATCCGCAGATGGCCTTGAGCCCGAACTCGACGACCTGATCGGCTCCGGCGACGAAGAAGACGCCGTCAAGCCGCTCAATGGCGCGTCGACAGCTGCAAGCTGGAAGGAGAAGCGTCGTGTCCAACGCGCCATATTCGACAATTGGATCACCAGTGCCGATGGCCAACAAGCACTGAAGCCCAAAGTCAAGAAGGCGGCCGATGCGTTGGACGACAATCAGTCAATTCACTCACTTCTAGCCTCCCAGCAACGCGGCTCACAGATCGTAAAGAATCCGCGTGAGTATCAGATCGAGCTGTTTGAACGTGCCAAGCAGCAGAACACCATCGCTGTCTTGGACACTGGATCCGGAAAGACTCTCATTGCAGTTCTATTGCTCCGATGGGTCATTGACAACGAGATCGAGAATCGTTCCAGAGGAGTTCCGGCGAAGATTTCATTCTTCCTCGTCGCGTCCGTGACGCTGGTCTATCAACAGTACTCGGTGCTAGAGTGCAACCTTGATCACAACGTAGCACGACTTTGCGGAGCTGACAATACAGATCGATGGAACAGTGCACGATGGCTCAAGGAACTCGCCGAGAACAAAGTCATCGTGTGCACTGCCGAGATCCTCAACCAAGCACTCGCTCACAGCTACCTGAAGATGAGCCAGATCAATCTACTCATTTTTGACGAAGCGCATCACACCAAGAAGAATCACTCGTACGCTCGTATCATCAAAGACTTCTACCTTACGGTGGAGCTCGCTTCACGACCACGTATATTCGGCATGACAGCAAGTCCAATCGATGCGAAGATGGATGTAGTGCAGGCAGCATCCGAACTCGAGTGCCTTCTGGACTCCAAGATTGCTACTACAAGCGACATGAGCTTGGCAGCAGCAATCAAGAAGCCCAAGGAGGAGGTCTTGAGTTACGACGCCTTGCCGCACGCTGGTTTCGAGACGGAGCTACTGCGGGACATCAAGGCCCGATTCGAGCATATACCCGTCTTCTCAAACGTCTTTGAGCGCGCTGCTCAGATCGCTCGACATCTGGGACGATGGTGTGCAGACAGTTACCTGCTACACGCCTTCTCCCACGACAAATCAGGCAAGTACGAAATGGAAGTCGAGAAGAAGTTCCACGCCCGCAGAGTGCAGCAAGAAGTTTCAGAACTGGACAATGCTGTAAAAGAGATTCGCGAAGCAATCGAATATGTTCAGACTCGAAAAGACGTCCTCGACAGGCTTCAGTCTACTGACCTCAGCTCGAAAGTACAAAAATTGCAACATTATCTGCGCTTGCAGTTCGAACGTCCTTCGGATCATCGTTGTATCGTCTTCGTCGATCGACGCTATACAGCACGAATGCTGCACAACCTCTTCCTGCGACTGAGTACACCACATATGCGAGGCCACTTCCTCGTCGGTTCCAACAATGGTGGACTGGACGAAGACTCCTTCTCGTTCAAACAGCAAGTTTTGACTCTGCTGAAGTTCAGAAAGGGTGAGCTGAACTGCCTGTTTGCTACTTCTGTAGCTGAGGAAGGTCTTGATGTGCCGGATTGCAACCTGATCGTGCGCTTCGATATGTACGCGACAATGATCCAGTACGTGCAGTCGCGAGGCCGTGCCCGCAACCAGAATTCCAAGTTCATCCACATGATCGAGCGCGGCAACTCTGTACACTCACAGACTTTGAATGAAGTGCGCTACGCTGAGGCAAACATGCGTCGATACTGTGATCTGCTACCGGAAGATCGCAAGCTTGAAGGAAATTCAGACAGTCTTGAAGTCCTCCTCGAACGAGAGAAGACTATGGAGGTCCGGGTTGACCCAATTTCTGGAGCGAAGCTGACCTACGCCAACGCGCTGACGATACTTGCTCACTTTGTCACGGCCATCCCTACAGAATCTGACGAACCTCAACATCCCACTTATGTTGTGTCAAATAGAGGATCGAAGTACATTGCCGAGGTCGTCTTGCCGGGCAATGCTCCGTTGCGTTCCAAGATTGGCAAGATTCACACCAAGAAGTCGTTGGCAAAGCGTTCTGCAGCTTTCGATGCTTGCGTATATCTGCGTACGCACGGATACCTCAATGAGAATCTCATTCCGATCTACCAGAAGAAACTGCCAGCCATGAGAAACGCGCTGTTGGCTGTTGACATGAAAGCCACTTCTGGATATGCGATGCAGATCAAGCCTAAGATCTGGACAGAGCAAAGAGGATTGTTGCCAAAGGAGCTTTGGGTCACCCTTGTCGACTTTCCTGAGGGCCTAGATCGGCCACATCAAGCGCTTGCTTTCCTGACGAGGACTCCACTGCCACAGCTGCCCTCTTTCCCAGTCTTTCGAAACAATGGCAATGCCACGACAGTAAAGTCAGCGAGCCTAATCCTGCCACTCATCGTCACAGACCAGCGTCTCGCACAGCTGAGTGCATTCACTTTCCGAATGTTCAAGGATGTCTTCAGCAAGACGTACGAAGAAGAGCCCCTCAAACTGTCGTACTGGATTGCTCCTGTGAACATCAACTTGAGAACATCAGAGGACAGCTTAGAGGCAGAGCGAGCGGTTAGCCCCATCAAAGCAATTGACTGGGCCGCTTTGGACGTTGTGCTCGCTAATGACGAGCTCAGATGGACTCCAGAGTGGCCTCATGAAGTATTCGTCAACAAGTTCATTGTTGACAAGTTCGATGGAAGCCGCAAGTTCTTTTCGAAGGGCGTGGACCCATCTTTGAAACAGGATGACCCGATTCCTGATAATGCAGCAAAGGGCAAGAACAGTGAATCGATCCTCGCCTACAGCGTCAGCTTGTGGAAGAAGTCTCGTGCAAAGATCACCTGGGCAGAGAACCAACCCGTCGTTGAAGCAGAATTGGCGGTGCTACGCCGGAACATGCTGGCTCCTCCCGAGAGGAAAGAAGTCGAGGGCATTAAAAAGGCGTATTTGTGCCCGGAGCCACTGAAGATATCAGCGTTGACACCAGAAGTGGCCACCTCTTGCATTGTCTGGCCGTCGATCATTCACCGGATCGAATCCTACCTAATCGCTATTGAAGGATGCACTGCGATTGGGCTCGACTGCGGCCCAAAATTTGCGCTTGCTGCCTTCACCAAGGACTCTGACAATCAAGGAGAGCATGATGCAGAGCGAGTAAACTTCCAGCACGGAATGGGCGAGAACTATGAACGTCTAGAATTTATTGGCGATACTTTCTTGAAGACGGCAACTACGATATCGACCTTCATTCAGAATCCGAATGAGAATGAATTTGAGTTCCACGTTCGCAGAATGCAGATGCTCTGCAACAAGAATCTATTCGGCACTGCTGTGAAGCTGAAGCTGTATGAGCAGATTCGCAGCATGGCCTTCAATCGTCGATACTGGTACCCAGAGGGTTTGAAACTGCTCGTCGGCACGGGAGTCATCAAGGGCCAGGAAAAGGAGAACTTCCACGAACCCAGAACGCATGGGCTCGGGGAGAAGACGATCGCTGATGTTTGCGAGGCTCTGATTGGTGCTGCGTACCTGACCTGGGACAAGCATGGATCATGGGAAGCAGAGCACTGGACTCAGGCCGTGAAGGCTGTCACAGCTCTGGTCGATTCCGATGACCACAGAATGTTGACCTGGGAAGACTATAGATCCGCATACAACAAGCCCCATTATCAGACCGCCGAAGTCACCGCGGTTCAGCGTGATTTGGCACAGAAGGTCGAGCGCGAGCATGCGTATCGTTTCAAGTACCCGCGACTACTGTACTCGGCTTTCATGCATCCATCAGTGCCCTACATCTACGAGAAGGTGCCGAATTACCAAAGACTCGAATTCCTTGGTGATGCTCTTCTGGACCAGGCTTCTATCACATACCTGTTCCATAAGTATCCCGACAAAGACCCACAGTGGCTCACCGAGCACAAGATGGCCATGGTGAGCAACAAATTTTTGGGCGCTTTGTGCGTTAACATCGGCTTCCATAAGCATCTGCGCCACCATCATGCTGCCTTGCAGTCGCAGATCACAGCATACGCGGCCGACCTCCTCGAAGCCAAGCGCGTAGCAGGCGATAGTAGAGACTACTGGACCACAGTCTCTGACCCTCCAAAGTGTCTTCCTGACATTGTCGAAGCTTTCATTGGAGCCATGTTCATCGACTCAGATTTCAATTACGCTGAGGTCCAGCGCTTCTTCGACGAGCACGTACAGTGGTACTTCGATGACATGCGGATCTATGACACATTCGCCAACAACCACCCTTGCACGCATCTGCACAACATGCTGCAGACTACATTTGGCTGCATGGACTACAGGCTGATGGCCAAGGAACTTCCGAGTATCGACGGCATGGAGAGAAAAGATGTGATTGCGGTCGTCATGATCCATGACCGAATCATGGCCAGTAGTGCGGGCAAGTCGGGGAGGTATGCGAGGCTTAGAGTTGCGAATAAGGCACTCGAGAAGTTGGATGGCCTTGCGCCTTTCGACTTCCGTGCGAAGTATGGTTGTGATTGTAAGATCGATGAGACGGGTCGTGTCCAGCTTGGGCAAGATCTGAAGATGGATGGAGAGGATGCTGGTGGGCTTGATGGTGCTTGTGCCATTTGAGCATGGATCGGTAATAGGCGCTGACCAGTTGATGTAACCGCCTACGATCCGCGAGCGTATCGGGACATGGAAGAAGCTCTTGACAACGTGTATGCGGTGCGATGTGACAATCTGGCGATTCGGCAGCATGGAAATGTCCTCGAGGCATGATTGTAGTATAGAGCAAGTATGATGCTTTCTCCCTTCTCATTCATGGGCCTTGTCCTTCTTCTCCTCCTGACAGGTCGTTGCGTGTTGTGGCTCTGAATCCTGCCATGCTGCCCTTCTACAACGGCTTGACCGCAGACGTCCGCTCATCCCGTGTCTCCAAACCCATCGCTGCTACTCGCACAAAGTGCCGCTTCCTTAGCAGATCGTTTCCTAAGGATCTTCCCGTCTGCTCTCGCGCAAGCCGAACCTCCGCAGGACCTCTGACTCCCTCTTGCTTTCAGCTCCGCGGTCTCCGTAACGCATACCGGGTATCATAAAATCAATCCTCTTCCATCCCAAAATTTGCCTCTTGCACTCGACTCGTTTCCTCAAACTCCCCCTTCCGCACCCTCCTTCGCATCCTCTTTCCCCTGCTCATCTTTCTCCCCGCCCGTCGAAGGCTGCTTCGCCATCACATTCTCAAACTGCGACCACAACCCCTCGACTTGACTGAATTCGTTCCCGACTGCTATGACGCCTTCTAAGCTGCGGTTGAGTTTGTTGATGTTCTGGAGGACGTTTTCCATGCTCTGGAAATAGTAGTGTCGTGTTAGTGGTTACGGTTGTGTTTGGGGAGGGATTAGGGCGTTGGTGGGGTAGAGCGCGGACTCACGGCTGCTACATCTTGGATGAGGAGGACTCGTTGCTGTTCGAAGAAGGCGCGGCCTTCTTCAGAGGAGGTGTCGGCCATGATCGATGTTCTGATCTGGTTTACGGGGAGGATTGAAGGTGTGGGACGCGTTGGAGATGACGGAGACGCGACTGGGAGGGGAAAGATCGGCGGAATCATTTTTCCGGGCCGACGGGTGGGCAATTTCACTTCACTCACAAACATGAGCAGGCAAAGACATCAGATCTGCGGAATCGTTGATACTGCCATCACCGCCGTGGAGCTACGGATACTTCGTGGAATGCTGAAAGATTGTTCAAGCTCATCCGACCTCAAAAACCTGACAAGGCCTCTTAAGTTATGACACGACCTCTTCAAAGTTGACGCGACCGCAAAAAAGCTGAGTTGACTCTTGAACGCGGTCGCGTCAGCCGCCTGGGGTTACGTCAGGATGGTCGGCCATGAAGGCATGGTTCAGGTTGGTAAGCAAACTCTAGGTGTCTGAAACGCCCAGCCATGGCGTTCCCAATGAGGCTATTCTGTCATCAATACACTTCAGCCATCGACGAAGCTTGTACGACTGTCGTTGCAAGGAATGCCGACACTGAAGTCCCCAGCGGTATTCAAAAATCAGTGAGTTGTTGTGGCTTCTGACTGCTTACAACAATGCCGTTTCGATCATGGTGGCCGATCGGCTGTCGTATCGCTCGTTAGATGCATTGATGCCACAAGTCCCATTGCTGGGATGCATTTGTCGTAGCCGCTATGGACAAGTCGGAGGCGGTCGCAGTAAGGGCTGGATGAAACGGACATACGACCTCCCCGGACAATCGCTTCAACCGGAGACGAAACGATTGTTAAGCATGCTCCAACAATTTTGAGCACCTTGACAAATATATGTATAAGACCGACATGGCATTCAGTACATTGTTCGATCATACTGATCAGTAAATTGGAGCCCTATTGAGCCATCTCACCAAAGATCCAGTCACTGTTGCACAATCACGGTGAAGCCATGGCAGTTCCCGACTACGACGCAGTCGTCGTTGGCGCAGGTTTCGGCGGTATCAGGACAATGTTAGAACTTCAGGCACTCGGCATCTCAATGGTCTGTTTCGATGCAGCATCAGATGTCGGTGGTACCTGGTGGTGGAATCGATACCCTGGCGCAAGATCCGATGGCGAAGCATCAATCTACACCCTCAAGTTCTCAAAAGAAGTGGCGGACGCGTGGGACTACTCTGAGAAGTATCCCACGCAGCAGGAAATTCAAAGTTACCTTGCCCGTGTTGTTGGTAAGTTAAATATGCTGTATTGCAGCCGTTGTGGCGAGACTGACTGGACACAGATCACTACGATTTGCGACGGCGTATTCAGTTCAACGTACAAGTCGTGTCTGCAAAATACAGCGATGAGCATCAGGTCTGGACCATCGAAACTGCAGCGGGCCGATCTTTTACTTGCCGTTACTTTATTCCGGCCACAAGAACACTATCAGTGCCAAGGGATCCACCTTTCAAAGGACTCGAAAGATTCACAGGCAAGGTCTATCAATCTTCCAATTGGCCATCTCAAGGTGTCTCACTGGAAGGAAAACGGGTTGCGATCGTGGGCACTGGGTCTACAGGCGTTCAGCTCGTCCCAAAGCTTGCGCCTGCAGTGAAACAGCTGCTTGTCCTCCAACGCACGCCATGCTACGCCATTCCGGGACGCAATGAAGGCATCGATGAATTCCGAGCTGCCGAGATAAAAAGTCACAACGAAGAGTCGTGGAAGCTGGCAATCAACAATCCTGTAGGTCATGACTCCGTTGCTGCAAGTAAGATTATGAAAGGACTAGATCCAGCAACTATCCGCCAATACCTTGACAAGGGATGGGAAAGTGGATTTCTTCCTTTTCAATTACACTCGTTCGCGGACATTTACACAGATCCTGAGTCGAATGAGATCATTTCGCAATATGTGCGCGACAAGATCCACGCTATTGTCGACGACCAGGCTACCGCAGATCTGCTATCTCCTTCGTACCCTTTTGGTACGAAACGACCCACCTGCGAGCACGGATACTACAAGACCTTCAACCGATCTAATGTTAAACCCGTGGACGTTAGCGGTGGAGATGTCGAAGTTCGCGAGAAGGGATTGGTCACGGCTGATGGCACCCAACATGAAGTAGACATCATCATCTTCGCCGTAGGCTTCGATGCTGGACCAGGTGCATTGGGCAGGATCGACATCCAAGGTAGCTCGGAAAAGTCACTGAAGGGCGCCTGGGCCGAGAGTCTCCAGACCTTTGCAGGGGTGCTAGTCCCAGAGTTCCCAAACATGTTCATTATCAATGGACCGCACAGTAGCGTTGGGAACCAGCCGACCACAGTAGAAGTCGCAGTTGATTGGATGGGCAAAGTCGTCGCTTACATGCGAGAGCATCAGATCTCGATAGTTGATGTCAAGCAGGAGGCTGCTGCTGCTTGGACGCAACATGTCAGTGACTTGTGGAACTTTCTGCTTGTCTCAAAGCCTGCTGCTGCGGCTCGTTCTTGGTTCGTTGGAGCAAATGTTCCTGGCAAGAAGCCGGAAATCTTGATGTACTTTGGTGGCATTCCGAATTGGAGGTCCTGGCTGGACAAGGAGGTTTTCGGCGGCTGGGCGAGTTTGAAGTTCACGAGTCCGAGTGGGTGATGAGTTGGACGTTGAGGAGGCATGTATGTGTCAGGCTCAGAGATCCCTGCTCTAGCGCAGCCTTAGACGAAGGTAGCATTGTAGATATGCCATGAGTTGGGCCAAAATGCGGTAGACTGAGTCTCAGCTTCAGAGCTTTCTTTGACCATTCCTCGACGGTAGAACTGTGCTTAGCCATGTAATTGAGACGCTGAAAAGCTCCGACACGAACCTGCGCATCCCGATCGATCGCCGTCGCGTTCTAATCACAGACCGCGATCTGAATTAATCAGCTGTTGCCTTGAAATAGACCCCTGGGCGCTTTAGCCTTCAATGCCCAGCTTTCCGGGCCGCACGTTTACTCGTACAAATACTGTCCTTCGCTCACACGCTTCCCAACAATCTATCTCGCCTTTCATCAGACCGTTCCCATCTGTCCAGCTCAACATGCCTCTTGACCACCATACCTTCGTCGTCCCTCAAGTAAAGCTCGATCAGCTGGTCAACTTCCTGGTCACCGCCTTCGCTTCCATCGGCCTGCGAGAAGTCTATCGCGCCAGCCCTTCTTGGACTGGTATTGGCGACAAATACCCATTCCTCTGGCTCCATGGAACTTCGGAAGACCTGGATGAGAAGACTTTTGATCACATACTCAAGGAGTCGCACGTTTGCTTTCGTGCTGAGAGTAAGTCTTCTTCAATGCATATGGTTGGTGCGTCGCTGATGGTAATCTAAGATCGAGAACAAGTCCACGCATTTCATGCCGCTGCGATCATTTCCGGAGGAATTTGCAACGGTCCTCCTGGATTTCGGAGGCAATTTGCTCCAACATACTATGCTGCGTATATATTGGATCCGTTTGTTGGAGTCAACTGGGAGGTAGTAACGCACGCGGAAGATTGAAGGATGTATTTGCATTCAGGATGCAAGCATAGTGCTGTTGAAATTGTAGACGATAACATCGAACTGTGACGCTGGGGCTTAATCGTTCGTGTCAACACTGGTATCATCGATGAAGACTCACTTATTGTACAATTTTATTTTCAACCATTTTGCTAGATGACGACAGTGTATCACAAGACTGCATGTCAATAGCAGTGTTTCTCCCTCTAAAGCCGGCAAATGGCTATCGCGTAGAATTGTAAGATACCAACATTGGCTTTTCGGGATCATGCATTGTTGCGTTGAATTCCCAGAGAAACTGAGAGCGGAATGATAGCGGCAGCGGGGATCTTGGAGTGTATTTTGCGTGGCTCTGTTACTAATGACATTCGAGCCTCCAGGCCACTACGCGGTGTGTGATCGGAAATAGAGGTTGAAAATTGTGGCATTTGAGCATCAAGGATATAGTCAGGAACTATGGAGAGGGATCGATACATAAATCGGCCTCGTTGTGATCACGAGCATGTATTATGTATAGTTTCTGGACTGCCTGCGGTTTCAAAATGAATATGTCATGATTCTATCTGATACACTCGACGTTCTCGTAGCGAGCAGGACCTTGCGGAGACAAATGGAAGCTTCGATTTCCAGGTGCTTGGCAGACAAGCGCGGCTATGCAGCAAAGACCACGTTGTAGGTCCTAGAGCATTTCGTCTTGAGAACATACTGCGAGTAATTGGTGTACAGCGGCATTAAGAGTGTCGATCTCCTGAAACTGCATGGGAGACGCGTGGTTACTGTCGGATCGACAGTGCACCTGAGTTTTACACCACCTTGCGGAAGTTGTAAGAAGAAGTCAAACCACGGCTCTACTTCCATTCCCCACGATAGTAAAACGAGGGGTAAGAGGATCTCCTATATAACTTTAGCAATCTATCTAAGTGCTTAACAGAACAATAACCGATCTAAGTAGACATTGGACACGAGAGCTTCCGCTTACTACGTTAACGATTAAAAGTACTTTATATCTACTAAGCCGTATAATAAGTATAATAGTATCAGATTTAGTGAGTAGCTATGTACTAAAGCTATGAGAACTATCAAGCGTACTCTTGTTACGCTAGACGACTTAACTTGTACCATAGTATTTACCAACTGTCTATATGTACTAGATATAGCTACTTACCAATCGCTTAGCATTTGCTTTACTCTCTTATAACCCTTGCTAGCATGTCCTTCATACTGTACATGATGCAGAAACTCCTACAGTCACGTTGACCTCGAGCAAAGGGACATCTGGAATGCTCTGGCCATCGTACTAGGTACCAGGTTCCTGCTTTGATTGCAATAGCAGTTCATCTATAACATCGAGGTCTCAAACGTCGGTTTGGCGTTTGATACAAATCTGTGAAGGGCCAATCGCATACTACGACCCGAGCACTGAATCGATCAATTGCGAGAGCAGGTCCTCTGTTTACGCAAGCATCTTTCGCTCTCAAAGATGCATGCTGACACCTTGCCAGCTAATGACGCCCTTCTACAGGGCAGACCACGCGACACATTCGACATCGGCATCCGTCGACATCCGGACGCCACCTGCAGCGCTGTAATCGTGCTCCACAATGATACCAAGGGCGAGACTGCACAAAGCTCCCCAGGCCAGCATTCGGAGATGGTGGTTTGGACGATCTGCTTGATATTCTCGGAGGAGGCCTTGTCGCCAAGATTCGCCCGAAAGACATCGAAAGGTCGACTGTCAGTACACACCAAGTCGACAAAATTTTGTGACATTCAACAGGAAATACAGTCGCACAGTCTTCATGAGCATTATTAGATCCGAGGAAGTGGTCAGTGAGATGCGCAATGGCTTCGGCCTTGGAAGCAGGACACGCACGCTGAGGTAGAGCGAGGCACAAGCAACTTCAGGATTAGTGCTAGAATTTGAAAAGAACAGGAGTAGGATGCGTCTCGGGAGAGGTGCTGCTGGTGTGCAAAGGCAGGCTTCTCCGCACCCACAATTGAATGAAGTTGTGCTTTGCACTGGCAAAGACCCAGTCCAAACTTTGGAGAGCCACAAGTGCTGTTCCCCCCGCTGTCTAGCACGCTACGCTTCGCCTCTCCTGTGTTTGTGCGTGCGGTCTGGATCGGCCCCATGCGTCGACACACCAAAGATGAGAATTGCAAGATCTCCTGCGAGCTTATGGGCTAGCCGATGGTGTATGGCATTTGGTATCGCACGTGACCCGACCTCTTGCAAGCACGCCATTTCCTTTATAAGCCTAGGCCATCTCATATCGCCGCTGCGAAGTAATCCCCTCAAGCACAATGTGCAGAAGAAAAATCACCAGTTCCCAGAGGATCCACCAATGTACATGGGTTGCCGTCAACATTGCATTCGCTGCCCTACAACATAAGTTGATGTTAGTATAACGCCCTTTGTTTCGCTTCCCTTTCTGTTCAGCGACGAAGCTGCCGCACTTACAAGCTGACATGGTGTGCCAGGATAGAATCCTGTGAAACAGTCATTCCATCTTTGGCGGCATTTCTAACGCAGTTGCAAATGTGTAAGTGAATGCTGATATCAGATATATGTGTTTGGAGCAGTGCGTACTCCGGAGGTACCCATTTGCGCCAATGTAGCAGGGGCCAGAGCTGCGATGAAGACGAGGACGATTGAGGCCCTCATGTTGGCGACTACGTTCTTCGAATCCGTTCTTGTCTATCTGGAGGTGGATGCTGAATGACTGAGATCTATTGTGGGCGACAGAAGAAAGATAAAACGAGAGATCGTTCGGGCCACGTGCTTTGCTTGCATGGACTAATAGTCTGTTCACTAAACATTTAATCTTATTTTTCCTCGCCATAACTTCGCCAAAGCCGGATCTCGCTCTGGGCTCTTCAATCCAGCAATCACGGTGAATCAGTATTCAACGCGCTGCCTAGCACAAAGTGCTCGCTGTAGTGCTTGAATATATCGTCTCACGTCAATTTCCGTGGTGCTTGTCATCCTATAAAGAGCTCGAGTTGCGCGAAAGCCTGCTCTGACAACATGTCTAGCCCGCGCATAAGGGTTCAGCCTTTGCTTTGGATTTGCTGGACTTGTATCACGAGGGGTGTGACGATGGGCATGTATGCGACTTGTTTAGTGGGTCAGCAGAGTCCTCTATTACTTATCTAGATTGCGACTTGCCTCCACTACTACGCCGCCCGTGCGACTATTTAGCTAGTCTGTAGGTAGAGTGAAGTTCATTAGCATTTTATCGAGCGTTTGCGTCGGGATCGTGCTAAAGGCCGAATTCCCGTACGAATTATACGATTAGCGCCCCCTCCGTCTTTCTCTGCTTTACGAGAATATTATGCCCTTTCTAGAGAGAATAGTATCGGTCAAAATGAGAGCAAATGAGAATCTCGATTGCTTCGCCCTGTCGCACTTACGCTTAGTCAATAGCCTAATGGATATATGCCAACTTTTCATAAATTGCCTTGCACTTCTCGATGCGGCTGTCCCTTTCGTTAGGGTTATAGTCCGACACTACGAGTACTTTCCCTCAGGATGTGGTGATTACCGCTGCTATAATGTCGTGTAAGGGCACGGGGACTTGCATGGACGACATGCCGGTGCTAACCCAGAGCATGGAGTGGTATGCGAACTGGCTGGGGCGTGGTCACTGCGTAGATCCCCGTAACAGTAAATGGTGCGAACATTGGTCCTAGCCCAGTGTGCTGTAACCATACAATAGACTGAAAGTGGTCAGCTGTCGCGTGTATGCATTCCCGACTTATCAGATCGAGAATAAGACGGCCGCTGCTCACTTCAGTCGATCTTGCCTAGAGTGGGAGGTACGTATAGACATTTGATGTGACGCAGTTCGCAACCGGCGGGAATTAAATCAAAAACAAATTGGAATGCACTTCATTTGACTGCCAGAGGCCTGGTCATCTATCTGTGCACCGTCCTGTTCTTGTTCTCGACCATCACGCTCTGCAAGTCAAGATGTTGTTCCAAGGATCGTCAGCTTTTTCCCTGGCTTCGATATTGGCCCTAGCTGCTGGCCAGGCTGCTCCTGCGGGTCACGAATACATTCCTCCAGGGCCCAATGATGGTAATGATATTCTTTGCACCATGAACGCTGAGACTGACCGATATTCCCTACAGTACGATCTCCTTGCCCTGGAATCAACTCTGCAGCAAACCATGGTGAGCTTATGATCGGACTTAATTAATAGCACTCAAGAAGGGTACTGATGACAGTATGTTATATTCCGCGAAGCGGAAAGAACATCACGCCGCTTCAAGTCGCACAGGGACTGAAGGAGGGATTGAACGTTGGCTTGGACTTCGGTCTTGTCGTCGGTCAAGGCGCGACGGTCTCCAATCCCAATCCTCTCGCTGGGACATTCAATATGGATCAACTCCGTGCTCACAACTTTCCCATTGAGCACGACGTCAGCCTTTCTCGTCAAGACTTCTACCAAGGGAGCAACCTCAACTTCAACCAGGATATCTTCAACCAAGTCCTAGCCTTTTACGAGGGCATGGAACGAACGTCGTTACCTGTGGCAATGCACGCACAGTGGGCTCGTGTCGATAGACAACGGCAGCTAAACGGCGATAAACTGATCTACGGACCTCGACAGCTTGTGCTTGGTCTCGTCGAAAGCAGTCTTTACCAGAGTGTTATGGGTAACCCAATCACCGGCGAAGCTCCAATTTCTTACGTCAGGTCGTTCTTCGGTGGGCACTAAGTCACCTTGCGAGATGTGATCTCAACGCTGACCCGATTGTAGAGCAAGAACGCCTTCCATACGAGCTGGGATGGACCAAACCGGCCGTCGAAACCAATTTTGCAACACTAGGAATTATGGCCAACAACATGCTACTAACTGACCCGGGAGAGTTTGGAGAGCAATTGCCTGAGCTTACGGGAGACTTGGTGCAAGATGTGTTCCAGCTCAGAGATCCGTTGACGGGCACTCTCGTCAATGCGACTTGTGCTTTGCTGGGACGATGCTAGGCTGGTCATGTCAGCAGCACGAGAGTGCCGCCGTACGTCAGCTAGAAAGCGTAATGATCAACGTTTGTGCTTATTCCCGACACCTCTTGCTCATTCATGATCGTCCACGGCTCCTTCCAAATTTGCTCAAGCGCGGCTCTTTCGCGTTTACCGAGCACTGCATTTGCGACGGATATATCGCGTAGGATCCAGCGAGCACCCTACGTTGCCTGAGGAAATAAACTGCGAGCTGTGAACTGAAGTCATCGTTTCATGAATTAGCACTTCTTCTTTGGAAGTGCAGGCATATGTTCATGTTTGGATATATAAGTCATGTTACTTACTACGCGTTCATTTTCGCACCACTGTCGTATGGTCTCAGGGTCGAAGTCGTCATTATCGTTAATCCAGTTGCGGGAATAAGTACTACCTACGATCCGGGCCCGCTAGGCTCAGGCGCGTGTCCATCTGTGAAGACTACGATATCTCTTATCCGTATAATACAGACATCCACTTCGCGAAGATCAGTAGTATTAACACAATAACCATGTCTACTAACGAGCCCATTCCCTTCAGCGAGCCACCGTGGCTCCTGAAGCATCCCTCACCGTATTACAAGGAATCACACTGGAAATGGCAGCGATTTTGCCGTGAATTTATCGACGCACACTTCACACCACACGCGCTGCAATGGGAACGAGATGGAGAAGTTCCGTCGCATGTATACGGCATGTTTTCCTGAAAACGTTATACAATCACGCACTGACTGGGTAGCTGTGCTGAACAGACACATTTGCGAAACATAATATGATGGTTCCCAACCTACCAGCTCCTCTCCCAGTCGAATGGTTAAAAAGTGTTGGCATTGATCATGTTGGACCGGTCGCGGTGGAGGAATTCGACTACATGCATGTGATGATCTACTCAGCCGAGATGATGCGTTGCGGCCTTATGGGTCCAGTGACTGCAATCACCACAGGCTTCGCTTTTGGAGTTCCACCCATTGTTCACTTCGGCAGCCCAGAATTGCAGAAACGGTTCCTTCCTGGCCTCTTGACTGGGCGAACAAGAATATGTATTGCCATTACAGAGCCGGACGCAGGGTCTGATGTGAGTTCATCCAGCCCAGCTTGAGATATCACAGCTCACAAATTTCAAACAGGTCGCGAACGTGCAAACAGTAGCCGAGAAGAGCAAGGACGGAAAGCATTTCATTGTGAACGGTACGAAAAAGTGGATCACAAATGGAATGTGGAGCGATTATGCTTCGATGTGTGTAAGAACGGGCGGCGAAGGTCCTGGAGGCCTAAGCGTCCTGCTTGTGCCTTTGAAGAATACAGAAGGTGTCAGCATGCGCAAAATTCCAGTCGTTGGTGGAAAGGCCAGCGGGACGACGTTCATTGAGCTGGATGATGTCAAAGTTCCCGTGGAGAACATGCTGGGCAAAGAGGGACAGGGCATGAAATACATTATGGTAAGTCGGCGTATCGATGTTGGAGGGTGGGCGCTGACGAGTTGCAGACAAACTTTAACCACGAACGAATGACGATCGCGACACTTGTGGCAGCACAGGCTCGTGTGGCACTGGCAGCAGCATTCGAGTGGGTAATGAAGCGAGAGGCCTTTGGAAATCCCCTCATCAACCAAGCCGTCGTTCGACACCGCCTTGCAAAAGCAGGCGCAGAGTTAGAAACACTCTGGGCTTGGGTCGAGTAAGACTCCCTCCCATTTCCATATTGAAGCCACCGAACTAACACTTCTGCAGGAGCTTCGCCTATCAGATGTGCCATTTCAAGAAAGAGGAGGCAGATGTAAAGATCGGCGGCCTTACCGCTCTTGCAAAGGCGAAGGCCGGGCTTGTTTTGAACGAATGCGGACAATGTGCGCAGCTGCTATTTGGAGGCAATGGATACACTGCGACCGGCCAGGGAGAACTGGTGTCGAAAATCGCGAGCGAGATACACGGTGCGAGAGTCCCTGGTGGCAGTGAAGACGTGCTCTTCGATCTCGCGATCCGCCAGTTACTCAAGAACTTCCAAAGACAAGTCTATACCAAGCTGTAAGGATTGGACTGGTGTATAGATAGCAGCATTGTTTGTACACGGCCTAGAGCCGAACCACGTTCTCAGTACATGCACACGGCACATTTCTCTCAACCGAAACATTGCGTATCCAAGTCTGCATCCTGATACCACGAGGTCAGGGCTGCGAAACATCACAGAACCATCATAACACGATGACTACGAACAACTAGATGGTGTTGCTGACCAGAAGCGATATCCAAGCAAAATCGGAAGGTATAATGATGGATGACAACGACACGGATGAATGTGAAGCATTCTGAAATTTCTGCTGTCTGATCACAACACACACTATCGTAGATTCCACGTCCACTCATCTCTCCATAGTCCGGAGGTTACACTGGTCGCTAATTTTCACAGAGCCGTTTCAAAATAGCTCATCTAAATAATGCCAGGGGTAGGTGGGATTGGCAGCAATTGCCAAAGGTCGGTCGGGCGGCCGCCGATATATGTAGGGACTTGAGCGAAAGCACGAACAGCAGTGATTCGGCAGTCGGTGTTGAAATCAAGGTAGACTTGGCCAGAGAAGGTGACGGGAGCAGGGACAATGGAGCTGACACCCACTTTTGGCAGCGTTAGTAATGGTTTATCAAGGTCAGACGATCAGGTGAGCGCTTACAGGTCACATTGGTGTAGATGACAGTCGTGCCGTTTTGAGGGAAGTCAACATATTGGCCTGTGACCGAGGAGAACGCTTGACGAGTTGCGACGCCAAAGTTGACGACGCCGTTGCCAGTAACTCCCACAGTGATTGGGCCACCACCGTTTGGCCAGCTGCGAATTGTCAACACCCGTCTTGAGCTCTGGCTGTCGGCAACAACTTACATTTGTGTGACACAAGAGCCGTCGAGGTCTGGCACACCAAAGGGAATGTCTCTGAAGGCCTCGCGGACTGCAGTGACACCCGGTTGAGCATAGGCGAATGGGACTTGGCCAGAGATGGCGATTCTTCGCTCTGCAGTGCAAGTGCCGCTGCTGAATTGTGGGACAGGTGCTGGTGCTGCAACAGCAGAGCCGAGCACGGCGGCGCAGGCGACCAGTGTTGAGGTGAACATGTTGATAGATGTGTGTGATATCAGAGAAAGCTGGCAAAGATGCTTCTATGAAGTTGATGTTGGCCGTGATGGAAGAGTCTACGATTGATCGCCAGGAGACGACATTAATATAGGATGCAGTCGGTGACCACATGCGTTGCCACGCACTATCCAACGCGCTGGTGGCCTGCATATCGCCAGGAAATATGGCGATAATGCGGACACAAGCCAAAGTGCAGATCGTCTGCCGCGTTTGTCGCTTTGCGAGTGCCACTCTCAGCCTTCTCGTAAGCGGCTGCGTTTACCCCATGTTGTGGTAGTCTAAGGGCTCTTAGCTATGCGGAGAATGGGTTCTGATTTGTGGGAATGCATAAGAAAGCTGGCAGGGTCCAAAGGATGATTTAGATCGTCGCATCAAAGCCTCGGACGGTCTCTAGCGCGCCCACGCCGGCATATGATCAATCTGATCGCCGTTGATCTGTTGGGAATACGGTTTGTGCTCGAGGATGACTGATCAAAGTGTTTCCGACTATTGCCTAGAATTGCTGAATGTCGCTCGGGAGAGAGAATGTAAAGGAGAAAGTCTGAGAGCAAGTGTGGTCAAATGTCACGTGCCGTGACGTCGCGCTAAGCAGGGGACCCTTGCCGGCCACCCGATCGACCAGGTGAAATATGAACAACATCGAACCGCAGCAGACGACAAACATCGCGGCTACACTTGCCACCACATGCGAGGCCAAACAAGAAGCTCAAGGCTAACGCCGGGATGAAAAGCACTCTGTCGTCCGCATGGACCAATCTGCGCCGCCCTCCTCCGGGCGATCCTGCTCCGTTTCCATGGCCGAGTCTTCCATGCCAAGTAACGCCTTCGTGGGCTCCGACGGCTCTTTAGCACCCTCAGGCAATCCCTGGACGCCTCCAGACGAGAATGGCACTGGCGGGCAAGAGGCATACCCTTTCCGCAATTTTTGGAGCGTAGAGGGTGGCCTCGACGAGGTTCTGTTTGCCATACCGAGCAGAGAGCAAGCAGATATTCTTGTCACCGCCTTCTTCAAGTACGTGGATCCATTGTATCCAATTATTCCGGAGAACTTGTTTCGATCCCGCTTCGAGGAGTTCTGGGCTCTTCCGCCCATAGACAGGTATGCTACGCCAGAACCATTTTACGCGATGAGTTCCGTACGAAAACGCTCACACAATGGCACAGAGGCAAATTCAATACAACATGGGTCGCCCTACTTTTCATTGTGCTCGCTTCGGGTCACATATACGTGCAAGACCCGACAGCAATTGATTTCACGTCCGTTCCCGAGACGTATCTGTCGTGCTGCTATCGGGCTCTGTGCCTCGTCTCGTTTTTAAGCGAGTGGTCTCTTGAGACGATTCAAGTACTAATTCTTATTTGCAACTATTTTGTCACCAGTACCAGAACTGCCGATTGTTGGACATTTTCGGGCATCCTGCAGAAAATCGTTTATGGCCTGGAGTTGCATCTTCCTCCTCCCGCGAGCGCATCGGTTTCGGAAAAGCACCTCCGGTACGCCCTATGGCAGGCATTCATGTTCCAAGATGTCTCGCTCTCCTATTTTCTCGAACTGGTTCCCGCATCCTGTCACCATAGCATCGATGTTAGCTTACTTCGGCCCGTCGATGACGGCGAGAACAACCCGGACAGTCGGCTCGAAGAAATGCTGCTTTCCGAACGAGCTCACGTCGACATTGCATATCTCAACAATAAAGCGGATGTGGCCTACCAGCGAGCCATGTGGCAGTTCTCCACATTCATGCAGAAGAACATATGTATTCCAACGGCGTTGGGGAGGCCGATTGCCAGAGATGCCGCGCACAAAGGAGGGCTCCTGGCAGACTTGCAGAGTATTTACGACAACTTGGACCCGCCTTTTCACTCCATCGACTTCCGCGGACAGCAAGGCCGTGTATGGAGGCAAATGATTATGGTTGCAAGCAACTACAATCTTGCCTTCACAATGCTGCATTTGGCTCAGAATCCAGCGACTGGCGTAGGCATAGATTGGCGCGGCGCCCTCAAGTCATCCAACAAGGCGATGTCTGCATTTTTCGACTTGGTGAATCAAGATCGACAGTATCTGACTATGATGACGCCTATTAACACTCGCGCTTATGCGCAGACGGTGAGTCCTTGAATGGTCTCCACGCTGCATACTGTAATTGTTACACTCGCTGACTTTGATATCCCGCGTCAACAGCTCATGATCTGCAAGGTACTCTCTACGGCCAAGGAGCAGACGAGTGGACAGGAAGAACCTTGGCTGCAACTAGCTGTGGGAAATATCGAACGATACATGGACTTGTTGCACCACGCCCGCGGATCGTTCGCGTTTGAAGTCAAGAAGCAGGAATACCTCAACGTGCTTTGGGGGTATCGCGAGCTTCTATCAGCAGGCACTGTTGGCTGAATGTGTTGGAGCGGTCATGGCGTGCACAGTTGAACTGCCACATCTGGACCAGAACTACCTCTACCTTGGAATCCATGGAACTGTCTCGGTCACAGTGGTCTCTTGATACCACGCGATTACCTTTGCTCCGCACTCGGTCGTATGATCGAGGAAAAAGTGTTTCCTACATTGTACAATAAGCTGAAGCAATTTGAAATATGCATCCGAGATCCGATGTCCCTTGCACAGCTTGGTCCCGACGTTCATGAAGCGCCACGCTAGCATTACGCTTAATAAAAAGTTGGACTAGCGCAACGCCTCGCTACTCCGCAACGAAAAGGACAGAGACGGCGGCAAGCGGCGCCCCAAAGCGCCACTGATGGCGAATTCAATGAGGGGTGGTGGCGCTGTTCATGGCGTTCTCCGGGAGGCCAGACTTCTGTTCTGAGAGTGACTGGCAGAGATAGAAGGCACTCCAGTCTCGTTACCATCATCACTGGGAGGCTTTTCGCCTCGCCAAGACTGAATTGTCTATCTTCCCGTGCTGCAGAAACTAGGTCCGGCATTATGAGCGAAGTCGACGCCTGCCTACCGCACACCGCTATTGCCGGCTGGTATGGCGAGATGTCCATGGATAACACGAGCTTCGGCCTCAATCATGGTCTAAACCCGGCCGGAGACGATGATACTGTCATCGTCCTCAGAGCCGACCGCTCTGCACAGTCCGGCGCCGATGTGAACAGCAACAGCAGCAGCAGCACCCGACGCACCTCTACCGCCAACGAAAAACCTGCTGTTCGCGGTAAGAAGCGCAACAAGCCTACGCTGAATTGTCTGGAGTGTGTCGAGCGCAAGTCCAAGTGCGATCGCGCACGTCCATCCTGTTTCACGTGGTACGCCCCGCCTCTCTATTCTGGCTCGTCCAGGATCATGACTAGACTACTGACCTTCTGGAAGCATTCGGCGACAGACCCGTTGTCAGTACACGCATATTGCAGATGTCATTGCCGCCAATCCAGCGAGTACCATCAATCCGCGTAAACGCTCGAGAACCGACACCACCACGGAACGTCCTCTTCAACCTATCGTGAATATTGAAGATACAAATCGCCGCTCTTCTGTTGCCGTAATCAATGCCATTACGGATTCTGGCACCACTGCTACTATCCCTGCCCTCAATGAGAGCAATCAGCTCGACTTCCAACAGGATTTTGGGGCCATCGAAGACGATGAGCCAGACGAGTTGAACCAGCTCCTCAACGTAACGCCTTTAATCCCAAATGTCATTGACACCTTAGCACCCACCATAATCGGCTCTCCACTTTCAGCACGGCCGAGTGAACGCCATGCATTGCTCAACCTGTTTGGCGCCGCGAGTATTGAGCACCCCTTTCGTGTGTATATCCTGCTCTTCAATTCCAGCAACATACATGCTAATGTTAACTGCAGAGAACTACTGGACCGATGCAGGCGGCCTCGTTGAGGTCGTGGCCAGTCTGCCAAACAGATCTGATGCCGAAGTTCTGATCGAACGGTATTTCGACACCGTGGATCCTGTGTACCCCATCATCGCGCGAGATGCATTTGTCGCGGACGTCGAACGTTTCTGGCATCTGCCCGATCACGGTAAACACAGACACGACCCAGCACAGATAGCGCTGCAGTTCGCAGTCTACGCCAACGCTGCACAGGACTCCACCTTGAGAGAAGGCTCGGACGTTCAACTGGACATGGCCTCATTTTACCTGAGTTGCTGCCACCAGAGTCTGTGCATCTCAAGCTACCTTAACCGGTGGTCGCTATTGACGGTCCAGACGATGATTTTGATCTGCCATTTCATGATAACGAACAACCGCATTGCCGACGCGTGGACGATCTCTGGCATTGTGCAACGTCAAATTTACCGCCTGAGACTCAACTGCATTCCCGACGCTCTTGGTCTGCACCTGGATCATGAGACTGTGCAGGTACGACTGCGGCCATGGCAAGCGGCCATGTTACAAGACACATTACTATGTCTGCGTCTCAAACGACCTCCATCGACCACGTACTTTAACGTCAGTCACTACGACATACAATCGTTTCGGACCTCTAACGATTATGCCTCGTCGGACGTTGCGTACGTGCGTGCAATGTGGCAGTGCTCTGTGCTGATACAAGAGACTATCTGCACTCCGCGCTCAAGTCATAAGCCACTTTGCACCGATGCCGCACACAGGAGTCAGACAGTCTCCAGGTTTCGCGAGCTATACTCTCGGTTCGAGGAACCCTTTTGCCAGACAGCGCCGTCTCGTTTCGACCATTTATCGCCCCGCCTGCTTTACCAAATGGTTACTGTGGCCAGCACTTACTTTCACGCACTCATGTTTGTCTTCACGGACAGGAATGAAAAAGCAGGAGTGCACAGCGACCCCTCCGGAGCCATTCGAGCTGCCCATGAGGGCATGACAGCTTTCTTCGCACTGGTCCGAATCGCACCGGGACATATGCGCGTTTGGGCTGCAGTTCACAGCCGCACGTATGCTATGGCGGTTAGTTCGCATCTTCATCGTCCCTCCTCCCAACGAACAAAGAGCTAATGGTTATACGTCACAGGCAGTGATAGGAACTATGCTGGCGACTCACAAGAAAAACAGCATTGCCGGCCGACGAATCGTCGTTGATGATCCGCAGCTCATGCTCGGGAAGAGTGACTTTGACCGATATGTTAGTATGCTCGAGAGGGCGCAGGGTTCACCAGAATTTCGGGTAATTCAGCGTGAGCGGTTGGCCAACCTCAAGACGCTGCAGGCGGAAGCGCAGGCCACAACGAATTGATTTTTAAATGCATCCACATCCTGGATATCAGCATCGAGATGGAGGGCATTTTTCAGACGAAGGTCCGCTGGGTGCGCCAGAGTGCAAAAGCTTTTCATATACTTACTGTCTTTGCAAGCGACGTCTGCATGACTATTGCGTACGACTGATGGCCTACTGTGTGGTTTCAATACAGATTGTAATCTACATAGCATGGCCAAACCGCAGACCGTAGCAGTGCGCGGTCAGGGAATAAGTCGGGAATAACCCATGTTTCTCTGTTGGCCCGCTAGGCAAAACGAGAAACAGCACCTTCTCACACACGAGATGAATTCCATCACAGCTTGACCAATCATTCTTTCAAGATTGCCCATCGCACGTGGAAAACCCAATGTGGAGATCCTGCAAACAATCGGGGCCAGCACGACCATGGCTGAAATGGCTACACCGTTGAACATGGAAAGCCTGCTCGAGCTTCAACGTGTAGGCCAAGACATCTTCGTCAGCGCCGAATCTCCCTGGCTGCCACCTGGAGCGCCATCAATCTATGGGGGCACAGTGGTAGCTCACTGCATGCTCGCTGCTCAGGCCACTGTGCCTTCTGGGAGTCTTATCTCGAGTCTGCATGGCGCATTCGTGCAAGGAGGCAAGCCGAACATTCCGATATACTATACAGTTGAGAAACTGCAGTCGGAAAACAAGTGGTCGGTATGCACAGTTCGCGCGGTACAGGAAGAGCAATGCACATTCCTTGCTACCGTCAACTTTCGACCGGAACAACGCCCCCGACCACTCAAGCCCTCGTCTCAAGACCAAGCGCAGGTGGAAAGGTACCTTGGTACAGTCAAGGGTGGTGGAGGTGCAGAGATATGTCCATATGTCTGTAGTGAGCTTGGCGCAATACCCGACGACCGTGGGCGGAACCATGAAACACAGGTCTTCCAATGGATGAAAACTCGTCACACTATCAAGTCCGAACAATCTCCCCTCCATCTTGCCGCAATTGCCTATATGAGCGACAATTACTTTCTACCCACTGCGACGCGTGTGCACGGGCTACGATGGGAGCGAGATCCCGAAAATCTGCCTCCATCTCTCGCTATAGAAGGCCGATCTGGAGATATCATCAAGATGATGGTCTCGCTCGATCACAAAATCTACTTCCACCATGTTTCCGAGCCTATCCGTGCGGACGAATGGCTCCGAAGTGAAATGCAATCACCTTGGGCGGGAGACGGACGAGCGCTGGTATCCCAGAAAATATTTTCTGGTAGCGGCGAACTGATAGCAACAGTTCTACAGGAGGTATGGATGTAGTCAGCCTTCGTTGTCACTAAGCTGATTGTGAGCCTAGGGTGTGCTTCGACTCCATGAACCAAAGGTCGCCAGGCTTTGAGCACCTCAGGACAGTGGAAGATGCGCCGAGTATACCATTGTTCTCGAACCTGAAGAAGTCTTGGACGCCCGAGGAGGTGCTGTGTTCGTCAATGCTTTCGCATCGGGCGTAGCGAGAAACGCCATGTTGAGGATTTCCGCCTTGGAGTGGTATCAAAAGAAGTGCATAGCTATCGTTGGCTATAGCTAGCATTGGCTACACATCGCTTGTACGCTGATTGTTCCCAGGTTGGCATAAATCGCTTGTCCTCTCACTTTGTGTCATCATGCTACATATATCTATTCAGCTCTAGTCTTCTGAGTATCAACCACCTTCCGCATTGCTCTATTACAGTCATCGCCGCTCTCTGCATGCAATCCCTCATAGACCGAAGGCTTCCAGGCTAGGGTTCCCGCTCAAACGACGATTTTCCCAAGAAATAGACCGGCTCACTCCGCTTCGATGTTCATCACAACCTAGATTCACGGCTTCCACGTGCCATCTCTTGCTTCGCTCGCTCGACAAGCAAACGTTTCAAAATCTTGCCGCTTGGGCTCTTTGGGATCTCCGTTCCCACGACGATGCCTCCAACGCATTGTTTGTAGTGTGCCAGTTGTGTCTTGAGCAGCCCTCGGATCGCGTCTTCCGACAGAGACGACCCTTCTCTCAAAGTCACGTACGCTCTTGGCTCTTCTCCATCAGAAGCTTTTCGAGCAGGTACGCCAATGACTGCGGCGTCTACGATGTCGGCATGTTCCAGCAAGACGCCTTCGATCTCGCTCGGTGAGACCTGGAAACCTCGGACTTTGACCAACTCCTTCTTGCGGTCGACGATGTACCACAGCTTGCTCTCGGCATCTCGATCTTGAAGAATCGAATTGTCAGCACACAGAATCACGTCTCTTCAGGAGGTACACTCACAACCAATATCTCCAGTATGGAAAAACCCCTCTTCGTCCCAATCGCGGGCGTTCGCTTGAGGGTTCAAGTAGTATCCTTGCACAACCAGAGGTCCACGTACACAAATCTCTCCTCGGACGTTGAATGCGGTAATGTCCTTTCCGTCATCGTCGCACAGCTTGACATCCATATCTGGCAGCATCTGTCCTACCGAACCGGTGGTCTCGTCTCCGTATTCGTATGGCAAACAACTGCAGGTGCAGCTCGTCTCCGTCATACCCCATACCTGTGTCAGGGGCGCTTCAGGTGATAGAAGCTTTCTGAATCTGGCCTGGCTACCCGCATCCAACGGTGCAGCGCCGGCATGAGCGTGACGTATGGACTTCATACTGTACTTCTTGGACAGAGGCGAGTTCATTATCATGTGCACCATGGGCGGAACAAAGGCGCCAATATTGATCTGGTGCACTTCGATGCACTTCAAGAAGCTCTCGATCTCGAAGCGGCGAAGAATAAACATTTTGTCACCAGAATGCAAAGGTGCAAAATGACACAAGGGTGCGGTGGCTGCGTGAAACATTGGCAATGCAACAAGACGGCGTTTCTTCCACGGCGAGGCTTTCCATTCCCAGAATAATGTTTGCTGTGCGATCAGATTGTAGTGTGAGAGCATGGCAGCTTTGGGGAGACCTGTCGTGCCTGAGCTGTAGAGCAATGCTGCAGTCGTGTTTTGAGCAGTCGCTTTATCGCTGAATCGGGGCCAATCGATCTCTCCGCAATTGAAAAGGGTTTTCCAGCTTTTTAGACCATGGCTATCGGCATCTGCAAATAGCAAAATGCGCTCATGAGGAAGGCCTACCTTTTCTGCTGCTTCGAAGCAAGTTTTGACGAGCTCCGGCTCCACGATGACAACAGATGCCCGAGAACTTCGAAGATGATGTGTAAGTTCGTAGGTGGTGTAGCTCGGATTGCACCCGGTGTAGACGCCCCCGAACCCAATAATGCCGTTGGCCAAAACTGGGTAGTCCATCGAATTGAAGGCGAATATGCAAACGCAGTCACCATTCTTCAGTCCCAACCGCCGAAAGCCCGCCGCTAGCTGTCGTATCGCCTTTCGACATTGGTTGGCGGTCCAGTACTTTGACGTATCGAGAGCGTCAATATACACAGGGTCGTCTTGCGGGAATTCGGGCGAGTCAAAATACCAGGACAGTACATCTTTCTCCGGTATGCTGTAACACGATATCAGCCCTCAAAGCAGGTTTCCAAAGAAGTCAGGCTCCAAACCTCATATGTTGTTCGGCAAGGAACGGCATCTTGCCTACTGTGGTCTATGACGGGAAGGCGTTGAAGGATGGCAAAATTGTAGTCCTGCCAGCACTTGGAAGAACTTGTCGGTTTGCCGAGTATGTGATGTGCTTTCCGCATATGGGTGGGATCTGGCTGCGGATATACGGCGGGAGCCCATGAGGGTCCGAGCTCTTGTCTTCCGAAGTTGTAAGTGGCCGCCTCAAGCCACCATCTGTATTTCCCGAAAGCATGTTATCGATGACGTCGAGTTTCCAGTCGAGAGATTTCGCACCCTTCCATTTTTAAGTCGCTGCTGCACTGTGGTGGACCGACGCGTAGAGAGTGAGACGCGTAGTGAAGCTTCACGTGCGGAAATAACGCCAGCCCCAAGCCACATATGCCCAGCTCAGACAGCTAACCATCAGTCAAATTGTACTTCACCATTGAACACCACATGCGCATTGGGTGTCATCACTTTCGATATGGAATCACCGCTTCAGTATAATGATGTCGTCAACTACAATATCTCTTTCCCCTGCGAATACGTCGCTCACGTCGAGATCGATAATCAGAAGAAATACAATTCCATAAAGCATGAGTAAGTGGAGACAAACACGGTCGAGGGCTATTACCAGTGGATTGTTCTAAATCCTGATCAGCATGTTCTACAATATGGCCAAAGTGTTCGACCAGCTATCGCACGACCCAGAGGTTCGTGTAGTCCTGCTTTCTGGCGCTGGCGACAAAGCCTTCTCGGCTGGCCTCGATGTGAGCGGAGCATCATCTTCTGGCCCTGTAGGTGCTTCATCCGAGAAGGAGGACTTTGCTCGAAGATCTTGGAAAATTCGAAGGCACGCTTTGGCTTATCAGAATGCGGTCAATGCCATCGAGCGATGCGAAAAGCCCGTGATTTGCCTACTTCATGGAGTTTCATACGGGGCAGCCTTGGACATCGCAACAGCGGCAGATGTGCGGTATTGCACAAGAGATGTGAAGCTATGCGTAAGAGAAATCGATGTCGGCCTCGCCCCAGATATTGGCACATTGAGCCGACTACCTAAGATTGGAGTCAGCTATTCGTGGGCGAAGGAGGTCACATACACTGCTCGAACCTTTGACGGCTCCGAAGCTGCTACACAGGGATTTGTTAGCAAAGTCTTCGATACCAAGCAGGCGCTCATCGATGGTGGGCTCGCCTTGGCCAAGACAATAGCAGAAAAGAGTCCCGTAGCGGTTCAGAGTGCCAAAGCTCTGTGGGACTTTAGCCGTGATCGTCCTGTACAGGATGGCCTGCTATATACTGCCGCATGGAACAGTGCAATGGTACAGGCTGATGATGTGAAAAAGGCTATGATGAGCGGCATCCGTAAAACGAAACCTACATTCGAGAAGCTGTAGCATACTTGTATTCGTCGATACGGCACCAAGTTCAAACTCTAGTAGGAGAGAATTGACAAACCGCAAATTGTATCGGCGCTATATAGCTGCATTCATGATGTCTTATCATTCCCCAGACATGCTATGCTACGGAGTAAAACCAGTTTGAACAACTATGACCATTGAATTACCGGCTTCACAACAGTTCCATCATGCAAGTCCTTCAGAGCCTTTTCCATGTCCTTGTAGTCGTACACCTTGACCAGCTTCTCCACAGGAAATTCACCTTGCCGTTGCATTTCCACCAGCTTTGGGATATACTCTGTCGGTACTGAGTCGCCCTCTCGACATCCAACATATCTCCTGCTTCCAAGTAAAAACACCAATGGATCGATCTCCACTTTAGCACCGGTAGGAGGTACACCAACTGTAGCTGCTGTGCCTCGCATCCCTAAGCTGTTCAACATCGCCTCGATCACAGTGGTGGCACCGGTGCAATCTACAGCATAGTCCACCCCGACTCCACCAGTCAACTCTTTCAGCTTCGCGGCTATGTCGATTCCACGTGAATTGACAATGTCTGTGGCGCCGAGCTCTTTTGCAATTGGGAATTTCAGCTCCTGAATGTCCACTGCAATGATTTGCTTGAGTCCCAGATACTTGGCTGCCATCAAGGCTGTAAGGCCGACGGTTCCCAGGCCAAAGACGACAATAGAGCTATCTGGTTCAGGCTTTAGGATGTTCATTACGGTGCCGGCACCTGAATCTCATGGTCAATTCTCAACCCCAGGAGTTAAACACAAGCGTGGTACCACTTACCTGTCTGATATCCGCAACCCATAGCCGCGAACTTGGCTGCCTCGTCGGCCGGATATGGATGCTTCACAACGCATGTTTCGTGCACATAGCTGAAACGTGCGAAACTCGATTGGCCAAAGAAATGCGAGCGAACGCTCTCGCCCGACCCAGAGAGTTTGCCAGCTGTGGAGCCATCGTCACGAGTACCAAACAAATGCAGCCGCGTACCTTCGGTGCAATCCGCTGGGTGACCACGCGTGCAGAACTTGCATTTTTGACAGAAGTTCATCGAGAGCAGCACAAAGTCGCCAACCTGTACGTTCTTGCTCTTGACTTTGGGCCCGATAGCTTTGACCCATCCTGCTCCTTCGTGGCCAAAGACAGCAGGATATTTGCAGATGGTGAGTTGCCCCTGCTGAAACACCAAGTCTGTGTGGCAGATGCCACTATATTTCATCTCGACCAACAGCTCATCGTCTTGCATGTCATCCAGAGTAATTTCTTCTAGCTTGAAGTCTTCTTTGGCATCGTGTACCACGAACGCGGGCGATGTGAGGGCAGGCATGGTGGAGTCCGATGCTCTATGTCACGAATATAGTATGTCTTCGAATTTTAGATGGATGAAGTGGAATATGCTTACACTTGTGATGCGGGGTGAAATGTGTTTCGTGGTCTAGCTGTTCTTATCTCCGAAAAGCGTCCCGCCGATCTCAAGCCGCGCTGACGTCTTACCAACTACGCTGAGAACAGAATGAAGCTGAAGTCGGCGACCCAGGCCGATGGATGCGTGTCTATGGACGGTGGCATTCCGCCTGTGCCCCCGAGCCTGAGTGCATCAACTCGGCTGAGGCATTGTGCTCCATACCAAGAATGTGAACCGGTCTGTTCAGACGCACGTGTCGCGATTCTAGCTGTGGTTTCTTGCTGCGTCGAGTATGTGGAAGCCAGACCAGACGCGATGTGTTGGCAGTGGCTCACGATGCGCATGCCTTCTCTCCCTCATTCCAGTGCATGATCTCAGGGGCAGGAGCGTGATCAAGCAGAGGGCAGGAAACACCTCGGACCAAGTATGGATGTAGTACGCCATTACAGTGGACATTCATGTCACTCATCGAGACAATCCCATGCTCAGCGACTCAATGCATGTGAAGTCGAAGACAGGCGTAAACAGTGGTTGACGGTTTATATCCGCATTATTACCGCACAACCGGCAACCGCCTACACTGTCTGTGTCATCACCGGTTCCATTTCCCCTCTGCGGGGCACACGCACGGAGACGGCCCCAGAAAGTTTATCAATGTGTACATATGGAAACCTCACGCAGGGAGTGTCGGATTCATACTGACTTGATCCCTGCAAAATACCACCGAACCCATAAGCATGCCTTCAGAGGAGCAAGAACTAGATGTGATTGTGGTCGGTGCAGGATTTGGAGGTTGCCATCTCCTGCATAACCTGCGGAAGAATAACTTCTCTGTCAAAGTACTAGAGGCTGGTCCAACAATCGGTGGGGTATGGTGCTGGAATGTGAGTTTCCCTTTTTGAATGCAGTAAGCTCTTCCATTGGCTGATACGAACTATACAGAGATACCCTGGCGCCAGAGTCGACTGCGAATTCCCTTACTACGGCTTCTCGGATCCAGCTATATATGAAACATTCAAATGGACAGAGCGGTTTCCATCTGACACAGAGCTTCGCCGATATTTTCAGCACGTAGCAGATGTCTGGGACCTACGCCGTGATATCAATCTAAATACGCGGGTCAAGGAAGCAAAGTACAACGAGGAGCAGAATCGATGGTATTTGAAGACAGGAGCGGATGAAAAGGTGTGGAAATGCCGCTGGCTCGTTGCTGCAACTGGTACATCATTCAAACAGCACATTCCGGAGTGGCCACAGCGGGAACTTTTCGAAGGCGTGATCCACCATTCCGCTCTCTGGCCTGAGAATGTATCGCTCGATGGCAAAAAGGTAGCCGTCATCGGAGCCGGTTCAACAGGAATCCAAATCGTGCAGGAAGCTGCCAAAGCAGGCCAGCAAGTGACACAATTCATTCGGACGCCAAACTTCGCCGTACCCATGAGACAACGGCAGATTTCGGAGGACGAGATCTATGCCAATCTGCCGCAAATACCTCATGTATTCAAGGCATGTCGGTCGACCAATTCTGGTCTTCCTGTCGTCAACTCTGGTCTGAAAGTGTTTGATGAATCGCCGGAAAAACGGGAAGCACGTCTGGAGCATGGTTGGAAACAGGGCGGCTTCACCTGGTAAACATGACTCGAGAACAACTTTCAGATTCGTCAAACAGTTGACTTACACGATATAGGTCTATGAGCTCGTACTCAGACTACCTTGTTGATGCAAAAGCTAACCGCGAGCTTTACGACTTCTGGTGCAAAAAGACCCGAGCACGAATCACGAATCCGGCAAAGAGAGACCTCCTCGCCCCTCTAGAGCCACCATATTATCTCAACACCAAGCGACCGAGCTTCGAGCAAGACTACTATGAATGCTGTGACAAGGACCATGTTGAGATCACGAATTCTCCCATCGCTAAATTCACCAAGAATGGTATCGTCACCGAAGATGGGAAAGAAAGAGAGTTTGACATAGTGGCTATCTGCACTGGTTACGATGCAGTCACAGGTGGGCTTCGAACGATGGGAATCAAAGGTCGCAATGGCATTGATCTCGACGAGAAGTGGAAAGATGGGATCATCACAAACCTCGGAATGACAGTTAATGGGTTCCCCAATTTCTTCATGGTCTATGGTCCGCAAGGTAAGTTTGAGGTCTGCTCTAAGCACTACTTTATCGATTCTAACGTGCCTAGCTCCAACGAGTCTGACCAACGGACCGCCATTTATCGAGATACAAAATGAATACATCTTACAGCTGCTCACGCGGCAGAGAGGCGAGAACATCGAAACAATCGAATCAAGTCCAGAGGCAGAGCAGGCCTGGCGAGAGCACGTGCTGGCTTTGGCGGAGCGAACGTTGCTAGTCAAGACGAATTCTTGGTACATGGGAGCCAACATTCCTGGCAAGAGAAGAGAGTATCTCATCTACCTTGGTGGACTTCCGTTGTATAAGCAGAAGATGCAGGAAGCGGTAGATAAGTGGCAGGGCTACACGGTTCAGCCGATTGCAGCGTCGGCGTGATTCTGCTTGCATAAAGGCGCTATGGCTCCATAGATCAGCATAGGCATTTGACTATCCTTCAATCGGCGGAAGAACCTTCTCCATCCACTGGCAAAGATCTCTCAGCACCGGCGCATTGATCGTATGCGTCAAAGGAGGATACCCTTTCACCTCCAACGACTCTTCCTCCTTTACGATTCCCAACTCTTTCAAACCTTCCAGAGTATACACCCACGCTCTCTTCGGCACAAACTCATCCCTTCCACCTCTCGCCAAAAAGATCTGAATCTCATTTCCCTGCTGCTCGCCACTCGATTGGAGTCCAGCCTCTTCCCGGATCGCCTTGACTCGCTTCGTGCCATCCCACAAAGGCAACCAACCCAACAGTCCCGCGCAACCCGCAAGCTTTCCGCTATACTTCCTCGAAGTCAAATGCGTAAGCAGACTCGTCGCACAGCCTTGACTGAAGCCGCCAACGATAATCCTATCAGGTGGCAGACCACTCTCCACAACCGCATCAACAATGGACTCGATATACGCTACGCTCTCCAACATGCCTTCCTCGTCTTCATCTGGTATGAGCTCCGGACGCGAAGGCGCATGAGATGGAAGGCCATTGGGAGTAAACCATGCTGTGTCAAGCGTGATTGGACTTCGCTTTGCATTGGGTAAGATCCAGGACATGTAAGGAAGCTTTCCACCTTGCTGAAACTGGTCTGCAACATTCTCTATGGCGGCTGCTGAGTCTGCGAGCCCGTGGATGAAAATGAGAGCTGCTGTTGTGGGAGTGGTCGTTGAGGGCTTGTAGATGGGAGGCTCGCGGCCGTTCTCGTGTGGAAAGTTGATTGTGGACATCTTCGAATCTCCTTGCTCGCTGGACACGAGGTACGTCGAACGAACAGAGCAAAAATCGATATTTTCTTGGTGATTCTTCAGTTACTGAGGGTACTGTGGAAGCCGAATAGCTTCGGCATGGTCTGTTGCCCCTCAACGGCAAAACGGACTTAGCGTTCGAAGCTCCAGACTTGTACGAGATGAGCTGTGTTTTTGGATTTGCCGAACCCTGTACAGGATCACGTTCGTGTCGTCGCCAGGCTATGGCCACTCATGTCCTGGTCTTGCGCGTTCTCCCATGTGCTTCCCGTTGATAGCATGATGCTGACAATGACAGCTGGCAGCCAGGTGCTGCTTTTTGTGGTTGAAGCGGACAAGACTCTCGATCAAAAATCATTTTGAGCAAACTGGACTCCATGAAGTTCGAATCAGCGCCCTCTTGAGTATGCGGATGCACAGCAGTTGTGTTGTCCTTCGGCACGCAGAGACGCGCCGAACACGCGCGTGTGAAAAGGGACCTCGGCAAGCTCGTCATCCCAATCAAACACCCTTGAACCCAGTACAGCACCCGACAGCTCACTCCACGAAAGCACTTCACACTATACACGACAATGCGCCCACGATAACATCAAGTCTCTCTCTAGCAACTCATCATGGAGTTCATGACCGCCCTCAGCGGCGGCTACGACAACCAAAAGCCCTCTCTCTTCGAAATCCTCTCCGAAAACGAGCTCAACAGCCTCATCCCACCCTCCCTGCGCTATCTCCTCGCAGTCGCAACCCATCGCAATCCCCGCTACCTCCTCCGAATCCTCAACAATTTCGACGAACTCTACGCCCTCTTATCCCTCGCTCTCGAACGCTTCTACCTCCGAACCTACGGCGGAGGTTTCACCGAGAACTTCTACGGCCTCAAACGCGAACGCGTCCTCCGCATCAAAGGCGGTGAAAGCACACGCGCACGACTCGGCGCACCGAAAGAAGTCCGCCAAACACTACAACTCCACGATGGAGATGTTTGGAAGAACTTGGCGGTTATGGTGGGGATTCCGTATATCAAACGGAAATTGGATGAGAGTTATGATATTCATGCTAGTGGAATAAACATGCTTGGACCGGCGTACCGCGATCGGGAGAGATATCCTACAGAAGGGAAGTTGAAAGATAAGATCATGTGGGTGTATAAATGGTTTCTACGGAAATGCTATCCTTCCGTCAACGCAGTGTACTACTTCTCGCTGCTGGCATTCAATTTGGCCTATTTGTTTGATGGGACGAAGTATCACAGTCCGTTTATGTGGATCATCGGGAGTAGGATACGAAGATTGAATGAGGCGGATAGTAAGGCTATTGCTATGGCACTAGAACCGAAGCCTGCACCGCCTGCAGCGAGACCGGGACAGACGACGAGTTTGTTTTCGCCGAGGACGATGTCGAGAGTTTTGCAGCCGAGAGTTGTGACGGCGTTGAAGTTGTTGTTGCCGACGAGTATTTTTGCGCTCAAGTTCTTGGAGTGGTGGCACAATTCGGATTTTGCGAGGCAGTTGAGCAAGAAGGCGAATGAGGGTTTGGAACTGCCCCTACCGAGTATTAGTGGGTTGCCGAAGGGCGCGAGAGCCGCTGCGAAGAAGAGCGAGGAGAGGGAGAAGAAGGCGGAGTTTGCGGATGAGAAGGGAGAAAGGCCGAGGAGCAGCAGCTTGAGGAGAGACAGTGGTTTCGATGGGCCGCCGATTTCTGCGACGAGCATGCTGCCGATTTTGACTGTTCCGCCGCCGTTAACAGTGAACGGAGAGGGGGAGAATGTCACAGCACTATGTCCAATCTGCGTGCAGGCTATTCAGACACCCACTGCTGCACAGACGGGATACGTCTACTGCTACACGTGCATCTTCAAATGGGTTGATGGCTCGCATCCACGACAGGAAGCTTTCCTCGAAGGCTCAGGCGAAGAAGAGGGTGCGAGAGGCTGGGTCGAGGAGGGCGGTGGCAGTCGGCGAGAGAAGTGGGAGAGCGGTGCAGGACGCGATGCTGTCACTGGAAGGAAAGTGCTTGGTGGCACCAGTGGCCTGCGGAGAGTCATGGTGTAGAAAATTTCGTTCACCTACATGTACTCCGGCACCTGTCCCAGGTTTCACAACACCAGACTGGCGCGTCCATCGCATTTCGGTTCAGAAGCTCATGTGCACGGCAGAGGATTCGAAATGACTGCAGTGGCACATGGCTAGAACTCCGCGCTTGGACTGCTCTCGGACCATGGACCTATACTCATTGAAACACGGTTGTCACACGAACAGAGCAAACATCTGCAACTCATGCAGAAGCCGACTGAAATTGTTACGCAACGCACGCGTCCACTCGCGGCAGCCAAGCTTCGTGGAGCAACATGACCTATTCCGACACAGCATGTACTCCGCCTCATGCCGCCATGCGGGAGGCTTCGAATGCTTCTGGAGTACAAGCGCGTCGTTCTCGGGCAGTTCGCGGTATTAATCGTACCTCTAGGACAGCGTTCATGGCACTTGCTATCAAATCTTCTCCCGTAGTGGCAACATACACCCTCTAACTTCAGAAGATGTCGCGGATACACTGGCTCACACCAATGTTAATGACAGGTGCTGTTCTTCTTGGGCTCCTGTTCGCATTGGGACATCACTTCTTCTACGCAAGCCTCCACGGAACTGAGGCACCTTCCGTTTCCGACGAGTATCACCTTTTCGGAGCCAGTTTCTCTGAACAACAGACGAACACCGCCATTGGGACGGCCTTTGCCTTCCTCGTCCGAGCATGCTTGATTTTCGGGATATCGCTGGCATATTTACAGGCCGTGCTCTGGTCTGCAGCGCGAGAAAACAAAAGAGGGGTCACCGTGGCTCATTTGGACGTGCTTATGTCGGCGCTTGGTAATCTGCTGGCTCTGGGAACATTGTCGGTGTGGGTGCGAAGGCCTGTGTTGCTTCTGATCGCAGTCATGGCATGGTGAGTCTGATTCGATCTAGATTGATAAATGTCTACTTACATCAAAGTATTCAGGCTGATACCCATTGCTTCGATCGTGACACCAGCCACTCTATCAATCGGGACGCATACAGCCCCCTCAGAGTTCCGACCTGTTCCGCAAATCGCGTTCAACAGTCTCAACCTGCTGGCTGAGATGCCATATGTGGCGCCGATGGAGGTGCGACTCGATTGTGCGTACCGTACCTGTGACTATCGTGACTACCTCCCGCGCGGGACCGAGGCAGACTACGTTTACTCGGGACCTAGCAACGCTGTACGCAGATTAGCACTAGCTACTGCTGCGCAAGGAGGGATTCTCAACATTAAAGCTCCTGCTCCGAATTCTAGCTGGATGCTAGAATTTCCTGCCCCGGCTCTCCAGTGTGGAGCCGTGGACAGGATATTTGCTCGCGCCATACAGCAAAACATTCTCGATTACACTCTTGTCGAAAAAAACTGCTCGGCTGGCCCGGGATTTCTGAGCTGGAGACCTGCGCTCCTGCCCGCATCGCCACAGCCCATAATCCAGATGCTTCCATATCTCGAGACTTTGATCAATGGATCACATGTGTCGAATAGTGATCTCTCCACGGAGCGCGATCCTGCTTCAACGTTATTCTTCATCGCTACCACACCTTCTCTTATGGCAATGAACTCTAGCGAGGCATCGCAAAACCCTCGAGTCTGCCACCCAACCGGACCTATCAACCTAATAGAAACATTTTTTGGTCCTGATGCATCGCCCCCGTCTACGATCTTGGAATGCGATCTCCACAATTCAACGTACCACGCCGAATTCTCGTACGTTAATGGCGTACAGCAAGTTCGCGTGGTGGTATCTGATATCTCCCCTATGCCTCTAACCAGCCAGTCGAAAGTTCGAAGTCTTTGGAAGAATTCTTCTCTTTATCAAGATGATCTCATGTCACAGCCCTGCGATTATTTCGCCGACTATGAATCAACAGCAACAACCTGTGAATTCGATACGACTCTCCTTCAAACGTTGTCCTACCAGGCCATTTTCAACGCCTTTGCAGAGCTACTTATCGGTTCAGTGCAATGGGATAGCAACTACAAATCGGGCAGGGGCCTCAGCACGGACTCCAAAGTCATCAGCACCGTTCTGACCACGGCACCAGAACTGGCCTGGATGGACGATTTCAACATGGCGAGTAAAAATGGCGACATGCTACTGCAAGACGTTCAACCTGTATGGAAAGGCGGAGAGGTCTCGAAATTTGCGGGGTGGAAGAATAGAAGAAATGCCACAAGTGAGGTTCCGCTACATAGAATGTTGGAGGAATTGTTTGTCAATGTGACAATCAGCTTGATGAGCCAGGAATCCCTGCAGTAAGTCCAGTTCATTCGAGTAAAGCTTTCAGGCGTCGAGATACGTGCTTTACCTTGGACTAACACATCTTCTATGCTTCAGGTACAATAAGTCCTCGCCGTTCTATCCTCCGCCCACCAACGTCACCTTTTCCATGCGCACAAATATCTACGTCTACCCAGCCTTCAAGCTTTGGCTCGCATACGGCCTCGCAATTGGCGTTACAGCACTCATTGTGTGCTATGGCCTTGCGGCAATCATCATAAATGATGCGTCATTTAGTTATCAATTCTCGACACTACTGAGGTTGTCCAGAGGCGCGGAGTTAAGTGGAGAAGTCAAGCAAGAGGATTTGGATGGCAAAGATCCTTTGCCGAGGTACCTGAAGGAACTGAACGTGAGGTTCTGGAGTGAGAAGAGAGAAGAACAGTGCATGGAGGAGGAGAAACTGGCGGGAAGTGAGGTGGTTGATGGAGAGGCTGACCAAATTGAGTCGGCGAGGTTTGGTGACGAGGTGCATGAAACTGGAGGAGCGGATCGGGAGAGGTCTGTATCTCGGTGATCAGGATCTCAATCCACGTCTGCAGAACTGCCAGGCGGCACGCATCAATATATGTAGATGGTAGAGTAATGCTGGTGTCACCAAAAACACGCGATCTCATGTGACTTGCTTGGCAAGCACACCATCGCGACGCGTCGTGACTACCTTGAGTCCCCGCCATCACTTCCTTGTGCAACATCTCGACCTTTTCTACAATAGCACTGCTTCTCGCCAGCGTTACCACCTTCATACTTTCCACTGCCGCCAGCCAATTTTTCGCGCTCGCTGTTCTCGGATTTGATCGGAACTTTTTCCCCGACTCTGCAACCGTTCGGACGGAGAAAGCTCCACGGCTGGATCCAAGCGACTTCACGATGACGCGCAGGTACAGGTATTGCATGTGCTAGCCAGGTACAACGGAATCTGCTCAGGACCTTCCCCGCACTCTTCAGAAAGGCAGACGAACAACCAGATCCGTGAGGACAGCTGTCAGGGACCATGACAAATTCGCCTGCCTATTGTCTGGCATTCGAGAAAGACCACAGAGATTGCGGCTGACTACGGCAAGTACGGCATCTCATCTGGATACTAGTTGTCAGCTGGGCGGAAATACTCCACGATCTCTATAGCTCCGACCAGGAAGCCCCTATGGAACCTTGACCTGCAGCTAAACGTCAGCGAAATGGGGACCTTGAAGCATTACCTCCAATGGCAATCCGCAAACAGGAGCCACGTTTTCCCGTGCTCCCAGGGCAGAAACAAACGCCAGACTCTCCTGCCAGGTACTTTGTTTATTGCTGCGGAATCTGATTCGTAATACGCTACAGCTATTACGGCGCTGTGGAGTTTAAGAGTGCTGACCACATTGGATGTTTGAAGACCTTGCGGCCCTTCTGCGACCACACGGCCACTGACGGCAGTTGTCACTTCTGCAAATGGCGCATGCACAGTCAGATCCTTGCTTCTGTTGTCGATGATGCACCCTTCGATGGACCTACCAGCTTTCAGGCTGCAGGGGACTGCGTGGTTTGTATTATGCTTTAGCAGCTTTCATTCACTTCCGACTTCTGATCTGCACTATTTATTCTCTTTGTCCCACGTTCGAAATAACACCTAGCTCCTCATTTGCTCTCGGTTGCTGCCAGCATCGTCGAACATGGGTTCGATTTCTGAAGCTGAGAAGACTCTTCGGCCTGATATCATTGATATTCGCAGTGATGCAGCAGGAATTGAGTTGAAACAGCTCATCCACAAAGGACTGAAAGCGCAAGATGGCAGCGGAGAGAAGACTCTCCCAACGCTTCTGCTGTACGACACGAAGGGACTCAAACTGTTTGAACAGATCACGTATCTGGACGAATACTACTTGACGGGCGAAGAAATTGAGGTTCTAGAGACGCATGCCGATCGCATTGCTGAAAGAATTCCAACAAACGCTTTGATCGTCGAGCTGGGCAGCGGGTAGGACCTACCCCATTCAGGCATCGAGCCTGAACTGTCCTCACTAACATACAATGTAGCAACCTGAGAAAGGTCAAGATCTTGCTGGATGCGCTGGACCGAGCTGGAAAAGCAATCGAGTACTATGCCTTGGATCTGATGCAGTCTGAGCTCGAACGTACGCTCGCTGCAGTGCCTAAAAATGCCTTCCGACACGTGCAATGCTACGGACTCTGGGGAACATATGACGATGGCTTGGAATGGCTCAAGCGACCAGAAAATGCCGCACGGCCTAAAGCTATTCTCTCACTCGGCTCGAGTATTGGCAACTTCACGCGGGATGAGGCTGTCGGGTTTCTTGCCCAATTCGCAGACACCCTCAAGCCGACTGATTCGTTCATCCTCGGTCTGGATGCATGTCAGGATCCAGAGGTTGTTTACCATGCATACAACGACAGGGATGGCACGACGCACGACTTCACCATGAACGGACTGCATCATGCAAACACCCTTCTTGGCAAAACCGCCTTCAGCATCGACGACTGGGAAGCTGTAGGAGAGTATGACCAGGAAGGAGAGCGACACCGCGCATTCGTGGTGCCCAAGCGGGATGTCGAAGTCGAAGGCGTCCACATCAAGAAAGGCGAGCGAGTCCGGATTGAAGAGTCTTACAAGTGGAATGCCGCACAAGCTCTTCAGCTGTGGTCTGCAGCATCCGTCATAGAAAGTGCCTCGTGGGCCAATCGCAGCGGCAGCTACGGTGGGTACCACTCGGCTTTGTCACCACATGTCACCCCAGCGGAATACACCTCCGCTTGCTTATCGACACAGTGTGATATCAGCCCGGCGTCAGTATAAGCATAACTAACCACAATTTCCAGCTCTTCACATGCTTACCCGGCCTGCGACGATGTATCCGACGAAGCCTGAAGAGTATGCTCGCCACCCTGTCCCTTCCATTCCCGAATGGGAGCAGCTCTGGGCTGTTTGGGACAAGGTCACGAGACAGATGATTCCCGATGAGGAATTGTTGGAGAAACCAATCAAGCTGAGAAATGCTTGTATCTTCTATCTTGGCCACATTCCGACCTTTTTCGACATCAAGATCAATGAAGCCACGGGACTTGGACTCACGGAGCCCAGCTACTTTACGAAGATTTTTGAACGAGGCATCGACCCGGATGTGGACAACCCTGAGCACTGCCATGCTCACAGCGAAATCCCGGACGAATGGCCAGCACTGGAGACGATTTTGAAGTATCAGCAGGACGTTCGTAGTCGCGTGCGTGATCTCTACGAGACTGGCCGTGTCTACGAGGACAACTGGGCCGGACGAGCCATGTGGCTTGGCTTCGAGCATGAAGTGATGCATCTAGAGACTCTGCTCTACATAGCGCTGCAGAGCGACAAGACGAACGCTCCTGATGGCACTGTCAAAGCAGATTTTGAGCAGTTGGCTGCCAAGGCTAAGCGAGATGCCGTGCCAAATGAGTGGTTCACCATCCCTGAGCAGACTGTGACGATTGGTCTTGAAGACGCTGATACTCCTGAAGGACCTGTGCGTCATTTTGGCTGGGATGTCGAGAAGCCCTCCTACACTACCAACGTCCACAGCTTCCAGGCTGCTGCTCGCCCTATCACCAACGAGGAATATGCGCGGTACATGCTTGCCAAAGACGTCCAGCAGATTCCGGCTTCATGGACCACTCAGAGTAAACGCGACAGTGCTATTAATGGGCACACCAACGTCGTTAATGGCCATGCCAACGGCGATGCGGAGTTCGACCACTTCCTGGAGGGCAAATTTGTTCGCACCTTCTATGGTCCGGTTGCGCTGAAGTATGCCCTTGACTGGCCATGCTCCGCATCCTACGACGAGCTCAACGGCTGCGCGCAATACATGGGCGGCCGAATCCCAACAATGGAGGAAGCCCGCAGCATCTACGAGTACGCCGCTCATCTCAAGAAGAAAGAAGCAGACAAAGCTCAAGGCAAAACAATCCCAGCCGTCAACAGCCACCTTGTCAACGAGGGCGTCGAGGAGTCCCCACCATCCTCGTCTTCCGTCAACGGGTCCAGCAGCGATGCTGCAGACCCATACAAGAGCCGTGAGCTCTTTGTCGACCTCGGCGACGCCAATGTGGGCTTCAAGTACTGGCATCCTTTGCCAGTAACCCAGAATGGCGGTCGTTTGGCAGGTCATGCGGAGATGGGAGGACTCTGGGAGTGGACGAGCTCCCAGCTGGAGAAGAGGAAGGGATTTGAGGCGATGAAGTTGTACCCGGCGTACAGTGCAGATTTCTATGACGGAAAGCATTATGTTGTACTGGGTGGGTCGTGGGCGACCCATCCTAGGTTCGCGGGGAGGAAGTCGGTGTAAGTTTTCTCACACGTTCTTTTGTGGCGGCCTGGTGCCCTGGATTGGGGAATCTTTGCTGACGATGTGTAGGGTCAATTGGTACCAGCGCAACTACCCATATGTGTGGGCTGGTGCGAGACTCGTGAAGGACATTTAGGATCTGTGAGACGAGCCTCAACTGGCCGAGAAGGTCTGACCTCTGCGGTGTGTTGATCTTATTTGATTTCCAAATTTTGGATTCTGCGAGATGGATTGCACGATTTGATGCGTTTGAGCTCTGCTCGACCACTTTCGTTGGAGAAAAAAGACTTGCGGCTGCTGCCTGCGAGCACACAAAATAACAATGTAACGGCCTGATCTGCTTCTGTCTTGACTCTGCTCCATTGTTGTTCTCTGTGCTGATACAATAGCTGTATTTCATTAGCAGTATCTTGAGCAGCTGACGAGTGAAAAGTGAATAACACGAGGCTGCCACGCTAAGGTGGACCCCTGCGCATGTGAAAGTACCGTTCGCGTCCCAGCGCGTCTTCTGTACGACGTAGAATCAACACCCCGCTCGCTGCAAACGAACATATCACATTTGATAGTACAACGCCTACCAGGGTGAAGCTGCATCTTCCCGACGAGCTGGATTTGATAGGAGGTAGCGGTGGCGAGGTGCTGCAAGAAATACGTCCTGAGTAAGCCTCCCGACCACCTTCAAGCCCATTCACCTTCACCAGAAACGGGAACTAAAGCGGCATCACTGCCCGAGCCGGTCTCCACTCGCAGGCTCCCGACGCCTGAGCAGATATTCAAACGAAAGAACTTCGTTGACAAACCAACCTCCGTTTCCCGACTGTCTCCCACGACAACACACAACACCGACACCCAATTTCTACCTCCTCCATCTGCACTGTCCCATACAGATCCCAGCTGGACCACGTCGGCCGCCGGCGACACCCACCACACAACACCGACATTCAGAGAATGAAGACATCGGTTCCTTCTGTTGCTTCACTCAGTGACAATAGCACCGCGATTCAAAGAACAGGCAGCACTCGACGATCGAGGTTGAGGCAGATTCCAGGTCGCCCACACAAGCCAACTCGAGGTTGGCACAACGAGCTGTCAGCTCCCCAAAAGTCACCATGGGACAAGATCTCTTCCGCTGGGACGAAGGCGGTGTCTTGAGTAAGCACCCCAACACATATCTCCTGCCCAGGACGTACTGACACTCTCCAGAACACCACTGTCCAATCTGCTCAACGCCGCTCTCGCACGACAAATGCAGAACCACCTGCCTCGGCAAGCACGTCGAGTGGTGCCACCGGTACCACTCCCTCTTCCGAGTGAATTGGGCTTCTCGTTGCGCCGCCTGTAAGACCGCCGACGAGCAGCATGAAAAGAGGCACCGGGATATCGCCGAGATCCTCCACAGGATCAAACAGCTCAGAGCCGAGAAAGAAGCCGCAGCTCTGGCCCTGAGCACTCCAAGAGCTCCCAGGATCCTCTTGACCGCCGACGCTCTCCAGAACATCGCCGACCCTGCAACTCTGACCCCGAGTAGCAGCACACCAAAGGCTACAAAGAAGGAGAAAAAGGCGGCAAAGAAGGCGGCCAAAGCGTTGGAGCGGGACAAGGTTGTGACGACCGCAGACATCGAGCGTGTTGCAGAGCTCCTTCATCCAGAGCCAGAGAAAGAGGCGGTGAAAGCAGAAGATGAGGGCGAAGGCACGCCTGAAGATGAGGACATCAAATGGAACCTCAGCTTCAACTACAGTACCTTCAACACCAAGTCCCTCCGCCACGACTACATCGCCAGAGATCGCACCGACCAGTACGAGGTTTCCGAGGACCAGGTCAGGTCCATCCTGGAGAAGATGGAGGTCAACACCAACGTAAATGGCAAGGAAGGCGAGCTCATCGTGGATTTGATCAAGGCCATCAAGAGTGACCTTCAATGCTTTCACGAGGAGCTCGAGACCACTGCTAGAAGCAAGGCTGGCTTCTGGCGTTGGGCCAACAAGAAGCATTATCGTGCTCTCATGGATCGTGGCAAAGAGTGGGATGATAAGCACAAGCCCATCGAGAGGAAGGATTCTGATGCCGCTTTGGAGGAGAGAAGAGGCAGCAGTGATGATCCTGACCCAAATGCCGCACACGAGGAGGATGATGACAGCGGCGAAAGCTCTCGCCGCAGCAGCGTCAACGTCCCCAGTCTCACCAACTCAGCTGGCACCGTCGACGAAACCGTCTTGACTGCTCCATTCATCCTGCAGGATCCAGATGCATCAAAGGCACTTGCTGCTCTCGGCCTCGACGCACCCAAAAAGCTTGAGACGCCGAAGAAGACCCCGGCCAAGACACCACAGAAGAACCTTCCAGCCGAAGACGAGTGGACCCAAGTCGGCAAGAAGCCTCTCAAGTTAGCAAAGCCAACGAAGGGCAGAATCTCTCTCTCCGGTAACGGCGGTCTGAAGCATCTTGCACCAACCAAGCCGAAGGGTACATTCGGCGTGCTTTCGTGGGCAGATACTGCTAAGGGACAGTAGTTGCGATATGATGCTGCCGGAACGAGCTCAGGACGACTTGGTTGGGGCTTGCTTGGATGAGCTGAAAGAGCATGTTCTTGCTGCATGGCGTTCGCCTCTCTGACAGGAGATGGCTCGCGATGTTCGGCCAGGGACACAAATGGTTCGCAAGATTGTGGTTTCAGAAGAGGCATAGCGACGGCGCTTTGCGCTGCGAGCAAAAGCTTTTGTTTCTTTTTGGTTGAGTTGGTTTCGCATCGCATCGCATCGCATTTGCAGCGTTTGGCTTGTGCTTTTACTGCTTCTCCGGAAGGATCATAGAGAAAGAAAGATTGAACGATGAAACCGCTGCATGGTAATGAGAAGCGGCGATCACGATAGAGCAATGGAAACGGCAGACCTCCCTCTGGCAGGATGGATCTGCTCTGTTTCACTATTTGGTCTCACTTGCTTCGTGCTTGCTTGGTTGCTATTTACTTGAACGAACGTGACAGTGCGCAACGTCGAATGAGGTGTTCCGTCCTGACTTAGTTGGCTCAATTGTTTCCTGTGAATGCTTGTGGTAACATATTGTGCTTTATATTCCAGTTGGCAAACATGTTGTTGTATAGTATGGAAGCTATTCTCTTTCTTCTTGCTAAGTAACCACCACTTTCTACTCATTTCATCATTGACACTTTGTCACCTAGCGCTAAGTTTGGTTAAATTAATGACGGCATGGAACATATGGTATCATGCATAGAGTAATCGAAGTAGGAGAAGTTCAAATCCGCTTTCACGATAGAGCCTGCCTCCTTCTCAGGTTCCTTCGGAAAAAGGTTTACCGGTGCCGAACATGTCACTTCCACTTCCACTTCCCAGTGTACATACAGCAGATACTATCACTACTTTCCTCCCTACCTAGCGACGGCCTTTTTCCGACAGGCGCCACGTTAAGCCCACATCAAATTCCAGTTCAGCTAGTTGCCGACTGCGACAGAGCCGAGTCGGGCTGAGAAGGAGACAGGGTATAGCACCCGACACCATTTCTTGGTCTACGCCACAGCTTCTAATAACGTAAACCGGCAGTCTATACAGATTTGGAGGCCGTTATGGGGTACGTAGCCTGTGTTCCTGGTCCCAGAGTGTGCTTTTCCACCAAACCTTAGGTTTGGGAAATACACACGCACGCTGACGAGGTGCCTGTCTGCTTCTTAGGCCCTTCGAGTTTCATACTCTAGCTGACGAAGTCCCTAGCTGCTTTCCATGGCCTTTGAGTTCCAGGAATACAGCACTTGGGCACCGACATACCTTCAACTTTCACCTACTTGCCTTCCTTTGCCCAGAACGCATCTTTCATGGAGCGTGGCAACTACCCGACCAATACAGAACACTTTCACAGCGAAACATCCCACCGCAAAGCACAACACTCACGACAATCGCCGGTCTGGAAGAGGGAACGGATTCGCTCTCTTATCCAGGTGCGCGTTTCTGATTGACGAAGAAGGTGAAGTCAGCGGAACCTGCGAAGTGAACATTTTGAGATACAGATCCATGTAAACCTTGGATTGTACCAGGAACAGGGGTTTATTCACGCGTTGACTGATCCCTCGGTTTAATCTCCGGCAGATCGCCTGATAGCACTCCCTACTATCCGTTTCATCGAATTCGTTCATCCGACCAAGAAGTTTGCGAGAACAAAGTTATTGCTACCGGACACGCACTGAGTGCCAAAACAATCTCACACAGTATCGGACCACGTATGGAACCTACACACTGAGTGATCCCGCCGCTCGCCGGGCAGCCGGCCAATGCGACTGGCGGTCTGCGCAGTCATACCGCTCTTTCATGCGCACCGAACTGTGAGCCCATAATCATGTCCACAAGTATAGCTAACAGGGGTTCGTTACGGCTATGTACTATTGCCGGAAGTAAGGCTGACGAAGCACTACCCAGACGGATGTGAGGCCTGCAGACTTGAGGTAAGTGAACTGATAACGTGAGCATTCGTTGCTTTGTTGATGAACTGATTTTTGCACGATTGCAGAACATCTACTGTGATAAGACGCGGCCTGAATGCAAGAACTGCGTAGGGAGAGGTATTGAATGCCCTGGGACTCCACTTCCAATCAGACTGAGGGCCGTCGGCGCTCCGGTACCTCAGGCTCCTCGTGATCATGTACCGCTCTACGGAACTCGTTCAGGAGACTCAAGCCCTCGCGAGGGAAGCAATCGAAGCTCGTTCGAGCTTGCTCGTCGCAGACAGCAGCATGGTGTTGAGACTTTCATGCCATCGGAGCAGCTTGAATCTGGATTAGAAGATTCCGTGCGTTTACCCTCTCGCAGCCCCAGATCGCCAGATTCTGCTTCTGTGTCGTCCGTCTGCCCATCTGAAGCTGTCGATGCTCACGAGCGCACTTGGACACCAGGGACAGAGCAAAGCTTCACAACCGAGAGTGCAGATGCTACGGGCGAGACAGCGAAGGAGCACAGCAAGCACTATGCGGCTGATCCGGATCTTCGTTTCATGGACCAGGACATAATATCGCCTGCCGTGGCCGCACAAAGTACAACACGTCGAACAAGAACATCCAGCCTGCAGGAACAACAGATCCTAGCACTACAGCAACAGCAGAGCTCACTGCGAACTGACAATATGTGGCTTGCCGATGACACGAGGCACACATTGACCGCATACTATATCAACCAGGTTCCCCGACTGATGTCGTGCTTCGACTCGCCGGAGAACCCATTCCGCGGAGAAATTCCTCAACTCGTGCTGACTTCCGAGTTACTCAGTGACTGCGCTGTTAGCCTGTCGGCGGCGCACTTGTCTCCCTCAATAGCTGAAATGCGGAATGTAGTGGCAAGACACGAAACGAGCGCCATCCGGGGAATAACATCTGTCATTCGTGCAATTCGATCGATTGTCAATGGAGTATCTGGCAACGACGAATCTCCCTTCTCGACAAGACTTGCTAGAAAGCAGGCGCTTCTGGCAGCGTTCCTGCTTGTAATTACCACGGTAGGAATAAGTCCAGTCTTGAAAGAATCACTAAACTCATGAACAGTCCCACAGAGCTGGTGCGATGCTTCTGCCACCAACCATATTCACCTTCATGGTGCCAAGCCATTGTTCCGAGCATGGATGGCCGATCAACGCATAAACGAGTTCGACGAGCGGCCGCTCTTACTGAATCGCGAGCAAAGTTTCATCATCGGCGCCATGGGGTTCATGGAGTACCTGAAATCCATCGTCGTGGATCAAGATTTCAGCTCAGTGGCCCATCTACGGCGGTTCACCAAAGTGGCGGATGGGCAGCCCATTTACTTATGCCCATGGACCGGCTTCAGTACTCCTCTCTTCATCTACCTGACCGAAACAATGATAATAGTCAGACGGAAACGCCGCGCCGTACTACTCAGTCGCTCAAAGACATCCCCAGCGTCAACTGCAGGGGCCGACGAGGATCTTTCGAGGGCCAGAGAGATTTACGAAAAGGCCTTGAACCATATGGCTCCGCCAGCTATATCAGTGCCCGACACACAGGATCCAACTACACCAATCGATCACTTGTTCGCCGTGGACACCATAATGCAACTGACAATCCTGCTGGAGCTCACGCTAGCATTCCCACAAATCGCCATGGAGTACTATCCGAGTCTCCAAAAAGCCTCTGACCTCACACTGGAAGCCCGAAGAATGGCTTTAGATTTTGCGATCTCAGTTCTCAGTGTCGTTCCTGGGATTCCTCAAGATTCTGGATGTAACAATCTAATTCCGATACAACTCATCAGTGTAGGGAGCGCCTTACAGGCCAGTGCGGCAAGATCATCGCAGACTGCGGATCTACAAACGTGGCGAAATCTTGTGGTGCGGCGAATGAATTGGATCCATGAACGCCATGGTGTTCCCACAGTGCTGCGAATGATCCAGGTATTGGAGACTGTTTGGCTTCGAGCAGATGAATTGGACAGTACTCGAACGGACTCTTCGGGGCCCACAATCCACTGGATGGATATCATGATTGGAGACATGCCTGAAGAGTTATATGGATGAACAAGTATTCAAGAACTGCTGTGAGCTCAACACACTGGACTGCAAAAAGTACCAACTGGAAAGCTTGATGTGTGGACAGCAGCGGACGTGACTAAAGTCTCTTAGCATCCAGCGACAGGCCAATCAGCGGCTCGTGGCTGATAAGCCAGTGATGGCACTCTAATGGAGACAGGCGTCGACCACATCCAGATTCGAGCTTCGCATCGTCTCTATCGTGGCGAAGCAGAACGTGGCTACCGACCGCAGCCTGAGCCAAGCAGACTTCGTCACAAGCAGAAATCGTCCCCAGCCTAGCCATCATTCCGAGAGACAGCTCGGAACCTGCAAGGCCATCGAAGAATGCCCTGTCCCGAACCATGATAGTTGCAAAGGATCTGTCATCTTACTCATTGGCATGACCTCAAGTTGTGAGGCTGAGCACAGCTTTGATCTCTGTCGTCTGCCCTAAGAGCAGCTTCGCTCCCTGTCGAATTTCTAAAGAGAGATTAGCCCATGGGCGATGAAGGCTCTTGGCACGACTTATGTTCCATCATTGCAGCTTCAACAACAGGGAAGGCTTGTCCAGGCCAAAGCACATCAGCGACCCGGCTTATGCAAGGTCCGGCAATGTTTTATGCAAAAGACGAATCGCCGTATTCCCTCCAGCCTTTCAGACATAGTCTACACTGGTTTCAGTGGCACACATGTCTGTCCGTCATTATCCCGATTATAGACACGCAAGACCCCAGTCCAACCAGGAAAGCTTGGCTTCGTAACACCAATGTTTTTCTGACTGTACGGAAACCCGGCTCTCGATACAGATCCGATCGCAATGCATAAGACCGGCACTGCAGAGGAATAATGGCCGCGACACCGATCTTGTCACACTGTCTCGGACAGTTGTGGCTGAAGAACGCATGGAGCGTATATGTACTCCAGACCCAGTGCAACAATGGAGCATAGCTATCGCATTCTGCAACCATGCTGCTCTCCAAGAAGACAGGCCGATCATTGGCATCGCTTATGCTTTTGTCAGCTGTCCCGATAGTATGTATCCGTACCTGCATAGCTTATCACATAAAAGGCTGACAAACCAGTACGCTTCCAACACTCCCAATTCTGGCTGGACAGATAAGCATGTGGTCCCATCTTTGCAATCGATTCCTGGGGGACAGCTCACTGGAGAGCCAGTAGCAGCCAGGCCACTGCGGCCAAAGACCAAATACAACCCTTCTGTTCTTGCCTACCATCGAGACACTGGCAACACTCGGTCAGATGACTACCTTGGTCCTCTCGGCCACAATGTCACCACATCATCTAGCACCAACATCAAGCCCGCCCCTCTCTTTTGGGATGGAGAGGGCCGACTTACTGCTGGCGCCATCTGCAATGACACCACGACCTGCATCGTGGCACTAGACCCCACGTCTTTCGACACACTCGCGACATGGACTGGTCCCACAGAACAGGGATCGTCTCCCTTCTTTCCATTCTTTACCTATTCGACCATGTACCAAGGACGATATATAACGCCAGCGCTCGGGCCGAAAGTCTTGGAGATTGAACGGAGTGATACGGCCAATGGCACAACGCTAAACTTTGTTAAAGAGCTGAACTTATCGGCCTTGGTAGGCGAAGAGAATCAGATAATCAATGCGGCATACGACGAGGAAGGGAGATTCTGGTTCACGACTGGAGGCTTTCGCGGAGCGGGAGTAGGCTCTACCAATACTTCGGCTGTGATCGGTTACATCGAGCCAAGTGGGACGATGAGGCACTTGGTCCTTCCCGACACCAATGTGGAGAATGGGATAGCCATGAGCGGCAGCATCGTGTATGTTAACACTGGACCCGCCGGAGCTAACGATCGTCCGAATGCTATCGGGCACCTCTATGCCTTGGCGCCCAGTGTCGATGGCATCCGGGTCTTGTACAATGAAACCTACGATGCCGGATCGGGCATCAAGCCCGGTGGCATCTCTCGCGGCTCAGGCTCGTCGCCGAGCTTGCTAGGCACAGACTATGTCGCCATCACCGACAACGCAGACATGCAAATCCGGTTGAACATCTTCAAGCAGGCTCGGAATGATGCAAGCACAGACTATGAGAGCGTCAGCAATAAGAACAGCAACCTCGTCTGCAATGTTCCAATTTTTCGCCCGAATGCCAGCGCCACCGAAAACACTCTCATCACGCACTTCGACGGGAAGATCTACAGTGCTGTCATCACCGCTTCCTTCAATGCGCCTCCAGTCATCAACTTCTTCAACAGCAGCACGACGCTCAATAGCTCTGACCATCGCGTCACTACCGCAGCGCCCGGTCTCGTTCGAGTGGATTTTGATCCGCGGAATAACTCCTGTCGCGTACGCTGGGAAGTCGATCTCCCCGGAACGGGTATTGGGACGCTCTCAACAGCCTCTGGACTGCTCTATCAATATCATCAGGATGTCGAGCTTGCAAAAGAAGGGGAATATGTGTGGTATCTCTCGGCGATAGATTATGAGTCTGGGGAGATTGTCTGGTCGGTAAAGACGGGTACTGGTCCATTGCTCAATAACAATTATCAGAGTCCGACGCTGGGGCCGGATGGGGCGGTGTATACGTGGGTGCAAGGCGGAATTGTGAAGGTTTTCGATCAGGTGGAGGAAATTGTTCCTGGGTACGGCAGTGCAGAGTAGAATTCGGTCAAGGAACCAATGATAGATTAGATGGTCTGTATAGCAGTACGAAACATCGTTGTCGCTGTTTACAAGAAATCGAGAGGACGATGCTCGGTCTTGGGATTGGAGTGAAGTGCCGCCTGCTTCCGTGACGAACGTGCTTTTCGGCTGAGTTGTTCCGATGGCCCGTGCCTTCTTATCTTATCAGCTGAACCCTGGCGTCGTCTGCTTGCAAATAATTCTGTGGCGGCGGTTTTGTCATCGCTCTCGAGAACATCCCGTTTCTTCACAGCAACAACCACCCTCGCTAGAAGTCTGCTCTGAAAACACACCGAAGTGGGGTCAGAGCAATTGTCATTCGCACGAGAGTGCCACCGAATCGAAAAAGACTATCCTCCAGACCCCGCAATCATGTCGATGGACATCGACACTGTCGCCCTCGAGCAGCGGCCGGCCACGATGGCCACGGTGCTCTGCTACAATTGCGGCGCACCGATTGATGGCACACAAGCTGCAGGAGCACTCTGCAATGACTGTCTCAAGACGACAGTCGACATCACATCCAGCATCGAGCGAGACGGCATATTACTCATGTGCAGAGACTGCGACCGATGGCACTCACCTCCAGCAACCTGGGTCGTCGCCGCGCCCGAATCACGAGAACTGCTTGCACTATGTCTACGGAAACTGCGAGGGCTACACAAGACGAGGATCATAGACGCGAGCTTCATCTGGACAGAACCGCATTCGAGACGTGTGAAGTTGAAGATCACAGTACAGCAAGAGGCGATGCAAGGCACAATATTGCAGCAGACATTCGACGTGGAGTTCGTGCAAAATTACAAGCAGTGTCCGGACTGCGCAAAGTCATACACACACAACACATGGAGAGCTGTCGTGCAGGTGCGGCAGAAGGTTCCTCATAAGAGGACGTTCTTGTACCTCGAACAGTTGATTCTCAAGCAAGGAGCGCACAGCAACACGATCAACATTAAGGAAGTACCGAATGGAATAGACTTCTTCTTTGCGGAGAGAAATAGTGCGGAGAAGTTTGTGGATTTCTTGCAATCGGTTGTGCCGGTCACAACGAAGAAGGCGCAAGAGCTGATTTCGATGGATACGCATACGAGTGTGAAGAGTTACAAGTTTACATTCTCTGTGAATTTGGTGCCTATTTGCAAGGATGATCTAGTTGCTCTCCCGCCGAAGCTCGCAAAATCGATTGGAAACATTTCACCTTTGACACTGTGCTACCGCATTGGCACGTCAGTCAACCTGCTGGACCCTAACACATTACAAACTGCAGATCTCAGCACACAGATCTACTGGAGAGAACCTTTCGCGCCACTTGCAGACAACAAGGAGTTGATAGAATTTGTGGTGATGGATATCGAGCCCACAGGACAACGAAACGGCCGTTTCGAGCTCGCAGATGCCACAGTCGTGCGAGCGTCAGATCTCGGCGTCAACGACAACCAATATCTTATCCGCACACATCTCGGCAGCATTTTGAACGCAGGAGACAGCGCAATGGGATATCTTCTCGCCGGAACACAATTCAACAACCCCAACTGGGAAGCCCTCGAAGACTCAAAGAAATACTCTGGCACGATACCTGATGTGATACTGGTCAAGAAGCACTACGAACGCAAGCGAAAGAGCGGTAAGGGCCGAAACTGGAAGCTGAGAAGAATGGCTCGTGAGGAGAGCGAGATGAAACCTCGCAAGCAGGATCAGGATCGTGATGAGATTGATTACGAGCAATTCTTGCAGGATCTCGAACAAGATCCTGAGCTCAGAGGTAATCTCAATTTGTACAGGAATACTCAAGCGGCCGCTGCGGCGAGTGAGATGGAGACGGATGATGAGGATGATGAAGGGCTGCAAATACCTATGGACCAACTTATTGATGAGATGGAGGATATGGGGATGGAGGATGCTAGCGATGATGATGATGAGTGAAGGAGTTTGGCTGGGGTTCGCTGGGAAAAAGGCAGCATTACTGGAATTCATGTTCGGCGCTGGTGGGTGTTGTTCGTGTGGCATGAAAGCATGGCTGGATGCTGTCTCTGGGCACTATTGCCTCTCATGTAGCAGAGTGAGTCTAGTCGTACAGTAGCAAACGACGACACGACTCGTGTCTAGGAGACTTGGCCACTCGCTGTGGTGTGTACGACCCCGCTCGTGCCGCTGTGTCTCTCTCCAGCCAAGCTCAGCCTTGTGGGTCTCGTCAAGATATTGGCATTGGGGTATCGAATGACATCCCAACAGAACGTAGGAAGTATGTCCGACAGTGTTGGTCGTGATGACGATGATGGCCTGATATGAATGCAATGTAGGCTGGGCAGCTCACGCTCACCGCTGAGGTAGGCTTCAGATCATTGCCTTCAAGAAATTGATTGATGAATCACCAGCTCAATCTCCGCGAGACGAGTACTTCACAGGTATCTGTCATTTCGCCCAAGAACGCGTGCCAGCTGCCGCGTAGCCAAAGACGGCCCGGCTGAGCGTACATGTGGCCATACACACGCTGCTGGTGACTTCGCAGCATGTTGCACGGCTAATGCCTTCTGTGCCAAGTATTGTTGAGGCCGGCCAAGTTTCGATGGAGGGCAGCATGTGCATGCCGAGACCATTCTCGCCGCCGATGCCGACAGAAAGCGCGTGGAAGGAGATGTCGGTTGGTGTTAGTCGCGGTGGCGTTATTTGACCACGAGGACGATTGCGCGACTGGGGTGATGAGAAACATGAACTGTAGTCCATCTTACTGATATCTTCCCTGGCATGACATTCTATTTGTAGTGCAACAACCACATACTCCGTCAGCAGTTCGTCGGTCGGTTCGGTGCCACACGGATGATCGCCGAGCCCATCGTTTAGCGTGGCTCTTCCTTCCTGATTCGTGCGCGCTTTCCTGTACTCCACTCCACTCAGTTGGCACTTCCCTGGTGCGGCGGCACTTCACCAACTCCAGTCTCGCCCTCTCCTTCGCTTGCCCCTCGAGCCTGAAGAAGAAGTGCTCCGCGGGCGGACGAAGAATCGACATCGAGAACAGTAAAAACAGAGCACAACGTGGCAGATTTGTGAACAGGAGAGGAAGAGGCCGGGAGAGACACGGACAGAATCCCCATTGCGAAGACCAGGTCGCTTCCGCTCGCTATCGCCCTTCGTGCTATCTCATACCATACCACTTCCGTCCGCCGCTATTCACCAGACTCGTATCATCAATTGGGAACATATCAGACACACGGAAACTAGCAAGGGCTTGATTCTAGATCGCTCGGAAAGTGCATTGGGTCATCACAGCGTCCGGCGTGACATACGACACAGCAAACAACCACATCGGCTGATCACCAATCAATGGCCTCATCATCACAAGACGCCGTGGCAGGGGCTTCTCTCCCAACAACGAGTACTGCTCGAGCGCTATCCGAAGAGGAGAACAAACCCGTCGAGATGACCAACTTGGATACCGCGGCGGCGAGCAATGCCATCCCAGAGACACCTGGCACTCCTGCCGTATTCGAAGATGCCCTCCAGACACAGCCTGAAGCAGCGGCAACAGCAGCGACAACAACATCGCAACAACAACAAACACAACCACCCACGTCTACCACCACCACCACTGCACCCAACCTCACCCGAACCGAAACAGAACATCTCGGCCCCGCCGCAGAAGACCACGCTCCCATCGCACCCAGTACAACCTCCACCTCAGGACCCCATCTCATGATCTCATTAATGCTCATCACGGGCGCGCGACACCCCTATAAAATCGACGAGAAATATCTCCGGAATCGAAAAGTCACAGCCCAGAATAGCGCAGGCGAATTCGATCCGAGGGAATTGAGCGGGTATCAATTGAAAGAGCTGATTTGGACGGATTGGAGGCAGGAATGGGAGCCACGGCCGAGTAGTCCCGGGCGGATAAGGTTGATTGTTATGGGGAGGATGATTGAGGATAAGGGGTTGTTGAAAGGTGAGTCGGGGACAGGGCGGTGGAGAGTTGCATACACGCGCACGTTCTGCGCGATATGCGATGGCCACTGGGATGCAGAAGAGGCAGTGGTGGCGGATTCAAAGGAGGGGCGAACGGCTAACATTCGCATAGATCTTCCCTTTAATATGGCTTCGACGAACGTTGTTCACATGACTGTCAAGCCGGCGGATATTATCGACGACGATGAGGCAGCGAATGCTAAGAGCACCGGGAAGGCGGTGCGACAACGAGAGACAGAAGAGCAAGGTGCGGGTTGCAGGTGTGTCATACTATGAGGCTATCGAACAACTGCTCGTACAAAGGTTAGAGAGTTGCACCAGGGAGACATTGTGACCAGCTGAGTGCGCAGCGAATGAGGACGCTGGGTCGGAAGAGACATACCGAATGTACATGGAAGTGAGGCGAGGCCCCTCGAGCTGTAGAGAAGGGGACAAAGCTGGTGCACATTTCTTGACAGAAGCATCATTCACATATGGGCGTTAGGGATGGGGAAAGGGGAGCGGACGGTCGTCACAGCATATCTGGCATGGAGCGATGGGTCTATCTTTTTGCACGAAATCATATTGCCTTCTTTCATCAGTGGGCGCATTCCGGACCATGCTTTCCTCTCTCACGCTGAGGACTGCTTTCCTCTGGCTTCTTGGAGGCCGTGTAGCATAGATGGAGCGTGGAGGACAGCGCAGACGAGGTACGATGTCACTTATCCAGCGAGGTGATATGGGAAATGGATAGTGCACTCCATCACACTTCTCCATCTGCGTTCTGAATGCAAACCGACATACGTGAAAGGGGACATTAGCGTTGCGTAGAGTTTCATTGGATTTCATATTGCTTCAGTATTTATGCAGTAGTGACGTCCAGTCCTCACCTCATGACTGCTCTTGCGAGAAGGCTCGTCATGCTGAGAATCTGGTAGTGTACAGCGAATCATAGTCTGTCTATGCATGCATGTCACGTCTCCATCTCCATCTCGAGCTCCCCAATCTATTCGGTCGGCGAGTACACTCGTCCCACATGGTCCACCATCGCATCCATCAACTGTCATCTTTCAAGTCCTCTCTCTCCCGCATTCCGGAAGTCCATCACAGCAGGCGCCCGCCTCGTCTACCACGAATTCATCTTAAACCTCATCTCCATCTCCGTATGGAAATCCACCTCATTCCTCATCTCTTCTCCACCAGTAAACACATCCTCCCAATCCAACTCACAATCCCTCCCCATCAAAATATCCGCATGCAATCCACTCCCAGTGCTACCACCCATCCCCGCTCCAGCACCTCCAAGAATTCTAGGCCTCCATTCTCCAGCTCTCACGATCCCCAATTCCATTTGGCGTTTGACTGGTTCTGCGATACCGAATTGACGGCGGAGGAGTTCGTGTTTGAGAGTATCTTGTTGGGCGCGCCAGTTTGTGAGGCGGTTTTCTAGAGGGTGAGAGGATTGGAGGGTGAGGTTGCTGCCGGAGGCTGTGGTTTTTGGGGCGGGAGTGCTGAGGGAGAGGTTGGAGCGGAGGGTGTCGTGGACGCCTGGGGCGGAGGGGGCGCCGAGTTGAAAGTTGGCGTGGGAGGGGTTGTTGGAGGAGGGGACGATGCGGAGGGACTGAACGGGTGTTAGTTGTTGTTGTCGGAAACAGAGGGTTGGTACTGGAGTGTTAGATACCATGATGATGGTGTTGAGCGGTGCTCAGTGATTGTTTGAGTGGGCTGTTGGCGCTTCCTGAGCGCGAGGTTGTGACAGAGGAAAATTTCGTGTACTGAGCGTGTCCTGGTTCGAGCGGAGATGATGTGTTGATGGCGGTGGAGTGGTGGTGTTGCGGTATGTGTTTGGCGTTGATGGAAGCTGTTCGGCGCGTGGCAGCTTCAGGCAAGCACGATGATGCGCGGCCAGCTCCTGCTCAGCAGCCTCACTTCATGTCCGACGGGCCGATGCGGAGCCGGTTTAGAGTTCAGGCACAAAACAATGGTGGAAGGTTCATACGAAGACATCTTTTCTGGACATGCACTACACAATGTACTTCATCTGTTCATGAAATCATTTTCATGCTACCGCGATGCTCAGTCTGTGCCGTCTACTTCGGGCCACTTCAATATTCGTCTCCGTTCTCCCACGGCATAGACTCAAAAGCATCATGGCTGTCATCAATCAGTACGCCCACCACTCCAGTTCCTCTCAGCAGACGCGCGACCTGCGACTCCAATGATACATCACTGCGTTTGCCACTTTGGCCAACGATCGTATGCATGCCCAAATCTATGGCTTGTCCGTCATGCCGCAGAATGACCTGCTGCAAGCACCGATGTGATATTGTGAGGTCCGCAGCGAAAAGAGCCTTGAGTGTTCGTAGCTGCTTTCGAACAATGTCCAGCTCACTCTGTCCATGCTCAATACCATGCCCTGCATGCATGACCAAGCTTACACGCTCCATGCCAATCGGGAGGATCTGAGACAATGGTAGGATGCCATTTATGTTCGATTCAGCGTCTGCTGCCAAGGAGAGCCCCCCGAACCTCGATCGGAAGTCACTGGCTGATGGCGGGGCCGCAAACATCTGCAGATCTAACTGGACCTCCTTCAAAGCCGTGAGCTCATGCAAAGAAACGATTCCACCTTCAATCGCTCCCATTCGATGACGAACCGTTAGCGAGAGCTGTGTGAGTTGCGACCCACAGTGCGCTGAGACTGCAGCAGCAAAGGCTCCTGCATTCCAGTTGTGGCCGGCGCCGTTCCATGTGGCGTGGTGAGAATACCTCAATGATGTGAGAGCCGACATGCGCTCCAGTATGCGACCGATGTTTGCAGCGTCGATGCAACAAGCTTCGAAGTGGAGAGAGCGTACATTCGACATGGCGTCGCCGAGAGACACTCTAGGTGAGCCAGACCAGTCGAACGAGATGCCTGAATACATGTTGTCATTGCTGTGGGCCATATACTTCATGATGTGTACTTGCTCCAAGCCTGGTAGCAGGAAAAGCGGTGCAACCTCCTTGAGGCCTGCTCGACATCTTCCGTCTTCATCGGTCTCTTGGGAGGGTAGCAATTGCCCCAGCCTCGCGAGAGGTGCCTCAGAGTGCCCTTCTGGTCCCAGAATATCTCGACGATCGTTTGCCACGTTCACCATGACAGAAAGAACTTCTTTCCACGTCTCTGGTTCTCCGGCTTCTGTGCGAGCCCAGAATTTCGGCAGTCTAAGTCGCTCCAGATTTGGAAGTAGCGTCAAGAGCAAGACAATACGATGCATGACCATATCTCGAGATGTTGGAAAATCCTGGTCCCTCGCTCGCCGCACGGCCACTCTCAGTGGCATGATCATAACTATCCAGTCACTTGCATCGTGTTTCGCCAAAGTGAGCTGCGGCAAAGAGCGCACCAGCGTGCGCACGAATTCGGCGTCCTCTCCATATTTCACGTATCCCCCATTTTGAGGCTCGAATCTGACTCTACGCGTTCGTTCGTCGGCAGATTCGTCAGCGGATCTCAGGTCCAAGTCCCGGACAAATCGAGCGATGACAGGCTCTCTTGCGATGGCAGCAAGCACTGAAAAGATTGACTGCTTCTCGGACACTGCGACGTGTCTCCATTGTCGCCTGAAGATGTGGTCCTGCTCCAAGTGTGGCTTGCTGAGCTGGTAGATTCGCTTACATGATTGCGCTATGCTTTTGAGGTCGCCGTTGTTGTAGACTTGGAGAATGATGTCGTCCAGGAGCTCCGTGGGCAGGCCGAGCAAAGACATCTTGTCGATGGCGCAGGCCGAATCTTGGATGCGAACACCTGGGGTTCAGGGTATGAATCTGGAGAGAAGTGCTTCAAAGAAGCATCGTGAGGTGTTTGTGTAACTTGTTGTTCTCGTCACAGCCGCGCTAAGGCGTTGCTGCCTTGTGGCACCTTCCAAGCTTGGCACTGTGAGGTAAAGTAGTGGAATACAACTCCAAGTTACCGTTGAGCTGTATGCATTCATTGCCGCTAAAGAATATTTACAAGTCGAAACTCCATGCTGTATGCTGCATACTCATAACAATCATTGGTATCATTGCTCCCCCCACTCTTCATCACACCACCACCGCAACTAAACCTCCTGCTTCGGCACAGAAACCGACCCGGACCTGACCGCCTCTCGTGCAGCCTCCTTCGAAGCCTCCGCGACCAAATCATCACTGCTGCCAATCTCAAAAGGATCCGCAACCGTGCTCGCGAACTTCCTCGCAGTAACCTTCTTCGCGAAAAGGATGTCCAACTCGTGATAAGTCCTGTTCCAAGTCTCTGGAAGACGGAAATAAGACCACACAAACATGCCAAAGCAAGTCGTAGCCCACACGAAAGAAGTATAACCTCGGAGGTTCCAGGCTTGAGGGTTCATCATGAATTGCTGGAGAGTTCCACCGATGAGACCGGCGATGTTGCTCGAATCTCTGGCGAGGCAAATGGTCTTTTGGCGGAGACGAGTGGAGCCCATTTCGGCGGGGAGGGCCCAACCTAGCTGACCTGCTGAGAGTTGGAAGATGAAAGTCCAACCGAGGGTGAGAACTGCTTGGGCCATGGCGACTCCGTCGTTGGTGTTGGTCCAGACACTGAGGACACCGATGAGGATCAGAATGAAGCACATGCCACCCATACCCGCGACGTAGATTGTTCGGCGGCCGAAGTTGGGCATCAGGAAGATCCAGTTTACGAGGCAGCCGACGAAGGCGAGGCCTGTGCCGCCGAGAGCGAGGGAGTAAGTTGCGGATGTACCGAGGCCGACTTGGGAGAAGAAGTAGGAGGAGTTGTAGGCGAAGCAGATACCGCAGAGGATTTGACCGGCGAAGCACAAGCAGGCGATTTCGGTGCGGCGGAGCTCGGTGCCCTTGAAGCAGTCGATGTAGCGGGTTCCGACGGAGAGTTGCTTCTCGAGGTTGTTGGTGTAGACGATTGTGGCGAGGGTCTTGTTGGGGTCCATGGTGGAGTCCTTTGATTGGAGGCGCTTGAGAGAGGCGAGGGCGTCGTCCATGCGGTTCATACGGGCGAGGTACCATGGAGATTCAGGTGCCATGTAGATCAGAGGGATGAGGAAAGCTGGCCACACCCACTGGAGCGCGAAAGGAATCTTGTATCCCCACTCATCGGTGCGAGTCGACAGACCTTTGAGGACACCGGCGGAAATGAGCTGACCCAAGATGAAGCACATGTTGGTGTACGAGGTCATATAAGTTCGCAGAGCTGTTGGCAGGATTTCTGAAGCGTAAGCTGGAGCGGTAGTGGCGAGCATACCCCATGGCAGACCGCAAAGGACTTCTCCGAGCACGAGGACAGGCAAGTTGGGAGCGAAGAAAACGACGAAGACGGCCAGAGACAGTGCGATGAGTGCGCCGAGAACAGCCTTCTTGGAACCGTAGCGAGAGACGATGACACCTGCGAGGAGACAGCCAATGATGGAGCCAGCGCCACCACCTTGGGACAAACCAGCTTGCCATTCAGCAGTCAACTGGTAGCCGACTGGTGTCTGCGGGGTGATTCCGACCCACTGGCCGTAGCGGATGAGGAAACTTGGGTAGGCGAAGAAGTTGGAGAGCAGATTGGTGTCGTAGCCTTCCATGATGACCGTGGTGCTCATTACAAGAGACCAGAACAGTGCGGACTTGTATTGGCGAATGGCCTCGCGGATGCTGAGTTCGTGTTCTCCTTGCGTCGCATCGTGAACAGCGGTGGCGAGCTCGCCGGTGGTGGTCTTGCTGAGGTCGACCTCGTCCACCTGGCTGGAGATGTGATCCTTCTTCTCAGACATTACGAAGACTGTGTCGAATTTGTCGATGGAGTGCGTTGTCGACTATCCTGCTCAGTGGCGGATGTTGGTAAAGCTCAAGAAGCCGAGCCCTTGTTCGAGTCTCCTGATGAATTCTGGAGAAGCTGTTGATGATGCTGATGATGGCCCGTCAACTCAGTGCAGGCATTGTCTAGATATATGTCTTGCCGCTCCGCATTTTGGACCATGTACTTGTCAGAACATGTTCGGCCTTACTGGCCATCTTGGGGCAATGGCATGATGCGAAAAGCATCGAAGGTCTTCGTCCGCCGCTAGAAGCTGTTCTCCGCCGCGACAAGCAAACGCCATGGAAAGGGTCGAAAAGCGAGATGCAGGTCACGCGTGGAAGAGCAGATGCTGAGACTACAGTCGAGACGGTATAGCGTCCGTTCTGCCCGGCCTGGACCAAGCCACGCCCAGAGCGCTGAACCATGTCTTCTCCACAATCCGGCTCTCAGACTGTGCACTTCCTCCACCTGCCGATGCTAATAGACTTTCTGGTAACCCCGTGGAGTAGAACTTTGTTTTCGGCGCATGGCACACGCGTGGCTTTCCATTCTCCACTAGAAGGCGCGTCAGCCACCAAACGCTTAACGACTTCTTTTTTTCCTCCTCGTGGAGTGGAAAACTATACCGCGCTGATGATGTGTATAGCGACTGCAGTATTGTGCCGAGAAGCGGTGTCTGCCGCATGAAATCAAGATCATGAGCCCGGATATGCCATCGATGTAGCGCCGAGATTGTCACTTACCGAGGACAAGCACGATTATCGCGAGATGCCTCAGAGAATTGGAATACGCAGGCATTGTCCGGAGACTGGGTCGCTGGACTGAAGACTGTGACGCCACAGCTACGATGGCTGGCCAAAGGGACTTGTCAAACTTGCAGCAGTCACTGCAAGTCTTCGTCAACTGCTGTGCGGTGCTGTCCCATCGTTGCCACATTCAAGGGCTGCATCAAGATGCCCTGCTCGAGGCACTGCCAATACTCCCAGTGGGACAGACAGCATTTCCTTCGCTGCAGCTACGGTCCTGGAGCTGCCCCGTATCTGCATGTCCTGACGAACGGCAGGCTCAATCACGAAAGCTGCAGAGAAGGAGCCGTGTCCACTCCATTTCGACATCAAGCCATGTTCGCCACCTCAGCAGCCGGATTTTGAGTGCCACGCTCAAGCTTCACCCTCACGACACCCCAAGTCAAGCTCACGCGAGCTTGTCCGTCGCTAGCGACTAGGATCAGGAGACTGCTCTGGCCCTCCACGTTCCGCTAATGTCATGTACAACTCACGAAGCTGGCAAGAACATCGGGTGACATCGAGCTAGGCTGAATAAACAAGGTAAATTGTGCTACTAGGCCGTGAGAGTCCAGGCCAGAGTTGAGGAGGTATCGTCCTATTGGTTCCAGCTGTCACTGACTTTGCTCATGGCGAGATCTGATCTGCTCGCCTGATGAGATCTGGATCGGAACTAGGTTTGCTTGGTCGCAGTCGCGATCTTGACCTCCTCTTTGCCACGCGAGCACGTGAGGGGTACGAGACGTAGCTGCTTTGACAGCGACGAGGAGAAGGGTCTTGTGTTTGTCTCCTGAACGGTCTTTCCAGTCATCGAACGACGAGGAGACGGACTAGGGAGGGGTCGCGAGCAGTGAGTTGAATTAATGCTTTTGAACGCCAGTCTCTATGGATCTATCGTGGCTCATAGCCGGTTCGTAACATCGTCATGTCGCTGCACCCGCAGCATTCGACAATTCGACCCCTCACGAGGCGCCCCAACCTCACAGCTCCTGCTTCACCAAAGTCTTCCTCGTCTTAGACTCACCATTCAAAGCTCGCAACCTAAACACCTTAGCCGCATGCCTCGCAACAGGCACCGTGATCCGTCCACCCGCAGAAACCGTCCCAACCTTCTCGCCAAACAACCGCGAATCACCAGCCTCAATCCCCGCAGCATAGGGCGTTTCCGTAGCATTGTACACCCTCTGGCTTCGGAGTACCTGCGCCCTCGCTTCACCCGCCTCAGCAGCCAAGATCTCCTCCGCATTGACTTTTGTCATTCTGCTGTGTCCATTGCTCCACAAATCATGAATAGCCCAATCTTGCTTATTCTGCAGAGCGGTACCATGTACACCGTCCATAACGAAAATTTCCTCGAGCGAAGCGGACATTTCGAGATCTTCATTTGCGACGTTGAGGAAGATGACGACTTGGTCGCCGTTGGCGAGTGGTCCGCTCCAAACTTGTGTCTCGCCGATATCAAATTCGTCTTTGGGAACGGATGTATTCCGTGAGATGCGGATGACGGCTTTGCCGCGAGGGTCCTGGCTGATGGCGATGATGGCTGGGTTGTTGACTATGGAGAGCGTCGTGGCGTCCATTTCGCGGAGGTCGTTGCCTAGGAGTAATGGAGATTTTAGAGCTGCCCACATGGAAAAGTGGGCTTTGTATTCTTCTTCGGTCTGCCCGCCGAGGCCGACTTCGAGCATGTCGAGGTCGTTCCAGCCGCCTGGCAGGGCACGATCGGTGTAGGGCGCGACTTTGTTGATGATGGATAGCACGGAGCAGTGTGTACCAGGTGCGACACAGTGAGGATCGTTTGGATCGACGCAAGCGCAGAGTGCATCAGGACGCGCGAAGCTGTCGTAGATGTCTCCTGAAATACGCCATGAGTTGGCGAGCGATGGACCCCATGTGTGGACATAATCTTCTCCCCAGTTGCACAAGCTGTAGAGAATATCTCTGCCAGTAGCCTTCAAGGCTTTGGCCATCTCGTTGAAGCGGTCAAATGTGATTTTTGGTGTGCCGAATCGTCCCATGTGGTAGCAGTTGTCGTACTTGAGGTAATCCACTCCCCACGAGGCGAAGCTCTTTGCATCTTGAATCTCGTAATCGAGAGATCCAGCTGGAAGGTGTTAGTAGAGCTCACAGCCCTGATTCTGGGAAAGATAGAGGGTCTGGCATACGATATCGTGCGCATGTCATCTCTCCTGCACTGGAGTACATGCCGAACAGCAGTCCTTGTTTGTGCAACTTGTCTGAGACAGACTTCATTCCTCGAGGGAATTTATTGTCATCAACAATTTGGTAGCCATCGTCGCCGCGACCCTTTGACCAGCAGTCGTCCAAGACAACGTAGTTATAGCCCAAGTCTCGCAGACCGTATTCAATGAGCAGGGACGAGGTGTCGAGCAAGAGTGATTCTGACACTTCGCATGCAAATGTGTTCCAATTGTTCTGGAAACGAGTTAGTGCGTGAAACAATAAGTTGGCTTCGGCAAACTGACCCAGCCCATCTGAGGTGTCCTGGCAAGCCCATTTTCGACGGCACCAACGCCAGCGATACCCAGCAATGCTGCGGCGAACGATGCAGGTCTCATGTTCTTCGAAGTCATGATTTTGCTTGCGAGTGAGAAACGGAAAGACAGAGACGTACAGGCACAATGAAGTGGCAGTTTCTCAGAAAACCAACTTACCTATATGTGCGGAGGCTCTGAGACCAAGCTCCGCGCGCATTCAAGCCAAGGATATATTCCGCCGGCTCGGGGTGGTGCATGTGGAGCAGCGGAGGCAGACGGCGGAGAATCGTCATGTACCCAAAGCATGTGTCGAACCTAGCCAAGAGCTAGCGCGGAGCTGTATTCCGCCCGGCGGAATACTGCGCGAAACTTCAATCAGTAAGCAGTCATCGCTGACCAATGTCTCAAAATGGAACGTAGACTGTAGAGCGTCTGCAAAAGCTAGGAATTCTTCTTCTTGATTGATCTCGAGACCGACAGCTTGTGTGCGGCCAGTGCATATTGAAACACAGAGCAGATTGTCAGCATTCGAACAAGATGTCCAAATTCGACCTCTCACCAGTCGATCTGCTATCGCCAACGATAGAAGCGACCATACTCAGTGGGGCGTCCGGACTGCTGGCGCAAGCATTCACGGCATACAAGCAGCAGGCAAGTTCTGCTTGTCGGACAACATGTCGAGCGATGGCTGACAATCATTAGCATTTCTCCCTCGATCTGATCCAGATTCTTCAATTCATCGTCTTCTCCGCCATCACGACACCACCGAATTATGCCTTCCAGTACTTCCTCGAAGCCTCATTTCCTGCCAGAACTGCAATCGCCCCAGAGAAGCCTCAAGCCAAAGGCAAGGACGAGAAAATAGCGCCAGTGCAAGACCGCCTGAGTATCCGCAACACCATCATCAAGTTCTTCTTGGACCAAAGCATAGCGGCCACAGTGAATACCGCAATGTATATCTGCTTGATGGGTGGCATCAAAGGACATAGCTATGAGTTCATCATGGATGACCTTTACAGCGTAAGTCGACCTTGCTGAACTGCTCATTGGGATATTTCTGACGACTCGGCAGAACTTCTGGTCACTCCTGTTTGCGAGCTACCGATTCTGGCCTTTTGTTTGTCTGCTGAACTTCGCGGTCGTCCCGATGAGGTATAGGCCATATGTTGGCACGGCGGCTGGCATGATTTGGGGTATCTTTTTGAGTCTGCGGCACAACCAATTGGCTTGAATAGATCACTTTGGCGTGTATAGAATGGGCATCTTCATCGTATGGCAAAACGCGCCGCCATTGCGCTTCTCCTTTCTCAAGTCCGGCGCATCATTTCTGAGCTGGTCACGTTATCTCCGCACAGGTTGCGCGTGGTGTTCCCACCTCTGATGATGGAGATGGTCGGTGGTGGTTGCTCAGTGGGAAGGTGTTGGAGTTGTTGTTTCCCGCCAGAAGTCGGCGGAGAAGTGGAAAACTCGCCAAGGCCAGAGAAGTGGAGGAGCCGGTTCACCCATCTCTCTCCATTGCTTCTGCCCGAGGTCTTGACGTCTGGTGGCGCAAAACGCTCCTCATTCCCAGACACAATGCCGCCAGCTTCTCCGCCGTCGTTCTCCGCCTGCAGAGGCTCGAGCAATGCGTCCCCAAACGGCTTGCGAGTTCTGCCGGTGCGATACTCTTGATCACGAGGCTCTAGCGTAGGAGAATGCTGACGGGAAATACAGCTCTCGGCGGCGGCGATGTCAACCTTCAAGCGATGGAGGCCCGTGTGCCATGTGCCGAAAGCACAATGTTCCTTGCATACCGTCCAGTTCCACCAGAGCGGGAGCCAGGACTGCCCGTGAACACGCCCATCGAAATTCTGCATCGTCATTCTCGAACACTTCCATTGGCCCCGGAGGAACCTCAGTGCCAGATGAACAGGCTCTGAGCACCATATCATATTTCAAGGAGTCACCACAGTTCTCGTTGACAAGCCCGAATGTTACATCTTATGGCGCCGTTCACGATGTCGAATTGCCCCCGGCAGCAGTATGCTTCCACCTGGCCACATTGTACTTTGACTACATTCACGATCAACTGCATACCCTGTTCCAGAAACCTCAATTCATGGCAGATCTGGCGATGAACAGAACCTCGCCAGTCATTGCATACGCCATGATCGCGCTTTCCGCTCGCTTCTCTTCCAACGATTTGTTCTCAGCCACGAGTCCGCGAGCACGAGGAGTGCCATATGCGAGAAAAGCCGCGCAATTGCTAGACGTGAGCGAAGTCTCGCTGACCTCGATACAAGTATGTGTCATGCTCGGTGCATGTCGAATCATTGAAGGAGATGCACAAGGTGAGAGCGTGTATTACGGCATAGCTTGTCGTATGGCGCAATTATTGGATCTGCCCCATCGACAGTGCGAAAGCTTGCTCGAGAAGGAGATCAATATAAGGGGTAAGCAAACAAATCCGCAGTGAGCGACTCGGCTGACTTTACGAGTCTGGCATACTCTGTGCATGATCGATGAGTGGTCTTCATCCGGTGTGCAGGTTCCTCGACAGATCGCGACCCCTCCAGCAGACGTACCTCTCCCAATGGAAGAGATGGCATTCTTGCAGCTGCGGCATGAGAACTCGATCAACATGTCTCAGTCCTACTCAAACCCATCGCTGCTTGGGGAGATGATCACTTTGAACCGCATCTTCAGAGAGTGAGTGCAGCCCTACACCCGAGATCCAGTACTCCCGATGCACGAAAGTGTCTTCGGCGACAAGCCCAACTCTAGATTCCGCTGCGCTGTGGAAATATTCGTGAACATATGCTGACACCCTTCATCACTGTAGTGTCAACCAGATGAACACATACACCGTCGGTACATCGCACCTTCCACCAGACACAGATGCAGTGCAGGCACTGTCAGACAGACTTGATGAATGGGAAGCAATGCTTCCGGTGTACATGCGCGACGAGCCGGCAAACTTGGCACACTATGCAGCCCAAGGACTAGGACGCATCTACGCAGCCGTCTATCTCGGGTTCTATCACTACGGCCAACTACTATACTACCAGTTCCTGCACGGCTCTAACGAGGAAAGCGGCGGGCTCATCAATGTCTTTGCGCAAAGATGCAAGTACCACGCGGCTCGACTTTGCAACATGGTCTATTCGGCACTTGACACGCCCGGCTGCGATGTGCAGTACAACATGGTTGGCCACGTTCTGGTCATTGCCTCCACTGTGCAAATACACACGTTACTCTTCTCATCAGACCGTACCGAGATCGACGCAGCACGACAACGTTTGGAACGCAACTTCAACATTCTGCTCAAGCTCCGAGAGCTTTGGCCTGCATTGGACCTCTGCATGATTCGTCTCCAGGTCTTTCATAAGGCTTGTCGCACATCTATGGATAATTCCTTCCAGCTTGATGGGTGGATGCTCAAGTTCCTCTCCGAATTCGGAAATCCAATCGACGACAAGCCTGAGAACAATGACGCCGAATGGATCATTGGTGATATTGCAATCACACCAACATCGGATTTTGGCATCAACACCATCGCATCGTTCATTCGCGAAGACATGAACACATGAGCCATAGGAACTTGCACCACTTCGTGGAGGTCGTCCTTCCGATCAGTGCTTCATTGGGTTTGACCCCGCACCAGACCTCGCTACATAGGATGCCCGCTCTCAGCAATGAGTATAGTTGCAACAACACATCGGAAGCACTGCACAGGATCACATACCAGAACCAGTAATCAGAATGGCTTCAGCACCAGCAGCTCCCATCGTCAACCCTGCTGAATTATTCTCCTTGGCAGGTAAGACAGCGATCGTGACAGGCGGAACGGGTGGTCTAGGCACGGCGATGACCATGGCTCTTGCTTCCGGAGGAGCTGATATTGTATCAATCGAGCTGGCTGGCGATCCAGGCGCTGAGAATCTCAAGACGTCCGTCGAAGCAGCAGGCCGCAACCTCAAGCAATATCGCTGCGATGTCAAAGATTCCAAGCAACTTCGAGCCTGCTATGAGAAGATCTGGGCAGATGGAATCAAAGCCGACATCCTACTCAACTGTGCTGGAATCCAGAGAAGAGCGGAAGCTGAAGATTTTACCGATGAGCAGATCGAAGACGTGTTGGACATTAACTTGAAGGCGACACTTGTGAGCTGGTCAGTGATAGGTGGAAGCCCTACCCCAGCCATCGCATGTGAGACAGTGACTATCGCTTACACCTATAACTTTTAGTCAAGAATTTGCGAAACCCTTGTTGAAAGAAGGTCGACCGGGCAAGATCATCAATATCGCCAGTATCATTTCTTTCATCGGCGGAAAGAATATCACTCCGTATGCTGCCTCAAAAGGGGGCGTGATGCAGCTCTCGAAAGCTTTCAGCAACGAGTGGGCGAGCAAGGGCATTAATGTGAACTCGATTCATCCTGGGTATGTCGTGACGCGGGCTGAGAGCTGCACAATGTGTGGCAAGCTGACTCTGTGTCGCAGATACTTTACTACGCCATTGACTGAGCAGTACCAGACTGATCCAAAGTATAAAGCTTTCAATGATTATGTCATAAGTAAGTGGCTCTATCAAGTATAAGGAAGCCTCAATAGCATGCTGATCGAATTCCTTCCACACAGTGCGAACACCAATGAAACGCTGGGGCAATCCAGTCGACTTATCCGGTGCTGTGATCTTTTTGGCAAGTGGAGCGTCCGATTTCGTATCAGGAACAGGCATCACAGTCGATGGTGGTTGGACAGGACATTAAATTTTGCAGGAATGCGAATGCAGTCAAGTGTGCACAAAGCCACTGTGCACAGAAACTGCTCAACGTTTCTCAAATTCTCACGTTCCCCATCTTCTACAAAGTCGTCTCTGGATCATCTACCAAAGTCCCATCATCCGTCCACCTCCTTTCCTCAGCCCAAGCAAAAATCGCATCATAATTCTTACAAACATGCGTCGTACCAATTCCTTGCGTCCCAGCTTCAGGCGAGTGATAAGGATCTGCACCTTCGAGTGAGGTGTCGCCGCAGCACATTAATGATAGGCGAAGGTAGTCGGCGCAATGGCTAAAGCCACCGAACGAAAGTCATTAGTGGAAACGGAAGACGACGACAGCCAGGGCGACCAACTTACAAGACGTGCTGAAGATCTTCCGATGGTTCTTCATTCGAGCCGAGCTCTTTTAAGGTGCGAGTCATCAGCCACTAGGACAGCATCAATTCGAGTTCCGAATGAGTAGAAATGAGAGATGATGGCTTACCAAGCAATGAATCTGATGAAACACCGCAATACCATATTCATCGACATTTGGCCCAGGATATGGATGAGGTAAGATATACTTCTCGTGGTTTCGAACCCCGATAAAACCTCTCCCTTCTGTTGGACGACGTCAGCATCTTGATTTTAGGAGCAGCAAGAAGGGACCGACTCGGCATTAGAGATCCCCAATTTTGCTCCATCTCATTCCAGTATTGCTCATGCTCCTCAGCTGGATGTTCCGTGGGTGCGAATCTCGAATCATTCCAGAATAAGACCGTGGTTCGGGGGACTTCAGCATCTGTCAGCCACCAACTTGATCACTGAGCAATTCTGAGTCCCACATACATTCCGGCACAAGCCCATTAATCTCTTCATTCAAGCCTGGCCCTCTCAAACTACTTGGCGCTCCAGCTCTGCACAGACTGAATTTTAATTGTATCAGTAGGCCTAGTGCTGCGCCTCCGAGCGTTGCAAGTATCAGGAGAAACAAAACGACGAGGCTTAGAAACGTTCGTGATTGTCCGAGGAGAGTTGTGAGAGCGCCGCCGCCGTGGTGAGTAGGTGAATGTACTGTCTCAGTTCGATCATCGTCGCGATCAAGCAACCTCTTGACTTGCTCACTGTCTTGATACATATTTTTTGGCTTGATGTGGTGTTGTTGTAAGAGGGACGATGTTTTGTTACCAACCAAGTCAGAAGTCACAGCATCTTTCGAGAGGAGGACGGATGCTTCTGATTCCGCTGTTGTGCACCTTACAAGGCTTCTGGCAAATCCGTTGCTCGAACTGAAGTTGGAGCCGAAGAGCTCCAGGCTGTCATTGTGCCGGTAGGACCATTGAATCCATGCTATCCGCGAGGTATGGATCCGAATTTCACTCGTATGCTAACTTTTTCGACTCGCTGAGCATCTCCCCACTTAAGAAGCTGACAGCCTACACAGGCAAAATTGTCAGCTGAGCCTGGGTAGGCTTTCAAGCACGCAGCACTTTTGAAGCCCTAACCTCGCATCCCTGCAAGCATTGTTTAGACTACAGTCATGCAGCGGGATACTTCATATGCTAGGTGCAAGGAAGTCTACCGTAAGAGGAGCCGTGAATTGTTATCTAAGGTCAAAGGTGTTCGATTCGGCTGGTGTTGTGCCTGGTATCGATAAAATGGTACACGCTGCACATCTACTTGAAAGCGCCACCAGGCCTGTCGTTGCCAGCTCAAAATAAAAAGCGCAGCACGATACCCAACGGACCATGGACTGGCAGGCCTTTCACTGGTCATCACTCTGCCGTTCCTGTCTGGTGAGAGCATATGTATGCAACCAAGACACTCCAATTCACGGATCCATCTCGGTGGCTGTTGAAAGCGTTTCCTTTTCGCTCGTATGGTAGGCTTGCATTTACGACCCAGTATCCTGCATCGAGTGTAAGGTATGATGTGCGGATCCGTGTCTTCGACCGCCTACCGCATGGGATCTTGCTGACAATGCAGACTCCGAGGTTCTCGCATCCCATCGATACAAAACGGCACTCTCAATGTCCACAGGCCTAGAGAATCCCTATGCGTGGCGAACGAAGCGGTGAGAAGACCCGCAGATGTGAATGATGAGGTCTGAGTTCAAAGAGCAGTGCCGAAGATCACGCCTGTAACAGCTATAGCACCACGGCCTGACAGATGCCAGGCGTTGCGGCTCGATGCCAGCAATATGTTGACTCAGATGCAGTTCGCGATTCGTTCAGGTAGCTGCTGGCTTCGCGAAGATATCGTGAGCTGTAATCCAGCATGATAAAAGAGCTTCACGGCTGATATGGGCGGATGCGAAGGTTAGTCGCGAGTCCAAGTTCTGCCGAAGGACATAAAACAACTGGTTGTCTTCGCGGTCCGTCTTGCTCATTGACTCAACCACCGCCACAATTATTAGAGTAGCTTGCCTCTATTTCACCAAATCGACCATGAAGGCTTCCATCATTATCGTTTCTCTGGCATCGCTGGCTGGCATGGCCAGCGCGCTCCCAAGATCTGGTGTGCAGGACATTCCCAATGCCGACCCTGTTTTGGTGGGTAGAGCGGTCGAGCGTGGCGGGGTGGTATGAGTAATCAGTGTTCGCTCCAAGGATGAAGAAATGGCTAATACTGAGAGCAGTTCAATCCCGCCAACATGTATGAGCGTTCCAAGAGAGGAGTGCACAAATTGTGGACGAACTGGAGCCCATCTTGCTCTTTCGCGCGGCTCTTGGAGGATTTCGATGCGGCGGAGGAGATCAAGGTTGGAAGGAGGGCCAATATGCCTAAGGGATGTTAGATGCCATCCTGCAAGTGCTCGTTTGCGGCTCATGCTTGAAGCGGCAGCGAGCACTGTGGGTTGCGGAACTGCGTATAGTTGTGATTGCTATACCACCTTGTTTGATACAACATGAATGCAATCGTGCGAGCAGCTCAGCTGCACAAGAATGCTACAATTCCGCAACGGAAAAGTGACAGTGAGATTGCGTCGCGGGAGTACAGTCTGTCGCCTGCATTCGGGGATCGAAAAGCAGGTATATCTCGCTCTCTGGCAATGTGCGACCTGTTTGGCATTCGGCTTGCGACAGCTTATTGGCACGAGAGCCTAAAAAGTCCTTGAGCTTATATGCCTTGAATCCGAGTAGTGTCCGGATGACACATTGTAGAGCGGTGAGCGATATTCCATACCCTACCTCAGGCTCAGTCACACAGGTCATATCACATGCCAATGCCCTTGTCCTGCAGGGAAAGGTTCACGCGCGGCATAGAGTCGGTTGTGAGCAGCCATGTTCAGCATTAGGAATTGCCGATATACCCTGATACAATCGAAACAATCGATATTCAAGCATGTTGTAAGATGTGCAGGCCGGCATGACCGGCATGTCTGGTCGCTCGTATCTTCCCTTCCTGGGATTCTTCGAAAGCTCTGGTATTGGGATGCCGATAACCTGGTCGACGTGCTAGCTTCGGAGCTGATGAATGAGCGGATGAGACGGTCGATTCGAGTGCAACGCCGCTGAGCTCGTCTGAATTGTTAAGTACATAGGCCACCTTTCGTGCTGGCTCGAACCACCAATGAATATGGCTTCCTTCATCGGCAAAACATTCGCCTTTTCCAAGGGCTACGCAGCACTCGAGCACGACGATAATGAGAAGTATCAGGACATTTCTCCGGAGGATATTGGGCTAGAAAGCGAAGCACCACGAACCAGACTGGCAAGACTGGGTGGGATTGCAAAGACTGTCTTTCGCAGTCCAGCTGGCAGGATCGTTACACTTCTCGCTCTATTAACACTTAGCGCGCCGATCCTCTTCAAAGCTATAGCAGCACGATCGCAGAGGCCTCTGAACAAATGTTATTGCGGTACCACCATCGCCGAGGCTGAAAGCTTGGGGTGCAAATTCGATCCCATGTCACCGGCGTGGCTGCCAGCGGAATGTCGCGATGCAGAGCTTTCGGACGCATTCGAGCAGGCTGCGACAAATCTTCAAGCTGGAGGGGCCTGGCGATACTTCTCTGATGTAAATATGACCCAACCTATTAGCAAGGAAGAAGTAGGAGCAATGGCCGACACGGGCGACTTCTTCTTTGCCGACCAGCATTGGCATAGCATGCACTGCATGTTTGTGAGTCGAGAAGCATACTGACGTGATCCGTACGCAGCTGACGAACTTGACAGATGTGGCAGAAGCGTGAGCTGGCGTTATTGGGCAAGGTCATCTTGGAGGAGAGATACGATGTTCCGCTTCACGCTGAGCATTGGTAAGGTGTCATCGCTATCGCCCGTTTCAGAGTTTCAGCTGACTAGCTATGCCCAGCACCCGTGTATTGACCAGCAAATCCAAGGGGGCGTTCAGTAGAGTCTTGCTCGGCGGCTCGATGGACATCCTGGACGAGGTGCTGGCGCGGCTCATATCGCAAGCGAAGGACGATGATATCGAGATACCAGAAGCGGAGGACAATGAGTTCAATGAGTGGTAGGCGTTAATGGCAGTTGGCGTGGTGAGTTGCAGGAGGGACGTAGGAGTAGGAGGTAGCAGCAGACGTGCAACTTCGCTTACATAAGCTTTCACTCCACTTTCACATGAACGCGCTCCTGCAGCAGTTGCGGACTTGACATTGCGGAATGGATTAACACATCGAAAATATAAACACTCACAGATTGGCCATGATGGCGAGTCTACGAAAATCACCACAGCCGACCCCACCACCCGACCACCTCACCGCCCTCCCCTCCGAACTCCTCCAAAACATCATCTCCTACCTCTTCCCAACCCACGAACCCGATAAAGTCCTCCTCCGCAGAGCACCTCGCAGCGCTCCCCACGACCTCGAACGCCTATCCAACACCTGCCGCACGCTCCACCACGAAGTCCACGCCTGGGCGCAACACTTCCTCCTCCAACACCAATCCATCACAAAATTCAAACCTCCCAAGAATGCATCCGCAAAGCGCAGAAAGCCCTCCTCCAAAACCCCCACCATGTCCCAAACAAACTACCTCCGCAATCGCAACCGCTCCTCCCAAGCCCTCCTAACCTGGTCCACAACAAAATGTACCTTCTGCGGCAAACCCTCCTCCCGCTCCGCAATCCTCATGAACGGTCTAAACTGTTGCTCCGCATGCGATAGCACCCACTGGCCCGACAAAATGACCAAGACCTCCGCTTTGAAAGACTACGATCTCAAGCCCTATCATCTCGACACTTCCCTCGCAGAAGACTGGGATCCGGCACAGATAGCTTGGATAAAGGCGAAGAAAGTACGATATGGGGTTTACATCTGTCAGGGTGCTCCGACGACGATGCTGCTGAGAAAGGATATTGAGGCAAGGGCGAGGGAGGTTCATGGGCAGGATTGGGAGGAACATTTGATGAGGAAGAGAGAGGGGAGGGTGAAGAGGAGGGAGAAGTGGGTGGAGAATAAGAAGAAGAAGTTGGTTGAGGAGGAAAGGGTAGCAAGGGAGGAGGAGAGGAGGAGGAGAGAAGAGGCGATTGTGGTAGGAGATTCATCAGATGAGGACGACGAGGGAAGCTTCGATGTGGCAACGGGGGAAGGAGCAAGTGCAGAAGAAGTGATTGTTATTGATTGAGTGATGAGGACAACAGAGAACTTCCGTTTCACAAATGATACCCACAGTACGACGACTACGATAGCACGAGATATGACCTTACGACTGAGCAGTGCTTAGACCAGGAGAGTGACAAAGTAATATCATACCATCATTTCGCATTCCATGCTCATCTATCTATACCACGCTATGCTACCAGCGAGCAGCAGCGAAGAGTAGCCTCTTCTGGCCAGTTGAAAGCCTGTGCTCCTCGTATGTATCATTCTACATCGACCGACCACGTCTTTCCTGAGGAGAAAGGGGAGTAAAAGCAAGTCTATGCCTTCCCAGTCCGGGCTTCATTTGAACGGCGTCTACTGGCGGTCACCCAACTTCACCATGACGTACGGGATCTCGACATCCTCCTCCGTCATATCCTCAGCAGTAATCTCGAAAATGACGTTCCTCTGATGCTCGGGAATCTTCTTCTTCGAAATGTGTTCCACGAGCTTGGACAACCTGCGATATCATGTTAGCTTTGTCAACATCAGCAATGAAAGGGTCAATACTCACTTCATCGGCAAGCGGTCCTTGTTCTTGGACGCAGCGTAGAAGCTGGCGTACAGCAGACTCACTCCAGAGCTTATCATGGTGACGCTGAGACCCTTCTCCTTGAAGTCGTCGAGGAACTGCTGCAGTGTGACATCCTCCGTCTCGAAGCGATCCCACAGCTTATCGATCGTCTCTTCTCCATTCTTGCCCTGGTACTTGCCCTTGGGTGAAGCAATGGGCTCCGAGAAGCCAAAGAACGGCAGCGCCAGATTGACGAAGCCGTTCTTGTACTGCTCGATATCCGTCTTGCCATCGATGATCTTGTACAGCTCAAGGATGACCAGGCCGGTGACCAGGGCCGTCGTCGTGGCGATGGCGGGGATGATCTTGCCAGCGATGAATTTGATCTTGTGTCGATCTGCCGTCTGGATCTTGTAGTTCTCCGCACGAAGGTTCGCCGCGGCGGTGATGAAATCAATGTGGAAGTTGGTGTCATCGTCCTTCTCGAACTCCACACCTTCAATGCGGAAGTCGCCAAGTTGCTTCGGCTGAGGCAGAGACTTGGCAATCTTCTCCAGCTGAGCATTGTCGTCGTCGGCTCCAGACGGCTGCGCGTTCGGATCTGGTTCCTTGTCATCGGCCTGGATCTTGACACCAGGATCAGGCTTGAAATCTGGCACAATCATGCGGTTGAGAACGCCCAAGATGTAATCACGGTCGGTGGTCTGCTTGATACCGTAGTTGAAGGCGTGCAAATTGGCACCAGCGAGAACAAAGTTGTAGTGCGTCTCGTTGTTGGGATCGAAAGTGAGCGCATCAGGAGCACGCTTCGGCCCCGACCAGAAAGGCTGACCGGATGAAGTCTTGCTGTCCTTAGGAAAGTTGTACAGCAGCTGTTGAATGGCATTGTTGTAGTGCTTCTCAAACTGTAGACGCGCCCACTCAACGCAATCATCGAAAGACTTTGGCTTGCTGGTGACCAGGAATTCCTGTAATGTCTCGAGAGTTTGCTTCTCGTTTCCGGACTGCTTGAGCGCGGTGCCCAGGTAGTCCTTTTGCGTAATGTACGAATTGACAATATCTGCCGGCGCTGTGAAAACGGTGTTGAAAAGCTCCTTGGCCCAAGCGATGGTGTGCTCGATGCGGTTCGGGAATGATCGAAGCGTACACATTGGGAATGACTGCTCCGGAGGATCTTGCGAGCTGGAGTAGGACTCTGTCTGACGAGGCAGCACAACCTGTGTGTTGCCTTTGGTGCCGAGAGTGCCACTGTCCAGCAGAGGCTTGTGGAAGAAGACGCATCGCCGATCGACGTAGGTACGAGCATCCACATTATCCAGAGCATTAGTGACGCCGTCGAGATTCTGCCAAAATTCCTCGTTGAAGACGTGTTCCGTGTCTTGCGCCACACGATCCTTCAGCATCTCAATGTGCCCCGTAAGATCAGGGTTCATGGCCTGCACAGCACGAGCTGCGCACTCTGACTTGAGCTGGCCGACGTCCTTAGGTCGGAAAAGGAATTGTCTGTTGAGATTGCTCTTCTCGATCTGGTCCATGTCGGTCACCCAAATCCTGCCCTGTGGCCCAGTACCGAGACCAATCATTGCCCAGTTCTTCAGCATCTCACAACCAATGGCGCCAGCCCCGACGAGAAATTGCTTGACGTTCGACAGCTTCTCCTGATACTCCTTACCAAACACTGCAATCTGGCCATCATATCGTGAACCAACTGGCTTGCACAGCTCTTCCGATCGCTTGACGGATGTCGGGAGTGACTCAAGCGAGTCCAGGTACAGCCATTGCTTGATCGGGTGAAACTTGCCAGATACCGACTTGAGCACTTCTTGCGCGGCCAGACCTCCGAAGAATGCGGCCATGGGTGAGAGGTCCCCACGTGCTTGATATGAAAGCTCAGTGATGATCTTGTCGTCCAACTCTGCCTTGTCCTCCGACTGCTCGTTGATCTCCTGTGCAAGCTTCAGCACCTCCTTGGCGTCTTCATCATTGTGTGCTCGTGGCAGTTCCCCGTTGTGCTTTTCGGCAAACGCATGCAACGCCTGAAAGCCTGCGTGGAGCTGTCCGGGGCGATCGAATTTGGCAAAGTCGGAAATGAGCTGTTCAGGCTTCTTCAGCTGCTTGCTCAGTGGCTCAAAGTCCAAGATCTTTGGCATCTTGACCTGCTGATACAGTCCTCCTCTCTGGTACTGCCCTGCATTCGCCGGCAGATCAATCTGGAAAGTGTATGGTCCCTTTACCGTGATCTTGCGAGGCGTGCCATCGTTGAGAGCCTCCATACCTTCCACCTCCGAGAATGTGACAAAGTCTCCATCTTCCAGGCCGTGGCGTGTCTCGTCGAGTGCAGAGACGAGGCCGTCCGAATCGATGCCGGCGACGATGCCGTTGAGCGGGTTCTCGCCTGTGGGGTCGCCAACGGTGAAGTTCTTTCCGAAATCGGTGAAGATGTGGCCAAAGAGACCATAAGTGTCGGTGATCGTGATGTAGATGCCGTTTTCGTGACAGTAGTCGGCGATTGTGAGCTGGTCTTTGAGTGGAGTGTCAGTCAAAACTATGCTCTGATACTTCTTGAGCTGGCTCAGATCGCTCGTCAGGTCCTTTGCTTGATGGACCGAGACAGGCGTGTACGGGTTCAGCTCGGCCACGCGCGGCGCAGTCAGATCGGCGCGAGGCTTGCCCACATCTTCGGGATGCAGGAAGAATTGCGACGAGAGGTCCTCGATCCGCGTCGGCTTCGGGTCGAACAGTGTCAAGCTCTTCACGCCCGCGAGGGCAATGTTCTTTGCAATCTCCACACCAAGGCCGCGCAGACCCACGACCAGGACGTTGCTGCTGCCCATACGCTTCATGGCCTCATGGCCCAGCACGTACAGCTGACGAGAGTAGAGACTCTCATCAATCTCGCCATGGCCGTTGCTGGCTTCCTTCAGCTGCTGCACAGCCTTCTGCGGATGGTCGACGTCCATGGGCGTGCTCATCGTGCCGTTCCCGTTTGCACGCGGCTCGGAGATGGATCGCTTCTGCTGGGGCGGGGCGTCGGAGTGTTCGTGCGGAGGAGACTCTGCTGGTCTCTTCATATGAGCGAGTGTCGAGCAAGGCGCAGCACGTTGTGCGGGACGGCGAAAGAGCAGCAGTAATGACTGGTGGACCTTACACTGCTCCCACTCCCACTTGTGTTTGCCCTGCACCGATTTCCACTCCCTCTCCAAATGTTCTGTGCAATGTCTCTGTTTGTTCGGTTCAGCAGTTGTGAGATGGTGAAAGAGCCAACAGCTTTGTCGATGCGTCGAAGGTGGGAGATGGCGGCGCGTGTTTGACGGGAGGCAACCAAGACAGCTTCAAACATGCCGTCAGAGACCCGCTTTGTAAGGCACCCTCAGGCACACAACGCTTATGGAAGCAGCGAGACACTTCACACTTTGCTGAGAATAAAAGCTATACGCGTATCCGTCGTCTTCGCATTCATTGTGGAAACAGGCGGTATCTACATGTTCATGCCACGAAGTCGTTAGTGACAACCATGAAACGCCCCGCGCCACGCTGTGCTACGCTAAAATGTGAGCAATGCAAAAACCAGTCCGTTCTCCTCTGTATTTGTGTCCCTCAAACGACCAGGCCCGCTGTCATCACCTCCTGCCCGTCCTCGTACTCCTCTGTGCAGCGGGCGGTGTCTCAAAGGCATCGTCGTCGCTGATCTCGTCATCGCTAGGCTCACGGCGCTTCGACGCTGCCGGCTTGGCTGTGCCATTCGCCCTCGCCGTGGTCTTTGGCTGCGTGCCGAAGCTCAGCGTTTGCTGTGTGCCATTCACTCTGCTTGCCGCCGCTCCGCCTCGGCCTCTGCCGCGAGTTGTTGCACGTGCTGGGGCTTTCTTCGGTGGACTGGCCGAGCGCTGCGTGCGCGAAGCCTGGCTCACAAAGAGCAGACTGTCGTTATCCGCCTCATCATCGTCATCGTCGAGCATAATCACATCTTCGTCATCCGATACCGGCTTCTTCTTGCCACGAGCCGCTGTCGTTGTCTTTGCTGGGGCTTTCTTGGCTGCAGCAGCGGTAGTCTTACGGGTTGTACCACCCGCAGCTTTGCCACCTCTGCCGCCCCGACTGCCTCGCCCTCTTGCGGGACGAGCACTTGACGCAACGCTCGCGGCATCGTCGTCGTCGTCATTGTCCTCCTGACCTTCGGCTCCTTCAGGACCAATCCACGACAAGATAGAGTCCTCCCAAGATTGCCCTTGCTCATCGCTATCCCAGTCATCTGGCCGGGGGTTTCGAGTTGCCTTCCAATTCTTCGTCTTACGCTCGCCCTTATCGTGCGCTTCTTCAAGGATCTGGCGGTTTTTCTCGAGGGTCGCCTCCATCAAGTCATCGTCCATCAGCTCGCCGCCCTCGCGGTCCCCTTGAGTCTCCATCAGAGCATCTTGTTGCTTCTTCAGGTATTCATCAACGAATTCGTGCATTGCAAATTTGTCGTCCTTGTCCACAAATTGAGAGACGGCCTCGCTGAAGGTGTTCTGGGGGAGAATGCTCAGAGATTGAATACCTAAGTACTCTTTGACCAGTTTATGCACCCCAGCCGTGTCGATGGCCCCGCTCTTGTTGACGAACTGCTGATCGTCGATGTTGGGTACATCAGCATCCACCTTCTTCCGGCCGATAGCCGTGCGTTTGCGATGATACTGTACCACATCTGTAGCATTCGCAACTACGTCTGCGAAACGTCCAGAGAAGCGCTGTGGGTTGTCAACGTCGAATGTCCCACCTTCAGGTGGTGTTGTCTCGACCCGAAGCCGGACAATTGGCTTTGGAGGCTCATCCTCCTCATCCACATCTCCTTCGTCTTGAATCTCATACCACTCCTGCTTCGCCTCCTCAATGAGCTCGTAGACGATCTTGGCGAGAAATTTGGACACTTCACCACGTTTGTCGGCTTTGTTAGACATGGCAATTTCGCACGCTTCGGGATAGTCCTTCAATGCAATCTCCTTGACGATGAAAGGCCGCACGGTCTTCAATCTGATAGATTCGGTTTCGTACTCCTGCCCAGTTACGCTCACAATGGCAACGTGTTTGGGAACGGCTTCGCCTTTGACGAGTGACGTTGCCACTGACGAGCCAGGCTGCATGACCTTGAAGCCCATCTCCGGATTCTCTTCAGGCTCAATCTTGCACTCGTGTTCGTGGCCCCAAATGACCAGATCCATGAAGCTTGGGATGAATCGTTCAGGCAGATATGACGTCTCAGTGTATGCATGGTGATTCTGATGCACGCTCATGATGTTGAACCAGTCTCCTGTTTGTCGCGATGGTTGGTAGAACTTGACCTGCTCGTCTCGGAATGTCCGAAAGAGTCGCTCGTCACGAACGTTGCTCATGCCGTACAGAGCAAGTTTGGTTTGCCCTTTTTGAAGCAGGACCGGCTTGATATGTATGTTGTCTGATTCTGGTGTTCTTCCGTAGTAGTTTAGCAATCCCGCAGCTTGAAGGATGTCAAGAGCGGCAAGGTGCCCTTCGCCAGAAGGGTCGTCGTGATTGCCGTGGATTGAAAAGACTGGTATGGCCACATTGATGTTCTCGTCATCGTAGTTGACGTGATTGAAGGCACTGCAATGTGTTAGCACTGCAATCATGCTGAGTCGAGCAGAAGTCCGGCTCAAATGATCGTCTTGTGCCATGTGCTTACCCAGCAAAGTGTTCGCTGCTGTCGCTCAGCATCTGCAGCTCGCACGGCTTGTCACCGAAGCAGTTCTCGCGTAAACTTCGCATGACTTGGTACATGGCTTGTCGAGAGGGCTTGTTCTCATGGAAAAGGTCACCTGCGAGGAGAACCATATCGACGTCGCGAGTCTTGGCGAGCTGCATGATTTCGTCGAAAGTCTGCCAGCTATCGTTGCCACGAACGGGATCGCGTTCATTGTAGCCGACATGGTTGTCAGTGGCCACAAGTATGCGAATCGTATCGGCTGCTGTGTAAGCCTTTGGTGAGCATTTGATTCTTTCGAGTTTCAACTGGCATGGGCTCGGTGTTGTACCTTGTTGAGACGGCATGATGCCGGTCGATGTGTTGAAGAGAGGACGGGAGTGAGCAGGTCCCAAGTAGGAGACTACATTGAAAGACGAGCAAACGGGAAAGCAGAAGTGCCTACGCGAATGCGCGATGAACGCGAGTGAAGGTCAAACGAAGGACAAGCATCTGAGCATCTGTGGCGGTGATTGGGCGAGGGGCGACGGCAGCCTGCGCGAAGCAGCGCGATTTTTACGCGCGGTCACGTGAGCGGGAAGGCCCGTCGCGCTTGCCTCTTCCGCTCGACGTCAATCGAAAGAACATTGCCATTGTTGACGCCCTACAGAGCGATGAGATGAGGTCTACAGCGGCGCTGCTGGCGCGATCAGTATGGAAGGGTGAGTACTTGATGATTGCGCCATTGAAACCATTGGCAGCGCTGACCCCGAACTGCAGGACCGCACATTGTTCCGTACGCCTCCTTCCCACCTTCGAATCACCCGCGACCGCGACAATTTCTCCTGCGCGTATACTGACAGCTGCGAAGTCTGCCAATCGTGCGACCAAAGCCAGGTGAAAGGACACCGCCGATCAAGACACAGGCGAGAAGTGCCACAATACTGCCCAACTTTGTGGGGCTCATCTTCCAAGTATACAATGGCAAGATATACCACGACGTGCGGATTACGGAAGACATGGTGGGACACAAGCTTGGAGAGTTCTCTCCGTAAGTTCTTGGTCGCTGTACATTGGCTCGTTCCTCCCTGCTGACAAATTAGCACCCGGAAACGCTTCACGTACAAGCAGACGAAGAACAAGTGAGCGCTGGGCATTTCAGGGCATGTATCATATTGTATGTAGAGATTGGACATCCGGCGCGGCGACGTCGAAGGAGGTAAAGTAATCGCCGGTGTGCAACGGGAGGTGCACGAGAGCTCGGTGCCTTCGCCTCGCAGAAGAGATGTGTGCCAGTTTGGATCTGTGGCCTGGTGAGTGCGCAGAAGTTCCATAGTCGGGTTGCTTCTAGGCTCTGGTGGCTGCATCATGCCTCGGTCGCAGTACGTCCACCTCGGCAAAAGGTCAGTCACGGCATAGCTGGTGGAAAGCTCATGATCGTGCAGTACGAATGAAAAAGAATGCACCCGGATTGAGACCAATTTCAGTTGCAGAGTGAGAGGGTCGCAGTGCGTCTCCATCTCCCTGCGATGGCAAGAGCAACTGAGCACTAGACCGTTGGATCTTCTCACCCAACAATTGACTTGCATGCCGGCGGCTGCTCCTCACCTCTCCTGCGCGTGGTTCGGCTCCATGTCGACGAGGAAGGGCGGTGGCTGCGGGTTCCTGATCGGGTCCTGCTTCGGGTCGAGCGCCTTCCCTACGTGTCGGTGCACGCTGCCGCCTGATTGACCTGCACGGCCGGCCAACTCTTGCTCCAACTCGAGCCCTTCGACATGCTCTTGCAACTCGTCGTCGGGCAGTGCAAGAGGCAGTGCTCGGCCAATACACTGTCCTCTTGTCCCTGATGCTCCGCTGCAGCACCTCATTCCAACCACTCGTCTCTCGTTGTCCCATCGCGCTTCATTGCAACTCCGGAACCATTGACAACTTCTTCATACTGACTGGCCACGGCTTGCCTCCGCCACCCAACTCACCGTCAGCCGCCACCGCTCGCTTCGATCCTCACCTGGCGTCTCGCAAAGGTTCGTCCTGGACTCTGATTGATCAGTCGACTTGCCAACCGGCCTGCAGATCTCGCATACAACCCTCGCTGTGAGTGTGGAACGGTGACACTCGTCAATGCCGCGTGGAGAGAAGCTGATCGTCGTTGGCACAGCACGCAAACAGCTACCGACTCCACTTTACTGCGGCCTGCCGAAACCAAGCCTCCAGGCAACCTGCGGCCCGGCCGAACTTTCCACTCCCTCGGGTTCCATCCCCATGGCTACAAACACTGCCTGCAAGAGCACGCGCCGTGTCTATTCGGCTGAAGAACTGCATCGCCTGAGAAACACTCAATCGCAGCCTAAGCTGTCTGAGTCCATCGAGGAACACGAAGGGGAAGACGCGGAACTTGTCAAAGGTATGATTGGACAATCAACCCTCACTTTCTTCTGCACGGCCGTTGCGGCAGCATTGCCTCCTGAGGCTCTCATAGGCCAAGCGCGTCCATTGTTTTGAAGCTCACTCGGCACGCGTTCGGCTGCCCTCCTCAAAAAGGCTCCGCACTTCCACGTGCTTCTTCTTACCTGCACCTACCCGAAACACCTACCCCAACGACCACCGTCATGGACGAGGCAGTGGCAGCGAACATGCGCTTCATCGCCCGAGTCCTTGACTCCCCTGAATCCCGCCACTCCCTGAACGATTCCATTCAACCCCTGCACATGATCACTGACGGCTTGCCATCAGAGCACGTCCTACGTGGATCAAAGTCGTTCACTGCTCGCTCGTTCCGCGGACGGCAATCCACCAACAGCAGCCTCCGTGTGCCATCGAGCAGATCGAACAACGAGAACTCCTCCTTCACCACTCACGACACGTTTCACCAGCCGACCGTGAGTGCCCTTCCTCACCCAGCAGTTCTCGGCGAGATCGCTTCGAACGGTCAGCTTCTCCGCGGCGGCATCTTCAAGCCTGGCCGGTCCCCTACCCCTTCGCTGAAGAAAAAGGCTGTGGAAGCCATTGTCAAAAACCACGGCTCTCCCAGCCACATCCGCGTCACTGCTGGTGGTCGAATTGTTCCATCTGAGCAGTCGCCACTGTGCCAGCCCCGCTACGGCTACAGTGCGATTCGAGTCAACGGAGGGCTTATCAAATTCGCGCCCAACCAGCGCTATCACAGCCGGCCAGAGGAACTCATCCAGCCCGTCAACCAGAACGGCAACGTCATCCACGACATGCAGGGCAACTTCTTTCAAATCATTGACAACACGCTCATGCCACTGTCGATGGCAGCCGACGGCACCGTCGCGTTGTACAGCGACGATACTCCCAACCTCAATTTCGCTGGGCGACCAACTTCACAGGGTCCAGCCGCGCCACGATTTCACTCATCCTCTCAGGTTGCTGGTGCCACAAGCAGTCCCATCCCTGCTCCAGATCCTTCAGTGCCATCGCAGATCAAATCGCTGGAAGCTGAGTACGTTCAACATCAATGCAAATGTCTCCTTGGCAGCGCTAACCAAAGCATTAGGCGCACCCGCTTGCAGGAAGAGTCGAAGGCCTTGGACCAGACCGAAGCCAAATTCGGCAAAGACATGTCCAGAGAGGAGAGGAACCGTCTGTTCGCGCGACGCAGGCAGCTTGTTGGCATGTTGGACACGATTCGCAAGTCTTTGAATGCGCTGAACCGCCCATCGGTCGCACTGGGTCGCGCTTCGCCACGCGCGCTGCAGGGTAGAGCTTCGGTATCACCACCTGGCCGCGGACGTCTTCCTCCCTACTTCCAGGCGAACTCGGTCAACAACTCTGCCGCACCGCCATACGCTCCTGCCTTTGGCCCCGCTCAGACGGCCTTTGGTGCTCCGTTAGTCCCAGCACCCTCCTCCGTGCAGGAATACGGTGCCACGGCCTGGCCTTACGGCCCACCAAATGCTTTTCCACAGCTGCCTCCTTTCGACGGAGCAATGGCACCGCCACTTCAAGGTCTTGCTCCTGCATTGTCACAGAGCAACATGATGGCACCGGTACCAGCCAACATTCCCCAGAGTGACGGTGCTCATTCATTTTCGGAATCTCGTGCCGATGCGGCAGAGCGTTCACACGCCGTTCCCATCACAGCGCCAAACTCTAAACTCAGCAACAACATGAGGTCGAAGCTCAATCCTACCAGTCCAGCTTACAAGCCGACTGCTTCGTCTGATGGTTCCTGTGTCGAGCGTCGTGCGGGTGCCGCCCAATCCCCTGGACACAAGCTGCCTGCTCTCCCAGAGAGTGTCTCGAAGTCATCGACTGCGACTGATGACACAATCAGCCCAGTCAAGAAAGATGCTCTCACGCACAGTTCGAGTGTCTCCAGCTTTGCAACTGCCGACTTCTTTCCACGCAATCCTCGCGAACACTCGACACGCCAGCATGTCTATACCCAGTCCGGCAACAAGGAGAATGAGGATCCTGAGGATGATCATGCCAACTTCAACACTCCCAGCCGCGAAGTCCATCAGCCACGTCATCCCGACACGAACGAGTCGCGCGCGCCCGTTGCTCCACCAGGTACTCCGGTGTACTACAGCGCAGCCGCCACACACGCACCGCAGCCAGCAAAGCTTGCAGAGCCTGCTCGTCAGCAAACCCGTTCGGGGGTTACTGATCGGCAAATGAACAACATCAGCCCCAAAAACAAGCGGGACTATCCTTTCGTGTATGAGCAGCCAGGCAAGGCTGCTCACTATCCTACGTCGTCGCCAACGGGCACAAACAATTCCGCCGAAGACACTGGCGCTGTGAACTTGAAAGACAAGTCTCCTGAGTGGCTTGACGGTTATACGTGTGGACTGCAACGTCGAAGCTTCCAACCGGAATGTGGCAACGATTGGTTGAACGGCTACTGTGATGGCTTGAAGGCATCTGCATCACGTTCGAAGCCTGCTCGCTCCTCGGCGCCTTTCAGCGGCAGCCCGATGAAGTCCATCTCGCGCCGCCCCAGCCCGGCAGTCCCATCGCGTTCTGCGAGCGCATTGCAATCGGCGCAGCACTCTATGAACGCATCGCGTCCTCCGTTCGAGACCAACACCAACAGCATTGATTGCCTCAAGCAAGCCATCATCGCACCACACAATGAGAATGCACTCCTGATGTCAGGGGTCAACAGCTCGCAGTTCAATGATACCATGCCGAACCTCGGCACCTGGGCCAAGAAGCAGCAGCAGAGCCGTCCCACGATTGAGCTCCCAGGTCTTGGCCTCACTCTTCCGCAGCGTAACGCTACTGCGGATCGTCAAGGCATCATGTCAGAGGGCAATAATGACATCAAGAGCAAGATTGCCAGCGAGCGTACATCGGAGCACCTGCAGACCGCGAGACCAACGCTACCGGCCACACTCAGCACTGCGAGCATTGCCTCTGGGAGTTTGGGCACTGGTGGTGGCATGCCCACTCCTTCGAATCGTGTCACCAGCTTGGGGAGTATCGAGTCAAGCCTCTTCAACCAATGGCCAGGGAATCGCGTGATGACACCGGGAGAGTGGAGATCCGCCGGCACCTCCCAAAATGCTGCACTCACGACTGGATTCTTCGCTCATGGGCAATTTGATGGTACGATCGATCCTCAGACCCTCCCGCACCGAGCCAGCCAGCTGACTGCCGGTGTTTCAGGAGCTCCGCAGCGAGTCACGAGCGACGTGCACACTCGCATGTCTTCCGGTGGTCGGTTCAGAGAGGCGTCGCTCGATGGAATCACGAGCCCACCAACGTCCCCACGAGCAATGTCCCCGGCTACGTCTCCAACTGGCACTCCAGCGCGCCGCGACAGCAAGAAGCACAGCCCCCGCAAGGGACCCTCGCCAACCAAGGGCAAGTTCGAGTCCTTGGCTGGCAAAGTCGGCATCAAGGTCACCTCTCCCACGCCGTCTGAAGTCGGCGACGACATGGTCGAGACGAACAGTCCTTCGGGCAAGCGTCATTGGGGCGTACGCGACTGGATCAAGGGCGGCAAGGGCAACAACGCCTAAGCCTGCCCACTCCACACAATACTTCTCCTCCATTGCGACATCTTTCAGGATATACCGCAGTCCCTTTGGCTACCATTATGGTATCTCATCCGGAGCAGCATCCGTCCTGAACTGGCCACATCGAATTCTCCGCACAGCATTACCTTGTTTTTCACCCGACGCAAGCATCGCATATCTCACCGCGTGGTCTGCGACCGGATCACCGCATCGTCTTTTCACATTGTACTCAAACATGCCTCACCAATGAGGCGTCCTTGCACAGCTACGCCACGCTTATCGCACATTCCAGCGGGATTGGGCTGGGCATTCGAAACTGCATTTCAGTGCACCTTTCTCTGTCGACGACTGCAACTCATGCTGTCCGCAACAGCGACTTTGCACGATCGAGAGATGAGATTTGGCAGATATGATTATGGAAAATCACAAAAAAAGATGGAAGATTGAAGAGATGGGTGAGCATGATTGATTGTATGATTGTTTGTTTTGTCGTCTACTGTACCAAAAGCTGTAATAATGTAACTGTTGTGCTGTCAGTGCTTGAGTCTCATGTCTCCAGACTCTCAATTCGTTCACGCTGCTGTCCAACAGTGAGAAGTAGTCATTCATCAAAGAAACATGCTTTGGAAGCCAAATTATTGGTCCATTGGGGAAGACCGAGGGATTGGATCGTGGTCTTCTTTGCGCTTCGACTCCATGAATTATCTCAAATCCATTCGAGCCAGCGACAGCGAGATTCTAGACGACCAGGTGGGTGATATGAGGTGGAAATCAACCATGAAAGGGTTTTCTTGTGGCTTGGGCTATGTTTACTCGGATCCACGAACAGCAAGGAGAAACAGAGGAGTCTGGCATCGCATTATCGCAACCCGCGTGGCCCGAAGCTGTCGACGGAGTTTGGCAAGTGCTTTCTTTGAGATGAGGGGACTGTCTCAAAAGGCAGATGGATAAGCAGAGACCTTCTCTCAAGACGGGGGATTATAGCTGCAGCCATGCGCTCAGGCGGTGAGGATAGAAGTGTTCTTGCTGGCCATTATTCTGGATGGTTTGAGGTAGTCAATGCGTAGTCATACGAAGCGAAAGTGGCGTGGTTATGTACTAGATCTTCTCTGCGCCTCCTTGCTATCGATGATCTTCTGCGGTTGTTGCTGCTCCAGCAAATCCGACAATCGCCTCTTAAGGTCTGGTATCGCACCAACATCATCGCTCAACATAGCGGCAACGCATTCTTTGATTTTAGCAGAATGGCGTCCGGCGCAGCTAGCAAACTTCTGTGGGAAAGAGCCTTTTCGAAGCGCTTGCAAAGTTTCTCGGCGTTCCATTTGCGTACCGAATTTGCATAATAGTTCGCAAGCGACTATGCCGAGTGCAAAGATGTCGAGTCGAGGGCTGGCTGGAGAGGTGGCGCTCGTTGGGCGATAGATCTCGGTGCCTACGGCTGTGACAGCAGGTGATGGAGGAGCTTCGGGTTCCGCGATTTGTGTGACAAGGCCGAAGTCGCCGATGCAAACACTCAGAGTTCCAGGGTTAATAGTCCCACCTGCACACACATGTCAGCACAACAGGCCGGAGAGTGTATGCACGAAGACTTACCTTGTCGACAATCGGAACATGACGACAAGTCCACACAACCATGCATTCCTCTTGGGTTTCCTTCATGCCTAAGGAAAATGTTGGCCGGTTTGAGATCGCGGTGGACTATACCCTCAGCATGCAAATATTCTACTCCGTCGAGCAATGCGAGCAAAATGCGGATAGATGGTTCCATGTGAAAGCAGTGCGCCAAAGGCTTGGCCAGGGTGTCAGTCTGTGGCGGTGCAAGGAATTCGGCCAGCGTCATAGGATGTACACTCATTTGCAAGTGCAACGCCAGTGTGGGCTCTGTCGCGAGTATAGCGCCGTTTGTGAGGTCCGTAACGGAGCAAGTGAGCTCAAAGCTCGTGGCATGACCTTCGAACTCCACATCTGCTTCAGTGGCGACGGCAGACTTTTTCGACTGACTAAGGTCGAAAGTGAAGCCGATGTCTTCATTCGTGTCACTTTGAGTTCTCACCCGCTCCAGAGCATCGAGCGATGAGAACTCCTCGGCGCCAGATACCACGCTGCGATTTTCTTGGTGATGTACCTCGCTCGAGGATGCAGCGAAAGCGCTTCTAGTCGTCCACTCCACCCAGCTGTTGTGATAACGAACGACGTTTGGGTGCTGAAGTTTGGATAGAGAACGGACCTCAGCTAGCAGTTCATCGAGAGCTGCCTTGCCTCCGGTAGCAATACGTCGCACGGTGGAGTCTCGGATCGGTATCTTCTTCACTGCATAGACGCAATTGTCCTATTTATTCATCAGCAAATGTACACGTCTTGCGATAATCCCTGCACCACAGTAATTGCTGTGGGCAGAAGCTGGTCATCCTTCCTCCGGAAGACGAAAGCATGAATCTGCTTCAAGGCTACATCCAATGGCAAAGATCTTCAATTGTGCCCTGAAAGAGCAGTGATTGCAGCCTTGCCTCGTGGCAAGCCGAGAGCAGCCAACCTCGCGGGTCAGGAAGCTTTTGCCTCTCCAGAGGAAGGTGTGCTTGCCGAGGTAGACTTACGAGTTTGTGTCGGACTTGATATACCTAAGCAAGGTCAGTCGGCATGTCTAAAGACAGTTCACGTGAGGTCAAACGTACTTCTCCGAAACCTCCCTTGCCAAGAACACTGATCTCTTCAAAGTCTTGAATATATCTGCTTTGCACTTGGGGAGAAATGCCAAGAGCCACGTTATCGAGAAGGCTCGCAGGGCTACCGGGTTCGAATACGCGACCGCGAGGCATCGCATCAGTCAACAGCAGCTGCGTGGCTGCTGGTACGGCTCCGGGTGCCGATGATTGCGGCGTGCTAGCCATACGGTCGAGACCTTCGCCGATGCGTTGCCTCATCGCAGCGTGATGGTCGTCGTCCAAGCCATGGGAGACTACATTGTACTTTGATAAACCTTCGACCATATTGTGATACTGCTCGCGGGTTTCGCGCTCGATAGCGGTCTTGTCGTTGACGGATTTGCCCGCTCGTTCTCGTTGTTTGAGAACCCGGTCCCTTGCATTTTGTTCGAGCAGTGCGTGGATGAGCATCTCCCGGGTCTGTGTCGCCGATCCATTGCGGGGCCGATCGATAGCCAGGGCGTCCAGAGATAGACCGTCGTCAACATGTTGGCTGTTGTTACGTGACACTTCTAATGAAACTTCCTCAGTTTCATCCTCGCTAGACTCGCTCGAACTGCTCCCACTTGAAGCGCCAGAACGAAAGAATTTGGACATGATGCATTGGGAGCAATGTGGAGCATCTGCGCCTCGATCTTGCAAATGGCGCGAAGACGCATTGGGCGTCGAAGTGAATGAGCGTGCAGGCGGCAAGACGCGTGTTTGGCGGCTACGAGTACTCTCCTGACATGACTGTGGTGGTGATAGGGCGCGCGTGGAGAGACTTGGCGATGCTTCTGTTGACTTCTATCGCAACTTGTCCTTCCCCAGCAGTCACTGCCTGAAGGAGCAGTCCAGAGTGACTCGTCGTTGCTTGCGGAGCGCGTGCCCGAATGTCGTGGGACGGCGTTTCTTCGGACATCCGCGTCGCCGCAACTTCAGATCGATGCCATCACCATCTTTTGCTGCTGCACATTGACGAAACGACCATGGATCGATAATGCTGAGCCTCTTGTCGCGGGCTGCGAGGACTAGAGGCTCATGTCACTGCCCGCAATGCCTCCCTCCACTTCAGCGCACCGCCGGGCGAGCAGGCACGAACGCAAGCCTGCTGCGGCCACAATACTGGACCTCCTCGACACTGTGGTATTCGAGCATCTTCGCCATGGCAGCGACGTGCGATGGTGGTATCAAGATCCAACGCCGACAGCAATGGAACGATGCCATCGATGAAGTAAAGAAAGATCTAGGAAATGTTGGTCGTGCCGCAGACCTGGAGGATACGGATCGCAAGATCGATCTTGATGAGCAGCCAGTTCTGAATAACCAGGAGGGCGTAAGCTATGACGAGTGGCATACGGTCGCGGTTGAGGATGCAGAATCCGATGCGTCAGTACGTGCTTCGACCGAAATCGCAGAAGACTTCGACTCGGAAATGGCGCAAAATCTAGACAGCAGCTCACGTCGCACACATATCCCTTCTTGGCCGACGACCACTGGGCTACCACCAGTAAGGCACCATTTGCCTCCTCAATCCATCTATACTTATAGGTTCCGGAAGAGGACGGCTGACGCGAACCGATGGGCTTCCAAGAAGCTGTCAAGGGTTGAGCTTTCGATGGATATGCTGCAATTGAGGTTCTTTCTTTGGCTCCACCATCATGGTGTCGTCGAGCACGTTGCCCGTGTGATGCCAGTACCATATGCCGAAGTCATGATGCAGTACCCAGGCATTCTCAAGCGTGCCTTTGCACAGAAGAAGGCCGACTTCGATCGGCTACTCCACACACATAAGGACGATTCTGGTCAGTTCCACTTCAGTCGATCGCCCGGGGATGTAGCCCTATGTCACTACGCTGAAGGTCAGGATGACACATTCCGCGAAGAACAGTGCGAGCTTCAACGCGAAGTCGACGTCCTGCTAAGCGACGATGTGGTAACGCGTGGCCTCGAGGACCCTCACCTTGAGCAGTTTTTGCGAATCGCAGACGTGTTCTGCCGCCTTTCTATGTCTTCTGTACCACCCAACATTGATATCTACAATACCTTGATTCACAGACTGCGCAAATCGGGACACTACCGATTGACCGAAAACGCCATCTCCGCCGTCCTGAATAGCAAGATCCGGCCAAATGAAGTCACGCTGGCAACCGTTTTGAACCACTACACCGAGCGAAAGAACGTGCACCGATTCACTGACTGGATGCGGCTCATACGTGGCGACCGAGGCGGCCTGATGGAACCTGCACCCTGGCTGATTAGAGCACCGTGGCTCGGCAAATCCAATGCGGACTTTGGTAGGATTGTTCATCGCAGAGATAAGCCCGATCGTTTGATCCAGTTGCCATATCCCACGCCTTTGGTCTTTGACGCTGTAGTCAAGGGTGTACTTCAGTTTGGTGGCTTCGGAGAGGCTTTGGAAATCTGCAAAACGATGGGCGACGAAGGATGGGGGCTAGACCTGCGTGGTTTTGGCATGCTCCTGAATGATTGTGCGGTTCGCAGTGATTGGAGCTCCGGTCTTGCTGTATGGAACGAAATCCTGAAGCTCCAAAAGAAGAGCACTCTCAGGATAGATGGGCTCAAGACCACCGAGGTCATCATGACCCCACTCTTTGCCGACATGTTGCGACTTTGCCGACGCCGCGACAAGAGACAGGCATTTGTAGCAGTATGGGACCAGGCCAAAGCGACGCATCCGACACTCATCAAGCATATCATGTCGATGATCAACGCTGACAACGCCGCCGATGGGCAGCAGGCAACCCGCGTGGAGGAGCTTAAGAAACAACCAACGCCTGATGATCTAGCCACCTCTAGAGTCGGATCCGAGGGCGCTCCGCGATCTAGACAAGCCGCACTGGATGCGCTTGCGGAGCTACGCGCGCAGCGTGCCAGTGAAGCGGCCGATGCTAATTCACAGCAAGAATACTTGGCTCTGCAGGCCGACGTGGATTTTCTGAAACAGATGGAGAACCCTAATGCAACAGAGAAGCCAAAAGTCCGCAGCTTGGCAGAGCTCGCGAAAAGCGCGTATAGCCTCATTGCCTCACACCCTGAGACTCTCGAGAGGCGTGCGAGCCCAATACAAAGGGAGCATATCCCGGCTAGAAGTGATGAAGAGCCGCCTATATCGTACACAGAGCTGGCGAAGAATGCATATCATCTCATTGCGGATCACCCGAGCACTCTGGCAAGACGAGTGCCGACTTCAGGCATTTCGACAACAGATCCATGGCGTTCGAGCCATGTTGCCGACGATAATGCTCAAGATACTTTGACACAACTTGATTCGTCCGAGCAGGGCCTTGACGAGAGCGCGGCAGACTCGGCCGATACACTGCCGCGTGCGTCTGAGCCGATAACGTACAGCTCTCTTGCCAGGAACGCCTACCGACTCGTCGCCGACCATCCGAGTACCTTGGAACGAAGAAGGCCAAAGACTTCGAAAGTGGATATTGACAACGGCCAGACGTCGCTCCAATCAACGCCTGCTGAGGGAGTGGGCCGCGATGAAAGCAACCCTGTTGATACGGATCATTTTGTTGCTCCAAAAGGCGAACGATGAGGACCAGCGACATCTTCATTTGCGAGAGCACGCCGTCCTCCAATCGGTGCCAAATGATTTCTGCCATACCGTACATGTATGCAGAGGCCTCTCTCGCTTTGGCTTTGTAGGAAGCACAAAGGCACTCGGTCAGCGGATGGTTATTCTGCATAGCGAGGCGTTCTGAAGAGATGGGCGGACAGTGACTGATTTTGAACATAGATGAAAATGATACCCACACGCTCGGCGTGACATTCGACTGAACAGTTTGCATGAAGATTACTTGTTGTGCTGATACCTTGATGTGATACTGTACACCATTTCATTTCCTTCCGAATGCTTTCCAATGAAGTCATCGTCGTCCAAATATGTTCATCGTGCGATGAGATTCCGCTCTAGCCACGACTTCGTCTCCCATCACACAGAGCCATGGAACTCTCATGCTTCCTCCTGGAGCTGAATTATACACCACCACCTGGGACAACAATGTTAGCGAATACATCTCACCCAGAGTACCGCACTGCCCTTGCAACAACGACAACAGGCTGGAGCTTTGCAAACATACCTGATCTCTCCGTTCTCACATGGAACGTATCTTTGTTCCTTTTCAAGTTCTGATCTTTGCGGTATCGGACGGCGAAATATGAGGCTGCTACTGCCGTGAGGGATATGAACGCTGTGTTGCGGCGGCTGTTGAAGAGTGTTAGTATTCTCCTGGAAGGCAGATGCGGGAATGAGATGAGTTGTACGTTATGTAGCGTTCTAGACCCATGGTTCGATGTCGCTTTCGTTCTGTGGTTTGGGATGGGGACTCCGCGATGCTGGGTGGCGAGGGTTTGGGAGATGGGCTTCGACTGGGCTTGGAGGTTGTCGGTACTGCTTGGATGTCTTGTGCTTGAAGCTTCTGGCTTAATGCTAGTTGATGGGTATACTGATGTGCCAATTGGTCGGTATAGACGGTATGTTGAAGGCACGCTTTCCAAGAAGTGTTGTCTGCCTGACCGACCAGACGGCCGGAAGGCCGTGGTTGGCGGCCGGTCTAGCGAGAGATTGAGTTAGACCTTCCCCCGGACCGACGGGGGCCGAAACCTTAGTGGTTGCCACTACGAATCTGAGGTCTCGGATTTCTCGATTATATAGTGTCGCGCACGCAAACATAGCTCGATATATATATAGCTTCTCGATATATATCGATATATACTATCGTCTTAGATAATCTAGTTTATATTACTATAGATAGCGTATAGCCTATCTATTCTTAAAAAACGAGTCTTTCAAAAACGAGTTTTTGTCGCTCTTACGGTACGTTGCGTCGGCCTATGTACGTAGTAAACGCCTAAGAGACATATAACCTCTCGATATAGATTTATATATACTATTATCTAGAATAAGCTAGCTAGCGATTCTAGAAATAATATATAGCGTACGTATTCTCGAGAAATCGGCGTCTCGAGAACGAAGGTAGGATTTGTAACTAAGCAAATTTTTATTACTTACCTACTAAATTTTAACTAGACCCTAGATTTTATTTTATAGAAGTCGCGATAAAAAGTCGTTCTCGAAATAGCGATTTCTCGAGAATACGCACGCTATATATTGTCTCTAGAATCGCTAGCTAGCTTATCCTAGATAATAGCATATATAAATCTATATCGAGAGGTTGCACGTCTCTTAGGCGTTTACTACATGCGCAGGCCGACGCAATATGTCGCGAGGCCTCCAAATTCGTAGTGGCAACCACTAAGGTTTGGGCCTCCATACGGACCCCGCAAAGTCGTGTCGATGGAGGAAGGTGTGACGACGGTGACGTCTCGTCCTACCTCTGTCGTCGCCAAGACTGTTTGCCTGCGCGTTCACAGAACATCGACACAGCTACCACACCACAACGATCTTCGCAGCACCAACCGAGCTCCCCTCCACCTCCAACACCACCAGTGAAGTCGAACACACCCACCATGGCCTCCAGCTCGAGCGCCACACCGCTCCTCTACAGCTGCATCGCCTACAACTCCACCATCCTCGCCGAACACACCTCCAGCGCCAGCAGCGGAACCTCCAACCTCGCATCCCTCATCCTCCCCAAAATCGACCACAAATCCGCTCAAAAACTCACTTACACCCACCAAGAGAACTTCATCCACTACATCGCCGATGCCTCCCCTTCATCTTCCGATCCCTCTTCCCTCAGCGCCGCAGGCCTCACATACCTCGTAGTAGCCAAATCCGATCTCGGCCGACGCGTCCCATTCGGTTTCCTTGTTGAAATCAAGAAGCGATTTCTCGCACAATATGATCCGGAACGCACGACATTCGGGTCTTTACCTGCCTACGGCGCGGCGGCATTTAATTCGGAATTGAAGAAATTGATGGTGGAGTTTGGGACGACGAAAGCAGGGCAAGAAGATGCTTTTCGGAATGTACAGAGTGAAATTGATAATGTGAGGGGGATCATGACGGAGAATATCGAGAGGGTGTTGGAGAGGGGTGAGAGGATTGATTTGTTGGTTGATAAGACGGATCGGTTGGGTGGGAGTGCACGGGATTTTAGGGTGAGGAGTCGCGGGTTGAAAAGGAGGATGTGGTGGAAGAATGTTAAGTTGATGGTTTTGTTGGTTGTGGTGATTGTGTTTTTGTTGTATTTGTTTGTGGGGTTTGGGTGTGGGCTTCCGGCCTGGGGGAAGTGTGTTGGGCGTGGTTGAGGTGTGGGAGGGATAAGATGGAAATCAGACTGCAACGCGATGCGTTCTCAGGCGTGTAAGAGTATGCATGGGGAGTGTATGACTGGGTTGCGGGCAACGGGCAGGCAAACAGGAGCACTGACGAATGATCTCAGCTTTACGACTACTACCCTTAACAGTACATACACCAGTAATACGACGATGACGCTGACGACGACAATATCCCCTGTACAGATCTCAAGACTCATGACTAGGCTACTCGGGGCAGATCGTGACACATTCAGACACAGTGGTCCAACATCCAGATAAAGCCAACACAAGTCCAAATAACGACTATCAGCCTATCGCGCACCGCAGCTCCTATACAGCCGCCGCCTTGAACAGCACCTTGTGCACTTTCCTCGCCTCAAAATCTCTGTAGGCCTCAGGCGCATCCTCCAAAGACATCGTCTTTCCACAAAGCCACTTGACTTTGTCTTGTTGCTTCACCAACAGCGCCAGCGCATCCTCAAAAATCGAGCGCACTGGACAGCGGCCAAACGCCAGCGTGACGTTCTTGCTATAAAGCTGAAAGCCTTCAAGTGCAAGAGCATGATTGTGCATCCCCACGGATGAAATCGACCCCCAAGGCCGAATGAGATCCAGGCTGAGTTGCAGAGCATCCGGATGACCGACCACTTCCATCACGACATCAGCTCCTCGCCCATCTGTGGCCTTCATGATCTCGGCGATTGGATCCTGTTCAGTCAGATGGATTGGAATCGCCCCCAGCGCTGCTGCCTGCTCAAGACGCTCCGGCACAGAATCAATTGCGTAGATTGTATCGACCATAGTCACTGCGCAGGCTATCGCGCAAATTCCCACAGGTCCGCAGCCCACCACTACACTCGTGAAATTCTTACGATCGCGGGCTTCCAGATTCTTCAGGAACCTGCTCGCAGCGAAATAGCCCGTGGGGAAGATGTCTGCCATGAGCACGAGGAGTTCTTCGGGAATGTTGTTTGGAGCCCGCACGCATGTTGTGTCGCACAGCGGTACTCGCACGTACTCGGCTTGCCCGCCATCGATACTATCTGCGGATAGAGCGTTGCCGAAAAGTTGTCCTTGATTGCAGCGCGATGCTTGGCCCCGGATGCAGTAGAAGCAGTTCCCGCAGGCTGTGTAGAATGGGACTACGACCTAGTGAAGATAATTACTAAAAAGCTGATTGCCTCAAACAGTAACCTCACCATCAACTCACCTTTTCTCCAGCCGAAAACTTCTCCACTTTATCACCAATTTCAACAATATCCCCAACGAATTCATGTCCACAAATGAATCCGGCTGGCACTTTGAGCTGTCCACGATAAAAGTGCAAGTCGCTGCCACATAATGCCGAAGTCGTGACTTTGAGAATGCAGTCTGTATCCTGTTGGATCTTGGGGTAAGGTTTGTCTTCTACTGTAACCTCGTATGGGCCTTTGTAGACGACTGCTCGCATTGTCGAGGGGGTTTGAGGTCCGGGCATGGTTGACGGATTGTTGATCGGAATTTTTCTTTCGATTGTCGCGATGGTTGTGAGTTCGAGGTCAGCGAGTCTAGAGCCCGTGAGTAGTAGATACATAAAGAGTGGGTCTCGCAGGGCGTGATGTGAAAAGTGCGAAGAACCGCCGAGGATCCAACGGATCGCACTCGAGACGAGCCAATGCCTGCTGGCTAGGACAGCTCTGCCCATTAAAGAGACATCGCAACAATACAACTTGCAGGGTGAACGGGCTATTGGTCTGCCTTCGATGGCAGCTGACTCACCGTTGGCGACGGTCGAAGGAGCCGGCGATTCCGATGACAGTGCAGAATTAGTGGCAGATGATGATCCGTGGATTTCTACGTTTGACACAAAAACACTGCAGTTTGACGACTACAAGACGAAATGTGCGCAAGAACATGACATACAAGATACATCTCCACGATACGATTATACGAATGCCAGATCTCTAGAAGTCCTGCCTCCTGTCCTTCCATCTGACCAGCGAACAGGCCATGCCACGACAAGGTTGCGAGCAGCTGGATGATCATCGTTGTAATTCTCGGACAACTCTCACGAATCTAGGATGCTGTCATTCAACGCTTCCGCTCTATGATTCTTACAAGGCAGAGCAAGTTGATTACCGTGGGAGTAGAAATTGCTGCATTCTTCAAGAATAGCATTCTCAAGATCAATGTCCGTGAGATATGGACGTTGCTTCCATATCGATGGCGGTAGTATGTCCTATGGACATTGCCTAATCATTGGCGTTCACAATCCAGGTTCCAGGGAATGGCTTGGGATGAGCAAGAAAATCTGATGGCAGACACAAGGGCCTGATCGAACGTTCCAGGTTCTTTTGTTGAACTGTGCCACTATCAGGCGTCATAATTGGGAGCATAATTGATGCATAACCTCGAAAAGTTGAATTGCAAAGTTGCCGGATTGCCAACACCGAATATGGTCTACGTATGCCACAACGGTGAGAGTAGAAGGGAACGACAAACTGTGTTGATAAGTTCGCTAACACCCTGCAAATTCGTGGCCTTTTGGCGAGCTGTAATAAGTTCTTGAAATAGTCCCAGCTGTGCAAGCTTCTGATCTCGGCCAGAGAGGCCACTGCGTCGACAAGAAGTGCTGCACTGACCATCCGAGATTTGCAACCACAAATTTTCGTCGGGATGCTCTCGACACAACACAGTCTCCCCGCACGAAGGCGAATATATCGTCTCAATAACATCTTCCTTGCATTGGTACCGTTACTCTACGAGCTCAAGAGAGTGCTGGCTCGCTAGGAAGGTGCAACACGGGTGGGCCCGTAAAGTCTTGGCACTGTGAGTGAATACCTATGGATCCATCAATCAGCCTCTTCCCAATGAACACCCTACGCAATGACTATCATCCTCGATGGATGTTCTTGTCAGTGCCTGCTCTTTTCAATGACCATTGGCCTCCCCTTTAAACAACCCTCTTTCTTTAATCTCAGCCATCAAATCCCGAAACTCCCTATCCCCGTTCCTCGCCTTCTCCTCGAACCCACTCCAGTTGTCCGCCATCCATTTCTGATCACCACCAGCCTCTGGAATAAGAAACCCGGCTTCATACCCACTATTAAGAGCAGTCAGCGAAAAAAATCCACGCATATCCGAGACCAGCCCTCCTCGGAAAGCATAAGAATGGCCTTCTAGCGTTTATTGCTCACCCTTCCATGCCTCCTAGCACGAAAAACGTCCTCAACTCGTCCCCTCCATCTTTCCCGACGATATCATCCCACATGGCAATGATCTCGCGGCTCAATGAGTCCCAGTCGGCTTTGGTTCTTGAAGGGCCGCTACGAACATTGGCGATGATGTGGTTTGCTTTGACGGGGACGCCGCCGGCATAGTATGTCTTGTCAGCGAAGGGCGTGAACAAGACGTTGACGAAAAGTTTCGGCGTGGTGAATTTGGTCGAGTGGATTTTTGTTATGCCCTGGGCAAGAGCGTCTTGTTGCCCAGCATTGAGTGGCGTTGTGTGTCGGATTTCGTAGAGAGGCATCTTGTTGATGGGTTCTGTTATCTGTTGCAGAAAGTGGTTCTTGTCTTGATTTGATTGATCTTGTTGCTTTCCGCGAGTGGTTCCTCTGATGCGGGATCGAAATCTGGTAAGAGCTTGCTGGATAATAGAGCTGACGAAATGGAAGAACGATGGGTTATGCTTGTGCTATTAGCTATCACAAAGGTTGGTAATCAACAGGCAATTTGACATACCGACGCGCGGGAGAAGGTGATCTTGTCCGAGGTTCACTCATCTCCAAAGCTGCGTCTGCAAGATGACGAAGTGGTTGAAAGCTTGATGAGAGAGCTTCATCCCAAGCTCCGCAGGCCAGTCCCTCTGCTCCGCAAAGCTAAGTAGTTAGACCCCTCAGGTTTCCAAAACTAGAGCTTCAGACTTCAGACGGGAAACAATGCAATGCCATTAAAACCTCTACCAACGAAGCCGTTCACACCTTTGAACAATCCCTGTCAATATCAATTACAGCAAAAATGCTCAAACGCCGAAAAAGCTGATGCTGATGCCGCTAAATGCAAACCGTCGCCCAAAAGCACAAGCACAAAACCGCACTCGCCGAACGCAAAGCTCTAATGTATCATCTCACTCAATCGTTTCTCGCTTCGCAAAATCGAACATCCTTCATCGTCGTTGTAGTCGTACAGTTTTCCAACCCTGTCTACTCTTCATCTCGTTCACTCCTCCTTCCAAGATCAATAAGCTCATCATCATGTATCGCCGTAGTCGGACGCGCAGTAGCAGGTCGAGCAGAAGCGCTCTCCCCGGCATTGTCTTCTTCATGCTCTTCAATCTTCGGTTGAATCTCGATCACACTCCGAACAGATTGCGGACTGGTGCCCTCCTCATCGGGCTGTGCTTCGCGTGCTAGAGCATGCAGCTGCTCGTGAGATTGCTGCAATTCGCTGCCGCTGGAAATAGTGGTCGGAGCACCTGTCTGCCGACCACTGCTACCTGGTCGAAACTCATACTCCTTCCCTCGTTTGCTATTGCCTCGTGCAATTTTTTTTCCTGGGCTGGATTTCTTACTCTTTTCGTTCCCTCCAATGCGGCCAATCGCGATGGGATTTCGCGGCGTTGACCATCCTTGTCCTCCAATGGCAGTGTCTCGAACTTCCATGTTGGTCTTGGATGCAGTCTTTTTATGGCCAGTCCGTTTCGGCGCGCCACCGGAGTCGGCCTCACTTTCCCTCCTCGAGGAGTTCGTCTGTTGGCTCATGTCTTTGATCTCTTTCAACACTTCTCGGAAGCCTTCTTCAAGCGTGTGCATTCTCGCCAGCATGATGCGGTTTACCATGCCCTTCTCTTCCTCCTCACTACGTCGGCGATCCTCCTCCGCCTGTCGACGAAGATGTTGCTCACGCATCAGCTGCTCACTGAACGAAGCAGGCATTCCGTCAATACCTCCAGCATCAATCCCAGGCGCACCAGTGAATTTGTTGTCGCCAATCTCGCTGGCCAGGTCTAACGCACGCGCGTTGAAAGATGTCACTCGTGGCCGTGGTCTGTCCAAAAAGCTAAGACCGGCAGTATTTGCAAAGTTGGGCGCTGTCTGCTGTCGAGTCGGCATGATTGGCCGAGCTTTGGTAGGCTGTGTCATGCCTCGTTTGGGAGTTCGCGTGCCTGGTACCTGAAGGCTTGATGAAGGGTCGATGGCGGACGTTTTGTTGACTCCACCACTGGTCTTGGTTGTGGTACCTCGCGATGGCTTCTGGTTTGATACTGACGAATCATAATTCACTTGAGGCGCGAACAGGATGGTTGCACTCGAGGCTTGCCGGTCATGCTGGCTACGTGATGGCCTGGCAGAAACACCGATGCGGTTTCCACTGCCTCTCGTGATCTCCGGCGAGTATTGCAACGTGCGAGCTCGTGCGGCATGCGACATTTGGAGTAAAGGCGAGTTGGCCCCCAGAGGTGTCTGGAAGTATTCAGATTCGCTTTCATCAGCAGGAGTTCTAGCTTCCTTGATGGAAATTGCGCTTTCGCCGAGAGCCGGGGTATTGGCATCTGATTCATCGTTGATCTCGTCATCGCCGTCAGCTTCAGTGTCATGTGGCAGAGTATCTGTGCCTTCTTCGATATCTTCTGATTCCTCGACGATCCGATGCGGTCTCTTGGAAATAGACCTCTGGTGACCATCACTTGCGATGCTGCGAGTAGCTGTTGAGAAGTCTCTCGACGGCTTCATCATCCTGAGACGATCGCCGGTGTTGGCACGCTTCATCTTAGGTCGCCGGTATTCCAAGCGCTCGAGTACGCTCCTAGGCTGTTCAATGGGCGGACTGGCGCCACCTTCGTTATCGGCATGTAGCATCCACCGATCGACAGCATTTTCCTGTCCGTTTCGATCGACTTCCATTTCTCTGGTAGTCGTGCGAATTGTGTCTCCTCTGAACGGTCTCCTGAAAACTTCATCGAGGGCACGATCCTTGCGGAAGCTGACTACCGAAGGCTCCCTGAGACGACCCGCAGTAGCATACGGCTCTGGTCGCGAGCTGAATGCGGCTGGTTTGCGATGGTCGACCTCGCGTCGTTCGATCAATTCCACGGGCGCATAGCCACTGCGTGACATGAATACTCGCTCGTACAGAAATATGACGAACAAGATAGGAGCGTGGGTGATCTTGATAACTGTTCTGTTGCCTTTGACGTACTGGCGCAATGGCACCAGGTAGCGCAGAGGACTCAGCGCCCAGCCTATGACATTGGTCGGCGGAATGTAGCTGAAGAGCGCATCGGATTTAACCATGGAGATTGTGTTGACCGCGAACAAGAACTGATGCTCTTCCTCGGCGTTCTTGACGATCGCCATGAAGCTGTTGGTCAAGACCGTGATGAGAATCGTCACAATGAGGAAGTGACAGATGGTCAAGAAAATAGCGAGGATCGTTCTGCCGAGCACGTTGTACTCTGCCCAGTGATCCCACACAGTGGGCGTGAAGCCCATCAGAATCTGGAACAGAGCGTATACGACGTCAGTTGCACTCGTCCCTTCTGGTGCAAATGACAGAGAAAGGGCGACGAAGAAGCCGGAACAGCAGATGACAATCAGTATCAAGACGGCCATCAGATCCTGCACCATCATTCGGAACGCGATGAGTAGCTGCGAGAAATAACGGTAGTGGTCCAGAACGTTGAACAGGCGAGGGAACAGGAGGATGGCAGTCGATGCAAGGACGTCGTAGGCTACGCCAGCGATCCTGTGTCTTCCACTGTCGGCAAGGACAATTCCATACAGTCGCAACACGTAGTAGACGCCGAAGAGGAATAGGATGCCGAGGTCGAATGCATTCCAAAAGCTGAGGATGTAGAGTCCAAAGCCCTGCTCGGTGAAGCCAACAACTTCGTCCAACATGTATCCAATGCTCCAGAACCAGAAGAGCACTTCCAAGGCAGTAATCTCAATGCTTCGGTCGGCAAGCACAAGGATGAATAAGGTGAGCATGGCTGCGAAGGAGAGCGTAGTGAAAATCTGCCGATATCGCGGCACTCGCAGTCGACTTAGCTTGAACAAAGATGCATCGCGCGGGTTGTATAGGGTGACTGTCCTTCGAAACGTCGGCTGTTCGGGGGGCGTTTTGATCTGCTTGCTGGTATGTGCCTTCCTCGACAGGACTGCATCGGCTGGCAGTTCTGATCCTGCCCCTGTCGTACCATAGCCGACCGGACGACCTCTGCTCTGCGAGTTTGGCTGACGCTGCTTGCGATGCAGGTTATCCGCCTCGGAGTGGAAGACAATGTTGCCTGCCCAAATGGCCTCGAGGTGCTGCACGACGAGTGGATGTGCCAGAAAGCGCTTCGCCTCGGCACGAATGGCAATCTCAATCGTACTCACTCTTGCCAACCTACCTTGTGGCCTTCGTACTGCGGCAGCAACAGGCGTCTCCATGCCTTGGAGGGGATCGAAGTCGTAGGACAACGAGTCGATCAACTCGCGGGTGGAAAACTCCCTCAGCAGTCGCATGGCGAGGAGCTCGCTGATCAATGCCCTTGTCCGACATACTCCAATATTACCAGGCGTGACCTGACCCTCCTTCTGGAACTGCAAGCAGTTCGCGAGCAGAGCACAGAGGGTGGCTCTGTTGAAGTGGTCTGCCCTGATCTGGCTTTGTATGGGCTTCACCAAGAACTGGCTGACTTGCGGGCTGCGTAGCTGATCCCACGACAGTGTGGTCTCGCATCTCTGCACGATCAACAGTCGCAGGGCGTGTGTAATGTTGTACAGTGGCAGCCGGTCAAGGTGCGCCGCTGAGAAGATGGGTAACAGTGGCGTCTCGACGGCGTCCCCATCTTCGCCCTCTTCATCGTCCGACTCTTCAAGATCGTCGTTGTCGATGTCGTGTCGATCGAAGTAGCCGCCATGGGCTCGTTGTCTCGGGGAGATGTCGTCTTCGTCGTCGTCAAAATCGATATCGTCGCCCAGCAGTCTCTGGCCAACTGCTCGATGCCGCGATCGTTCGGGGGAGGAGGCCGTGTACCATGGCTCGTCTTTGTTCCTGTCGTTGTCTCGGCGGCCTCTGCTGATGCTTCGGAATAAGCGCAGCATCGCTGGCGAGTGTGCGTGAGACACGTCTCTCCACCAGCAACCCAGCAGGCCCAGCGTCGCCGCAGTACTCGAGTCGACTCGAGGGCAGCCACCGCAGACGGCTCGTGCACGGCAATATCAACAAGCGAGGTTGCTGCTGTTTACTTCACGCTCGAGCACGCTGGACAAGACTGGCGGAGGAGGAGTCCGTCTTCCAGCGGTGGCGACATGGCTCCGGTTGCCTCTCGCCCGTTCCGTTCCCTCCTTATCGCTGGCGCGCTCGACGTGCGTAGGACAGGTGCACGTGAAATTCCAGGCTTTCGAAGCACACCCTCAATGCGCAAATACACCAGCCCCGATAAGGTTAAGCTCTCGCCGCACATGCACGAGGGTTCAATCTCGGCTGCGCGTGTCTCGTCATTCCTGCCGCCCACACCTCGACTGCTGACCAGCAGGAACAATCAACACCCATCATCGATCTGGTGCGACTTCACCGCCGGACCAAAATCCTGCTGCCAGCCCATGTCCATTGCAGAAATCTTCGTCACCAGCAAGTCACGCAAGATCTGAGACGAGTGTGCAGATCATGACCTGCAGCGCTATTCCATCGCTTGCGTGAGTAGCGCCGCCGTGGGGTGCATGAGCTTTGAGCCTCCTTGCCACTTCAGGCTATCAAACCCGGAATTTTGAGTGAAAAAAGCTCACTTGTACTACATCTTGTGATCAGTGAGCCACGCCCTGGACCTGGAACGCGCTTCACCACAACACGGCCAGACCTTGGAACGCGTGCACCGCAGAACCCATTGTCCTTGACCGCCTCTTTCCCACGCCCGCACAAGCTGGGAGCAAGCGGAAAAAAGTACAGATCTGCGCCCACCACACCTGCTGTACAAGCATAGCTTCCAGCCTCCTACCGTCCCGAGAGCTCTCGCAAATAGCCAATCTCACCAACCAGATCAAGTTACCGCTCTTCTCGTGCTTCTTCAGAAACATGCCGAAGCCGAAGCGCAACGTCCAAGCTGTAGCTGAGGAGACATTGACCCCGCCAGCCAGCCTGTCAGACACGCAGAAAATCGCGCGTGTCAAAAGTGCCGCTGGCAACAATCTGTACAACCTAGAACTAGCTTCCGGTGAGGCACTTTTGGCCGAGCTCGATGCCAAATTTCGCTCCACCATCTGGATGAAGCGTGGAGGCTATGTACTTGTCGATACCGGAGCTCTAGCCGAGCGTGGGAACAAGCTCGGAGGAGAGATTGTCAACATTGTTGGTGATGAAAAGGCATGGCGGAAGATGTCCTACTGGCCAAAGGAGTTTGTAGCGAAGCAAGCGAGCTATGCTGCGGACTCGGATGAAGATGATGACCAAGGACCACAGATGCCGCCCTCGGACTCCGAAGACGAAGATTGAGCTATGCCATTGAAGCTTTAAGCTACTCTACATGCTCATGTGAAGCTTTCCCTTGCTCCTCAGGTGGCTGCGATGGTGTCTGCTGCTGCCGTTTCTGTTCGAGGTACGGACTCGTGCCAATCCAAATACTGAAAACGGTGACCGCAAGACACCCCACCACTACTCCCGAGCTGATGTTGGTGCTGGGGTACACATTCCATGCCCACTCCTGCGCCGCACATATTACATATATCAAGGTGACCGGCATGCCGCTCTTCCACAACAAGTATGGTGTCGACCAGGCAATGTACACGAAGAACTGGTAGTGCAGACTCCTCGCGCACAAACAGCCGATGACCATTGCTGAGAGGATCGATGTGAGAATGAAGTCCGGCGTGACTCTTCGAGCGATGCGGGTTTGCTCGGGCTTCGGCGGCGGATCGAACAGGTAGTGGATCATTTCTGGCAAAGTCCATAGGCTCGGCCTCGTCCATCTGCCCACAATGAAGGTGTACAAGATCATTGCATGAGTGGCAAGCAGTCCGTAGGAGAATGGCTTGGAGAGGAATGTCTCCTCGCCCACGAATCTCCAGTTCACAGTCCACTTGAACATGAATTGTCTCGTGAACTCGAAGGCCCGCGTCAAGTAGCTCGATAGCCCACCCATAATGAACGGATACGCAATCAATCCCTGCACAGCGTCAGCTCGCCGTCCCATCAAGTTTCTTCCCCCAACCTTCCACGTCAAACAACAAAATCCGCTCACTCACCTGCACCTGTACCATACTCTGCGCCTGATAAAACGCCCTATCCCTCCCCACCCCCTGCCAAAGCACCATCCCCACAGCCGGCAAAGCCAGCACCAAAGTCATCTTCACCCCGACCCCCAACGTAAAACAAACCGTCCCAAAAGTCCACAAACGTCTCTGCCAAAACCAAATCGCCCCCCACAAAAACATCACCGCAAAACAATCATTAAACATCCTCAACATGAAAATACTATGAATCCTTTTACTCAGACTCAACAAAGGTAAGATATAAGGTGGTACACCGGCTTTTCTGTAGCAGGAAATTATGAGGAGGAGGGTGAAGAGGTAGAGTCCTAGGAAGATTTGCTGTGCGAGGAAGATGTTTTGGCCGGAGGAGGTGAGGTTGTGGAGGAGGGTGTAGAGGTGGACGTGCATGGCGGGATAGACGAGGGGGCCGGTGGAGCCGGTGATTTTGGCGTAGTTGCGTTCGCCGGAGAGGTAGAGGGTTATTTGTTGCATGTAGGTTGTCCAGTCGATTTCGGTGTCTATGGCGTGGTCAGTGTGAAGTCTTGATGGCGTTCTTGGATGTGGTGGTCTTACAGGGGATTTTCAAGATGATGAGAACGCAGAGTGCTGCGTCGCCGAGGAGTTGGAGTGGTGCTGTGTAGCGCGTGTAGTATGGGTCTATGACCACTTGCCAGGCTTGCCGGATGAGATCCATGATGGGCGGCGATACATGTGAGTGTCGTGTCGTTTGGATTGGTGGTGGTGGCATTGGATTTTGGAGTGCAGTTATTGGCTTTCGTTTGCCGGTCTGCGCTCCGACACTAGCGTGCATTCCTGAAAAGGAGGTTTTTGGACATCATGTTGCCACTTCCCTCTGTGTTCCTTCACGTTCGCGACAGTCGCGACCTGGAATGCTTCAGCGCCTTTTCGAACATCATTTTGATGCTTTACACGATCATGAAATATCCGCATGGCGAATTTGAAGCGAGGATGCCATCGGTCTTGGCATCCCAACCCACTCCGATAAGCTCAGAGGCGAAATCCAGGAGCTTTGAGGCTGCAGCAAGAGCACATGAGCTCAAAAGCGAAAGCTGAGGCGTTGGCGACACAACATCCAGCAGCTTGCTCTGCAAAGCTCGGGCAGTGAAGGTACATATTTTGACGCGGCTACTCCCGTCCTTGCCTGCAAGAGGTCCAGCTCAGCTTGGAGTAACACCCTTGACGCAGTGGCTTAGCGTGTCGTTCTTATATTTATCCTTCGGGATCTATATGCCAGAAATGCGAAAGTCGCGAGTTCGAAGTGAGTAATTACTTCTCTTGATTCCAATCAAGATTTTCTCGTGCAGCTGCTGACAAACATGCAGTCTCGCAGGGTGTAACGGTTCTTTTTGCACTTTTGAACCACTTTGACATCGAGAACAATTCGACACCAGGCACAAGCTGGACTCTTTTGCAAAATTACTGGACCACACACAGTCCTACGCATCGAGGTACCTCTTTATTTTTGCATCCAAGAACCTCATCATAAACACAGTCTTCCTCCGACAAAGGTTTCCAAGCCTTCGCAGCCAGCTGCTTTGAGAGTCCCTCCGATCGTACAACCTGGGCAGTGTGCAAAAGTTGCTTACCCTCAAATCTCATGGACAGCTGCGTGTCTACGAGAAAACTATCCCGAAAGAACATGCAGCGGCGCTCCTCATTGCAATGTGGCCTCTCGGTCCGCGGCACGATGCTTCAGACGACAAGTGCCGGTGGTTGCTCGACCACTGCATGTAAGATTGCGCAGCTTTCTTCAATAATATACCTGCGTAGATGTATTCCAAGGACCATAAAATGTTCGCACGCCAGATCCGAGCCTCGCGATTCCGGCAGTCCAGGACGTCGATCTTTGGGAATTCCTGCATGTCAGATTGCTCGAGACTGTGCTACTTTGACGCCATTTCGTGATTCTAGACTGTGGACGTTGCGGCAGAACGTCGCTACCAAAACGTATTGCGCCTAGTAAAGGAGCGGTCCGCATTCACGATCGAGCGGAGTCTTGCATCACCTGTGTCGATTTTGATACGACTGCGATTGCATGAAATGCCAGCGTACGCTTCACTGTCACGGGGAAAGTCCGGATGTCGCGATAGGCCAAGAGCGCGGTCCTCCGCTACGGAATCGCTGTGATCTACCTCACCAGGTAGATCTATCAAGCCACGCGTCGGAGGACGTTGGTCACAAAATTTTCTCGTCGGCGGCGGGCGATAGAAGTCACATCATTCTCGAGGATGACGAATGGGCGATCCCAGATTATTTCTTGATTACTGAACACGCTGACAGTAAAGTTAGTCTGATTGCGGCTAGAGATCGAAGCCACCCTCGATGCTCATAAATATGGCTGTCCGACCTTTTAGCTTCCTTCTGGACACAGAAAAGACCTCACCTGTCCGACGCCAACATGAAGCCGCTAATTCCGCTAACTGCAACTTCGTTCTTAGCATTGACAGTAGCTGCTGCTCCATCATATCACTCCACAAGGCAACCCAACACCACTACAGGTACGTAAAGCAATACATAAAACCATCGAAAACCCTCTTCTTTGCCGGCGAAGGCCTGCTTCGCACAATCAAAGTTTATCACAGCCATATCTCGGACGATGGATGTTACTTGAGACACGGACTAACACTTCACCAGCACCCAAAGTGATTCTTGATAATGATTGGAGCACGAATGGCTTCATTCCAATTCTGCAAGCAGTCAAAGCAGGATGGGATGTGCTTGGGATATTGAGCGACACTTCGAATACATGGGCACTCCAATGTGGACTCCACGCACTGGCGACTCTGGAAGTCGGCGACCTAGGCTGCATACCAGTATACCGTGGTGCCGATTACCCACTTCTCAATACCCCAACACTGTTCCAGGCTTGGGAAGAAGTTCATGGCGTCCTACCCTGGGAAGGCGCATTCGCACCGGAGAACTCGACATTTGAAGCATTGGGCAACGATCCAACTTCTGGCGATCCCAATCGAATCTCCAAATCGGCATTCAAAGAGGGCTATCCAAACATAACATTCGCGTCCGACATTTCTGCCGCAGAATTCCTCGTTCAACAAGTTCGAAAATATCCTGGAGAGATTAGCATCTATTCTGCCGGCGCACTCACGAACATTGCTCTCGCCGTGCGCATCGATCCAAACTTTGCCAAAAATGCCAAAGAACTCATCATCATGGGCGGATACATCGACGTGAACTTGTTACAAGCCAGCGGAACCACACTTCTTGCAGATATCAATAGCGACATCAACCTCATGATCGACCCCGAAGGAACCAAAATCGCCTTGACAGCCGACTTCCCCAACATCACCATCACCAGCGCCGTCACGAACACAATCCCAGTCACACAAGAATTCCTCGACGATCTCATCCAAGTCGAAAACCCTTATACGCGTCTCTATCATGATTACGCAGATACGAGTTTCTCTTTCTGGGATGAAACTACTGCTGCGATCATGTTGGATCCGTCTGTGGTGACGAATAGTACCAAGTTTTACTTGGATGTTGATACAAGTTATGCGAGTTCGAGATATGGGAATATTCACGCGTATCAGAAAGCTCTGGCGCCGAAAGCGCAGGCTTTGAGAGAGGTGAATTATGTGTTTGAGATTGATGCGGAGAGGGTGGAAAAGGCGATCAAGAGTGCATTGCAGTATCCGCCGAGTTGTAAGACGGGTTGGTGAGCTCTTTGAATATTGGGGACGCGTTGAGATGTGTGGCTTTCTGCGTATGTTGTCTCTGCAGGTCAATGAGCCGGAATAGCTGGCGCTTGTACCTCCTACGAGGCATTGGATGATCACGGCACATGCAAGTCGGTGTGTTGCTCGAAGTCTTCCGCCTATCGTCGGCCGTCGGGCAGCCAAGGCGCAGGGCGTGAGAAAGGACCCACCTTCCTCGCTTGTACATTCGATACCGGCCCGGTTTTTGGACGAAGGCGGCTGCAGTACTACATTGTACTCGATTGTACTCACCATCTAATCGCTATTTCTCAACAAACAAATCTCGAGTGCAGACCACTACTTGTTCGAAATAAGTACAGCTGCGTCTCAACCATTGGCTCGACAACGATCAAGAATGTCGAACATCGTCGTGCTTGGGTGCGTGAAGCTATCAAGAAGCTACTAAAATCCCATCTATGAGCCATTGACTGATCATGGTGTTATAGTGCCGGAGTTTCAGGCCTCACCACAGCGTTACTACTAGCAAAGAAAGGTCACCATGTCACTGTAATCGCTAAGCACATGCCCGGCGACTACGACATCGAATATGCTTCGCCATGGGCAGGAGCGAATTACTTGCCGTGAGTACAACTCCCACGATTGCAGTACAGCAATATCCGCTCGGCTCGATCTCAGTTGAGGATGTGATCAGTCTGCACAAACATTACACACCCGCTCACCAATTGTCGCCCAGTGTAAGCAAGCCGAATACAGATTTCCAGTCGTGGGAGAAGGCGACATGGCCGGAGCTCGAACGCCTTGCGAGAGATGTTCCGGAAGCTGGCGTGCACTTTCAAGGTTTGTTCTAGCATGCTACCCGGAAAGAGAGTGGTCACTGATGATGACGCCAGACTCGTACGTATATCGAAGAGCCAAGGATGCCGGGACGCCCATCGCCGAGTGGTTCAAGGAATTAGTTCGAGAAGATGCGTGGTTTCGTGATGTGGTGCCCAAGGTGAATTACATCACATTCCGAGATTGTCGAAATGCTAACCGAATGAGCAGTTCCGAGTCCTGTCAAAATCAGAGCTTCCAGAAGGCATGGATGGAGGCACCGTCTTCACGTCAGTATGCATTAACACGGCCATATACCTACCTTGGCTCGTATCAGAGCTCCTCAAACATGGATCGGTGGTCAAGCGAGGGATTCTGAAGCACATCTCTGAAGCTGCGGATCTCCATCACACTGGCAAGCCAGCTGATCTGATCATCAACGCCACGGGTCTGTCATCACTCAAGCTGGGAGGCGTCGAGGATAAGAACGTATACCCTGCAAGAGGCCAAATCGTGCTTGTGCGGAATGAGCCAGGCTTTATGGCATCCACCTCCGGCACAGACGATGGCGACGATGAGGCCTGCTATATCATGCAGCGCGCTGCTGGTGGTGGCACAGTCCTCGGTGGATGTCTACAGGTGGGCCAGTGGGAGAGTCAACCAGATCCAAATCTTGCGACAAGGATTATGAAGCGTGCCATAGGACTTTGTCCTGGTTTGGTTCCAAAGGGAGCGGGAATTGAGGCTCTGAGTGTGGTTAGACATGGTGTTGGGTTGAGGCCAATGCGTGAGGGCGGTATTCGTGTCGAGAAGGAAGTGTTGTCGGGTCCAGGTGGGCAAAAGGTTACAATTGTGCACAATTACGGCCACGGCGGGTATGGATACCAATCGTCGTATGGAGTAGCGGAGGCTGCTGTCAATTTGGCTGAGGAGGCATTGAAGACGAAGGCCAAATTGTAGACAGAGACATGTAACAAGTGCTGTGCCATCACCTTCATCTCGAGACCATTTCCTCGACTTCAGTGATGCGGCATTCGAATCCCGATAATTTATGCCATGTTGTAGTACGGAATCAAGATCCGGCGCGTGCTTCGTTCGCTTCGTGGCAGTGCAGTGTGACGTCTCTCGCGTGGCACGGGCCCAACCAGCACGAAGCTCCAGCTGTGCTTCAGCCAGCCAGGAGAGTTCCGCTTCCAGACTTCAACAAAACACCCGAATCCACCGAATACAACCACTTCATCTTCCTCTCTCACCGCTCATCTTCCTCTGATAACCTGTCGCGGACCATCAACAGCGCCAACAGTGCCTTTCACCCCGACGATCGCGCAAAGATGGACTTCTCAGATATCTTGTCAGTCCACTACAACCACTGGCGCGAAATCCAGCTGGCTGGAAGAAGAATACTGCTGACTGGGGATTGTGTAGCCGAATCGTGAACTTGGCCGTGGGTATTTTCATCATTCTGGGAGGTGTTGGACAGTTCTGGCCTGGGATCACAGTGTAAGATGGCTTTGCGCATTCACTTCCTGATGATGGGGACACGGGATACTCATGCGATGCGACAGGCAAGGAATCATTCTCGCCGTATACCTCTGGATCTTTGGACTGGGTAAGTTCGAGGAGAGATTTATCATTGAATACGAGGATCAAATGCTAATGGATTCTGTTCTCTTATAGCAACGGCTGGTCTCGGTATGATACCCAACACGCGATCACGCACATTCGATCTCGAAACCCGCGCTGACAATCTCCTGTGCAGAATTCCAGATCCCACCTCAGGTCGCACGATATGCTTCTTTCATGTTCTCATTTATTGGACGCGGAATTTGTAAGAGAAATCGAGCTGAATGCCGGCCGGGCTGGCTGGGAAAACAAGAAGAAGCAAAGCACTGACATAACTCGCGCAGTCTACATCTTTGTTGGCTGTATCCAGATGGGCGACAGATGGTACAGTCACATCATAATCCTTCACTCCTGCCAGCGCATTCTGACGATCAATCTAGGTGGAAGTACCTCAGCGGTGCGCTTGTCGTCTTCGTCGGTATCGCGTACGTCGTGCTCGAGTTTACACCAAGCATCGAACCACCTGCGAATATGAGGGATGCGGATGCTGGTTGGGGTGCCGAGCAGGTCTAAGCGCGCAGCATCGAGCGAATCTAAGAGCCTGGAGAAGTGGGGCGGAAGGTGGAGAGGAAGGCGCTGTGATGAATTAGAAGACGTGGGCAGACAGCGCGAAGATGGTGAAGAGACGACGATCTAATGAGCATGAGTGGGTGTGGCCAGGTCGGCTTGTAACATACTGTATCAGCTGGTCACAATGGTTCCGCAGCGAGGCGTTCCGTGGTGCGGTATTGAAGAGTTTCGTAGTGGACATGAATGAGAAGCGACATTGGACGAAGCGAATCGCTTTGGTGGAAATGCAGCGCATCTCAAGGATCTAGACAATGGTCTTCATCATGCTAGGAGAAACTCCGCTTGTGGCCCAGGCACCGATCCATGGCGAACGGGACCCAGGCGACTCGGGAACGAGGAGTGACACCAGAGAGCTCCGTTTCATGAACTCGTTCGACATACCGAAGCAATGCGAACCACCACCGGGCTTATGGGCGAAATTGAAGCGCGATATTGTTTCCTGGCGATGGGAATGTGTCGCCGCAGCGAGATGTTCAATTCTCGTATTTCCACGCTGTCTACCACTAGACTTCAATCGGAGGCATCACTTTCCCTCAAAATGTACCTCCCCCTCGTCGGCTCCATTCCCTCCCAATGCCCACACCCCATCCCATATATTAGGCTGCCCCAAGGCGGAATCCTCAGCTCATATTCCGCTTCAGTTCTCACCCATTTCTCACCAATCCACACTCCAGTCTCCCACTGAAGTACCCGTTCCCTTCCTCCACCACCAACAACCCACCCCCGAAAATCATCCCCAATTCTCACCTCCTCCAACCCCTCCAACTCCCTAAAACACATCACCATCGCCGCCTGCGCCTTATGACATCCACACATCTCATCATGCTCCACACACCCCACCGTACCCCCCTCCCCCTCAACAGGCTCAATAAACCCCTCAAGCCTCAAAGCACTAATCACCCCCAACCTGTTCAAATTCCCAAACTCAGCCAGAACTTCTAGTACCTTGGAGAATTTTTTCCCGATACCACTGATCATACATTCCCAAACTGATCAAATTCGGCATCGTAGTCAAAACTCTTCGGAGGAGGAGTTCATCCCAATATGTTGCGAGACTGAAATGTTGAAGTTTGTGGAGGTGAGGGGAGGATCTGGTGAAGAAGATGTAGAGGAGTTGGGAGCTGGATCTGTAGGGGAATAAGGGGGAGATGGAGTCGTCTGAGCGGAGGTTTTGGATATCCAGGTGGGTGAGTTTTGGGCAGAAGGGGAGGAGACAGTCTAGTTCGATGGGGATTTTTAGGTGGGTGAGGGTGTGGAGGATGGGAATGTTGGTTTCTAGGATGGAGGTGCGGGGGGTTGCTGCGGTGTCGAGAGCGGTTTCTAGAGTGAGGGTGGAGAGGTTTGGTAGTTTTGAGAGGAGTTTGGGGATTAGAGGTCCGAGGGTTGCAATGTCGGAATATGTGTTGTTGCTGCGTGGGGTTCGGGGAAAAGAGACGTCGATGCGGATTTGTTGAACGTAAGGTGCGATGTGTGAGTGTGAAAGAACCTTGATCGCGCGTGTAAACTTCTCCGCCGTCCACTCGCGTCGAGACGAGATGCTCCGAAAGAGATGAGGTTCGAAGAAGCGTCGAAAACGCTTGTTGACCATGGATAAGTGTTGCACGTTTTTTCGACCAGACTTATATCGATTGGCATCTGAAAGATGGTCCTCGCTCCCACAGTTTACGAATTCAAGAATGATGCATAAAACGTCGTCGGGAAGCCATTGCAGAGCAGCGCATCTAGGACAAATAATTGATGCATTTAATCTGGCAATCTCGCGTTGCCTTACGGCATGTTTGACGCGTATAGGGACACTGCTAGTGAGATCTGCAGGCTTCACTTGTCGGATTCGGTACATTGAGCTTGTGTAATGTCTTGTAGTTTCCGGCAATGCCCATTGACCTCGCAAGCCTCAAGCCGTCTGCAGCTGTTCCGGGTTCGAGCGCTTGTGCAGAGAAGTCTGAAAGATACGCCGCTCCATTGTCTTGTGGTGATTGCACCAGGCAGCCACACCCGTCGCGCATTCTTGCAAAGCTTGGCAGTGGACTAATAGAATTGAATCAATAATCGTCTATGAGACTCTACGATACCTTGTCAGCATATTGCGCCATGATGGGCCTCAAGTGGTCAGCTATTATTGCCTATGATACAGACGCCTCGAGATTCGCGTGCCGGATCTCGTGTAGAAGAGCTGGTCTGGGTCAAGGCTCGGCATGAAATGTTCAATCTCAAGATGTCTGAGTCGAGTGGCAGCCTGTCGACAGGTGAAGTCCCAATAGGCTTCTGGAATTCGACATCCTACCTTGCAGAATATCCATTTTGCTTGCAGAAAGACTTTGCTCTGGGCGAGTTGCAGTTGAGCGGAATTGGCATTCAAGTACGCCATATGCCGGCGCGGTGCGCAGTTCCAAATGAGCGAGGCTCAAATTGTTCTGCTCGCAGGTCTCTGCTCCAATATGGGTGGAGCTCCAGCAATGGGGCGCCGCCGAGACAACGTTGCAATGTTGGACAAAGCGCAAATTTCGACCGAGACAAAGCATTGATGGCCCAACGGGGTCTGTATAAGCATTGGTGGTTGTAGTGAGAAATTGTTGCTCTGCTGGAGGCGTGCACATCTGATACTCACGATTACCATTTATTGCTGAGTCCAATGGATTCTGCGTGTGTGGGTTCGCTGTGCCATTTGATCATCTTAGCGACCCTGCGCATGTTGGTGGCGTGTTGGTCTCGCTTCTGCAGACTAGCATAGATGGCAGTTCGGGGGTTCGCAATCCTTCACATGCAGAAGCATTCGCCTGGATGGCATCCGCGAAGCTCTCGTACCCGTCGTCTGCGGCGAACCCCTCGATCGTCCACTGGGATCTCATCCGACCACACCCTCACCTGCTGTGAAACCCATGGTCACCAACAGCGAGAACATGTTCAGCATGCAGTGCTGGGCATGTGGGTGATAAGCGATCAAGCCATAGACAATCAAGATTGTAGCAAATCAACGAGATCTATTCCATGCCGGCTCCTGTGGTTCGTGTCTGCATGCAGTTTTTTGTCCGGCTGCAGGGGGCCATGTGCACCACATGGTGTAGAGTGACGGTCCGTGAGCCGACTTGCAGCCGTGGACGCTATCGCAGAAGCTATGGCCTCGTGGGGAAAATGTTGTGTCTGGGGGGCAGCAGTTGTGCTGGCAGCTGTCTGCCAACGTCGGGCAGCTACGCATCATGCGTGGGTCACGTGATGAAAAGATCAACCTCAGGTTCACACAGCAATTTTGAGTTGCAATGGCAGCTGCAGGTCAGTAGTTGGCGTCAGTTGGATCGATGCCCGTGAACCAGCAGAAATGCGAGGCGTCAAGCGTGCGTGAGTGCATTGCAAGCTCGGCTGTCCGAGTCAGAGGCTGCTGTGGCTGCGATCGGGGAGGGCATCGACCATGCAGCCAAAGTCTCCTGCCCACGACGCCATTGAGCCGACACCGGTGGGTGATATAGGTGGGAGAGCAGGTGCTATAGCTTCACGCGCTTGGAACAGTTGTCTCATGAGCGCGCGCAGTGTCGTGCATGCCAGCGCGTCGTTGCAGTCCATTGGCTGGCGGCGGGCGCTCTATTCAGTCGTGGCACAGGGCATGGCGAGGAGGTGCAGTAGGGAGCTGGGCGCGATTCGACAAGCAGGAGAGCAGCTTGTGCGTATGGAGCCGGGTTGTGTCTGTTCGTGGAAAATACAAGCCGGTAGCGTTGTCGATCATGTCTGCTCTGGAACGGCGGAGGCTTTTCGCGCGCGCCGTCAGACATGTGGTGATGAAATCATCGGAGGGCGCCTCGGGGGAGAGCTATCGCAGATGGTCATTTGTCCCGAGAGAAGAGGCAGCGAGGTGATGTGTGGCGTAGAGGAGATGAGTAGAAAAGGGGACGGGAGGCGACAATAACGAGGACAGAGCTAGCTGGGAGGAGTAGATGAACAGGTTGGGTGGTGAGGTTGGACCATTTGATTGAACAAGCACGGTGGGTTCGCTAGAACGACGCCAGAACTCACCACGCACCCGCCGAGTGGAGCGCGCTCACAGCGATTGACGGCGCTTGGGCGATTTTGCTGGGTGTAGCACGGCACGCACGCATTCCTGTCGCTGTACTCGCTGTCCTCCGCCGGCCACCTCGTCGCCCTCCACCACCGCACCGTCGCCGCGCACGCCTCGTCGTTGCTGTCACATCGTCGCCATTCCGCACCCGCTGCCAACGGAACGTGACGACTCGCGCGTTGACCTGCGTCCCGCTCCGCTGGCTGGCTGGCCGCTCCTCTCATCACACCCACCCACCCACACGTTCCCTCGCCTGGCGATCGGCGTCATCACATTGCAGCAGCTCGCCGAGCCGAAGGCGCATCTCGTGCTTCTTGGATCCCCCCGACCGCTCACTGCACACACTATCTGCGTCGCCACGGTACCGGCTTCCCGCGACTCAAATCCCGCCGCTGCATAGCGCACGACCAAGGCACACAACGCCTGCTGCTGGTTCTGCTCCTTCGAGATGGCATCCAAAGTACGCCGCACTCCACTCCCTCCCACTGCTGCTGCTGCATCCCTTCCAACAACCCTCCGTTGCCCTGTTCGCACGCGCCGCCTCTCTGTGCTCCCTACGCGGCGCCGCAAAGCTCGGCCCTGTGCAGCCTACTGACAGTCATGTCGCAGTTCCTCCGGGAATACAAGCTGGTGGTAGTCGGTGGAGGTGGTGTGGGAAAGTCCTGTCTGACCATCCAACTCATCCAATCGCATTTCGTCGACGAGTATGATCCGACCATCGAAGGTATCTCGCCCCCGTCCAGCCGCCGCGGACACGCCTTCACCGACCTGGCATTGCGCACTGCCATTGAGCTCCATACACTGACACCTCCCGTCTGACAGACTCCTACCGCAAGCAATGCGTGATCGACGATGAAGTCGCCCTCCTCGATGTGCTCGACACCGCCGGACAGGAGGAATACTCGGCCATGCGCGAACAATACATGCGGACAGGAGAGGGATTCCTATTGGTCTACAGCATCACATCACGGCAAAGCTTTGAAGAGATGGTGACATTCCAGCAACAAATACTGCGCGTCAAGGACAAGGACTACTTCCCCATCATCGTCGTGGGCAACAAGTGCGATCTGGAGCACGAGCGACAAGTGAGCACAGAAGGTATGCATGCCCGTTATCTCTTTTTGTTCGGCGTACAGCGGCGGAGGAATAAACAAGTGCACGACGACACTATATACGTGCACGCGGTGAAACATAGTGTACCTGCATACGAGCTTGCACAATGCGGAATATTTGCTAACCATGCATCCAACCACAGAGGGCAGACAACTCGCACGACAGTTTGGCTGCAAATTCATCGAGACATCCGCCAAGTCGAGGATCAATGTGGAGAACGCCTTTTACGACATCGTGCGCGAAATCAGGAAATACAACAAGGACATGTCGGGATACCCCGGTGGCGGTGGTTCGGGCAGCAAGCCCAAGGATGAGTTCCAAGTGGATCAGGAGCAAGACGCTGGGTGCTGTGGGAAATGCACAGTCATGTAGACTGCGCCGTTCGTGCCTGAAACACGAAAGATGTGGAGTGTGCTGCAATATGCGATGCGATATTCACACAGCGACAGTATCGTGCATAAGCGGGGAACGGGGATGACCGGAACTGGGAGAAGACAAGACGAATCGAGAACTGCAGCATTGGGTACCTCAGGAGCAGAGAAAGAGGGGCGACAACGAGACGCCCTGCACACACCGAGTGCGCGCGGCAGAGGCATGGATTCCGGCGCGTGTGCGATCATGACAAGCCCATTCTACCAAAAGACAACCACCGGAGCAGCGGGAAGAGCAGATGGACCAGGTTCTGCTGCTTGTCACTTACGACTTTAACCACATACCCCAGGGCCCCAATCATTCAACCAACGCCAGAAAACATCACCTCACTCATCGCGAGAACCACAAAAGAGCCTCTCATTAACCACCTTCATAAGTCTTCTTTATGGTCTTTGTAATGCATGAGACAAAATCATCCTTTTCCCAACAACAACGATTGCAGCATTACAACAGGACGACAGGCCCATACGCAATTTGGCGCATTAGTATCTTATTCAACCGAAAACTTCTTTCTTTCCACTACTATGCACAGACGCAACACTTTTACACACAGATTGCATGGAGAACAGTGAGATGTGCCCTACTTCTTCCGTTGATCTTTTGTCCTTGTCGCAAAGCTTCATTGGCGTATGCGACCGCTTTCTATGCGATTTCTCGAGTTGACGTGCTCGAGTCGCCCCAGAACCGTGAGGCTAGCACCGAATGAATGATGTAGAACGAGTTCGTCAAGTGAAAATCGAGAAACTGATGCTTCCTCCCACTTCATTCACAACTGCATCGATCATTCGAACATCTATGCCTCCCTGCTCATATCCACACTGACCTGCGCAGTCATGGCGTGACGTCGACTCTTTCAGTTATGCATTTCCTCCATTCGTACGCCGAGCCCGACTAATCCTGGCCGTTCGCGACCCCATTCATACCCTCTTCCACATGGCCTTGTATGCCACTGAGAGCACATCATTCCTCAATCATAGCATCATATCTCCTTTCTGCTTAATCCTCCCCCTTCAAAACCTCTTCTATCTCCTCCAACTCCTCCGCCGAATCAATCTCAATCAACCTCCCAGCTTCCGATGTACTACGAATCAACTCTTTCGCTCCGGCGTACAGCATGCGGTTTTCGGCGCTGCAGGTTGGTGGGAGGTAGTTTATCAGGACGTAGGGGACTGAGAGGCGGCCGGAGGACTACACAACAATCAGCGTGGAAGCCAGATGAACAGCTCAGAGCTGAAGAGGGGAAGGCCGAGGGGTTTTGTACGAACCAGTGTCAAGGGATAACTCAGCAAGATATATCGTGGAGTGTTATCGGGTAGCTCGTCGGCGAGTTCTTGCATGTTTGTGTAGATTTGGGTGTCTTCGGGGCAGATTTCCATGTTGGATTTGTTGATGTGGTCTTCTGGCGGGGGGAGATTATCAGTGAGGCTCGTCGCGGATGCAGAAAGAGACGGCTGCTGGTTTTGTTTCCAGAGCGATCAGTGTACTGGATAGTACGCACATATGACTGCTTGAGGATCTTTGGCACGAGATGTCCCTAGGCGGAATTTGCGTAGTTTGTCTTTGGTCTCGGTCGAGATGGTGTAGAGGCGCGATTCGGAGGACTGTGGTGCTTGTCAGAATGCGTGGATGAAAGCACCATGTGTATGAGCTTACCATTTTGGCGGTGTTAGTCGTGTTCTCGAATAGCGTTCAGTGGAAGGCTGCAGGTGTGCAGGTGTGTTCCAGGCAGGTCATCCCAGTCGATGCAGGTGGGCGTGAGTGAGGCTCGAAGATCGACCCCACGTTAAACCCGTAAACAGTGACAACATCACTTTGGACCTTCCTTTCGCAATGTCGCTCTCCTTTCCTTCACTTCACATCTTTGCCATTGGACTCTCTCCCCATCCATGTTTTCTCGAGTAAATCAACTCGCTCGCCATCTTTCGCGACCACTCCCCAACTACCTCCACAACTCCGCAGCTCGAACAACCAGCTCCATCTTGACGTCACGCACAATGGCAGCCGAACGAAGCAAACGACAAATCCACACAGCAGCATGCCTAATCATAGGCGATGAAGTCCTCGGCGGCAAGGTGAGTCTTTCATCCTCCATCCCAAAAACCAGCCTCGACCCAAGCTGAAAAGACCCCCCGCTAAACCCAGCCCTCGTGAACCCCCCACAGACCGTCGACACCAACTCCGCCTACTTGGCCAAATTCTGCTTCTCCCTCGGCATAGCCCTCAAACGCGTCGAAGTCATCGCCGACGATGAATCCGAAATCGTGGAAGCCGCCCGCCGCATGTCCCACACCTACGACTTCGTCGTCACATCCGGTGGAATTGGTCCCACCCACGACGATATCACCTACGCTTCCATCGCCAAAGCTTTCGATCTCCCCTTAGTCCTCCACGAAGAAGCTTACACGAAAATGAAAGCTCTATCACGACCACATCCGAGTCAGAAAGATTTTAGCTGGGATGTGGATTCTCCTGCACGAAGGGCGAAGTTGAGGATGATACAGTTGCCGTATGATAAGAACTTGCCGGATGAGGATCAGGTCGTTTTTACGGCAGAGGATCTGTGGGTTCCGATTTCGGTTGTTAATGGGAATGTGCATATTTTGCCTGGGATTCCGAGGCTGTTTGAGAAGTTATTGCAAGGGCTGAAGCCGAGGATTTTGCCTCGACTTGTGGATCCTGAGGGGAAGGGAGTGCATAGGATATTGTTCTCGACGCCGCTGGCAGAGAGTGCGGTGGCGGAATACTTGACAGAGCTGTCTCAAAAGGTGGAGAGTAAGGGGATCAAGGTGGGGAGTTATCCACGATGGGGTAAGAGTCGGAATACTGTGACGTTGGTGGGTAAGGATAAGGAGTACATGGAGACTCTGGTTGCAGAGGTGGAGAAGGGTGTTGAAGGGAAGAGAGTGCAGGTGGAAGGAGAGGACGACGACGCTGGGAGCGACAAGGATACATGAACATGAAGACAGTCGGTCAGTCCGGACCATGAATGAAGTAATGAGATTGCCGGGAGCGAACAACTCGCGAAATGCGACATCCTGTACATGTGCTGAGTACGTATAAACACTTGCTAGATGGTCAAGACTTTACGATGCAACAGGTTTCCGCTCTTTTGGCCCTACAGAATTCTTGTGCTGTGGCTTCGAATGCTCGGCATCTTCATAGGTGACGACCACTTCCGTCCTCAGCTCAATGACCCCACTTGCTAGTTCTTCATGCACGCCCTCGCGATCGGCGGTGGTGGCCGCCAACCCCGTTCTCAAAGCATCTGGGTCATGCGCGATAATCGTGGTTGTCTCTCCTTGGTCTGGACGCAAGATGGGTGCCAGAATGTTCCTGGTGCGTTGGCTATCGCGGCCAATGGTCCGGTCAGAATTGTGACTTTCCCCTCGATTCATGTATTCAGGTCTTGATGAATTCTCAGCAGCATACTGCTGCAAGCGTGTGCGCGAGCTATGGCTGCTGGAGGACTTGGACCGCGGATCGGACTTGCTCGACGTGGATGGCTTATGATACTGGCATGCATCCGGTGGTGGGGCAGGACCTTCTTCCTTCGCGAATGTCCTCCTCCGATTCCACGTCAGTGGCGGGAGCTTCAGAGATACTCTCTTCAACGGACGCTCCAACGTTGGAGCTCTCAGTGGAGACTCAAGTGCTGATATGCTCGGTCTCGCGAATGTGCTACGTCGATCCTAGGTCGGTCGCAAGGCCGCTCGCTCTGCTCGTTCCAGCGCCGCATTGGAGTCTGATCGCTGGCCATCGCCGGTTCGTGTCCTCCACCCGCTGCTGAGGTTCGAGATAGTTCTCCTGCTGCGCTGATCGTTTGGAGACTGGAAAACTCCGCCTTCAAAGATTACGAAGAAGGGCTTCGCGCAGGGGACTGTGGCCAAGATGATGCTCAAATGCATTGCGACCTGGGTGATTATCGTCACGTCTGTTCGAACGTAGGTCTCATCGTCCTCATGCACCGCACTGGCGAAGAAGTTAAACCGGAGGAACATGGTTGGAAGTACCAGGAGCCGCAGCAGGAAAGCGACCATGACAGCAATCTTGGGGCGCCGCGACATCTGCACATTCTAGACGACGTATATCGCGATGATGACGTTCGTCACTTCCAGGAGCGCTGCGGAAATCGTAATGCTTAAACGGACCGCAATACGATCGAGGCACTTATCCGCATTCAGAATGTCCCATGGTCGAGGAAGGGGGCATTTGAATATGTGGAGTAGCCATGAAGACAGTGCCCAGATCACTGTCAGGTATGCGACTGCAAAGCAGATCCGATGGTGCTCTCGCAACAAAGTTATACGCCGGATCAGGAAAGAGATTGAGAGCAGCGCAGCTCCCTCGGACAGGATGTACAGCTGTTCTGCGATCCAGGTGCAGAGGAAAACTCGTTCGAAACTGAACATAGAGAGGGCGTAAGCATGATATCCCAGGCCAAAGTGGATCGCTACGAGTGTCGTAATAGATTGCGCGACGCCGAGAATCTGCTGGTGTCAACAACTCATCACCAACGAAACTCAAAGCGCGACACCTACAGTCGCAGCCAAACATGCAGTGTCATCAGCACCAAAGGGACCGTTGACTTTCGTACGCAGAAAGGCGCGGATGAGGAAGGTGAAGGTGGTCCAGACAATAGCAACGGAGCAGGTGATGGCGATGTATGCGGCTGCGCTAGGAATATCGAGTCCGGACATGGAGACGCATCGCGCTCAAGGTGGATGCGTGTTCTCGGCCAGAGTGTAGGCGTCTGCACGGGAAGACGAACGTGGATGGAGTGCTTGGAGATGCCGACTCGCAACAATCCGGTCGCCATCGAAGCCGAAGAGGCAGCAGCGTTGCATTCGCGTTGCGGGAAGTCACGAAGACGCGGCAGCTGTGAGACTTAGCTGTCTCCATACAGCTCTGAAACTACTTGCTTTTCCTCCCTCATCGATATCACGCCCACACCCACATACTTCAACATGCAATCAGAAGCTTCAACACTCACCCTACGCCCTCATCTTCCGATCGCCCACGCCAGCGACTTCCCTAAGCCACGGACACCAGATACTCCAAGCAGTGATGAGTTCATCTTCTCTACCAAGCGTCGTCCTGCGCGCCTCTCCATGGACTTCCGCCCCGTTGAACCAGTCAGTCGCAAGCGAGAGATGCAGCACAGCTTCCGCCTGGTCTCCACCATCGGCTTCACATCTCTCGTCACCGGCACCTAGGAGGTGCTCCTTTCTGGCAACTCCAACATACTCTTCAATGGCGGCCTGCCCGGTCTCGTCTGGTCTACCATCTTCGCGCACGTCGGCCAACTGTTCATCGTGCTTTCCCTGGCAGAGATTAGCTCTATGGTTCCCACGGGTGGGCAGTACCGCTGGGCGTCAGCATTCGCTCCTCCACGATACCAACAGGTCCTCTCGTATTTCACCGGATCGCTCTGCTCGATCGGATGGCAGGCAAGACTCACTGCAATATGCTACATCTTGGCCGGCGTCGTTCTGGCACTTGTCGAGATCAACCATGATGACTTTTCTCCCACACGCTGGCAGCGCAACCTCCTCACTTTTGGAGTCCTCATCGTTGTGTCAGCGTTCAACGCGCTTGCAGCGAGCCATCTCTCGGTCGCCGAGGGGTTGTTTGCCATCTGCCATGTCTACGCTCTGGTGCCTATCGTCGTTTCCCTCTGGGTTCTGGCCCCGAAGCAATCTGTCGCGGATGTGTTCTTCAACTGCACGGACAATGGTGGTGGCTAGCCGTCTCCAGTCCTTGGTGTGTTAGTAGGACAAATTCCTGCTTTCTTCACAGTCCTGGGAAGTGAGGCCACAGTACACATCTCGGAAGAAGTCGAGGAGCCAGAGACTGTGCTTCCAAGATGCATGCTCTGGAGCTATCTTGCGAACCTTCCAGGCACCCTTCTGCTACTACTGACCTATGCATTCAACGTCTCGGATCTCGAGGCCACAGCAGAAGCCATTGTTCCTTTTGCTTCAGTTCTGTCTATGGCGCTACAATCTGACGCTGCCACCACCGGCTTCTTGGTCGTGGTCATGTCTCTACTCTTTATGATTGCTGTCAGCACTATGGTGACGACGTCTCGCCATCTCTTCGCGTTTGGGTCAGTTCTGGTGGACAGCGATTCAAGCTACAAAGCTGACGCTGTTTAGGCGAGACAGAGCACTCTATTCGGCACCGTGGTTCGGAAGAGTCGACGCAAGACTGCAGGTCCCCCTCAACGCCATCTATTCGAGCGTATTCTTCGCCCTCGTCCTGATTCTCGTCACTATCGCAACGACCGCACCGCTCAACACTATGATGGGATTGGCAGTCGCAACGCTAATGACGACCTACATTATTGTGATTGGGTGTTTGATCCGCAGACGTCTTCAAGGAGACGGCCTTCCACGCGCTAGCTGGTCACTTGGTAGAGCTGGCATCTGGATCAACGTCATCGCAGTAGTGTACTCGGTCTGGGCATTCTTCTGGTCTTTTTGGCCTACCATGCACAGTTCAAGCGCTGCAGATATGAATTGGACATTCTTACTGTATTGCTTTGTGGTAGCGTATGCGCTCTGCTTTTTCATCTCCGGTCAGCGGCGTTTGAGGCAGCGCCCAATGGAGATGATGCCTTCTTGGACTCCGAGATAGGTTGCAGACACAAGATGACATTCCCTGACGCCATATTCTGTAGCCAAGATTCGTCTCTATGGAGACTGACGGTATCACAGGCATTCATCAACTTCGGTATGCGACACGACGCTCTGACCTGCCAATAGCGACAGTGGGTATTATACCGGCACTATGGGATGCTACCCAGCAAGCACCTGATGTTATGCGCACACGGAATCGGCACAGTGCTCGCATAACATATCGGCCTTGCCGGGCAGATCAAGCTCATATCCCTTGCGTGAAATTCTCACGGCCAGCCGAGCCCGACTTTCGTGTTATGCGCAGTAGAAGAATGCATGCACACGCACGTGCCTAAATGGACTCACTGCGCAGTACTTCCAGCTCGACCAGGGCGCTACCTTTGAGGCGTACAGCATCCTGGATACCCTTGGTACAGGCCATCGCCTCCTAATTTAACATCAATATGGACTACACACTTCTGCCCCTGGCCTGGATCAGTTCTACCTCCGCGCAGCAATCTGGAGCTCCTCCCAACTGGCGAGCCACTGTCACCAATGCTCCCGCTACTCCCACCTGTGAGCCCGCAACTGGCGTATTGTCCGATGCCGCTTGCCCAATTAAAACTACATTCTGGAACGGTGATGTCTACAATTATGGCGGCCCTTACATGCTGATCGACAGCTCAGAGAGCGGCGGTGATACGAAATGGGGCAAGTGCGGCATAGATGACTGTGCTCTATCGTGTGAGACATTTGGCTCCGAGTGTCTGGGTTTCGGATATAACGATGGAGAATGCTATTGCAGGATCTTAATGGTTGCGCCACTGCTGACACAGCCTGGTTGGAGAGATTGGGGAGATGAGGCATCGGCTTATGTGAGGGTTACGGGATATAATTTTACGGGGCAGCCTGGTGCTTCTGCTGTGCCTGCGACAACCACGCCGCTTGAGATCGAGGTGTCGAGTGTGGGGAGCGGAAGTGAGGTGCAAGTTACGACGACGGTGGACTCATTGCCTGTGGCGACTTTGAGCTCGACACTTGGTGCTTCCTCTTCGCAAGCCGCTGTTCCAGTCTCGGTTCCAGACTCTCCCACGGCAACATTGAGCTCGACAATTGTTGCTTCATCTTCACAAGCTGATATCTCAGTCTCGACATCAGACTATCCAGCGGAAATAGTGAGCTCGACATCTGTTGAATCTTCCTCACAGACGGCTATTCCGGTCTCGATTCCAGATTCCGAAACAGCAGTACTCAGCTCGACCACTGATGCCTCGTCTTCGCAAGCAGCTGTTCCAGCCTCGATTTCAGACTCTTCGGCGGAAATATTGAGCTCAACGATTGCTGTGTCTTCTGAACTGGCGGCTACCCCAGTTACGATTTCGGACTCTCCGGCCGTCATATCGAGCTCGACACTCATTGCGTCCTCTTTCCAGGTTGACGTCGAGGTCTCAACATCAGATTCTCTGGCGGAATCACTGAGCTCGACGATCGTTGTGTCTTCTTCACAGGTGGCTGGTTCAGCCTCGATTTCAGACTCTTCGACGGAGATATTGAGCTCGACGCTTGGTACATTCTCTTCGGAAGCGGCTGATCCGACCTTGATCCCAGAGTCTCCAGCGGACACACTGAGCTCGACAAACGTTGTGTCTTCTTCACAAGTGCCAGTCACAGACCCAGACACTTCGGTCCCTAGCGTATCTGTCGCAGTACCAGTTGCCTCGTCTTCTGAAACGGATCTTTCAGCTCCAACATCAGACTCTCCGGCGGCTAGCCTATCTGATTCAGTGTCAGCTGCTTCAACTCCGCAACCTGCTACTCCAATTTCAATCTCCGCATCAGACTCCGTGACGGCGAGCGCGACTGCTTCGGTAGAAGTTGCGTCCTCTTCGCAATCAGTTGATCCAGCTGCATTGTCAGGCTCTGCGGCGGTCAGCGCATCTGTTGCGTCCTCTTTGCAACCGGCCATTTCAGCTTCACTAGCAGTTTCTGCAGCGGTCAGCGCATCTAGCCCAGTATCCGTCGCATCTTTACCACTTCCCACGTCGTCTGCAACTCAGCCATCGTCCTTCACGACCTCAAGAATTCCGGCAGTACTCACCTCTACCATTGCAGCCAGTCCGCCCCAATCTCCTGGCCCATCTGTCCAGCCTACTCCTGCACCAACAGTCTGCCCAGCAGCAAATTCCGCCATCACAACTCTCAACAACCGAGCATTTGAAATGACTTGCAATGCCGCGCACTGTGGAGCTACAGCGACGTACTCCGGGACTGGAGCTGCAACCACGAATTTGGCATCTTGCATTGCTCAATGTACTGGGACTTGCACTGGATTGTATTACACTTCGGGTTTGTGTATGGAGATCGTGGGTGGTGGTTCGAGGTGCCCGTATGCAATGTCTGGATATACGGCTGCTTATGTCGTAGGCGCCGCACCGCCCACTGCTACTGCTGGGGGTGGCGGGTTATTGGGATTAGGTCTGGGAGGGTTGTTGGGGCTTTGAGGGGTGCTCTGTTGTGATGGAAGGCGTTGCGATTGCAATTGCCTAAAAAAAAACAGGTAAAGGTGCTGTGCTCTGGGGCTGACCCCAGATCGTGGATTTTGCTTTTGTTTGGGAAGAATTATTCGCTGCAAGCAAATTGAAAAAGTTGGAATTGTGCGGTGGATGGCCAGAGTTTCGGCGTAATGTGGATGTTGGATAGTTTGGTTTGGCTTGGTGGCATTGATGTTGGAGATGACTTGGTAGTGGGAGTGCTTGTAGGGATCTCCCTTCGCGATAAGAGACACATTCGTTTGGATATGCGTGAGAGTAAGATTAGCAGATAGCAAAGACACCTGATTGAACGACAGATCCGATGACATATCTTTTGCCGAGAGCTGATTCGGCAGTCAGAAGAACTGGAGCGGCATGGAGATGATATTCGCATTTGTTGAGAGGCCGTGCTTCGCGTACGGGAAGTCCTTGACACTGGAGCAGGTTGCAGAAGGAGCATCGTACTGAGTTGTGAAAGTGGAGAAAATGCAAACGGATCTCGGAGATCTGTTTGACAGCGCTTTTCTCCTCCTTGCCTGTAGCCGTCTGCCTAGGTCTATACATTAGGTGTGTGTGAACAATCGGCGCCCAGTATCTCTGCGAGCTGATCTTAGTATCATCCTTGAAGAGCAGCAGCAGCAGCAGCTTCCAGGTCTCCGAACGACTCAATCTCCATCTCTTGATCATCGAGGTCTTTCCGACGTCCCTTCTCTTGGAACCACTTAGGCTTCTTCTGCGGCCGCTCACTTTCCGCATCGCTTTCGTCCTCGCTCTCACCTCCGCTCGACTGAATATCACCGAGGAATTTGGCAAAATCATCCCTCGCGTCCTCCAGCGGAGCCCCTCCATCATCACTTTCATCATCATCACTCTGTGCTCCAATCGCTGCAGCCTTCTCCTTCTCCTTCCTCTTCTCCCTCTTGGCTCTCCTCTTCTCCTTCGCAAGCGCCTTATCCTCGACATCCGCCTGAGCAGCACGTTCTGCCTCCTTCTCCAAGAAGCGTTTCCGTTGCTCCTCGGCTTCACCCTTGGCACGGAAATCTTCCTCATTCTCAAGCTCGTAGAGTTGATGAGCATTACCCTCATCATCGAAGACCAGCTTTTGACCCTTGTCTTTGAGTTTCGTGAGCTTCTTCTTTGATTTGAGAAGTTTCTCACGACGCTTAGAGTCCAGTACGATTGGATTCTTGGCACCTGGAATGTTGACCTTTCTCACTCCCGCGACGTCCTCTTCCTCCTCATCAGTCGAAGAAGCAGCGTCCGACTCGTCTGCGTCTACTGGTATACGTTTCTTGACAGCAAACAGATCGTCGTCTGATAATTGTTCTCCGTCCAGCCTGTTGATATCAAAGTCGTCGTCGCGCAGAAGCTTGCGAGTATGCTCTGCCAAGATGTCCTGGTTCTGCCGCTCGAACATGCGATCATATTTGGTTCGAACGCCATCCTTCTTCTTCGCTTTGTGATCCTCCTCATCATCGGAGTCCTCATCCTCATCCTCGCTTTGAATTCTGGCTTGCCGCGATTCGTTCTTCTTGCGTTTCTGTTCTTCGGGGTCGGCTTTGAGGAATTTGATTCGTGGAGCATTCAGAAGACCCATACTGGTCGCCCACTCGTCAAGCTTATAGTTTTGCAGGTTGAACGTTTCCTTGTCCTTCTGAATGTGTATACTTTTGACATACGCCACGAATGCCTTCATAGCCAACTGCTTGAGATGCGGATCTTGGAAGCACATGTTTTGCAACTGGTCTTTGATACTTTGCTGCTTCTTTTGTTTTACGTTGATGCGCTCAATTGGCACCTTCTTTTGTTCCAGTCGAGTGAGCATGCCTTCCTCCTCGCTGGGGTCCAGGAAGAGCACTGCACGTCCATTCCGCTCGTATCGTGCTGTACGTCCGACGCGGTGAATGTAGGTGTCTGCATCTTCCGGGCAGTCAACTTGCACTACCCAATCAACAGCCGGAAAGTCCAGTCCTCGCGCAACAACATCGGTGGTGAAGAGACAGCTATGCTTGGCCCTCGAGAACTTCTCAGTGGTCTCCAAACGCGTCGTCTCTTTCATTCTTCCGTAGAGATGCAGAAGTGGAATACCAGGCTGCATGTGCCGGAAGGCTTGGTATACAAAACGTACCTGCTTTGTCGCGGACAGGAACACAATGATCTTGCTTTTCTTCGCTGATTGTATGAATGACCAGAGCGTGTCCAATTTCTCGGAGAGGGGTGTAATAACGTAGTTCTGCTGAAGCGTCGCTGGAGTGGCTGAGGAGGCTGCCTCATGAACAGAAATGTACTCTGGATCCTTGAGCGACAACCGTGCCAGATCAGACACTCTCTTGCTCTGCGTTGCGCTGAATAACATGGTCTGCCGCTGCTTTGGCAGATATTCGATGATCGCATCGACGGCATGCTGGAAGCCCATATCCATAATTCTGTCCGCCTCATCAAGGACCAGCATCTGCAGGTTATCCGCATTGAATCCTGCTGTCTGCTCCAGGTGCTGCTTTATCCGCCCAGGCGTACAGACCAGAATGTTCATCCTCAACATAGCATCCGCCTCATCTCTAACGCTCTTTCCTCCGATTACCAGCCCAGCTGAGAAGAGATGTCCTTTCCCTCCCACTTTCCGAAGCACCTCGAAGATCTGGATCGCGAGCTCTCTCGTGGGAGTGATGATAAGGGCACCCAGCCCTGCATCGGCTCCGACACATTGCGCTCTGTACAGGTTCTCGAGAACGGGGACAATGAATGCCAGTGTCTTTCCACTACCTGTCTTCGCAGCTCCAAGGATATCGCGCCCTTTCAATGCCAACGGAATCGCCTTCGACTGGATATCGGTGAGTGTGCTGAAGTGAGATGATTTCAGACCAGCTTTCGTCGGTTCGGACAGCGGTAGATCGGCGAAGGTCTCGATTTTGCTGCTTTTGGGATCCAGTTCCTTGACAGCAGCCTCCAGAGTCTCGACATCGACATCATCTCTCTTCCTCTTCTGCCCTCGAGCTTGCTTCTTGGGCTTGGTGGGCTTCGTGCGCCCGGTGAGTATAGGTGCCATAGTCCCGCAGTGGCAGTCGTGAGCACCAAGCTGCCTGCACTCAGCGTGGCGTCAAGTCGCGTGCCCTCGAACAGAGGCCTGATCGTACAGCAGAAATCGCTTGGGACAGAGAAAGTTATGTCCGAAAAATCCGCAATCGCAATTAGAGTTTGCGCTAGCGCGAACCCTTGTAGTCGAGCTCTCGCCTCCAGCGCAACCTCGAAGAACACTCTCTGATTCGCACAATCACTTCAGCATCTAGCCCAGCACGTCCACCATGTCGGAGACGAAAGGACCGGAGCCAGAGAAGAGTCTGAAAGAGCTTGAGAAGCAGCAGGAGTTGGAAGATGCTGCCTTTCTCGCCAACCTGGAGAAAGACTCGAAGGAATTTGACAAGGTACGTTCGCAAAGACCACAGAGGGGCTAATTAGTCCAGCCATGACGCTGTTACTTGACGTCCAGCTCACTACGAATCTGGTGTACTGACAAGCAATAGGACTCAGAGATCGAGCGCATCAAGAACGCTTTTCGCGCCAACGCATACGATGTACTCGACCTCCAGCCAGGCGTGCCGGACGAGGACATCAAGAAGACGTACAGGAAGAAGTCGCTTCTGATACATCCTGACAAAACCAAAAACCCCTACGCGCAAGACGCCTTCGACCGATTGGCCAAAGCTTACCAAGCGCTCCTCGACGAAAAGGAACGTGCGAAGCTCGACGAGGCGATCGCCGATGCCCGAATGCTTCTGATTCGCGAGAAGAAGCTCACAGTCGATAGCGAGGAGGTGAAAGATCCAGACATTGATTTCATGAAGGCATGGAAGGACAAAGTGAAATGGGTTCTGGCAGATAACGAGCTCCGCCGGCAACGACAGCTGAAGGCGCAGATGCAAGATGAGGGGCGTCAGAAGAAGCAGGAAGAAGCTGAGCTGGCAGAACGCAAGCGAAAGCGGGAGCACGAACAGGATTGGGAGAAGACGAGAGATCAGCGCATTGGAAGTTGGCGGGAGTTCTCGCAGAAGAAGAACGGCGAGAAGGCGGGGAAGAAGAAGAAAATGAAGACGCTTGGATGAGGACGAGGATATCACGCGTTGCGCGATGATGAAGCACGACTGAGATGAACATGACGAGGTTTAGCGTGGCGTTTGGAGTCAGCAAGCGAGCCGAGTGCTCTTGCTGTAGGAAAATGTGACTTGTTTGCTTTACGCGTTTTTTCGCGTCGGGTGCTTGCAGGTGTGTGGAGACTTTTCTACAGTCGCGACTGCCGCTTGCTGAAACCTCCCTCCGCAACGGAAATGTGACTTCTTCCGCTCGTCAACATCCGCCAACTGACAGACCGATCCACAGGCAAAATGCCGACTCCACCAGCGGCTCTCATGATGGCGCAGGCAGATGCCATCAGCCGCAAAATTGGCCACATGCACACCGGACGCAAGAAACGACGCTTTGATGAGAAGATGTCGCTCGATAACGACCTGGATAGAGATTCCGACACGAACGATGGCGAAACGGACAACGAGGACTGGGCGGAGCTCGGTCTCGAGACGATGCGGGAGGCCACGTTGTCCGCTCGCAGCGCCTCGACCGAGAATTACCGCAAGCGCTCCCTTCCGCATACTGGCCGCCACGCCGCTCGGACTGGCACAGGAAGTCTGAGAACTCATGCGCCGAAAGCCCCAACCCCTTCAAATCACAAAGATGAACGCATGAGGCAAAGGCCGCACCTCGGAGGAGATGGAATTGCCATATCTACACGGTCAGAGAACAATTCCAGCGCGAGTAGAGAGCTCCAACAACCAGCTAGCAACAACCCATCGTCCGAAGGCCCACCTGTGCAGATCGTTTTCGGCAGCTCATCAGTTCAACCCACTGCGGATGCCGCTCAACCCACGCCAATGGATGTTGAAGTTGACACCATGAATCGCGTAGAGTCTCGCTTCACTCGATCTGCAGAAATAGACGCGGAGATTGCAGCAATCACAACATCTGATCTGCCAATCGAGCTTTCGCTGCAGTGGCCTTATATCAAAGAACCAGACGTGAGCAAGATGTCCTGCCTTTCGGGTGCGCCAGCAGAAACAGTATTTCACTATCAACAGGAAGCCCTGCGTGTGTACTACAGTGAAAACACATTTGAATGCATCTTCCACACACCGTTGATCAAGGTATGACGAGAACGGTCACTGGTGGGAGCTGCACACAGTTGACATCTTGTAGTTCCTACGCCAGTTGCCCAGAGAGTACTTGAGATCTCTGGAGCCAGGATCAGTCCGACTCTCCAGCAAGCTAAGTCACATGGGATTCGTGCACCGAGCACTGCAAGACTTGAATGCACGCAATGCAGAAGGGCTTCGCCGGGACGTAGCACTCGTTCCAATCACTGTCGAGGGAGAAGCGGACGATGTCTGGATCAGCTGGAACAATGTCGATGACTACGATGGCATACGTGGCGGCTGGGCTGCAGGTCAAGGCAAAGCAGCCAAGAGAAGAAGGCATCCTGCTGGCACACACATCGAACGTGAGGACGACGAGCTTTACACGTAGCCAGGTATCAGATGCTCTTGTTGTTTGTGTCGGAGTCAGGCCACTCGTCACGGAGAAGCCACAGTCAAACTATTGGGCCGCCATGGAGAGACTTGTATTCTGTATCACTAATACGCTTACAGGCGGATAGCTTCTACGCACCGTTACCTGCACTTTTCGTGGCTTGCAGCAGGCGTGCGTGACGTCTCAGCAGACGACCGATTTCGGGGCTCCGACATCGCCCGACCACGAACAAGACCCACGCCACGTCCCTCACAACAAGACTTCGCAGGAACTGCCACTTCAGCAAACAAACACACTTTTCGGCATCGACATGACAGGCTTCTTGCATCTCCCTGCTGAGCTGCGCAACCGCGTATTCGAGCTTGTGATCGCCCACAATCAACTCATCAGCCTTTCCAGGACCGTTGGCCAAGCCAAGTCTCCTTATCAACAGAACGACCCCGCGTATCAAGATCATGAAGCAGTTCTCCCACGACTTCCAGCATTAGCCGCAGTCAATCAGCAAGTGCGCACCGAAGCTCTTGCAATTGTTTATGGCAGCAACACTTTCACATCGTGAGTACTCCCGAGCAATGTCAAACAGCAAATCCAGCTGACCGACAAATCAGCCACACCGTCACTTGTACGCACGTCTTCCTGAAAAGCCTGGACAAACAATCCCTCACCCTACTTCGCGATGTGCGCTGCACAATGTACCAGATCAGCGCCGTTCAGCAGATTCTCATTCCCAAGCTCACGAAACTGGTCGAAATTTACGGCAGAGGGGATTTGAGCGCTCACGCGGCCAAAGTCCCGCTCCGGACCAAGCGCGTTGGAACTGGAGGGAGCGATGAGAACTTTGAGGTGTCTTGGGTGAGTTTGGCAGAGCTAGGGGTATGGGAGAGAGATCCGAGGGATATCGATATGGTGAGGAAGAGGACGCTTTTGAGTGGCTATTAGCCTTGGTACGGCGTCGAGGGCCGGTGAGAATTGATCTCCACAGCACGCGCCTGTCCGCTCAGCATTCGTCTTGCGCATTTGGCACCTTCGATTCTGGCTCGAGTCGCAGAGGCAGCGACAGCCAAACCCTGGTTCCAGCTCGACTCAGTTGTATGCATTGGCAGATATCGACTACATGAGCTTCACATGCAGCAAGAGAATCAGTGGAACGTTCTTCCATTTTTCTCGCTCTCCGAGACCATCAAGAAGCTCAAATTCAAGCCTACTGTTCTTGGCTATTGGTCCTGGTCTCTCACGAACGCATGATGGGAGAATCCCCTCGCTCTTGCTCTCCACAATCCGTAGCAGCAGTAACACCCAGCGTGGATGTCCTGGCAGCTTGACGAATGTACCAGTTGCTCGTAGGCTTTTGCGTTCGTGTCTCTGAAAGGGTGCAGCTGAAATGTTTGTGCTCAACACACTTCTGGAACCTTTGGGAATGTTGATCTTCGGCTTTTAAATGTGTCGGAGAACACGCCTGAGCCTTTGACCTCTGCTATCAACATCTGCCTGGATACTCACTGCCATGTCAAGTGCCCCGGCCATGTTAAGTGCACTGGAATCACTGCCAAACGAGGTGTTGGACCGCATAGTCGACCTAGCTGGGCCACCACTTCATGATCGGTCACCTCGAGCATACAAGCAGCGCATCGCAACCTTCGGAGCAATTAGTCGCACTTCTCGGACCTTATTGCCCATCGGTCAGTCTCATCTGTACAAGTTCATCAGAACCCCAGAACTTGGAGGGAAGATTCAGCAACTGCTTTGCACCTTGAGCAGATCCCCACAACTTGCAAATTTCGTCCAAGTTCTACTTCTGCGCCCTGTCCATGGCATGTCGCCGTGCATGCCGCTCGATCGACTTGAGATCTGCTGGGAAGCGACCGAGCAAAATTTCGGGCAGGGAGTGAGATTCGCCATGGCCGACGCTACATTCAACCCGAGAAGCAGTTGTCGGACATGGGAAATAGTCATGCTCGCCGCGCTGACCAACAGAATCAGGACCCTGGTATGTTTCGTTGATCCTCCTCACAATGAAGAGACGGAGCAATGCCGCAGTTGTCCTGATATGACACGAATGTTCAACTCGATGCTTTCAACACCACCACCAAGCACGCAGACCGTCAAGTACTTGAATTTGTCTGAAGTTCATATTATTGGAAGCAAGCGGCAGGGCCCTGGTCCTACGTTTCAAACCGCATTGTTACCGGTGATGCAGCGACCGAGAGTCACTACCTTCGTCGGGACTGCGATCAGATCTGTGTTTGACGACAATCCATGGCCAAATCCGCCTCCAGCCTCCAGTATCTTCCAACTGAGTCTACGGAAATGTCTCTTGAACGGGCGAGATATTTCTCGGTTGATCATGAGCTGTAGAGCTTTGGACAGGGTGTCGATCAGCTGGTCTCGACGACAGGGTCATGTTGTCAACCCATGCGCACTTCTCGCGGCATTAAAACAACATCGCTCGAGCTTGAAGACGCTCAGCTTACGTGACTCGAGGACGACTACAGTACTGCTCTATCCAACAAATGAGTCAAGAGTCTTCGCGCACGGCCTAAGCAACTTCGCATGTCTGACTTCGTTGACTATTGACGAAACTCTCCTCCTTCACGGTGCACGTCGGACCACAGCCGATGGGCACTCTGAGCTAGTAACGACTCTGCCGGCCTCCTTAAGTTCACTCACAATCCATAGCCTGCAAGATTTGCGTGCACTGCCGACTACTCTTCGAGCTGTGTGTAGCAGCATATCCGAAACTCTCCGAGATTTCGAGATCATGTTCCAACCAAACGAAAGCTACGACTTGCGCATGTGCCTCTCGCGGGCAATACTATCAAGGTCTGGAGGACCTGTGCAGTGGACCATCAATCGAACCTCTGATCAGAGCGCACGTGGAGGCAGACTTCTCAAATTCCATTGCTGGAAGAGATATCACTCTCTCGCAACATCCATGAGAGACATCATTCGGCTGGCAGACAGCGGAGGCATTGACAAAGTGCTCGATTACCTTTACGTTCGCGATCCTGAGAATCCATGCCGATGCATCGTATGCAGACCTCGCCCTCTAATGTCACGCATGAGGGGAATACCTATCACGCCAAATCCAACGACTTGATGGCTCATGTGGCGTTCTACAGCTTGAACAGCGGGCTCAGGTCGTTGTGCTCGGAATTTGCAAGCCTGAAGGATTTTAAGAAGCGCACAGTTGGTCGACCCGTGCAAGTTCAGAGCATACTTGAAGACATTGTAGGGGATAGCAGGTATCTGGTGTGCGTGACACTTATGTAGAGTAGAGCAATTCAGGCAGAGTCAGAATCACACACGCTTCGAATCAATACTATTGTGAAATCTCTTGCCAGATGCGGCGGCCCTTCATTGCATCAACCAGAGGTGTGGTGTCGAGAAACTTGGGTAAGCTCTGCCACTACTGTACGCCAATGTCACCATTCCCCGCTGACGTATGCTGTATATTGATTGAAGACCGCGGCTCCTCCAAACGTGCATGTGCCCGGATTCTTGCTCATCCATCTATATTATCTCGTTGCGCAACTGCTGTTGACTATTGTCGAGTCGAGAACTCAACGTCACACCCTTGGAACTACCTTGATTTTCAAGCACTAGAGATCCAACGACTCAGAATCACGCCGAGTATTTGGTAAATCATGGACAAATGGAAGAAGCGTCTGTCCAGTGCCATCGACCAAGGCCGAGCTGGTATGTGAATGAACTTCGTCAGCCAGAAGTGTAAGTACTGATTGAAATACAGCATTAGACAAACGCAACTCTCAAGGCACGGCTTCATCTTCGAACTATCCTGGACAGCAGCAACCCATTCAAGGCAATCCTCCACCCAACGCACCACAAGGACAATCAGCCGGCCCTCCTCAAGGTCAAGATCAACCGGTACAAGCAAATCCGGGCTCTGGGCCTATCATCCCCAAAACGAAACGTGAACCCGAACTCTTAGGCTTGGTCGGCGACCCAAGTCTCAATCGCGACAGCGGAGGTTCTGTACGATTTGGCGATCGGCTCTTATGGACTTACCGCGATACTCAGTTGTGTAACTCTGATGGCAGCGTCAATATGCTCCCGATCATAACCAGTACAGCTTCTTGGTCCGACTACGAGTCCGACGGAAGGCCAAAAATCGAGCGTGGCAGAGATCCACTCAACTCTGTTGTTCTCCGACAATATGGAAAGAATGGCCACGATGAGAGCTTTTTCCCGTCGCCTGGTAAACATCTTTGTCATTCGCCGGCGGGCAACAGGGACGATGGGACGCGAATTGCGCTGTGGCCTAATCAGCCACCTCTCGTGACGTCCGAGACTAGTGATGGGAATATTACGGCATATACTTGGGTACCTGCAGCTCATATCAATCAAAGTCTTGGCGTAGAGACGGAGAACCCTTCGACCATACTCTACAAGACGGAGTATCATCCTTCTCGCTTCCATGGCCGAGATAGTCTGCCCAAGACCAAGATCGTAGCTGAGCAATTCTGGAGGCAAGGCGAGATCGCGTACGGTGCCTACGGAACGCTTGTCCACAATGGATATGCCTGGCTGTGGGGACAATGGGACCACAAGACCGCGCTGGCTCGCGTCCAACCTCATGAAGTGGAGGATCGTGGTGCGTATGAGTACTGGGTCCACGGTCAATGGACACGGGATATGCCAAAGCTTGGCCAAGATGGAGTCGAGATCCAGAATGCGAATGCCGGAGGCCAAGGCACGTATTTCTTCAACAAGCATTGGAATGCTTACACCTGGATTGGAGGTGATATCTTCCCAGGTGCTGAGACGTATGTCTGTACTGCGCCTGAGCCCCAAGGACCTTGGTCACAGGCTGTGCAAATCTACACAGGTAAGGGAGTACCGAGTACGGAATAAGGGTGGAGTGATGCTGACATGGGAGATAGGCCCTCGTGGCAATCATGCTCTCGGAGCATATTCTGTCCAGGCACATCCAGATATGGTGCCGAGAAGTTCAACCAAGAATGAAATGTACATTACGTACACCAAAAATGATGAGGCGCAAAAAGGAGAGATTGCTGGGTATACTACGCCCTTGGTTTATGTTGAGTTCGAGTGATTGCAGATTGGAGGCGTGTTTTTCTTCGCTTCATAGCACCGTAGAGTGAAACCAAATAGTCCTTGCGAAAAGGCTATGATTGCGAGTTGAATGTCAGCAGCAGGCAATACGTGCACACGGCAAGCATCCATGTGATTATCTCATATAGCAAACCGGAAAAGATGCACGAGATGAATGTAACATTGTGTGTGAACGTGAAAGTCGCAGGCGGCCACAAGTGATGGCATATCGCCAAGACTTTCACGCCGCCGAGGCGGGCAGGGTCTCGTGTCGTGCTTGCGACTCGGGCCAGATGATCAGAGTCGGACATCACGTACACCTCAACGCAATACTCCGAAACTTGGCCAGGTTGGAACTCTGACTGCTACACTCATTGCGCGACTTTACCGCGACCAGACGTCGCACAGCGCTGCGGGATCAGCGCCACATACAGCCCTCATCGAGACCAAACGACCCACCCCTCGCGACCAGCAACACCTTTCAATATGGCACGCGAACAGGACAGCGATGTGCCTCAACCAGGCCCCGCGACGCTATCTTCCCATGCCGGACCAGACGAATGGCTGGAGCAGGCGAAGCTGTGCCGCTACCTGCCCGAAGCCGACATGAAACGCCTCTGTGAGATCGTCAAAGAATGCCTCATGGAGGAGTCGAACATCCAGCCCGTTGAAGCGCCAGTCACAGTTTGCGGTGATATCCACGGCCAATTCTACGATCTACTGGAGCTATTCAATGTAGCAGGTGGAATGCCGGGCGAAGTGGACCAACGCGCGGCCGAGAAAGCAGCGGCTGAAAGAGAGGCGACGAAGAAGGGCAAGAGGAGTAGTATGTCCTCTGGAACGACTGCCATCAGTGCTGCCGATATTGAGCCTCCGACACAAATCACAGACCCAAAGGTGAAGAGGAAGATGAAGAGGAGATTCCAGAGAGATAGTGCTTACACATCTGCGGCGAGTGAGGATGGGAGTCAAACTGGTGAGGAAGGCGAGGAGGAGAGAGGAAGAGTGCGGAGTCGAAGTATGGGCGAGGCCGTAGATGATGGGGACGATGTCGAAGACGATGTCTCAGATGATTCTGGACTGGGTGTCAGGAGTCCTGGGCCAAGCCGAAGCAAGAGCACGACGAAGAAGGCCGATCACGCGAACGGAATGCAGAACTTCGTCTTCCTTGGAGATTTTGTGGACCGAGGATACTTTTCCCTTGAGACTTTTACATTGTTGATGTGTTTGAAGGCAAAGTGAGTACTCCTCCTGGCAATTATATTCGTGACAATGGACTAACAGCGCCCACAGGTATCCAGATAAAGTCACACTCGTGCGAGGAAATCACGAATCACGACAGATTACGCAAGTTTACGGCTTCTACGAAGAGTGTCAACAGAAATATGGCAACGCAAGTGTCTGGAAGTCTTGCTGCCAAGTATTCGACTTTCTGGCTCTGGCAGCCATAATCGACGGCAAAGTGCTGTGTGTGCATGGAGGTTTGTCACCTGAGATCCGAACGCTCGACCAAATCCGCGTCGTGGCACGAGCACAGGAGATTCCACATGAAGGCGCATTCTGTGATCTTGTCTGGTCAGATCCTGAAGAGGTCGATACATGGGCTGTTTCACCTAGAGGTGCAGGTTGGTTATTTGGAGACAAAGTTTCCAGCGAGGTGCGATTGTTGCTCATGCTTCTTCCCAATTTTTTTCGCTAACATATCGCCAGTTCAACCACGTCAACGGCCTATCACTGATTGCTCGTGCCCATCAACTCGTCAACGAGGGCTACAAATACCATTTCGCCTCTCAAGACGTGGTAACAGTCTGGTCTGCACCAAACTATTGCTACAGATGTGGCAATGTCGCCTCCATCATGACACTTGGAGAGGATCTGGAGCCGGACTTCAAGATTTTCAGTGCTGTGCCGGACCATCGACGAGCCGTACCCGCCGGAAGACAAGGGAGAGGAGAGTATTTCTTGTGAGCCCAGTATGACCATGATGAGATATGAGAATTGGGGAACATGTGAAAGGTGGTATTAGTGCTTCTGATGATACCTAAACTTTTATGCAAGACGGAACTCGACCTGAGGATGGACGGTCGGACGAGGAATGGCACGCGCAGGCATGGTGGCGTTTTTTTCTTTCTCATGCTTACTTGCAGAGACCTGTACAATACGCGTGTATGAGCTTTGCTCGGCATGATACCCTGACAACATTTCTTTCCAGGACGAGAATTACGACGACTGCAGATTCGAGATTTGGAATTCCCCTGAAGTGGCAACGTGACCAGTCTTCCTTCGACCCTGCTGACCTTCTTACGGCTTGCCGCGCAAGGCTCAAAGTTCATTTCGCGATCACGCGTCACTAGCCAATATCAATGTGCGGCAGTTGGAAATTCGACTTCACTTTGCAACGCGCTAGCGCCTCCAGCCGCCTAATCTCAAACTTCAACCCGAGACACAAACACCGAACGCAACAGCAGTCATCATGCCCTCCGCTCGCTCCACAGAGATGAAGATCGGTCCATCGCAGCACGCCAACTATAAGACAACCAAAACGGCACCAGAAGATGCGCGCGGGTGCGCCAACGCCAACCTTTCGAGCGAACAAGAGTCATATCACGTGCCACTGGCTCCTCGATTCACTCCTTGGTTCGTATCATTGGTGCGAGCGCAGCGCGGACCCACTCCACGGGACACGAGTCCCGCGGTACTTCTTGGGCTGCTCCATCGACTCACCTTTGACTACGTGCCAACGACAACAAACTTCGCGGCACTGATCGGGGGTCATACAGACAAGAGCGCAACCGCAATGGCAACCAAGGAAGACCCGCCGCAGACCTCGAGTCAGCCGATCTTCTTCAGATTGCCCCCTGAATTGCGGAATCGCATCTACGAAGAAGCATTCGACACCACAGTCACTCGCACTCCGCTCAACAGACGTCTTGACGCGAGCCAAGGAAACCATGGCATCGTCCTCGCTTGCAAGCAAACCTACAGCGAAGCAATCGGACTCTACTACAGCTGCAACACGTTCAAGTTCTCAGGAGAGTCAGACGCCTTCTGGATGATGCAGCTCTGCGTCGAGTGGCTCGCCGGCATGAAGAGACAGCACCGCGGCATGATCGAACGCATCGAGCTCGACACGCTTTCGATGGATATTGTGAAGGGACAATATCAAGAAGAGGCACTTAAGGAGGCTGGAAGAGCAACTCGTGAAGAGTGTCTATCGAGCAAAATCGCCGACACCGCCTTTCACATGATCGAAACTGTCCATCGCCACTTCGTCATGCGCATCGGAGTGCTCGAAGCTTCGATGATGAAGCAGACTAAGCCCGGCAATCTGAAGCTTCACGAGGTTGTTTACACCGGAGCTCCGATCCAGGCTCTTGAGGATCATTGGAAGGTGGTCGATCAGTGTGTGGAGGGGGTGTGTGCCCACGACCAGCATTACTGCCGCCGCACTTCTGAACCACATTGCGCAAAGTTCTGCACGATCCCGAGCAGCTGAGTGCCGGTGAACTCGGCATTATTCGTCAACAAGGCTTGGGATAGGAGGTAGTATGAGTTTGTGGCATGCATCACGAAAGGCAACACTGCGTTCACCTTGGCTACGCTTGTGACAATGCAGCGGTAGAAACCCAGGGTATTGCAAGTCAGCGGGATTAGAGGACTGGAAATTACGTGGTGTAGTGTGCAGCCTGAGCGTGAAGACAGGATCCTCCAACGCTTTGCATCGGTGAGGAGTCATTTACGAGAGTGATTCCTGATTCAGACTGACAGTCACATGTAAATAATGCAATCACACTTCGGCATGCGCTCACTTTCACTCAACAGCGCTAGGCAGCGGCTCTTCCAGCATCTGCACTAACCTTCCAGTCACCTCCACCTCCAGCACTAGTCGGCAGCGTGACCAACACTTCATCAACCACTGCAAGTGCAACACACCGATTCCAAGATGACAGCTCCAATCCCTTCGCTCGAGACTGATGGGGTCAAGCACAGAGCCTCAGCGACTGACGAGGCGTCCGAATCGCTGTCGCAACTTTCTGTCGCCCACGCTCAGCCCAAGTCCTTGGTCCAAGTTCCCCCGAACAATGCCTTCAAGATGACAATAGCGACAGTGACTCGAAAAGGCAAGCCAAAGCGAAGGGCTCTCACAGCATCGAAACAATACCGCAAGCGACCATCGTATTTCCTCAGACTACCACCAGAACTACGCAACCGGATTTACGAGGAAGCTTTCAACACTACAGTATCGTTCTCGCAAAGTTACAAGCGTCCTCCAAAATGGTACAAAAACAACGGCATTGTGCTCGCCTGCAAGCAAACTTACACGGATTCCATTGGCCTCTACTACATCTGCCACAAATTCAACTTCTCAAGCTCAGGCCCCGAAGAAATGGCCAAATTCTGCACCACGTGGCTTCGCAACATCAAGGGAGAATATCGAAAGCTCATTCGGCATATTGAACTTGACACGTTCTCGCAGGTCGTGGTACGGCTGCACTATATGAGCTACGCTTCAAGTGGCTGGTATGGACCACCGGATCGCGCGACCTGCTTCTCGAACTTGGTTGCAGAATTTGCCCAGACCACGATCGACATGGTTCACCGGATCACTGATGTGTCTTCCGCAGCGCTTAAGGCCTTGATCATCAAGCCACTTTGGTCTGCGAAGGACTTTCCTTTCGAATTTGCTTACACTGTGACTCCGCTCGAGACTTTGGACGAACATTGGAAGAAGATGAACGAGCCAGCTGGTAAGTTCTGTAATTTCTGCAGGTAATCTCGAGAGTTTTCATTAACACCTCTGTGTAGAACAACCTCTCGAGTGGAAGACTCTCGGTGCGTTCCAGAACGAGGGCTGGGGCGGATGGCAATCAGAGTATGTGCCAGACTATGACGAATGGGATCATGGGTGGATGGACGGGCAAGACCGTAAGTTCTGTGGCATCTACGGGAAATCTTCAAATTACTTATTGACACCTCTTTGTAGATCAAAGTGACGAGCTGACGGATCGCACTCCGCTCCAGAGCGAGGATTGGGGTGGACTATTACTAGAGCACGTATCTGACCAGGACGAAGGGCTACATTGAGGCCTTTTGCTGAGACTCTGGAAACGACGTGACAGGAGTCAAGCGCAACACAAATAAGCGGGACGGCAGTGCGAGATGATCGCAGACTGCAGACTGCAGCTTGATCGCTGTCGACATCGATGCTTTGCCTCAATCAAGGTCGACTACTCGTCGGGACCTGACAGTCTCATGTAGAAGGAACGAGCGAACTGCGAGAATAAAGTGAACACGTTATCTCGATTGGTGTGTGGTTTATATTTTTCCATGCACCCATTTTTGTTCATCAGTCATGTGCACCGTAATTCGTCTCATCGTCTTCGTCATCCTCATACACTTTCGGCACACATTCAGCGCAAGCCCCTGAGTCCTACACGCAGCTTAGACCTCTGGGGAACCACACATCTAGATGAAGTCTCCACCTCCAAATCCCCCGAATGGATTCGGCGGTCTCCCACCCATGCCAGCGCCACGAGGATGTCCCATCCCCGGTCCGAATGGATCATCGTATCTCGCACCGGGCGGTGCTTGTCCTCCACGACCACCTTGTTGGCCTTGCCCAGCGAACAGAGGATCATCGAATGTAGGATGCATCCCGCCTCCGCCAAAACCTCCGCCCAAGCCAGGCCCTACACCACCACGCATTGGGTCATTTGGTCCCAGCCCTTGTGGATACAAATCTCGCTCACCATATCTCCCCAAGCCACCACCTGGCTGGCCCATACCTCTTGGAGGCCGATTCACCTCATACTCGTCCTCGAACCCAGGCATCGGATCCGGCAAAGGTCCTCTCCTCGGCGGCTGCACAAGCGGATCATTTAAAGGATACGGCCGGGCAGGAGGAGCGCGCTCTTCTCTCAGCGGATCATACTGTGGATCATCTCGCTCCCGCCCAGGAGCAGGTTGTCTCCTACTCCCCTCTGCCGTCTGTTCCTGTGTCTCTTCATACCCCTCCTTCTGCACACCTGGAATCAACTTCTGAATCAATTTCACCCGCATCAGAGATCCAAAATCACTCAGTCGTCCCACATTGATGAAACTCGCAATTATGGCTTCCTCTTTCGATGCGTCGTCTTGCTCAGATGTGAGTTCGAGTGGTAGATTCCCAGCGCTGATCCATTCCTCGACTTTCACTTCGATTGTATGTGTCTTGTCGTCTCCCATTCCCATTCCCATGATGATTGCTTTGTTGCCCATCCGGGAGACTTTGACCAGGTATTCCATGCTGCTTTGCCGGTGCTTGTAGCGGAAAGCGTAGCTGCCACTTGATGCGTTCCATTCTGACGGTAAGGGTTGTGGAGAGTCGTTGTCGGATGTGGCTTCTATGCGGTGGTCTTCGCCGAGTCCTACGAGTCGGAAGCCAATGGCCAGCATGGAGGAGTGGGCTGCGAGTGCGATGGCATCGTATGCGTGTCGCAGCTGCGGAGATGCGTCCGGAGGGAATGAAGCGAGGATGAGTTTGGAGATTGTGCCGCCGGACAGCGCGTTGATTGGTGAGGAGTCGGCCATGTCGGTTTCTCGTGTTTGTGATCGAGTTTGGGGTTGTGGTTGTGTTCTAGAAGTGAAAGATGGATTTACATATATGTCTGTTCAGCTGCATGTATGCACGTCACCACGCCTGCCTGATGAGAGTGGCTGAAGCTCGGAGTTCGCATGCACTTGGCATTTGTGGCGGTGCAATAGTTTTATTACTGCCCTTGTTGGCGGCTTTCGGAAATTCTTTACAACTACAGTCTTCATCCTTTTTTAACTCGTCTTCTGCCTCGTCACTGATAGTAACGAGCTGGCATCCCACACGTATGCTGGCTGTCGACCTGGTGCTCGACGCAACGCACGGTCTGCCTGGCTGATACAATACTCCGTCCGTGAACAAGTTTTAGCAGCATACAACAAGGTAAGCAACTAACCAGACTAACAACGTCACACGTCTTTCCAACATTGCTCGCCTCATGCGTTGCTTGCCATCGCTTTCATGCAAGCACACAGCAACATATCGAGCGTACAACGAACGACGCTTAAAGGTGCGCCTCTGCTCCAAGCGTTCTGCCGGAACCCGGAACGAGTAAGAGGCTCAAACAACCAGCGCGACAGCCTTGAGTCCACAATTTTCTCATTGTATATCTGCCAACGCCTTAGCTTTGGAGTCCGGCATCTGGAATAGCTGAAGCGCTGGCTGTTGTCCAGGATATATTGAGGAACATCTCTGTTCTGCTTGATCTTTTCATATCTCTGCCCTGGTCTGCCGAACAAATTGTTTTTGGTACGAAAGCGCTCGAGACTTGTGTCGGCTCGCTTATCGTCCAACGTCTTTAGGTCCGGATGGGAGAAGCTCTCCATTTCCGATTGCACCTCGGCCACAGTCGCGAAGCACGAGCTGCAATGCCATGCTGCATCCCACAGATCGATTTTATGCCACCACCGGATGAAAGCAGAGTAGAGTGGTATTCGTGATCGTTGGCCACCAATGCCGTGGCGTAAGTCGACCGGCGAGAGTGTTTTCGCTAACCCGTGGAAGACGGTGGCCTGAGGATGAGCCCATTGTTCGCCGACACGCTGCCATTGAAAAGAGTAGTAGTAGAAGTGACTTCGCAAAGTCATCCGATCTGGAATCTCGCAGCTCCGTAACACAGCAATAGTTTCCGGCTTGGGGACCTCGTCAACGTCGCCGACGATCAGCACATCGCCCTCTTTGGCTTCCATTTCCGAGAACATCAAGCTGGGAAAGGTATTGTGTAGCAAGGCATTCCTGAAAAAGTCTTCGTGCGCCCATATCGAGTTACCAACGCGCGGTCCAGGATCTTGGACTACGCGGTGGATGATCTTGTGGTGGAAATCACGAAACCTCGACCAGTTCTCGCGCAGGTACAGTGGCTTGGCAAGACCTGTGAAGGTCATGTTTGACTCGACGATGACGAAGTAGTCGACATATGGAGCCAAGGTATGGAGGCGTATCTCCAGCCAGTCCAGTTCGAGAGAGATTAGAAAAAGGTCGTAGACCTTTCGATGTGTCGTGGCGCCAGCGCGATATGGCTTGAAGTTGTGTTCACGGCACAGAGCTTCTGCTGCACCTGCAGCAGCAGGCAGTTCTGGAGTCCAACCTGCGTCATATTTCCGGTTGATTCGCTGACGAGGAAGTAAATGCTCTCTGCTGACCAAGAAGAGTAGTAGAAACACGGTCGACGCCGCAAAGAAGCTGAAGCGTTTTGTGAAGGCAGAGATCATTCTTGCGGATCTTCATTGTCAATTCAACATCCACAGCGGTGGTGTATTGCGACAGAGCACACACTTTGAGCATTGAACATTGAACAGCCAAGTGCAACGAACACGTCCGGGCTGGCCTCCGAAACGGCAAATTTGCAGCAGAGGAATTTCAGCGAGGACGCATGCCAACATGGAGACTCTAGTCGAGCACGGCGCTTGCAACCAGGCAACAGGGGATCTTGGAAGGTGCTCGTGTGACAGACACCCGGTGGCATGTTACGCGTCGCACCCGAATTGAGTTTGGTGCTTGCATGGGGTCAGAATGATCGCCGTCTAACATCACAAGATCTGCATCAATTTTGCTAACAGTATCAAAACGATTTCCTGCTAACATGCTGTAGACGCGAGGCCGGAGTGGAGAAAACATTTTTCACCAAGGCTGGATACCGTCCTTGCGAATAACCCTTCCTACATCGTCATCACGCTTGCCTTCTACCACGTCCTTGACAAAGTGTCCCCCGATGGAAGGTTCAAGGGCACCCATCTGGAAAGAGGTCAGTACAACTGTTCCATCATGACATGCGAATTTCCAAGAACTCACCTGCTTCAACTTCTCCGGTCCAACGCCCGCAAGACCCGTGGCCAAGAATCCAGGACTTACACCCCAGACCTTCACTCCATCTTTGCTCAAGATACGACTCCATTCACGCATCGCCATATTCAACCCCGTCTTCACAGTCCTGTACATCACAGCTGAGAATGGCGCAGGCGGCTTCGGCCAACCAGCTTCAGGACCACTGTTGATTGCCACAAAGCCTGCATGATCCATTCTCAAGGTGTCGGCCAAGCTGGAAGTCCCGCTCGCGATGAACAGCAGTCTCGGATCGGTAGACTTGACGAGCAGTGGCATGAACTCGTCGGTCATCACCATGTTGCCGGCAACGTTGGTGTCCCAAGACTTGAGCCATCCTTCGCGCGAGCCGAGCTTCCCATCGAATTCTGCATCGTGGTTCGCACCTGCGTTGTTGATCAGGACGTCAAGGTGGCCGAATTGGGAGGCGATTTGGTCTCGTGCCGCTGTGATGGACTCGTCCGAGGAGATGTCCACCTGGACTAGGGAGAGCGAGCTCTTGCTTTCAGGTGTTTCTTGCTTGACACTGGTTATGGCGTCTTGGCCTCTTTGTATATTGCGGCTGCCAATCACGATGTTGTAGGCTTTGTCGGAAGTGTATAAGGCTTTGACGATTTCAAGACCCAGGCCGGTATTTCCGCCTGTGATCAGGACAACTGTTTTGCTGGAAGCCATTCTGCTGGGGACGTAGGCTCTCTGGAATGTGTGCAAGAGTCTGGAGTACTCACTTGTCGCTGTTGCGTCCCTTATGCATCAAGCTGGCTGCGAGCATATATCTCATATCTATCGGCCGAGAGGGATCCGGAGGAGAGGGTATGCCACTTAAATCCGTTCCTGGCATACCCTGCTCTGCAAACATCAGATCTAGTCCTACAAGAGACACGGTCGCATCAACATCACACCGCAGACCGGAGGTAGACATCGAGACGTGAGAGTGTCCGTGACAAGAAAGAAATTGGACCGCGTCGTTACGCGTGAGTCTCTTGGCAACACAATGAATGACTAAGCGACAGCAAGATCTTGGAGATCAAAGTTTGATACAGCGCGACCTCTCTTGTTACAGCTGGGCACACGATTCTACGAATACAGCATTAATCACTGATTGAGAGCGACACTCTTACATCTTTACACTGCGCGACTGTAGCGCCAACGTCGCAGACTTCAATGATCATATGTGACAGAGTTGACCACAATTCTGTCAACCGTCCACGTTAGACCGCCATCAGCAGTTTTCAAATCTCCTCTCGTGTTGAATGTCTCCTTCCATTTGGCAAAAGACGGGTCTGGTGAATCGAGGACAATCGTGGTATTGAGGTAGTCATGGCTGGAGACGTTGCCACACACTTCAAGCTGGCATTCGACTTGAGTACGGAACCCTACGCCGCGACCGGCAACTGCAGATTCTTAGTCGCGCTACTCTCATCTGACATGAAAATCATTGGGAGAAGACAAACCAAGGTTCAATTCATCATCCGTGACTGGGAGCTGGGAGATGATCTCGCCATCCACGGAAAGAGTGTGGTCGTGCTTTTTGGTGGCATCATCGTAGGTGACTGCGAGCAGTGTAAGTATAGATCCGAAGGGAGGGTTGTGTTCCGCGAAGAGCCACTTACTTTGGATCTTCAACTCTGCGCCGATGGGCACAGGCTTGTAGATCACGGAGTTCTGCTGATTTCCTAGCACCATCCGAGCCGATACGCACCAGTCTACCACATTTGGCCAGCACGGTGATCTTCAGAGAAAATCGAAGCCGTCAGCGCTGTGATGATTTCAAATCCGGATCAATAGCAAAGAGGTACACCTACCGATCATCAAGCAAAGTCAAAGCAGTACCCGTCAAACTCGCATTCTCCTCCGTCCACAATTCCGGATAGATCTTGAGAAATCCTTTTTGAGTTGGGTTGATTGGAGGCAGAACCAATGTTGTCGTCACTTGGCGGATGAACGGCTGATTTTCTCCCCATCCGACAAGCCAGTAGTGGGAGAAGACTTCTTTTGGAGGTGCGGCTTGCACGTGGGCTGATAGCGCGGAGGCTGCGAGGAGTCCGAGGAAGGTCTTCATTTTGGTCTTGTCGTGATCGTGATGGAGATAGAGGGGAAGGAGTCGTTGAAGAATGGAAGATGTTTTGCTCTCCAAGAGTCCAAGGCTCTAGTAGTTCCGCCAAATGCCGGTTTCAGTCATTTTTGGATGCCGGATTGAAGGCGGTCTAGAGCACGTTCGTGATTAATAACCAAAATGGTGAGGATGCCACCGGTTGGTATTGCAAGTGCTAATGAAGTCGTCAAAGGGCAAGTCTTGCGAGGTAGTAGAGGAGTGCTTATGGTGAGCAGAAAGGCAAGGTAAGCCCCTGGTCCAGCTGGCTGACTAAGTTGATCCTGGTGGGAATGCGTAACATTTCCTGAGGTTTGAATAAGGCAAACCGCGCGTAAACTATCGTATAATATCGGGCGTGCTACTCACACCAGCATCTATCCATCGGGGACGATTGTCTTAAATCAAGATGCTTTTCCAACCTAGTTCTCCGACCAAACGCGAAATTGGGCGATGTTGATGTGTGAGTTCACACCCGATCTCCGACTGAGAAGCCACCTAGGGATCGTCAGGTACAGCAATCGATGTTTGCATCAGAGGAGGATCGACGTAGAGCCACTGCCACAGCTCAATCAGTACATGCTCGTTCCAAGCCAGCTCATGCTGAAATCGTACCATCCCGTCCGACTCTGCGATTTGCTCTCCCGTTGCCATTCCACTCTCCAACTCGAAGTTCCCATCAATCCATCCACTTCTCCGAGTTCCGTCTACTTCAGCTTGCAAATGCACTGGCAATTCGATCCTCCGTCGTCGTTCGCCGTCGTCATCTCGAATGCTTCGTTCGGGTTTCGGCCGCATTTCCCGGCGCAGTTGGGTTCAAGCGCATTGCACGCGTCCAGTCCGCCATTAGACAACCAGTCGCAATTGCTGGCAGGTGCATCCAAGCCGATGGGAATGTAGTCGCAATTGCCGACGTATTCGCGTGCTGTGGCGGTGGCGGTGAAGAGGATGGCCAGGGAGAGGAGCTTCATTTTGATGTGGGAGAGAGTTGTGATTGCGAGGGCGTTTCGACAGTAGCGGTGTAAGGAGACCAAAAGTTTGAGGTTTGTTTATAGTAGGTGAGATTCTTATACTTGGTTTTCCGCAACGACTTCGGACAGCGCGGAGATGAGGCTCGTGTCATCCTTTGCTGACTTCTTGATTTGTGAACATGTTAAGAAGGGCGGTTGTTTCTCGCAACATCGCATAACCCTATACCAAGCTTTGCTTGGATTAGATATCATGGGAGGCCGAGTGTGTGTATAAAGGGCAGCGCGTGACCGATGCAGCTCAACCAGGTAGACAGCAACGTGACGTTGATTGGGGAAATCCATCCGACGCTTCTCGAATTGCTTGAGGTACGATCTTCTTGCTCCGTACACTGGTCCTGTGCCCAGTGCACGGCTTGAAAACGAACTCGGGCTGATCTGAGACCCTGTCAGCGCATACATAGCGTAAATGCTGTACGTTATTTAGTCAATAAACACTGAGTGACCTCGACCAGGTGTTGCCTGACTCAGCATCCGGAACCTGGAATCAATTGAACTTCACTTGTTTACTTGAATGTTGAACTGTGAATCGATACGTGATATTATATGCCAGACTTGCATATGACTCCGTTCTTCAGTGTGGCGAATAGTCATCAGTGGTGCGTGATGGAAGATTGACATGGTATATACTGCAGGAATCAGTCAGTCCCTCACCACTGAATTTCAAGAACGGAGCCTACCATTTTTTGTTCGCATTCCATCGACTTCGTGCTTCACTCTGTTTGTGATGTGACTTTTCGGCACTGCCACGCCCTCCTGTCCCACATCCAATGCGCTTTCAACAGTAACCTTCTCCCGTCTCTTCTAATTCAACTTGCATCTGCACCGGCAAACACTGTTGCCATCATTCTCTGTGACGATCTGGAAGCCCGACTTGTCATCTTGTGATCCTGCGCGGAAGCATGGCGACATGCAGTTTGGAACAATGCCTTCACAGGCACTCTTTCCACCTCCAGGTAGCCAGTCGCAGTTGTAGTAAGGGGCGTTTTGGCCAATGGGAGAGTAATCGCAGCCGCCGAAGTATGGGTTTGGCTTTTGAGCGCCTTGGGCTGCGGCGAGGCCGGCGAGGAGGGAGGCCAGAAGGAAGCTTTTCATCTTGATCGGAATTTCGTGGGTGAAACTGGGTCGGGAAGTGATGTGGAAGATCTTGATTTCTGTAGGTACGCCAGGTGAACTATGTACCTGAACCTCGCTGTGAGGTCCGCGCAGACGTTCTCGTATCATTCGCAACCATTCTTGATGTCTTGATAGCCTAAGGGCGCTTGTTTCTCGCTACAAAGAGTTGTTAGATCTAATTTTACATGAAGCATAGTTTGGATTTGTAGTTGCGAGCTTTACGACGAGCATTGTCCTTCGCGCTGGTTCATCTCCGTACTTACTTCGGCTACAGGAGTCCAAGATGTTCACTGCAGCAATCAACAACCAGTGTTCTTCTCCTGACTCTACTGTATTGACATTCACCAAGGCGAATCTTAGGTGGGCTCCATATTATCCACTTCGACTCTTCGCTAATGTTGCGCCAAAACCTTGCTAGGCACAAACGAAGGCATCAGATTGGCACGGTTGGGTCGTCACGCCGAAAGCCGAATGATGCCCACTCGGCACTGGAAAGGAGGTACGATCATAGCACGGCCCGTAGGAGACATTTATGTCCGCAGATTGGCGACGTTGTGATGGCCCGTTCGACACTTGCGTATGCTCGGTCAAGAGATGAAACTTAAGGCGAAAACGTGTCTCAAAGCAAGGACGTCCCAGTCTTGGCATAGCGCTCCGGGAGTGAGTAAGCCAGAAAGTTATGGGACGATCTTGGAGCGCAGGAGCCACGCGTTGTTGATGACCTCTGTTGTGCAGCGACACTACTCTGCATCATAAGCACATCTCTGGTGGTAGTTCCGGCGCAAAATATATGCTCGATGAGCGGTCCAGCGGAGAGCTGACAGCAGGTGGTAGCACAATTGTACACAGGAACTTTGTTGGCACGAATAGTATGCGACCATCCTCTTTCCTTCGGCCTACCTCCCAGGCGACCCCAAACGATTGAACATGAAGCTTCCATTCCTGCAGAGCATGCGTTTAATGTTCATAGTGTCGGCCAGAAATCACTCGCGGAAGCTCCTCGGCGATGCGTTCTGCTTTGCAAGATTGTTACCCACTTCATCGCCGCACTTCGATTACAACTTCAATCGCATGACTTTATGTCCCGTTTGACCTAAGACGGACAGAGTGTTACTGCTTCGTAGCAGTATAAATCGATCATATTCGAATATCCAGCTGCCGGAGGTTCCGGTCATTGCTCCATCATCAAATCAATTGCTACAGTTGGCCTCGGTCGCAGACGTGAAGATGCATCCATTGTCCTGGTCAACACACTCATGACCCTGAACACAGACATCGTCAGAACAGCACATACGCAACTGGCAAAGGCGAGAGAATTTTGTCCTACCGGATTGCATGAAGCTCCAGCGATCATGGTGTGGTCATCAGATCTCTTTCGTGCGCAGAAGCCACGAGGCCAGAGAGCTTTGTTTTCAGCGTTGGCGTTTGTAGTACATTGGTTCTATATCACAGTAGAGTTAGACAATGCTCATCGACTTGTGTACCCTTTGGCGACAAGGTGTCACCGTACATAGGTCTCGACTTGACCTTCTTGGCAAGCCACGCTGGCTATGAGAAGATATGCAGCTGCAACTGACAGTCCGAACTTCATGATGAATGGTGAATGCAAAGTGTTGAAAATTAGAAGTTCGCAGTGAAAGGGATGGCCTTTGCCTTGATATACTCAAGATCGAGTGCAGAAATTTGAGATTCGGCCAGACTGTGTAGTGTTGCTGAACTTCGACTAATATGCTCTAGATCTGGTCTTGAGTACTATCTGAGACCTCTGTGATCAAGGCGGCAAAGATCCGACAATTGACAACGATACGCTAAGCTAAATATGAATGTGAGATACTGCTCTCGGGAACACCACCATTCTCGACCAGATTGCAGAGCAGCGAAGTTATTGCAGGTAATCACTTGACAACAGGAACAGACTATTGTGCTATCTGGGGTATCCTTCCCCAAACTTGGGAATCATGACAGTGCAGCCTACGAACGAGATGGCGGGATGGTATACAGATAAAATGTAACACGATTTCCATTCGCACTTGTTGCTAACAACTATACGGGAGTCGTGCAACCTTGCAGACCTCGTGCTGCACCTCGAGAACAGCAAGCTGCCCTTGTGGCACCATCCGCGTCCGTAATTCTCCCTGTCACGCAGCGTTCGCCTTCGCCCCAACACTGACTGACCTTCACTATATGTCAACACTATGATTTTTGCCGGTGCTTCATCTAATTGCTCACCGACGCGCAAACCTGTTCTGTAGCTCCGGCTCTACAGACGGTCTCCATGCCAGCTCCGGGTCTGGTACTGGAGCCGCAAGTGCCCTAGCAATCGGGAAGTCAGCTTTACTGTGCTTTGCATTACAGTTTGGACGCTTTTGTAGACTAACTTCTAGAGCAGATGCGCACACAGCGAGGTAGAGTGCGATGTACAGTGATTTGAGCATTGTGCCGGCGGTGGTTTAGTGGAAAGAGGTTGTATTGCTTTAGATACCATGACTGAAGCATCTGTCCATGACTGTTTATATACACGCAGATTTCCTGCAGCTCTAAAGCGTCCGGAGCGATGAAAAGGCCGGCCAAGGGATATTCCATCCGCGTGAATCGGTATCTTCTACCATCGTATGACGGGTGATCCTTTTCAATGGCTCGTGGCCGAGTGCGAAATTGCTCCAGCTTACCGAACAAGTAATGGTCTAGCCAAATGGGAAGGTGCAAATTCTTCGTTGGTCATCAACGAACTCGCCGGTTGATTACATATAATCGCCGCCAAGACATATTGCTGATCATGGCATATGCCTATCATTTGTTCAGCCGTCGCTAGCCAATCTTTGTCGCCCTGAAAAGGAAAAGCCGGTGTTATTCTGGTCCGCCCGAAGAAAATGGAAGCGCCGTGCGGTGGTCGAGATTGCAGTTCCTGGAGCACCACGCCTGGAATTATGCCGCATGTTCGTTGGATAGCAGCGAGACGAGCATGACGAGGTTAACGATGTGTTCCAGAGCGAAGACTTTCCAGCTTGGCCGGAGCTTGATGTACGCAGGATCCGGCAGTTCCAAGTCAACGTCCTGCGTGATTTCGGCAGCATGGAATTGATGAGGTGTCAAGTGGCGAGATGCCGCCTTGCGCCTTCCCCGATTTCAGGCCGTCGCCGACCAGGTGTCGGTGCCTGCCATAGCGACTGGCCAGTCTCACGTCTATGATGAGGCCAAATGCTGTCGAACTCTGAGTTCTGGGCCGCCTGCAGTGGAGCTCGTTCAGGTGTATTGCGCGAAGCCGCCTCCGCGGGTGGCTGCATGGCTTGCGGGCTGTGCAAAGCTCAGCCTTGCGTACGCCTGGCACACTTCAGCACACCGTCTGTAGCTCTCCGTCCCGCGAAAGCTGCGCGACCAACACGACACTCTATCCGATGGCGTTGACACACCCTCGAAGTATTTAGACAGCACATATTGGTTCCTTGCTGCCAGAATGGATCTTACGCGCCGTCCCCCCTCCGCCTGGAAGCCGCCTCCACTGAGAGATTCAAGCTCTCAGATTCGACTGCTCTGGATTCATGCCGGCCATGAAGAAGACGAAATACGCTGCACCGTATCCGTATGGGATCTCGAGGACGCGCCGGAATATCGAGCAATCTCATACGCCTGGGGTTCGCCGGATGTGGAGGCTTTCGTCAACATTACATCGATGACTCTTTTTTCCAGAGGATACGGTTTTGAACTTGTGGATTGTACTCGTGTCAAAGTGCGAGAGAACGCTCGGTATGCTCTTTGGCAAGCAAGACTACATTACCCAGATTCGTATCTTTGGATTGATTCTATATGCATCGATCAGTCCAACTTGACGGAGAAGGCTGCACAAGTTGCTATCATGGCAGAAATCTACCGGACGGCGGAGACTGTCCTCGCTTGCATTGGCCCAGCCGATGCCTCCAGTAACGCGATTTACGAACTTTATCAGCATCTCGACCTCCATCTCGACGAGATAGATTCACATGACGCATTCGATCACCGTGCACTTGTACGAGGTCCCTTTTGGTCTCAGTTTGAGCATCCCGGACAATGGGACATGTTGGATGGTTCCGAGTTAGGACGCAAGATGGCAGAGCATTGGGATAACTTCTCGACTCGTGCATACTGGTCCCGCTTGTGGATCATCCAGGAGCTACACAGTGCTCGATACAATGACCGGATAGAGATCTTGTGTGGCGATCTGACCGCGATTTGGGACCAACTTGCCAAAATAGCTTCCTTGTTCGACGAATGGGGCCTCATCGACTCATGGTACAAAGGACATAAGCTTTTCATCAGGGAAATTGATATCATGAAGAGCGTCTATCGCAGGGATGCCGCTACCGCTCGTGGACATCTAGAATATTTCTGGGACAATCTGTCTCATTTCTCATGCGAAGATCCTCGGGATCGTGTCTATGGCGTCCTTGGAATATTTCCCTGGAACCTTGCTGGCATTGAAAAGCCCTTGCCCGATTATGAGATCTCGTGTTTCGATTTAGCCCTTCACCTGCTGTCGCACACTCAAGTTCTCAGCTTAGGTGACACAGACGGCATAGTCGCAGCGCTCGCACTCGACAAACTTGACATCGCCGACCTTATTCAGCAATTCAAAGCATCGGTAACTGTAACGCAACCTGCGAACTCAGGTTCGATTCTGTACGAGACATCTGTGACTGCTGCCTGCTTGATTCAGCAAGACTGTGAAGGACAGCTCTTTGTTGCTCTCGACTATATCGGGACTGAGCTCGACCCCGCTGGAGAAGAGGAACATCTTTATGCGGGTTGCAGAAGGCGATTCAACAGCACAAACTCGCTCCACGACAGAGAGCACCAGCCTGTTCAGCTTTTGACAGAGAATAGACTGTCGGTGATTGCATGGCACGAAGCGACACCTGGCGACATCCTAATTAGGCTCGGTTGTTGTTTCATCATAATTCGCCCCACGGAACGATCTACGAAGTTCCAGGTCGTGGGACGTGTAACGTGCCTGTATTCATCCCTGACTCCAATCTCCAACAAGGTCAAGTCTTGGTCATGCGACTGTTGTCCAGGCGCTAGGAACGTGGAAGCGCGACCAAATTTGAGAGCATCGTTTACAGGTTTGTCCAGAGCAGAAGCGTTGATGTTGGATATTATCAAAGACACGGCAAGCAACAATGCCCTGGGATAGAGCTCGATCTGTTGAGTGTCCCCGCAATCGGCTCGTATATGGAAGATGTATCTGTCGAGAACTGGCCACGAAAGGGATCGATCAAGCCCACCGACAAATCCCACCCCCAGTATTATACCCACAAATGTGATCAATGGCGCCAGAACCCGATACTCTCTGCAGCGAAACTGGCTGCAGGGCTGGACTTTACAACACCAATGTCACAGTAGTTGGCAGCAGGATGAATCCATCAATCGACCATGGGCCTACAGTCATCAGAAAGATACAACGCATTACATCAACGGAAGATGTGGCTCGGAATAGTGGGAGACAGGGGCGCACTGCTACTTCACAACTAAAAGCATCAGCCCTCTCAGATTTGGGCATACTGGACCCTAGCCTTAATTTTATTGTACTGGAGGACAGTCCAGCGACTTTTTGGTGACGATAGCGCACCGATGCTCATATCGCGTCTGGTGGTGGTCTGTCGTGCCAGATCTCAAGTGGCTGGACAAGCCGGTTGGTAGGCCATGTCGCATCCAAGTGGGCATAGTGCTGGTAGCGTGACGTTCCACCGAACGATACGGCAGAAAAAGAGGAATGACGGTGTTGTGCGGCTTTTCTGTGGAAGTCTGAGCAATGTAGAACCATTGTTGATCACCTACGGTCGTGAATAGCGGTCGAATTTTCCCAAGCGTGATGAACGAAAACAGTATTTGGCTCCGTGCGTTACGCGTTTCATGCCGGATTTGCCTGCGATTGATTCCTCCGTCAGGGACACGACTTGCGAAACCCGGGAAGCATACGAACCTCTTCACAATATCAAGCAATTGTGACTGAGTATGATCATGTAGAATCGGATCAAGTAGGGTGGAAGCCCGTACAGTTCGCGCTGGCAACTGACTCAGGACCAACCACTGAACACGACTTGCACGGGCGGTAAAGCAAGCACTATCTAGGAGGAAAAGAAGGATACAATCCAGTCGATGAGGGTGCAGCCTACCAATATGTGGAACATGAACCCGGCGCCAGCTTCTGGTTACATCATCCTGCAGCATTGTGCTACCCAATGTCTGTTCGGAAGGGCCTGTAGCAGCGATAATTATCCCTTCGGGGACGGACTGCTGATTGTCAGGCGCGCACTGCTTCTCTTCTCTCTGCAGCGTGGCGCTCTGTTCCAACCGCAATCGATTCCATCTCATTCAGCCCCGCCCTTGCCCTTTGGTCGCGAGTTCCCCAATTGCCTGTCTGCCGCATATGGTGAGGACCTTCTACCTGGAGTCGTGAAGCTCGCTCTCGCTGGCGACTGCCGGAGCTCGCTGACAACAAGAACGCCATGATGCAACTCGGCAGACGCTTCGCGCTCCCATTGGACTGGGGTTTGAGATTTCTGCTAGCCTCATCGAAAGCGTAGGACGAGATAGGCGGGGGAACATTTTCGCTGTCATCAAACAGCGAATGTTCGTGAACTGCTGTTACGCATCGCTAGTGGCATCGTGGGACAGGAAACGTTGACACTGGGCGGGACAGGTGCGGCAGTGGTTGGCGCTCGAACAGCCAAGGAGGCCGTGCTGCTTTCCGGTCCATCCCCACGTGGGCCCAGAGGGATCGGAGGCCCCTGTACATGTTCTTCATCACGCTTGCGCTTGGTCTCGTTCATGGAAGGCAATCCATGCGGTTGAACAACACAGCCTGGTGGGAGAGGAGGCGGTGGAGGTGGCGCCTGCCGAGGATGCCGCCACTGGACATGGCCCGAGGAATTATTGATGAAGAAAGGCTGTTCTGTGACTTTATCGTACACCTCGTCCCAGCCTGGCGGCAACTGGCCCAAAGGGGCAGGAGTTGATCTATGCGGTTGAACGACGGGAGCTGGCGGAAGAGGAGGAGGTGGGGGGCCGCTCCGAGGATCCCGCCACTGGACGTGACCTCCGGATTTCACGAAGAAAGGCCGATTCGTGTCGGGATCGTACACCTCGTCCCAATCTGGCGGCAGCTGGCCCAATGGAGCAAGAGTCGATGTTGTCTGCTCTGGTGTCTGGTCCAACGGAGCAGCAATCGAGACCGTCTGCGCCGGTGGCAGCTGTTCCAAGGGAGCAGAAGTTGATGCTGTTGGCGCTGGCGACGGCTGGCCCAAAGGTACAGAGATCCCAGTCCTTTGCGGCGATGGCGACTGGTCTGAAGGAGCGGGAGTGGACATCATCTGCGCTGGTGGTGCCAGGTGCAGAGGAGCAGAAGATGGTGCCAGGTGCAGAGGAGCAGAAGATGGTGCCGCTTGCGCTGGTGGCGGCTGAGTCAAAGGGGCAGTCGTTGATGCCTTCCGCGCTGGCGGCGGCTTGTTCAGAGGAACAGAAGTCGATGTCATCTGCGCTGGCGGTGGCTTGTGTACAGGAGCTGAAGTGGATGTCATCTGCGCTGGTGGAGGCTTGCGCACAGAAGCTGTAGTGGTCGCCGTCTGCGCTGGTGGATGCTGGCTCAGGGGAGTAGAAGTAGATATTGGCTGCGCTGGCGGCAGCTGGGAGGGAGCGGAAGTCGCTGTTGGTCGCGCCATAGAACGGTCTGGTCCCATGCGTACGACATCTCCGCCAGGGGCGCCGGCCCTTGTCAAATCCCGCCGGGCTCTATGACCAAATGCAATATCCATTGCCGGATCCCAATGGTCGCTGCCGGTCAGGACTCGATGCTCTCTGCTACGGAAAGCAACACCTCTCGTCAGGTTTCGATGGGCTCTACTACCCAAATCATCATCTCTTGCCAAATGCCGCTGAGCTTCATCGCTGGAAGCAACCCCCTTCGCTGGTCTATGTGATGGCCCACCGCTTCCTCCGGGTACCTCATTCCCTGCGTTGGAGCAACGGATGCGTTGTCTGCGACATTCTGAACAATTCCCAGGAGTGTCACAGTGCAGACGGCGTTGCACGCAGCGCTGACAGGGACCCCCGCATGATGGGAAAGCTGTGTCTTGGCGTTCTTGAGAGATTGGGAGATGGCTGCTGAAAAAGGAGAGATGATAAGTGAATGAAGGAGAGCCCCTGAGATGCAACGCACAGGAGACACATATATACTTCTCTATGTATATTGGAAGCACCAGCATTCCTTCTCCTGTGAGGGGAAGCTTTATTGATATCCAGGATTTGAAAACCTCGGGGAAATGCGTCAAGAAGGCGAGAACAGTTGATAGTGAAATAGTTGGTGATCAATGCCCCTTTGCACAATGATGCTTTGCATTCGGCGACCAGACAGCAGGGTATGTATCGACTCCTGGACATTTTTGGTGGTCTGCGGGGTCAACATATCCTTAAAAGAGCTTCGAACTCCCATTCGCTGAAGGAAGTCAAGGAATTCCTGAGAACTCGCTAAATTGATATCGAGCTGAGTGAACTTACAGATGCTATGTCAAGTCTTGAGCGTGAACTGAGGCACTGCAATGCGGCAACGTAGGTGATCGACTGAATTTTTCCACAAGTCATTGTTCAGACGATTTTGACAGAGTGAGTTGGCAGCTCTTGTAATCACGAAGATCATCGGGAGCACATCGCTTCTCCAACAAGAGGGTCGGGCCCATGAAGAGTATGGCGGACTGTCGAACACTGTGGAATGACTCACCGCATGCCCTGGTCTCTTCCTCGATCCAGCAGGCTCTACAATTTCACTTTGTCACCCCGTAAGAAAGGCAAATTCACAGTCCATCTGGTGGAGAAAGTCTGCCATTTGGTGAAGGATGAATCTCTAGCTAGCGGACCTGACAGTTGCTCCTCTACTCGATCCGTCTCTCTTCGCCTTTTGGACAAATCTCATTGCACTGCATGTCAGGTATTCATTCGGAGTGTGCCGTACCAAATGCGATGTCTCACTAAGGGACTCGGCTGTTCCCCATTGCGGACATGAGATGTTCCATCCAGTATTCAACACTGAGCTCGTTTCTCGATCTCGGCGTCTCTTCCATTTCAGCCTCTGCTGCGAGACCTCAAGCCAAAATCGCGCGGCTCCTCTTCCCTCACGGGTTCCTCAGATTTCACCAACTCCTGCTCGTCAGCGGCGCCTTCCTCCTCTGTCTTGACAGCCTCGTCGTGTGCGTTTGCTCGTATCTCTTCCAACACCTCTTGCGACCCCCCTGCCTCGTCATGTGCCGCCTGAGAAGGCAGAATCCCTTCTCCGCCCCTGTTGGATGGCAAGCTTTTCACGGCCCGTGATTCACGCTGCGAGCCGCCCGGACGGCCTCTCCCAGGCGCTCCAGTGTATCGAGAACCGCCCAAGAGCTCTCCTCTTGATAGAGGCTGTCTCATGTTACGAGGAGCACTGGGTGGTCCACCAGCATTCGCATTGGTGTGCATATGAGGTGGGATGCGAAATCTCTGCGCTACGGGATGGGAGATCGTGCTGCCTCCGTGACCATACGCGCGTGTTCTGAAAGGAGCTGGAAGATCCCGAGCGTCTTCTTCCCCTCGCTTGCGTTTGTTGTCTTGTCTTGGATAGGCTGGACCGTTTTGCACGTGTCCAATTCCAGATCTTCCGACTGGCAATCCTCGAACTTGAATAGGGAGTGATTGCGGCAGTGGAGGAGGAATGGGGCCCTGCAGAGGGTGTTGCCACTGAATGTGTCCTGTTGGGCTGACATAGTAGTCCCTATTGGCCTGGGAGTCGTGAAAACATTGCCATCCTTGCGGAAGCTGGCCTGCAGGTGGAGGAGCGGTCGACGACGATTGGAGAAATGAGCGACCTGACTCGACTCCTTCGCCAAAACGGCGTGGAGTTCGAGGGTCGCCTCTGGCTGCAGTCTTTCGCATTGCTGGTACCTCGTTACCCGCAGGACTGCAGTTGCAGCCTTTCTTGCGACACTCTGCACAGCTACCAGGAACGTCACAGAACAGCCGCAGTTGCGTACAGCGCTGACAACTCGCGCGTGCAGTACGAGCTTTTGCTTTGCCTTTGGCTTTGGCCATGTTGTGGTTGTGTTGTGTTGTTGGAATCAAAGCCTGAGAAGCTCGAGCCGGAGAAAGGAAGAGTGACAGCAAGATTCCTTGGCGTCGTTTGCTCGAGAACCGTGCAGAACGTTGTTTGTCACTTCACTTGACACACGAGAGTGATTTGTGGGCCACGTGCGGTGATTGAATGGCTCGACATATGCCCAGCGGAACTGCGAGACGAGACTCGCACGGAGGAGTTTAATCGAAGACCAGGAGCATGAAGCATTGGAAGGATTTGGAGCAGCACAAAAGCAGGCAGATCCTTCAAGCAGTATCTGTCCGAATATAGTCTCAGAACTACGATATGGCGCCTACTGCAGTCTACGTAAGAGCGGTCCAGTCAAGGAATGAGAGCTTGTCTGTGTGCAATCGCGTGAGAGTCCTACTGCTAAGAAACGTTGAAAGATGCCAGCAATATTGCTTAGTCGCCAAACATCGCCCAAAGCTGCCATGGTAGATCGTTGGCTGTGTGGATTTCTGATCACGGTCCTGTTCTCCAGTGCGCTGGATGCTACCACTCATCTCACGCTGGCAAGCTGCTGTCTATCCAGCGTAGAACTTGCACCGACGGCACATGAGAATACGATGACTGTTCACCCTGAGCCCTCTTCCACCATCATTCAGCCTGCCAATTGACCTCGGCCCTTGCCAATCTCCTCTCGCCGCGCTCTTGGATGCGCTTCTGTCTAAGGGTTTCCTTTTGTGACGCCGCCATCATCAATTTCATCTCTTCCTTCTCCTTTTGCTCTTGACGGCGCTTCTTCCTCACATCTTCGTCTTTATCTTTGGCTTTGGCTTCAGCCGCGGCCTTTGCCAGTTTGTCCTCTTTTTGATCATTGACGAACCTCTCAAGCATTTCCGCATGGGCCTTGGCCTCCTTCTTCTTCTTGCGCTCTTGGATGCGGTTCTGCCTAAGAGCTTCATTCTCGGCTGGGGTTCTTGCCAATGCCCTCTCCCTGCGCAGACGTTTGCGCATTTGCCTCCTGGTTTCCCCGCGGTGACCTTGCTGCCTGCTCTTCTTTTCCTGCTCCTTGTTCTCAAGAGACCTTTCGCGCTCAACAATGATGACTGTACTTTCGTCATCGTCATCTGAAGCTTCTTCATTCTCTGCTTCCTCGATGCGTGATGTTTCGCGTCGCCTGTCAGTTCCCTCGCCATCGTCATCGACAAGCCCGGCCAAACTGGGTAGCATGTCGCGAACGTGGGGATCCGACTGCGAATCTGTGTCTCCAGCTAGAGGACGTTCTTCATTCCCGTCGTTGCTCGTCACCGGCAAGGCAGCTACGTTCGAGCTACTCGGAGGTTGATCTTGCGTGCCAGACGTTTGCTCTGGAGTACGAAAGCTCCGGCCATCTTCTAGACTTTTCCGGAGTATCGTTAGACGAGCTGAGATTTCCTCAATTTCGTCTTCATTTCGCTTGCGCTTGCTGTGACTCGTGGGCTGCGGCGGCAATTGGGCCTCCCCATTATGTATCACTGAGGCTGCTGGCCTATGGGAGGGTCAATTTCTGCCAGATGCAGGTCGATTCCTGTGATCGACTGTCTTTCAGCTGCGTGGTTTTCGAATTGTATGTCGTCTTGAATCACTCTCCATTGTGGTGTTGCCACTGTATGTTCTGTTGGCTGACATAAGAAACTGTCCGTGCGGCAATTGTCGCCATCCTCGGGAACGTCGCTGAAGTGCTTCATTTCTGCGCGGCGCGCTTAAGTGTTGTCTGAAACGTGTCTATCGAGCTTGTCTTTGGGTCGAGTCATGTTGATGTGGGTGGTTTGTTGTGGTGATGGGAGAAAAGCTGCAGAAGCGCAATCTGATGAGGTGCAGGGAATTGAGCAACCGTTTCTTGGCGTTCAACTTCACTTGCTGGACAGGGTTGTTGCCAGCCTCCCTCCTTCTACCCGCAAATCAGAAGACAAATCACGGCTTCACCTTGACTTCAGCTGCGCATCTATATCCTGAGGTCCGTAGAATTCAACGTTCTTTTTGACAATTTTTGGCCACTAATTGAAACTTTTGTTGCGCCCCTTGACTTGGAGAGACGCCAGCTATTTGGCTTTGTACAAGAATTTGCCTTTCGAAAGGCCTCATGCGATCCTCACCAACCCCTGTAGCACAGCCTTGCATGCGTTGTAGGCGGTGGATTCTCCTCCGAAGGCCAGTCAGTCGGCTTCTCATCTGCGAAAGGCTCATACGGCCGGTCTCCGTCTTCGACGCCCAGAAGAGACCACCAGTCATTGCCTCCTGCCCGCCCGTGCTCTGGCCCACCAGTTAAGTTGTCGTCAACCAACTCCTCTTCTGCCACAACTGCCAACTCATTATCGCTGCCAGCTTCCGTGCTTCCGTCGTCCTCGATTGGCGTGCTGCGCGCAGTCTTCGATCGCTTTGGCGCCACATGGGGGCTTGGAACTGGAGTTTTTCGCTTGCATCTTGATCGCGTTGGAGTCGATGATCCAGCAGAAGGTGTCTCAGAGGAGGCCCGACCACCTCCTGTTACTCTGGCGGGCAGCCCGGTTCCATTCGCGCTAGCGAACGCTGCGTCAAATGTGCTTGGGTCACGGACGTATGGCACCGTCACCAGGTTGAAAGCAATTGGAGCATTCATCGATGCCAAACCGCCATCGTCGTCCTCCTTGAGCCAGTTACTTCCACCAGTCTGAGCCGTCGCAGCGATGACGCGATTTCTCGTATTGTTGCGAGCGTTCGTTTCTTCGATATCGTAAACACCGCTCTCTGGGTCAATGATGCGGTAGTGATCGTGTCGATGGCCCTTTTTCCAGCGAGACATAAACTCTGTTACGAGTCAGAAGAGCCATCACTTCAGGAGCCAAAGCTGTGCTTACCATCGTGAATATCCTTGACTGTGTACTTCCTGCGATCTGAGTTGCGCCAGATCTCACCATAGATGCGACCCATGATGTTGTGGATCTGGAACTTGTCGAGGTCCGTTTCTGTATGCATCCACAAGTTGTCACGACGCTCCTCGATCTGCCAAGCTGGTCGACCCATGATGACAGTGCGAAATGCGGATGGACGACGTCAAAGCCGTTTTGGATCGGGAAATGGCAGTCGAGTGGTTGTGTCTGTGGTCAAGCTGGTCTGTTTCGTGGTCGGCAAGAAATGGAGGCGTCCCGGAATTGTGCATTCACTCCGGCAGATCCCGTCAAGAACATGAAGCTGCCGATCTCGAGTCCGCACAGCCACCAAGAGCTAACAGATATCCACTAGACTGGTGTAATGGCGGTTTCTAGCAGCTGACGAGCCTCCTTATATGTGGTACAGCCTCCGCGCCCAACAAGGCCTGCTGGGAATGGAGCTCTCACGATAGTGTGAAAGACGTGTTAGGATGATTGGCACGACTCTACAGCATATTTGAAAGCTGTCTGGAACGAAGAATGGGGAGCGCAACTCTCGCATTGCTCTGAATAGCTTGGCGGCCAATTATGTTTGTCAGGATCAAACATAGGGAAATATCGGCAAGGCACTGGCATTGTCGAGAGGTACACGACTTTTAGAGGCTGTACAGCCATACATTCGAAGCGGATCCTTAATGTGTTCACATCCATGGCAGTCAAAGCATTCAAGGCATTGAAGGCATCCGGGGCATCTGGGGCATCCGGGGCATCCGGGGCATCCAGGACATCCAGCAAGCATCATCAGATCTTCATGAGAAACCAGCGCTCTCTTCGCCATGGTTTATTGAATTCAAACACTTAGCTGATGTCTACCTTTCAGCCTACCTTGACTGGGATCAATACAAGATTCGCGTGGGAATCGCTACGGATGTATCCCATTGCTTCAGCTGTTCTTGGATACACAGTAATAGCGATTCCGCCTCTAAGCAAGGCAAAGTAAGTCGTCCATGATCATCAATATTATGTCTAGTCATCCTAATCGATAGCTATCTCATTCTCGCCCGCCACACTGGTTGCGTCCTCAGCGTCTTCATCTTCTGCCTCGCCTGCCGACCCAGCAGGGCCGTCATCGTCAGTATCAGTACAGACACTCTCCTCCCCATCGGACTCAACCACATCATTTTCACCATAGAAGCCACCATTCTTGTGGTAGTCCATATCTCCGCCATCACGCTCAAAGGTAGCTGGGCTGCAAATGGCACAGCGCTCAGCCACACAGCCGAGAACAGTCACACGCATGTCCTCTCCTCCGCTCCTGCACCACATCTCAACCTTCACAGTGTGCCTATGAGGCGGCACTGTGAACTCATCGTTCGACGGAGCGCCCGTATGGCTGAATATGTACTCGCCATTGTTGTTTTGAATGCTGTTTTGGCCAAGGTGAACGAAAGGCAGGCCATCCGTGGGACTACGTCTGATCTTGATCGCCAGCCCACCAGATCTGCCGCAGTCGTTGCATTTGTTGCACACGTCGCCGTCGCAGCGAATCAGATCATCGAAGCGTTGACGACGCGGATTCCAGACGTGGATGAGTTCACCGCCGTGCTTGTAGATTGCCAAGGACTTGTCGACTGTCTTGACGACTCGATCAGAAGGCAGTGTGAGACGATCGTTCTCAACGTCGATGTCTTGGCCGTGAACCATTTCGAGTTTCTGAGAGGCTCGCACAGCAGGGTTGCGGCCGGGGCGGGTGGGAACATTTGGCGTTGGCTCCACTGTCGGCTGCTCAGCCTGACTCGGCGGTATGGACGTCGCTGTGTTCCGGGCGGCGGATGATCTGCTTGGCCTCGATGAAGTTCCCGTCTGTGGAGGCTTAGCCGAAGTGGTTGGAGTTCGTGCTGTAGCAGCTCGGCGGGGACGAGCAGTGGTGTCTGAACCCTGCCCTCCTGGCATCATCGCTGGCTGCGCTGCTCGCCCTCCAGCCTTCTGAGCCTGCTCAGTAGCGAAAGCAGCAGCAAAAGAGGCGGGATCTCGACGGTAAGGCGTTGGCTTCGGATGGAGAGGTATTGCCATGTTTGGCGTTGCCAATGCCCCTTGTCCATCCTCGCGTAGCCAGTTCAAGCCGCCAGTCTGGTGAGCAGCATTGCGAATGCGCTGGTCGGATCGTGCACGCTCGTATGTCTCGTTGGCATCATATACACCATTCTCTGGATCGATGGTTTCGTAGTGGCCATTCCGGTGGCCGGCTTTCCATCGAGAACTGATCTCTGTTGGTAAAGTATGTCAGTTTGAAGACTCGAGATCGAAACAACCTGGAAGAACTCACCGTCTCGAATGTCCTTGATAGTGTATTTCTTGCGTTGAGGACTGCTATTGCGCCAGGCCTCGCCGTAGATACGGCCAATCAAATCATGGACTTGTTCATCGGTCAAGTCGTAGTCGGTGCGCATGCGCAGCAGATCGCGGCGCTCCTCGATCGTCCAAGTAGGTCCTCCCATGATGTCTAGGGCTTGTAGAGCGGTGATCAAGGCAGTGTTCTGATCTAGTGAGTTGGATTTGTCGAGGCCGAGTGGCAGAGATGGTCTCGTCGGCAAGCCGGCCTTCTGTATCGAAGGAACGGCCATTCACTCTCGAGAGTTTTTGGCGGGCCGATGGCGAAGTTTCTGTTCACTGACCCACTACACCGCTTCAGCACTCACTGGAGTGCTGATGACCTTGTATACAGAACCCTGTGATGTATGGTGTAGACAGAAACTTTAAGAACGCATGTATTGGGACGATGTTCGATGAGTATTGGATTCAGGGGCCGAGCAGAGAAACGGGAACATTTCAATCAGCCTGGCTTCACATTGGCTATGACAGCAATACCTGCGGGAATATGTTTGCTGCCACACAAATCAATGCACAAAGCATTAAGACTTGCAGATGTTTGTCACTCATTTTGAGCGCAGCTCAACAGTCAATATTCAATGGATTCTTCGAGACAACCGCCCAGAGAACAGGACTGAAAAACACATGACGGCAAACTTTGAGATGACGATGCTTCAAGCAACCTGTTGATCTATTTCACGATGTGTTCAGGGCATCTCATAGCCAACAACGATGTCTGGGGAATAGCCATAAGCGTTTGTTGATCGATGACCTTGCCTATAGGTGGATGCAAAAGCTCTATTTTCCAGCTAATACTCTGTTCGGCTTTGACTTCTTCGCTTTACCACGACGCTTCTTTCGCAGTGGCTCGTCGTAGTCACTATCATCGGAGTCGCTCTTGGCTGGCTCCTCAATGTCTCCAGCTTCATGCTCTTCCTCCGCACTGTCCGGCGCTTCTTCGTTTTCTCCTTCGTGTGCTCCTCCCACTTCATCTTGTGCTTTGACAGCCTTTTCAGCTTGCTTCGCCTTCTCAGCTTCCCGAGCCTGCGCCAGCTCTGGGTTGCAGACCTCACAGGACTCAGGAACGCACCCTAGCACCTTAACATCTCGCTGAACAACTTGATCCCTCTTCTTCGTCCTGACCATGCACCGTACCACGTACAGCTTCGTTCTTTCAGGGACAACCAGCGGTTGATAGTCCACATCCTTCGCCTGGTTGAACACAAGTCGTCCAGATCCACCAAAAGCCAGCTTGACATCTCGCTTCCTGTGAACGAACGGCAACCCTTTGGTTGGCCCATCTGTGACCTCAACCCCAGGCACCAGGTCTGCAATTCGCTTGTCTTCCAGGTTGTTGAGACCGGTACACTGGTCGCACACTGCACTGGGACAAACCAACGCATCCTCGAATTCGATCGTACTGGAAGGGTTGTAGATACGAACCAGCTGGCCACCAAATTGCCGAGTTCCACAATCCTCGAAGATGTACTCGGGCACTTGGCTGCCCGTCAGCTCAGCTCCTGACTCGAGCTGTTGCCGCCGCTCCAGATACCACTTTTCGTGGACCATGTCGACGTGCCAGCCAGTCCAGTGTTCGAGAGGATCTGGGCGTTTCATGTCGGCCGTTGGCTCGGTACTCCGTTGCGGAGTGGACTCTGCCACGCTCGTAGTCGCGGTGGAATCAGAGTGCTGCGTGGCAGGGTGTTTGCTCATTAGGGGTTGTTTTCTGGGCCCACTTTCCGGATTTTCCTGCTTACGTTTGGGAGCTTTGCGTTCGCTTCCATAGAAGTTGCGATCGAATGTTGCTGGGTCTCGTTGGTAGTGTGGTCGACTTGCAGCATCAGGAATTGGGATGACACTCAATTGCCTCGTCATAACGCCCTTGTCGTTGGTCAGGAGCCAATTGACCTGGTCCGTCTGCCGTGCTGCTGAGACAATCGTGCCGAGTGTGCTTGTTTGTGCTCTCTGTTCCTCGTCGCTTGGGCCATCTTCCGGGTCGATCGTGTTCCAGTGTTGGTGTCGTTTTCCGGCAGACCAACGAAACTTGACTTCGTCTCGAAGGTCATTGACTCCGTACTTCTTTCGTGGTGGATCAGTAGCGTTGCGCCATGTGCCACCGAAGATACGGCCCATGAGATCGTGCGATTCGTCGTCACTGAGGCCTAAGGCGACTTTCAGAACGAAAAGGGTCCGTCGTTCTTCGATCTGCCAAGTCGGTTTCGGCATCTTGACGTTTATTGTTCGAAACAGGGCAGAGACTCGAGTTCAGTGAAGAGGTGGGCGGCGGGTGGTGCTGCTCTGGTTTCAGCAGTGATGTCGCTCGGTACGCTGGTGGTGCTTAGGTGGCTGGCGCTGCGTAGATTTGCAGTGGTCGTTCGTTGCCGCTTCCCAACGATGGAATGGAACGACCAAGTGCTTATGTCAAAATTTTGTTTATAAAGGCCAAGCGGAGTTCGAGCAGTGAATCGGGGCATTGCCGGCATGACGCGTTCTTTGTTTATAGGCGTACTCCAGGTGAATGGCCAAATGCGGAATTTCCCCAGTCGCCCTTCACCCAAGATCAAGACAAAGCACAGTCTGCCCAGAACCAAAGAGATCTGACCAGTAGTCTCCCATTGTAAGTTCGATATACTTGTGCTGATCCATGATGCACCTCGGCGAGAAAGTCCAGGATGGCAGCATCGATCACTCGTTGCGTATGATACACGCCGCGGCGTCGCTCGTCTTGGAAATCGTTTGAAGCTCAGCAGAAGTTCTCGATAGGAGAATTCCTACCAATTGATGTTCCCCATCTGGCCGTCATGACGAGCGATGATTGAGATATCGAGCATCGACGCGCTTGCGGCCGTACATCTTGCCTGGAAGGAAAGCAATTGTGACCGATCGGCAGTATCGCGAGGAGCCTGAAACCCTAGCAGTCAGTAGGTATGCATAGTCTCCAGAAGGCAATGTCAGCAAAGTCGACCGAGAAGTCATGGCGAACTCTAGATAGGTGCCCGATCTTTGGCAAGTCGACTGGTTTGCTGTGTCTTTCACAGCCAAACAGCATTCTTCCAGCACCAGCTCGAGTATACACTGCGTTTCCACATCCTCCCGACTGTGTGTGAGGCAACAGAGCTATGCTCATATCCACGATGATCGACAGCACGCCAGGGCCCACTCAGCTCAGGAAGTAGAGGTGGCATTGCGCGAACCTATTTTTCAAACCTACCCACACCGCTTGACCTTGGAAGTCCTCTCAAAAAGATTCGATGGACGTCCAAAATGGTTGATGATTGACGAAGGCCGTCTTGAAAATGGACATGGGCTGCCGAACAGCATCGCTGCCAGTCTGATCAAAGGAAGTTCAGGACTCATCACTTGCCAAAGCCAGTCTCTGATCCGTCTCATTTCAAGTCAGGAACATCTTCTTTCCACTCTCGTATGGGTGCTTCGCTTCGCAATACCGACCTGCCTTTTCCGCATTGGCACCAAGACATGACTTTCCAGAAGCGTTGAGCTCGCATTCTACTTGGCTTCCCTCGATGATGGTTAGGCTGTTGTGCTTGGGGAGGCGTGCTACAAGACGTTGTGTTCGAACTGCGGCCGCACCTGCCCACATATACTCATCAGTAACTTCCGCAATGCCACAAATCCATAACAAACAGGAGTGATGAAAGACCAGACCCATCCTTTGAAGCTTTCCCATGTCAATTGATACATATTTCTACACCGGATTGTTGAAGACACTTAATATCTTCGACTCCATCCATGCCTCCTCCTATCCAGAAGCTCTATTTTGTTGGTCATCCACGCTATCTTTGCGCGACCAGAAACGCCTCCATAATATGATGCAAGCGATCAAAATATGCCCATCCCCAGAACGAACAGTATCAAACAGAACGCCCCCGATGTGTGATAATGTTCGATAGTACACGTCGTACAACACCAGCTGCCATGTTGCAGCATCTTGGCCACGCCATGGCATGCCGAATGGAGAAGTCCATCTACCCTGTCCCACTCTTCCCCTTTGCCTTTGACTCCAGGTGCCTCTGAATCGTGCTCTCAAAAGCCGCAGCTTTTCGATCACCAGTCAAGCCCACACCTGCATTCTGCATCGACTTCCGCTTCATAGGAGATAGATCGCGGACTTCTTGTTTGAATTTCGTCGAGCCCTCGTCGTCCTCCGCATCATCTTTGCTGTCACCTGCAACTCTTCCAGAGTCTTGCTCAGACTTTCTCGCGGAAGATCCACGCTGGGTCTGCGGCCTCTTCTTTCCCTTCTCCTTCGGTTTTGGCCTTGTCTGCGATGAAGGCGGCTTTTGGCCCTTGTCACTCTTTCCCTTGTTTCGATCCTGGGACGATGAAGAGGTTTCCTCTTTGTCGGAAATGTGATCTTCAACCTGCAGGACAAAAGGCAAAAGAGCTCGAGTCAGAATCAAACATTCTCGCCGCGACAACAACATGAAGCTCTTTTGCAAAGCAAAGAAGAGAAGATGAGTATAACGAAAAGCAAATGCGCAGAACGCAAGCCTAAGCACGGATCAAAGTAGATATGGTGTTCGCGCCGTATCTCACTGGTCGACGTAGCAGAGCGCGTTCCGGAAGATGAAGCGGACATCAATAAGGCCGTATTGCTGAACTGGTCAAGCTCATCGTTTCGCAGGCTTCTTCGGCATATCCGCTTCCGTTTCGTCCTTGGGTGGGCCTGCTTTGGCGACAGGTTTGTCGCCATCAGAATCCTTTGCTGCTTTTTGTCGTTTGGCCTCTTCGGGGTGCTTTGCCGGCTGGCCATCGGCTTTTTGTTGAGGAGAAGGATTCTGCTTTACCTCTGATGAAGAGTCCTTCGCGTCCTTATCGTCATGAGTCTGCTCCTTCTTCGTCTTCGACTCTTTGCTTCTGTTGCAAGGCGAACTTGTTAGCGAACTTCCTGCCCCTGCTCACACGTAATCATAACAACGTCAACTCTCTCGCCTCTCTTAACATTTTGATCGTTCTCCATTTTCCACTTACACTTCGTCGGCTTTCGCTTTCTTTTTGGCCTCCAAGACGGCCTGCTCTTTTGCTGCTGCTTCCTTTGTTGCGCCTTGAATGGCTTCCTTGTCCTTCTCCCACTGCGACGAGCCCACCTCGAACTGGCTGTTGATCTTATCTAGGCGTTCCTGCTTCTCTTTCTCTTCTTGTTCTCTCTGCTTTCGCTCTTGTTCCATCTCCTCCATGTGTCGGATGTCGTCGACCGAAGGCTCGTACAGATGCCAAATGGTGTAATGTGGCAGACCGACTACGGAGTAGCCCATTCGCTTGGCCATCTGGAGTAAAGTTAGCATGTTCCACGACTTCTTCCGCGTGTTTCAAACTCACCTTGCCAAATCCTTCAGTTTCTGCATGCTTCTCGAATGAGAATGCCGGGAAATGGACACCACTTCTGAAGACCTTTGCTTTCGCCAGAATGGATACACCTCCCACGCCGTCAATCTCCATTTCCATATCTGGGTCGCCATATGGATCTCGAAGATATGCCAAATGAGGTCTCCAGGTCGCGTACTCGGCGTACCCCTCGACGATCACGGCATCTTCGTCCAGCGTATCCGCAAGTGCCAGGGCAGTCTCCGACTCCTGCCAGCTGTTCAAGTCGTAAGGCTGCTCTCCTCCCAGCCAGTCTGGCAGCGGTCTCCACACATTCGGCACAATGACATCCTTGTTATGTCTCATCAAATCCTCCAAAATCGTGAACGGTGCCGTTTCGACATCGACATCTCGCCAGTAAACCCAGCTGTGTGTGGGTCGTAGTGCAGCAGAAAGTAGCCAATTGCGTGCCTGCGCCATGCTCTTTCTCCGGCTGGCCTGCGCTGCGAAGCCGTGTCGGCTCTCCACATCTTGGTTGACTTTTTGTCCGAAATCCTTCTCAATGACGGAGATCTCGCCAAATGCCATCTTGGGCTCATCGCTTGCTTGCAGTTCCGCCAGCATATCCGAAAGGATGTTCAATGTGTTATCCTTGCTGTCTCCGACCAGGAATGCCAGGTCGATGAGGTGGTGCGGGTATGTCAGGTTCCGCAGATGCGAGAAGAACATGGGCATGTGCGGCGCTGCATCTCGCAGAGGAGCACAGAGTAGAATTCGCTCTTCTCTTTCCCAACCTTTTGATGTGCCGCCAACATTGGCCAAATCGTAGTATCGCACTGTCTCAATGTTGAACTCTTCTCCGCCGCCCCAGATTGCTAACCCCAGTCCACCGAAAAGTCCTGCCGGTCGTAGTGATGGGAAGAAGAATGTGAGTAGAAGGAAGAACAATGCTACTCCTCCGCCGACCCGCATTGCTGCTCTGCGCCTCCTTCCCCGTATGGATCGCGGCTGGTATTTGTCGTATTTGTCAGGCCTGATGTTGAAAGCGCTCCCTCTCCGCCCACCACCGCCTATGGGATATGCACCAGAGCCTTTGGGCTGGCCATTGCCGAAGGGGTGTCGATTCATCTTCTCGTGATGATCCGACTTGGTATATATGGGCAACATGTGGCCGGCGAGCTGCGGAGCTTATGCGAAGCCAGCTCGAGGCCCCGTAGCCACGATGGCGTGGTCGTCGCTCGCGATGGCGTTGGGAGGGGGGTTTGCAGATGGCTGAAGAGGTTGCGTGAGGAGGTGGGAGGAATTGTTGTGGGCGTCTCCTTTGGTGTTCGCTCCCTGGTTCGTTCGATCGGCCGGCGATTTATTCCCACTCTCGCTGAAACGTGTCGTTGGTGCTCGCTACTCGACCACCGCGCAGGTACGAGGCGGGCAGAAACAGCAGGGTACTCTTAGCAGGGCGGTTTACGGCGAGCGAGTGACGAGGTGTGTTGAGGTTGCGGAGGTGTTGCGGAGGCGGAGATTGAGGTGTCGTGTCTGCTTGCGCAGCGATTATTCGAAGGGAGAAGCGCGGGAGACGAACTCTAACTACCGACCCCTGTCGTGTTTCTCGTACACCACTGGCTGAACGTTTCAAGTTGCATGAGACGGACATTGGACGTGCTATGGCTATCTACACCAAGTCGGACATTCACAGCAGCTTCGATGAATGAAGCACGCCCAGCTCGAGTCAGTCTCCTGTTGGGATTCAGGCTGGACAATTTTAGAGACACGCGGCCTGCAGGCTGATCATCGTGCACGCCACAGCCGCCCAGCCGCCTCGCGCTTTCAGGTGACAGACACGTGGGAAGTTTGAAAATTAGACGAAAAGGCGAAATGAAATCATGGATCAAAAGATTTGGATTGCTATATTGCAAAGCTGCCCATGCACTTGTTGACTGTGTTGTCGCTTTCGAGAAGCGCGGAGCTTAGCATTACGTACCGCCTCCCGGACGGCCGTGGCTCCGATACGCCAGCCATGGCTATGTGGCTACTGATACTGGATGTTAAGCGACGCCCGTGGCTCGCCGAAAGCACTGATGTCGAGCTCAGCGCCATCGAAGGTCACCAACTGTGGAGCAGCGGTCTCATACGACGGTGTGTTGGTGCCGAAGTTGAGCTGCTCGCCAACAAATATGTTGTAGAGCTGGTTGTTCGCATTGAGTTGGCCTGGGAGGTTGGTCGCTTCCACAAAGCCCATCCACCAGGGTCAAGTTGCCGTGAAAAGATATGCTTTCCACAACTGAGCCAGGCAGCCGGAGATCGCTTTCTGAGTGTGTGATGCGAGCACTCTGCTGTAGTATTTGCGATATGCCATCCAGGAGTTGAGCGGTCGCTTGGCCCTCCGGTGTCAAGATCAGATTGACTAGGTCATCAACAACGAGATTGGTCGCGGTGTGCTCTTCGTCAAAGCTGTCGAGGGACGGCTCGAAGCTGCGCACGAGCTGTGGCACTTTCTCCGGCTTACTGAGCTGATCGAATGTCAGCAGTTGCGCTGCAACGTAGTCATGTAAGTGAATGCTGCATCACGAAAGGACTCAGAAAAGCCGGTTTTACGCATGCCCGCCCGCCGGCATCTCGCCGATATCACCCAAGACGAATGACACGGTCTGATGCTCTGAAGTCGTATCACGCAGCTGCAAGCTTAGCCGAAGCCTCACCAGCTGCCACAACTCCACAACCGATCCTCCCAATTCAGCCGAAGCTTCGTTGGTACGGTATAGGGAGGACGACTCGGTAGACTTGGCTACAAAAGGTTCGTTGAATGGATAGACTAGGTGTCATCTTTGCAGTGGGATGTGTATGAAAGATGGCCGAAGCTTACCTCGATCGTATAGCAGTTGCGCCCACCATTGAGCAGGTGACGTTACGTACCGAACGGGACGGCGTTCGCAGTGAGTGCTGCTGTGAGCGAAGTCAGAATGTGCCCGTGCTGAAATTGACGATGAACGCAAATGGTGAGATCGCTTGGATCAGACAAGATTTGGTAAGATGGTTTATTATCGACATGATAGTTCGGAAGCAGAACTGAAAGAAACCATTCATCATAGAAGCGCGTGCGACGGAGAGAGAAAGCTGACGTACCTTGTGACTGGCGGATGTGTCGCGAAGCGCATCTTTCGGCGCGAGAGGGACGCGAATTTAGCCAGATGCCTGTCGCAAAGAACACTTGCGCTGTTGACTGTCAGTCAAGCTCGACACAGGTGTGTTGTGTGCTGCAAGGAGACCATTGGAAGCAAGATCAGATGGTGATGCATGTTTTGTTCTTGGATCATGAGGATCACCGGAACATAATTGTGAAGAATTCATCAGGTGAAGGGGGCAGGAGTGAAGGTGAGGACGCACTCAGAAGGCTGCAGCAGAAGCACTATTGTGCTTGTGCAATGGGCCTCAATTGCATCGTGGAGCTCAGTTCCAGCTTCGCGGCCAGAAGATGGACATTCGTCGCCTCGCAGTCAACGCAGACAGCCGTTTCTCGGGAATGTAGAGAGCTCGGTCGATTGCCTCAGCTATGCGCTTCGGTTCACCCAGAATCTGCCGGAGGTGCAGCCATGTCGAAAGGCGGCGGAGTTGATGTTGTTGTTGTGAAGGTGAAGTTCAGGGAGCTCGGAGGAGAGAAAATTGGAGTCCGCAAGTGCCAAGAGAATGCGGGCCCGTGCTTGCGCCTCGTGCCTGCCTCAGCAGAATTCGACAGCCGCCCACGCTTGCTCATCCCGTCCTGCATCAACATCATGAGCTGAACAACCAACAACGAGCTCGACCTGCGTGGTACGGGCTGAGGATCATCAGGTACGTGTCTTCACCTCTTCATCATCACCTTTTCACATGATTAGACACTTTTTACAATCTGTCAATCCCCTGAAGCTACACGCTATTGACGAGAAAAAAAATGCTATGCTCTTTATGATATTCACTACAGCCTTGACACTTTCACTATACCAGTTTGACTGCGCTGAGTTGAAGCTGACGAGTGTCCAGAATTTCCACATATCTCCCACCATGTCTGCCGCGAACACCGCGCCCACTGTCACCGAGCCGATTCCCATCTTCAAGCTCGCACATCGATTTGTGCTGTACGATGCGAACCATGTGACATATCTGCGCAGAGAGCATAACATCAGTGGTGTGCTGATGGGGACACTGCCTCAAGCCTCGCAGCAGAATGTCTTCCTAGGCTTGCCTCTGGAGTTGATGCCAGAAGAGGCTCGACTGCTAGTCGAGAAGAATGTCGCGTACATTGTGGACGACACTGCCGAGCACAAGCGCAACTTCTTAGGCAACGGGTTGAATGAGGAGGAGAGGCGAGCATACCAGGCAGCATTGCGAAAGCAAGGGCAAGCTGCGGCACTGGACGCGAGCAAGAGGAGTGACGACAGGAAGAAGGCTGCGTTGTCCAAGATACAGAACAACACCGAGAACTGGAATGATATTCCAGAGGACATGTTCACTCCTGGCCCTAGTCGCAAGAAGAAGGCGCCGAAGGTAGAGACTGCTGCCGAAGCTCTCGACGAGGATGAGTCGTTGTTTGGTGCGCCGGCTAACGCGTCCGAAGGCACGGCCAATGTAACACGCACACAGTCCGTTGCGAGCTCGGTTGCCGTATACGAGCCATATGGTGTCACGCCAACGACTTCACGACCACCTCTTCAGTTTCAGAAAACAGAGAACATCGAGCTGCCGGAAGTGTCAACGTCTTATCCGCTGTACAAACACTTGCATGAGAACGGGTATTTCATGGCACCAGGTCTGCGCTTTGGCTGTCAGTACATGGCCTACCCTGGCGATCCTCTTCGTTTCCATTCGCATTTCTTGTGCAATGGCATGGATTGGGATCAAGAATTCAGCTTGATCGACTTGGTTGGCGGCGGTCGTCTAGGTACTGGCGTCAAGAAAGGCTTCCTCGTCGGCGGCGAAGAACAGAAGCCCGGCCAGGAGGGCACCGACGCCAATATTCGCGCCTTCGGTATCGAATGGGCAGGCATGTAGTGTCAGAATACAGCCACAGCCACATGCTCAGCTCATTTGTCACCGCTCTTTTCCTTCCCGAACGCACACGGTGATACATGTTGGTGACGCCTTCTGCTTTGGAACGACTGGTTTCCTTCGAGACTCATGACAGCGCGGACAGCGCGAGTCTTCATCCCTCTTTCCGCGGGATGCGCGTGGTCGCAACAATGACTGATGACTTATCAAGCTCTCAGTACGGCCTTTAGGGTCGTCATAAGGCGGTGCGACATCCTTTGAAGAAATTGTGGCCAGTGATGTTGGTGCCCTGCCACTCTGTGGCTTACGGCCGACAAAAGCGGGACAACACCACGCCTAGGGCTCACGCCGAGCGACCATGAAACAGCAAGTACTTCGCAAACCTGACCACTGCGAACGGACGTATAGTATTGACGTCAGAAGGGCCAAGCAACGCTATTGAACGCCTCGGTGTGTTTAGAAATACTCTATTGCGAAATGTAAGTTTGCAGTATAAGTATGACAAACTTCCGCCATCCAAAGCCACTGAACAAACACAACCTACAGCGACAAGTCCAGCAGCATTAGCATCGGCATCAATCTGAATCAGATAACTGGAGACATCAGGGCAACAGACCAGATTTTGCATTTCCTCGAAGAGCAGCTACAATGTCCAAGCCAGGCGAGGACTTCATCCCGCTCCTACCAACCCAAAAGGAAAAGCCAAAATCACACTTCTATGGCCCTGCAGCACTCCAATCTATCATCCGAGACCAGTTCACAATCCAGACCTGGTTGGCATTCGGAGCCGCCGCCCAAGCAGTTCTATACGTCGCTGTAGGCGCCTACGCCTTCGTCCCCGTCACCTTCTACCTTCTCCTCATCGGCCTCGAGACAGCGCTCATAAGCACCGGCCTCATATCCAACCCCTACATGAAAGGCGTCATCCCCAAAAAGTTCTCCGCCCAAATCCCCGATGCGTCAGGAAACTACGGCTCCAAGCCCGCAGACACAGATATCGTTGTCTTCCTCATCGGCGCCCGCTCCAACCATCCCCTCGGCGTCCTTGCCCCAGGCATGCCAACTTCAGCAAAACATTTCGAAAACCTCGCCGGCGTTCTCGAAGACCACGCTGACGAATTCGGTTTCTTGGGAATGACATCCTGGTTCAATTATACTCAACGCAGCACCAAATCCGATTCCCTCTACGTGTGCTATTTCCGCACTGTCGAAGGACTCCACGCTTTCGCGCATTCGAGTTATCATCGAGAAGCGTGGAATTGGTGGAACACATCGACGAAGAAATATCCGCATCTTTCGATTTATCATGAGACGTATCATGTTCCCAAAGGACATTGGGAGAATATCTATATTAATAGTTATGCTTCTGGAATTACGAGCACGACGACCAAGGTGGTTGATAAGGAGACTGGAGAAGAGAGGTGGGCGAGTCCGGTGGTGGATGCCAGTAAGGGATTGTTGAAGACGAGTGCGTCGAGGATGGCGAGGAGTCATGGAGGTGAACATGAAGAATATGGAGAGGATCCTTATCAGCGAGGATATGGAGAGGGATGGAAGGCAGAAGCACTGTCTACCCAGTAGGCTCGCAGCAGAACGGAATCATAGACAGCATGGCGTTTGGGGATAGATAGGCAGGGGTGGTTTGCAGATCTTGTATACATACAGCGACGATCCCATCAATCCCATTGAATTCTTTCTTCAGGCCTCACAAGCCGACGATGCATCGAAGAACCTCAGTGGCCAATCCGGGGAACAAATGGAGACCGTCCTATTCTTAGCAATCTCTCACTCCTCTTGTTGATCGAACAAGCTTGCGGTCAAGAAGACTAATGGCTTAGCGAATGTGACCTTCCTTCCAGACTTGTAGCTCCGGTCACACCGAATAGAGTGGCTTGGGTTAGAGGTTGACTTGTGCTTCTTCAGTTCACGCATCTGCAGATCCGATTCTTCCTAAGTGCCATCGTTCTGACTCTCGCCGACGCCTGATCGAGATTGCATGAGTGCGGCTCATGAACTACCATGGAACACGAAGCAAGTCACGAAGTCTCGCACCGTTCGCAGAGGTGGTCTGATCTATAGTGTTGCCGATCTTATAGTTCTAGGTCTGCAGTGAATTAGGACGGAGGTCCTCTACACACGTGGTGAAGGAGTGATAGAGTCTAGATTAATACTTGCTGCAGAGCAACCTCAGTCGAACACGAGTGAAGCCGTCTAGACGGTAGTTAAGTTTCGACGCCATGCTTAATGCTACACTCCCTTTCGCTTCAGAGCCTTGGCTACGATAGCGTTGATCTTATGCCTTAGTAGCGAATGAGGTGTAACCGCTTGTACACGCGTGGGCGCTGCTTGGCGGCACAAAGTATTGAGCTTGTACCATTTGGCTAGAGAGTTGGCCTCTTCGCATGAACTCGAAGACTGCTAGGGTTGTATTTTAGAAGATGTCGTCCTTTCAGAAAGCGGGGATACGAGTCTAGCGTGGAGTTCTACGCCGTGGCCCAAAGGCGAAACTCAATGGCTGAGAAGTGAAACTCAAACAGCTGTATAACAATTCCCTGAACCGGCTTAGATTGGGGTGCCAGGGCTGAAGGATGCAACTTATGGTGACAATCCATTGGCCTACGTCTCGAATCGACGCATTGGCCGTCGGATATCTCCGCGTAGTGGTGATTTCGAGCTGTAGTGTAGGCCGTCACGGCTCTCGTTGGCTCAGAGTGGTGGGAGTTGCAATGGTGCGGAACGGCAAACGGAAGGCAGCTACCTCGAAAAGCTCGAGAAGAAAGGAGCACCGGGCCAGATACTATGATCCTATGCTAAAGTCACAGAACTACGTCCACCATCTGTCCCACGAATCATCTCGTATTGCCAACAGTCTTCTGGATTCCTTGCCAGGCCGAGTAGGCAGCCGTTGAGCCTCGCCGTATCTTGTGCCGTCGTGCACTGCTGCGTAGTCTAACACTGTGCCGCTGTCTGGGCAAGTGGCGCATGTGCATAGACGGACACGAACAACGAGTGTGCATAGACGAACACGAACAGAGATCAATAGATCATGAGATTGCCGATGTAACTGCTCGCCTACGGATGCCAATGGCCGCGAGCACGACGGGCTGTTGCTCGACCGTGCTTGATCGGAAGGCACATCAGCGAGATCAAGGAGGTCGATTGACCGTCATGAGCAGGTATAAGTATGACCATCAAGCACAGCAAATTTCAATCCATTCTATCCACATCAGCATCAGCATCAGCATCTACAATCAATACTTCCCGAAGTACACAAACAACTTCTCTTACCAAGCCTTCGATTAAGAACCTTCACCATGAAGTTCTCCGTGACTTGCCTCCTGAGCCTCGTGGCGCTCGTGACTTCGGGCAGCGCAGCCCTGCGGCTCTAGACGTTGCTGTGCCTGTACTGGCCCCCGAGAACGATGTTGTCGAGAGATCCGCGGAGGTGAGTTACATCAATACAGTCGGAGGTCAATGTAACACAAACGCTGACTTATAGCAGTTGGATAAGCGCTTCGGCCCTATCGCCATCCTGCTGATCAAAGTGATCGGAGGGCAGCTTGTAGCCGCATCTGCAAAAGCGGCCATCGATGTTGCAAAGGCCCATCTCGAGCCCGAGGGGCCTAAGTTCAAGGACTTCGACCAGGTACGACTACCCGCACACTCTCCAATCGTGAAGTCATTGCTAATAGAGTCGACCGTAGGCCCGCAGAGCTTTCACGCCGGAAATGGCCAAAGACCTCTATCTGAAGAAGGTTAGCTCCGGTATCAAAGGCGTCGCTTGTTTCAATGGCCCGTATTCTTGGGCTCCCGGCAGCCGCTACGAAGGCCCCATTGATATCAATTTCAAATGGGACATCTATCACACCGACTAAGGCCTTCAGGTTGTACATCGATCGGGCGAAAATACCTGCTGACAATACTTTACAGCTATGATTGCTTCGAGATTTACAGCGGCTACGTGGAGAACAAGGGTGATGGAGGCTACGAAAATGTAAGGTTCTCATTCGACCTTGACACTGAACCCCGAGACTGACATCTCCAAGGTTGCCTTTCATGGCTTTTGCGCCTATAACAAGGGAACATATCGTTGCTAGGCATGAGTGGTTCGGGAATTCAAGACGTGGCAGTATTCCGGTTGTGTGTGACACTAGCTTGCCAGCTGTCAGGGGTTCAAGACAGTACCAAGACCGTCGCTACAATCAATCATATGAGCTTCAATGGGTGGATTGTCAGCAGATGCTGTGCCTGAGCGAAGACGAAAAGCACACCCAGCCCTGCATAGGCGACTTCGGCAGTTCAGTATGGTTCCAGGAGAAAATTTGGCTACGCGTTGCGAATACTTAGTTAGGCAGATGTAGTCAGTATCGCAAGTTTGGTAAAGGTGACAATTACGGCGATTGTTCACGATAGCTGGGTTAATCAATTGTGCTGGTAAATTTGATCCCGAAATGATTCGTGCAATAATGACGGGAGTACTGCACCGATGGATCTCATGAGAATTGCCGTTGGTCGAGTGTTCGCTCATTGGACAGTAGTGGCAGTCTCGAATCTTGTCAAGGTCCTCGGAAGTCACTCGGAAGTCAATGTGGTTAGTCAACTCACTTGTGTCTGTTGTTAACCTGTAAGACATGCTGCTTCCAGAACTGTACAAGTCATGCATTGCCAAACGCCACTGGGTATCTCTAGCACTTGCTACGCTGTTAAACAATCACCTCAATTCGCTGCGAACCCTTTCACGGATTGCCGGACAGTAATTCCTGTCCCACGTTACATCCTTTGATGCAATTCGTCAAGTCATCTCGCCGTCAAACGCCTTACAAAATCGTTCACGAAACGTGCAAAACAAGTCACCCGCACTGAGTCGAAGCATCTCCATGACTCTTGCTTCACCTCGACTCATCCGGCGATTCCACCTCGCTGTGCCTGCCCAAAGCCATAGATCGGAGTTCCGTGGCGATTCAACACAAACACCACATCGCTCGTGCAGACCGTCTTGCGTCCAGAAACTTCGACGACTGCACAAATGTCCTTCAACAGAGTCTCCAGTCGCTTGCGTAGGACGGTTCGAGTTTCTTGATAGATCGTGGCAGAGATTCGCTTGACCCCGCCACGACGAGCGAGACGGCGGATCGAGCCCTTCGTGATGCCAAGGATATTGTCGCGGAGGATTTTGCTGTGAGAAAGTCAGTGAGAGGAAATCTGGAGAAATCAAGCGAAGAGTAACGAACCGATGCCGCTTCAAACCTTTGCCTCCTAAGCCAAGTCCTCGTGATCCACCAGCAGCAGATGAGGCAGTGGTTTTGCCGCCGAAGAATTGTTTGCCGCCGCGGGCGGGAGTGGGTTGCCCTGCTGTCTTGCTGCTACCTGTTGAAGCCGGAGTGCGGTTGATGTGGCCACTGCTTGATGCTGCCGCAGGAGTGCGGTTGAAGGCCGTGGTTGCGGGTGTGGGAGGCATTCTGGCTTTGCCGCTCGATGGGGCCGATGCGCTTGGGAGATCGGAGCGGAAATGAACGGGCGCGTTGGACTCCCGAAAGCGCGCCATGTTGTTGTGATCGTGAATGTTCTGGGTGAACGAAGGAGTGAATATGGTGCGCTCAGCCGCGCGACATTGTTGTTTTCGTGAAAGTAGAGGGCGAAGTGAAGCTGTTTACTGCATTTGTTGGTTTGCGGCGCGGCTGCCTAAGGCGCGTGGAGATGTGGATGGACGTCGTGGATTTGTGCTGTGTACTGTGTTTTATGCACTCATGCATAAAGCTTGGCGTACATGCCTTCCGAAGTCTCACCACTCACGGCTCACACACTTCATGCCATCAACACACACTCCCAGATCCTTCATGGACCTGCATCAACGACAACGTCCAGTATCAGAGTCGCTTCTGCGCTATACCGGAGATGGTCCCCTCTTTTATCGTCATTGAATGGCATTGGGGCATCGAATTGCCAGCCCCAACACGGATTTCCCCTTCTGGAGCGTTCTTGTTCAAGTATAGGACGCTAATACATAGCAAGCAGTCACCACACTACTCGCCCTCTAGAACCGAGATAACGCCAGAAAAGCGGTCTCATTGCAAGGCAGTCGCAACAACTCTAGCGACTTGTGCTGGAGTGGCAGTCATGGCGGCAATGGCAGTCAAAGAAACTTTCAAGGAGACAGTGTAGTAGGCATCGGCATGATCGGACGAGTCAACCGCGATCAATCCGAGACCCTGTGGTGGTTGCCAAGGCCAGTGAGAGAGATCAAGGACCAGGATCATTGCGATTGACTACCTATTTTACCCGGACTGAAGTACTCCTCCGCCCGGTACGACCGGCCTGCCCAACTGGGAGATCCGCGTGCCTCACCTAGCGAATGCTTGCCGTTCGCAGCTGAGGAAGCCTCATCTGCTAGGCAGACTACGCGCATGCACGGGCGATCGACAAGCTCTGAGGCCTGATCGCAAGCGTGCACCCGCGTTCAAGGATGCAGCCAATTGCACGGCGTTGTTGGAGCGATGAAGCAACAGACCAGAGCACAACGTGACGGTGGTCCAGAAAAGGCGACTAGACGATCGCGGTGGCAGCACATTAACGATAATATTCGCGAGGTCGATTCAGTGGCTGGACTGTACACTGGTATTGGAGATCCGAGCGAAGGCGTTATCCAACGTTGTACCAGACCCGAGTCTTACGACGAATGTCCTACTTTTCTCTGCACTAAACATGGATTTGCCAAATCTGCCAACAGTCACAAGTCGACGACTTCTTCCCGGCAAGCTCTTACTTCTCTGTTCGACCAAGCAATCTTTCGATCAAGAGTCATGGTGGCCCTGCAAACGGGGCCGCGCCGGGACTAAGACGTGCACTGTAATGGGCCTTTGCACAGCGTCACCTTGACCCACGATCAATAAATCGGCCTATTCTAGCTTAGTCGCACAGCTGGCTCCTCCTAGGCAATACCATAAACTCCTGACGGGTTGGCCACCTGATGATCGACATCCAAATGCGGTAAATTTGTCACTCTGGCACTGAGAAGCCCCGGAGTCCAGACCGCGTCTTCCTTAGTGTGAAGAACCGATTGAAGTTTGTTACCTGTTGGCATGCTTAGGTTCAAGTTCGGCAGAATCTATCCAAGCAAACTATTGACAAACTCTAAAAAGTATCTACTGCTGTATATACCCGATGCTCAAGAACTCAGCATGCAGAATCTCGGCCAGGCGCTCGAGCGATGTCCAGCAATTGTCTCGCACTGTGGACGACATACTACCGTATTCCTGGTGGCGGGCAGATGTTTTCAATAACGACGCCGGTGGAGCAATGCCCACTTTGTGAAAGACTGATTGGCAACGACACTCATCCAGCTGGGGTGTCTCACCTGGGGCCAATGCTGCATGATTTCCATGTGATCGCAAACAACGGTTGGCAATGGCATCGACTCCCTCGATTCCGCGGAGTACAAGGCGCGACCAAAGTTGCGGAAAGCTGCAAATGATTGTTGAAACACGCTGATGAGATACTCAATGGCTTGATGATTCTATCTAACCAGCAGCAGATATTAAGTATCTGCTGCATAGGTTTGCTACTTGCAAACAGAATTATAAAACATGCAGAGAAGATGTAAGAAGAGTCTCCAATCAACAATGATCAGTAAACAATACCGTCAACCTGGATCCCAGTCGAGAAGCGGCGTTTCCCAAGCACCTGCACGTAAATGAGCGACCAAAGAGCCCGCCGGTGGCGATGATGTCCACTTGGAGCGACTTGGCACCCTACTTTGAACACCTGATGTTTGCAGACTTCACGCGATTCAGTGCACAATCCGCAATAAGGACGGCATTATGCCACAATGATCATCAAGGAGTGGCAGGCAATGGGGTACGCCAGTGGCGACTCTGCGGCCCCATGCAGCTTGGAACTTGCTGCATGTCCAAGGTCCCCGGTAGAATTTATCACCGGGTCAGGACGAAGGCGATGTTGCGTGGAAGGCATGTCAATGACTAAGTGGCAGCAGTGAAAGAGTCTGATTGTTCTTCGGGCAGCAAAACGCTTTCAGCGTGGAAATCTGAGGCTTTGACAGACCGCAGAGTTCTAATGCTTGCACCAACAGTCACTGCTACAACGCCATCGTTGGTCTCAGACCGGCGTGTTTTGTCGTCCGTCTACTTCCTCCTGACGCTTGCACCGATAGTCAGTGGCACAATGCCGCCGTCTTTGCTCACGAACGAGCGTGACAGCCTGTCATCGGTCGAGCAGCCTTGGGCCGCTGCCACTATTGGATGTCCCTGACGCTTGTACCGTTTGCAGGCACTTTAACGACGTCCTCATTACGGATGAACGATCTTGTGCACCGAAGAACCTGGCCTTGTAGCATTGGGTCCACATAGCGCAGCAATAGCGACTTGACATGGACGCGACACTATTGTCATTGGTGTTGATACTTGCCTGTCAGCTCACAGGCAACCTTCACAGCTAACGTCGGTCACATTACGGACTCGCAACGTCGTTCTTCGAGATCTTGGTATTCGTAGCGTCGGACGTGCTTAGCACTGTTGCCAAGTTGCGAGCCGTGGGAACTATTGGTACTGGCGTGCTTCAATGTCAGGCGTCCCTTGGAGATCTCTCGGGCGTAACATCACCAGTCCTCCAGCGCGGCAATGTTGGCCACCCTCCACTGAGGTTCGAAGCTTCAGATATGCTTAAGATTCTTGCTCGGCTGAGTGGAGCCGGCAATGCTGCCCCTGGAGTGTTTTGTTGCTTGTGAGCCCAAGAAAGCTGAGAGGCCCTCTGCGCAGCATCGCCCTGTCCGGAGCAGCGATCATGGCCAGAGAGCTATACGAGGACGGAAGACGAGGCAAGGCAACCGACAACATCGAGAGCGAAGCGAAAACATCTGCTGGTGATATAAGTATGAGCGTTCAGCCCGCTGATTGCCCAACATCATCAACCACATCGACAGTCCGACCAAGACACTTCTTGAAATCTTTCTTGCCACACACTAATTCGAATTCGCTCCCACGCTTTCTCACGTTCACTTTCCCTTCCACCATGAAGTTCTCTCAAACCTGCATCGTGAGCATCCTCGCTCTCGCCAACACGGCCGTTTCCCTCCCTACAGCAGAAAAGATGGACCTCATCGCTCGCGATCCAATGGCTGTAGTCGAGCGATCAGCTGAAGCTGAAGTGAGTTAACATGCACACGACTTGCTGCAAAGACATTCACGAAAGATCAAGCTAATCGATGAAACAACAGCCCGCCCTCCAAAAACGCATCCTCCCAGCCATCGCCCTCGGAAAAATCCTCCTCGGCCAAGCCCTCGCCGGCGTAGCGAAAGCAGGTGTCGACGCCGCAAAAGCTCATCTTGAAGACGGAATGATACCTGAGAATGATCATGATGATTTTGATTCTGTAAGTCCAGTCACCATGGTACTCCAGTAGCAAAACATTCGCTTGCTGATCATGTCATTATTCAATCCAGGCCCGCGACTACTTCATGCGCAACGCCCCCAAAGACCTCTTCGACAAGAGAGCCGATGGTGTCGTTGGTATCGCTTGTATCAATGGCCCTTATACCCTCAACGACAATGCCAAGTGTGCTGTTGCTTTCAAGTTGGAGTTTAAGTGGGATATGTATAATACTGAGTAAGTTCTCTGAGTCTGAGCTACATCTCGTGGGTGAGCTTTTATATTTGAAGATTCAATGCTGACTGTGAGATTGATAGTTATGATTGTATGGAGATGTATCCTGGCAGCAGTGTTGTGAATCATGGTGATGGAGGGTATATGAATGTAAGTCTTGCTGACCTCTGGAATGATTTTGGACGGTGCTGATTGCTTCGCAGGTTGGCTACTACGGAAGTTGCAAGTTCGAGGGTAAGACTTATACTTGCTAGAAAACAAGACACGATGAGTCGTTTTTGATTAGATGCATTTTCTCGGCGCAATGGAAGGGGGAAATGACAACAAACTGCTTTGGGTGGAGAATAATAATGTACGATAGATGATTGTCATTGTGCAAATATGTACTGGAATGGGAGTTTTCTGCTTTACTCGATCAAATTGCATCTTTCAAACGCGTGCTCACCGCTTCCAATACAATATTTAATCCTCTCTTTTACGCAATACCATGACGAGCTTTCGCACTGGTTGATCGACTGTCAAGACAACCACTCTCGAGGGTTTCCCCAGCCACGAATCTGCGTTCTGCGCGATCTGTATTGCTGCTCCATAAGTTCTACAGATCTCAGCACAAGGGAGCCGCATACTATAAATGCAGTTGAAATCATACATATTGAAGCATATCCTCAAACTTAATCAAGGCAAGTTATTGCCACAACCCCTTCCGCTCAAGAGGCACGGAGCCCTCTTGGCGAGATCAGGAGGTGAAGTCACCAGCTCAACCACACCTGTTGACTCACGCAAAAGCTACAACTTTATGGCAGACGCCAACTAAAGAGTGACGTGCTTCAGAGTTCAAACGCAACAACCCAATTCCATCTTCTTCAATGAACCGGTTCTCCCGGTTTTAAGGCTCGATGTCCTTGACTCAAGGCAAGAACTAGACTTCCGCGAAAATTGATTGCCACGAAGATCAGACGACAAATTTGCCGTCTTGGGAGCCGCACGCCTACTTGGCGATCGAATAAATGATAGTATGGTGACAGCCGTGAAGATGACCAGGCCGGCAGAATCGACGAGATCCCATTTGATCAGAGACAAGCATGCCAAGAGCTGCACTTACGCCATCTACTTGCGTCCTACGCCTCAACCGATGAACTGCAGCATGAGCAGGAGAAAGTAGAACAACCAGAATTATGTCAGCATAAGCAGGCTTGCGCGGCCCCAGATGCAAAATCAGCTTGTATCGAACCTGCCGGCGTTCACAGCCAGCAAGACGATTCAGTGGCTCGCTTCATGGACAACCAGCAAAACGAGGCCTGTGATTGGGCATCAAGGTAGTCTGCCGCTCCAATCGTGAGCCGCACGCTGATCGACCTGTTCAAACTCCGGCAAAACCTCCAAAGGACTTACTCTGCTGTAATGCACAAAGAAAGGCAACGCACGTCCCACATCCGTTTCAGATACCCTATGCTTTCCTCGTCCGCGCCCGAGCATATTCGAAGCTTACGTCTAGATACTTACGCTCGAGTATCCGCAGATCAAGCTCGCGAACCACGGTTCCCATCTGTCGATTCGGGTTCTTCGGTGGCTGACTGTACGGTGCGTGGACAAGGATATCTGTGTGGTTGTCATAAGCGAAAGGAGAGGATTGCCGAGTTCGAGGCTTGCAGCTTTCCACTCTTCGATCCTTTGCCTCTACAGCTTCGGGCCCGGGGAACGCCTCCAAATGTTCACGTGCTCTCGTCACCGGTTGTTTCGATTCGTCTGGATCGCTCACGGCTTCGCTTCGTCTCTCGGCTTTCGACCCGACTTGCCGTGTGATAGCGGTGTTTCGACTTCTGAGGCTCGCTGGCTGGAGTCTGCAGCGATTTGGAGTCTTGAGCTCTGGATTTGTGGCTTGAAAATCTCATCAGCTGAGCATCTGTCTCGGTACAAGCGACAAAACAATGCCATTCTGCAGATTGGCACCAGTGCCGGGTGACTTGTATACTGCAGTCCGTTTGTCATTGGTACTCCCATGCTGGAGGGGAATCTCGTGTGAACTTGGGTATTGTGATAATGATACATATGCCGATAGTTGTTTCTTCTTCACGTCGTAGTTCTCGTCGTTCGCTATTGTACAGATTAGTAATAGGTATTCGGCTCCATGTATGTGACTCCGTATTGCAATCCAAAGATGCGCCAGGCACCTGCGCGGCCAACCGCTTTTGTTCCACCTGTTCCCTTCCCAAACGCCTCGCCGATGATTTTTGTTCCAAGGTCACCATTTATGTTCCCTGCGCCGTGCAGCATCATTTCAATACCAGTGTGGAAGTCCGCTCAGTCCTTATGTAAGACATCGCCCAAGTCCAACTTCCGTCGCTTCCTGCCAGGCGACCGTGATGCGCCTGCGCCTTCTTCGCCTGAAACCTCGCCAGATCGTCCCGTGTCGCCAGCACCGAAGCTCGGAGGGCCAGATGCTGTTGGCTCACTGCCTGTGGTCGGTGGGTGGCTCATGGGTGGTGCTGCACCAGTCAGGATTGGCGGAAGCTGTATCACACCACGTAAGTCTCGCCTGGGAGGCGGCAGCTCTTGCGGTGTTCGTTGTGGCGCGTACGATTGTGTTTCGGGAATGGCTTCTGCAGGTGATGGTCGAGATGGAGGTATCGGAGGGAGGTGACTTGAGGAAGGATAACTCGAGGGCGGTAGAGCGGGTTGCTGCGTTTCTCGCTGATACGGAAGCGGCGGTTGAGGTGGCGGGTAGGAGCGCGTCGGTTGATGCCCCGTCGTCCGAAGCGGGGCCAACAACGGTGCAGTCATCGACTGTTGCAAAAACGGTGCTGCAGGTGCCGATAGTGATGCATAACGCCGGGGTGCGGGGTCGCGATCTCGAGGCTGTTGAGACAGATCGAAGGAAGGCGGCGGATGTGGTGGCAGCAAAGGAGGAGGCGGAGGATCGAGCGCGGGACGAAAGCTGGGCAGCGTGATTGCAATGAAATATGCGTTCGTTTTCGCAAGCCGCACGCGTGCAGGAAAGCTCTGAGTTCTATGCCCTGCTTTTGTCTGAGTCCAAGTATGCACGCGCTCAACAGATCCCTCTGTGTACCGATCCACGTCGACGAGTCTCGCACCGTCCAGAGGATCGTGACCAGCACGTACAATCGGAGGCATGTAGGATGGATCACGTCGCTCACGTTCGATCCTCATCGCTGCTCTGATTGCTTGAAAGCTTTCTCCGTCCAGCGGTCTGGCGATCTCGCTAAGCGCGCGACCAATTGCTTCTGCTTCAGCAATTGACATAATTTGACAGAACGGATCATTGGCCTTCAGGATGATCAAGTCCATGTCAAGGAAGGCAGTGGGCACCTCGTAATCCGGAGGCAGCGGAGGAAACTGATGCTGGAACGCAGCCGCAGTCGCTATTCCTGAGCCCGGGTACTGCAGAGACAAATTCTCGCTTGTCCCAGGGCGATTGCCATCTTCGAATCGTAAAGAACGAAATGATTCGGCGCGCCGAGAGCGTGGAGTGGCTATCGTTCGAAGTCCCGGTTCAAAGCCTGCGTAGTGCATTGGAGTGGGAAGTGCACTGTCTGGCACCATTCGCTCAACTTTGAAATTGCTCTCATCTCGTAGACGTGGTCGTCCTCGCTTTTTGTGCTGAACATCGAAGCAAGTGTCCTGAACCCTACGTTAGCTGTCGCACTTTCATGAGACGTGGAAGCGAAGGCCACACCTGTTTGCCAGTGGACACGCATCTTGTGCATGGCCGATTCACATCACAGCTCAAGTGCGCTCTTTTACAATTGATGCATGCCGACGCAACGTGAGCTTTGGATTTACGCCCACCTCTCTGGCTGGAGGGCGCATCTGTCGACGAGCTTGCGACGCTGGCAAAGGATGCCGGCTGTCCACCGAACGATTGCTGCGAGTGTGTCGTACTGTAGGATGAGAACGGTCGGGGAGGCTGCGTAATGGTTGCAGTTGTATGCGCGTGTTGGAACAGAGCAGATTCCCGGGATGCATATGGAGATTGGCCGTATGCAGGGCTGAGGGCAGCCGCAATGGGCATCGAAGGTGAAGTGGTCGAAGGTGTCTGCGTTGCAGCAGTGATCCGTGGCTCATTGGAAGGTGATGCAGGTTGATCTTGAGGAAGCCTCTGCGGCGAGGGCGGATTGGACATCGGCGGTGAGGGATAACCTATGGCGCTGCGCTGATCCGACTGAGACAGCAGCCGGACTTTGCGTGCAGGACCCTCGGTAGCCAAAGACAACAGTGATGGTCCTGGGGACGGGCTCGAAAGGCAGATCGATCTGCCTTCGTCGCTCATTGCTGTTCTGGCACTAGGTGGAGGTGATGCTAGCGGAAGGAGCCCTTCTGCTCAGATCTTTTCGCCGAGTGGTTGATGAGCCCATTTGGCCCGGAGCCTCGCGCGTGAACAATGGAAATGTCTCGCGGAGCGGGAAGACACCGCAGGATAGAGTTTGGGGATGCAAGAGATGAATGGGTGCGAGCTCAGGTGGGTTCAAAGGTAAGCTGTGTGGTGGTTTTGCGATTTGTCTGGCCGGAGATCCTGTCGGCTTTCCCAATACCAAACGGCCCGCAATAGTTGCGCAGGCGGTCGCAGTCTACACAGTGCGTGTAGTCGTCGACAGTGTATCGCTGTCTGTGCGACAGCCTCATCCGGCGTGAAGTGTCTTGGGCCGATGACACTCGAGTCTGTGACGAGGCGGTAGAAAGAGAACAGTCCGAAACATGGCGGGAGGGGGCTCCATCCATATCCCCACAGTGTTCAGGCGGACGGGAATGGTTGCATAGCCTTTTTTAAGCTTTCTGTAAGCCACCCTGGCAGGAAGGGCCCTCGAGGTTCCAATATGTTCCGAGTCCTGTCGCAAGTGGTCATGATCAAAGCGTTCGTAATCGAGGCTCGGGTGTCACGCGGTGTGGCCGAGCGATGCGAATGACATGGGCATCGCCAGAGACAGGCGGCAAAAGGAAATTCCCCCTCGTCATGCGGTGCGAGATCTGGTGTGGGAGCGCAAGGTTGCGATCAAAGAGTCTATGCTACGGCACGTGCTTTGAGACCTTGACGTTGGGTCATCGGAATCCCTGCGATCCAGGAAAAGTGTTAGTGCTTGGATCTCCGTGCATGCACCATTGTTGGTGAGCTGTGCGTTTAGCGAGACACATCCGCTGAACACATTCATTGGACCTGCGATTCGACTGCAACAATTTGAAAAAACACCTTCCGCAGTGCAGTGTGGCTACTGGTGCAGGCGCGCTGACTGGGCGTCGCTGCTCGTGGATCTGACGATGCGCGCATGCTGAAACGAGCGAAGGTAGAGACTGCAACGTCGTCTGCTCCTCCACCATCCGGACTGCATCGAACCTTGATTGGAAGCAATGCCATGTGCCGACGACCAGCGAGCCGCAGAAGGGCTACTTGGCTCGCAAAGATCAGATGGCGTTCGCAGCCGATGAGGTGACAGGGACTTTCCTGACTCAACCCGTTCACCGTTTGATCCTAATGGGAATATTACCGCGAAGTCGGCTGTGGCAGCGGTTCGCGAGCGAAGCCGTCGCTAGCCATGACATCCCGCGAGCACTCGTACTCAGTCCATCTGTGGTCCAGGTTGGCAGTCCGTACGGGCGTGAAAACCGTCAATGGACCATGAAAGTCGCTGCCCAGTAGCCGTTTGCAAGCTCAGGCATCATCGAGGAACACCCTGCGGCGTTGGAGGGCAGCTGCTGCAGGGTTCCCGCCTTCCAGATGAGTCTAAGGCGTACATGCCACTCCGCTGGACCAGAGCCAAGTATGGAGAGCGCCGACTTTAGCACGCTCCGGCCGGCGTTACCATATGCGTGTTGCGTCAACTCAGATCTCCGAGCGCGCTACGGAGATGGGAGGGACATGGCGCAGCGGGAGAGGAGCCGAAGGCTGACAAGGCCGAAGAGCAGCGCCGGCGATGATGGCGCCGCGGGCAGCTAACGACTCACGCGGAGAGAATTCGAGCAGGCCAACGCGCACTACTGCAATGACAACATGAACGCGCTCTCGCAATGCTGGGTCCGCGGCGATGAATGTCGAGTGGTAGAGGTGAAGTGGTGGATGGCGGCTAGGGCTTGTCCCACGCCGGACCAGGAAGCTAAACTCTATGCGGACAGCGAACGTGATCGGCAACCTTGTTTTCCCATCCGTGCCCGTGCCCTCTCCTGCCACTTCGTTCTCTTGCATCTTTCACACCTCGTCTGGACTGACACGGCGGGATCTACGACGCGTTCGGATGCAGAGATGGCGAATATCGCCAACGGCAAACGGCCCGCTCGCAGATGAGCAGCACCTCGCCAGAGCGGCACACGTCCAGCAGGAAACGAAATGAAGCCGCGATCACAAACGTCGTCGGAAGCGACCACGTAACGAGTGCGGAACTCTACCACAGCAGGGCTGAACAACGATCCCACCACATTTCGGAGAAATCTCCATCGACCTCATCCCAGAAACAATGCTCCGAAGGGCCTTTGCGGGCAATTTCCAACACCTGCGTAGGATTGCCAAATACGAGCCCTCTGTTCCAACAAGGGCAATCGTTTTTGCTGTTGTGGCGCAGCTCAAAAGCGACCCAGTCACCGCCACGACTAGAGCTGCACAACAATATCGCAAGTCCACTGCATTGGGCCACTTTCTCCAAGCAGTCGTCGCTTGCGGTCACTCATATTCCCGGCGAAGCTGTGTGACGTACCAAATGGGCCAGCGTGCAGCGATAATACCAAATTGCCAATCTGCCTATTCCGCATTCAACGTCCTCGCCACGGGACACGCTCTCGCATTTGACTCCAAAACGAGACAACAGACAACCGACAACATCTGCCAACAGACTGTCATCAATGACGAACGCATTTCTCTCCGGCCTGATGAGACGACATGCCTTTCTGCAGGTACAGCTCCAGCCCATGACTCTCAGCAGCTCCTCCCAGGTCCGACTGTTTGATATCCCGGCGCCGAAGCGCTTCGCTACACATCGCTACTGATCAAGTACAACATGATCCCGGATCTTCACACAGGGCTGACAGCAACTGTAGCGACAAGCCCTCCGCCAACAGCCTGCGCGGTTGAAACGGAAACCCAAACCCGATTTGAGTTCACCACGGATACATGTCACTTCGGAACACCTGACACCTGACATTCTTGCTGCATCAAGTGCATTCCACGTGCATTTGAGGCTGGAGTTCGACACCTGTCTCAGCCTCATCGTCCGCAGACGTTCGACGATCTATGATGATCCATCTCAACTGCATCGTGCGTTACCGAACTTTACCTGCCTTCTGTGCTTCATGCACGTGCGAGGTTCAAGTACACATCGTAGCATCATACCGCATGCTGGACCAGACATGACTGCTCGATGCCGAACATCACACTCCGACTGCTCCTTCCACAACAAAATACCAAGCAGTCTCTCTAAGTGAACCACACTCGACACCCTAATTTCAACCTTGCACCTTGCAGAGAACATGCGAACCAATGCGACCGTTGCTTGCAGTTGCTCAAATACTCCATTCACTATCCACTGCCACCAACTGCTAACGCTTTCCCCCTTCACCCACAACCTGTCCAAGCGCAATCAACGCCACCTCCGCCGCATCCTCTTTCGCATTCGTGATGAACTGTCCATCATACCAATATCTCGCATTATACGACCCTTGACCTCCTCCCAGATTCACAACCGCGCTCCAAGCCGTACGCCCTCCTCTCCGATCCGAAGCAATGCTATACACAGGCTTCTCCAGCTTCTGCTCGCGGCAATAACTTTCCAACAAGTCTTGCCATTTCGTTGCCATTTTCGCGTCGCGATCGCGTTTCTGCCGTGATTCTTGGAGTTCTTGCTCTCGCTTGTCGCGTCCGAGTTCTCCTTCGTCGCTCATCGTGGTGATCTGGATGAGAGAGGTTCAAAGGTGAATTTTTGGTTTTGGTGTGTGCTATGCCGCTGTTCTAACAAGAGATTGACTACTCCCAGATTGATCGTAAGTAGGCACTTCAATCTGGAACAGACAGCCGAGCTACGGGGCTTGACTACTGTTATAGCTGTCTCAACGCAAGATCAGGCCATTGCTGGAGGGTCTCTGAAGCTCTTTTGCAGAGAGCTTTCTAGCCTAAACGCCCGCATGAAGCCACTTCGGCGATACGCGATGGGGGCTGGAAGTCTAGGCAACGCACCCTCATCTCCTTGCTGTTGCGTTTGTATTCCAGCCCGAACATTGCACATGTCACTCAAAGGACCATCTGCAATAGATACCGGCAGGTCTCTCCTTCTCTCTTTTCGCCTCCGTCGATCGACGCGTCGACCATCTGTTCAGAGTCCTTCGACTTCCGATGGCACCTCCCGGCCAGGAAGTTCTCTGCATAGTCTCCAGGTTAGCGAATGACATCCTCAGCACGCGAAAAATAGACAGAAGGACCAAGTCATCAATATCAGATCACCAGCTCCCATAGCCAATGACAAAATGCAGAGCCATGTCGAGACAAGTCTTCCTTTTGGGAAGACACGTGACTTCTCTCCTCTGATGCGGACAGCCCTTCGGAAACTCGTGTTTGCATACCTTGCGGTATTGATTACGGCTGCGTGGCACATTGACTTGCCCATATCGAGCGTTTTACTGCCCGTTCCATGGTTTGGAAATGTCTCTTTCTCTATTCACCAGTTCCGCAACTGGCAATGTCGTGTTATCGCTTAGGATGTTGCAAGGTTCATCATGACGAGGATGGGGACGTGGATGGGAGCTGCTTACCTTCTGGATTGTGAAGAGAATGCGAAAACTGTCCTGAAAGATATTGTAAGATGCTTTGAGGCGTATCTGTGAAATGATCATGGTCAGCGAAGAGTATCTGCAGTCTTCCAGAGCGAAAGTGGGAAATGTAGCATAGATTCAGTGCCACCAGCTCCCATAGCCAGTAACAAATGCAGAGTCGTGTCGAGGCAGCCTGGGTAAGACACACGACTTCTCTCCTCTATTGCGGACAGCCCTTCGAAACTCGGTTTTACGTCCTTGTGGTGAGCAGGGACGGCTGACATTTGACGCGCCAGCTACGCTCCGTGTTTCAGAGCACTTTCATGGTTTGGAAAGTCGACATATGTTCGCTAATGCCTCTCGTTGAGCCTCGAGCTCCGCGACGGGCGATGCCGTGATTCGCATAAGGTGGTGCAGCTTCATCATGATGTAGGGGGTGGGACTGGACTGGTGCTTACCTTGTCAACAGATCATCCGTCGAGGAATATGACGGAAGGAGAGACGGCGGCGGCTGCGAGGCTCATCTGCAAAGTCATCTGGTCAGCAAAACCTCTTCTATTCTCTCGACGATCGAACACGAGACAGTTGTCTCCATTCCAGAGCCATTGGCTCCCGTAGCCAGTGACCAATGCAGAGCCACGTCGAGGCAGTCTTGAGACAAGACCCGTGGCTTCCCTCCTCTTTCGCGGACAGCTCTTCGAAACCCGGGTAGCATATGACTACTGGCAGAGCGTAATGTGCGCTGACAGCGGCTTGTTACGAGCGACGACCGACATTGCAGTGTTTGTGATATTCCAATGCCTCTGATTTTCCTTAAGTTCCGCGACGAGCAATGCCTTTTTTCGCGTAGGGTGGTGCGGCTTCATCATGATGGATGGGTGGCAAGGGGCTCTATGGACTGGTGCTTACCGCTCGGTGTGTCGCAGACTGAAGAATGGTCTTGCATATTACTTTCGTACTTGGTGTTCGCCCGGTGACGGGAAGGGATCCGTCGCGGAGCCTAGTATGTAGATAGTCAGCCATCTCTCTTAGCTCTCACGATCCACTTGTCGCCAGTGGAGTTCTCTTGAAATCAGACAATTCAGTCTCGCAGCATCAAGTTACAGAGTCGAGTCGAGGCATGATGTGTGTTCAAATGGAGCATGCTGATCGCATGCCCGGGTTCCCATTCGTACAACACACTCGACTGCTCTCCTCTTGACGGACAGCCCTTCGAAGCCTGTGTTATTATTGCGACAATGTCGAAGAATCGGATCACTCTCATGGTTTGTATTCCTGCCTCTTGAGGTTACAGGCTTCGCGACGAGCAATGTCGTGATGTCGTTCGGGTCGTGCAGTAGTCATCATGTTCTCGTGATGCAATTGAAGAGCGTTGGAGACTTACCCAGAGAGTCTGATGTGTCGCTATAAGGTCAAACATAGGCTGCGGATATCGTGTTGACCCACTGTATTGTGATGTCCCCCTCTTGACCTCCCTCAAGGTGTTTCATACCGCGAAGATAGTGTGAGTCATAAGGCTCAATTTGATGACGCTGACCTTCAGCAACACGAAGGCTGTATCTTCGAAGTGACATGCAAAGGCACGCTGAGGCTCGACGAACTCGCGCAGAGATGAAGGTCGAACTTGTCGTTCGATCGGTGCAAGAGTCGTAGCTCAGGGGAGGACACGGTCGTGGAGAAGAGGGCACATCAGCATGCTCTACTTACCAAGGACCAGCGCGCTAGCTTTTCGTTGTGATGTTCGGTATTGTCGTCAGTGGGAATGTTTGTATGTAGCATCTCTCCATGGTCCCAGAGTGTTGCCAAACGCTCTCCTGAGGCCGTGGACCGACGCATGTGAAATTCAGACGGCCGATTGGCAGCTGAAAAGCCATGCAGCTGGGAAGGTCGAGGTTGCTCTCTCGGGTCTGTACTCGTTGTGCGTATGATCGTCGTGGTCGTCGAGAAAATCTTTGATCGGAAGTTTGCCGTGACGGGATGATGCTGCTGGGCCGCTGGCTGGAGAAAGGATGACCGCAAGACGTTTGCCGCCTACTTAGCTCGTTAGTTGCATTTTCAGCACAAAAAGCCATTGCCTGAAGTCCCTCACTTAGTTCCTGCTCTAGGCAACTCTTCTCTCCTGACTTGCCACCTACCTTCTTCTGCAACTTTGTCCACGCCGACCGCACCGCCAGCAGACCTGCCTCAGTCACGCGCAAGCCGCGCACGCACCTGCCGCTCGCTCACTGTCACCCAGTCTCAAAACCTGCGCCACTTCCCGCCGACTTTGATTCACCTGCCAAGAACAACCAATATCTCACCCACTCGACTCCCTCATCAAGCAGCATCCGCGATATGGTGATTCCAGACCAGGCGCGACCACCTCCAGGAAACTCGTCGGCTTCCAAAACCCTCCTGACCACCATGCCTGCCCTCTCCGGTTTCCCCGAACCTGGCCATCGGGCGCGCGAGCCAAGCGCAGCACCAAATCGCCTCGACCCGCGCCAGTTCGTTCAAGACTTCCGAACTATCCTCGACCAAATCCGCCAATCGAAAAAGGCAAGACTTGATAAGATGTCAACTGATCTTAATGTGGTGTTCGATCAAGGGGGAGTCGCAACCGACCAGGAGATCGTACTGATGGAAACCTTGGAGGACGACATCGAGCTCATCGAGGAGCGCTACAGAAAGTTGGGCAAGGTCGTTGCTGGCGTGCATCCAAAGACTGGCCGACCGACACTGGAGAAGATTTTGGACGGCGAGACTCGTAGCTGGACCAATGATGATCTGAAAGTGTTGGTTGATGACCTGCAAGTCTCTGATGGAACCATTAGTGGCAAGAAGGCGCGGTCAAGCAATGGCAGGCAAGACAAGACGATGCAGGCTTCAGCAAAGGAAAATGCGGAGAGGAGGGTCGAAGTCAAGAAAATGACTGAAGCCGGACCCACCAAGTCCCAACGGCGCATGGAAAAGGGACCAATGTTCGATGTCGATAAGGTTCGAGTCTCTGAGGCCACAAAGCAGAAGGTGTTGGAGGAACACGACGATGAAGCAGATGAGCAGGGCGAAGACAGTGACGAGAGCTCTGGCAAGGCGCCGAGCAATGCAAGCTCGTACGCAGCCAGATTGGCCAAGAAGACCAAAGATGAGATGAAGAAGCGCAACAACTCGCCCGAAGAGATCATCGAGGTTCATCAGACTGAGAAAGTAGCAGCGTCAACAAAGGCTGATCAGAATGAGAATTCAAAGGTCGACGGCAAAGGCGCTTTACAACCAGTGCAGGAGAAGGCGGGCAAGGCGAAGCGCAAATCCGAGCAGACGAAGTCGAAGCGCCTCTTATCCCAGTCCGAGTCTGCAGGCTTACTTCGCGGAGCGCTCTTGCCAGACCCTCGAAAGAAGCAGTTTGCTCCACAGCAAGTCGATGCAAGTCGGACTGCGACTGCTGCCATCTCGAGGCAGTCTTCAAGCGATGATGGCAAATCATCACTCCACAGTCTCTTCTCAGCATCCGAAGACGAAGGCGCTGGTATACCATCCGAGTGGTTGAAGCCTGGTGCCTGGCCAAAGGAGACAGGCGACGATGTTGACATGCAAGACGTTGGAGATGTTGAGGCAGGCGAGCCTCTCCATGACGCCGAGCAGCATCCAAGCCACCCGGGCTCCCCTCGCCGTCGCGCTTCCAATGCCACGTCTCAAGAGAGTGGCAGCTCATCATCCTCTGGCCTCTTCGTCACCTCACACAAGAAGAGAAAATCCCTCACGACGAAGCCGAGCCAGAAGATGGCCAAGGAGTCTTCACCTGCTGCCTCTGGTGTCGCTCCACCTCCACGCCGACCTTCAAGGACCCCGGGAACCAGAGGCAAGAGTGAGTTCATGCGCTCTCTCTTAGAGCGTAATGAAGACTCTTACGCTCTCCCAGACTCCCCGCCACGTGATCGTAGCCCAGCCCCAACTGGTGAGGAAGCGGCTCGTCGGGCTGCCGCTTTCTACACTGCGGAGCCCAAGACGAAGGAGATCATGCTGCTCGCGGCTGACAAACTCTCGGAGCAGAAGCAGAAGAAGCGACCAGCAGATGAGGCGATTGACGGAGCGCTGGGTGCGTTTGGTAGAGGCGAGCAGGGGAAGGCGAAGGTGAGGAAGGGTGGCGAGGAGGTTGGCCGGCCGGGCAGTCGTGGGCCTAGCGAGACGAGGAAGACTCCGGTGGAGATGGGGCCAATGAAGTGGCCGGGACAGGAGGTGAAGAAGGCGAAGGGAAAGGGCAAGGGGCGGAAGCAGTAGAGCGGTTGGGGCTGTGTGTTTGATTTGCTTGTCTGGGGTCTTTCTGTATTGTGTTGTATTGTGTGTTGGTTTCTCTTGAGTAGCAGGTGTGGAGTACAAAAGTTCTTGCTTCGCTTTGGATGCTCTTTCCTTCCTTTCCTCTCTGCCTCTTGACGCCTTCTCGAGCCACCAGATCTCCGGATCTTGCCAGTCTGGAAGCTATACTCCGCAGTGAGAAAGAGCTCGCTGCCTCGTCTTCATGGTGGCTTCTCTGCGGTTATCAATACATCAACGGCACCTCATGTTCAAATGCTGTAGCAACCAGGCACTCAATATATCCAGAGGAACCGCAGCGAAGGATGCTTGTCCCCAGTAACATACGAGATCGAATGCCAGCCAAGCTCCACACCAGCCACGAATCTGCCGTCGAACGATTTCAGAGGCCTTACAATACTGCCATTCTCGTGGTACAGTGCCTTCCATGGTCTCTGCACCACAGCTCGGGATACTACTCAACGACAATATGGCCGAAGCATTACAGCCGTCATCCGCTGACGATGTAATGCAGCGCATCAACACATGGACCGTTGTACCCGTGGGTCTTCTTACTTTCCTCACTTTCGTATATCCCGGATTCAGCACATTTCACGCCCGCGTCCAAGATGTTGCCTCCCATTCCTCATGGAGAAAGAGTACATTGCCTAGATTTCCTGGCCATTTCTCTGCAATCATCGACACATCAGTGGTGCCTGTTGTCCAAGCTCTGCAGCAATCAGACATCCACCACGTCCGGAGAGACCGACACGAAGGAGTTCTTTCTCCAATATCATGCAAAATTGAATGCCACTCGAGCTCCAGACAAGCTGCAAATCTGCTGCCGAACGACGTTCGAGAAGTCGATAGGGGCTCTCTGCACCACGACAACTTCGCCAAGCCACCTAATCTCAAGATTGTGCTACTCGAGCTCATGGTTACGTTCGAGAGAGGATAGCGAAAGAAAAATTGACACATCGACACCCTCATCCATTCTCCACAATCAGATGGACGCCAGAGCCACTCCGTGCAAATACGGTGCAGCATCCGCTCGAATGCTGAGTACGGAGAGAATGAAAACTGAAAACTGGACTTCTCCGGGATTCTTCTCCATCAAATGCTGCTCAAGCTCAAGATGATACGCAATCGGACTGTTCGTCTTCGTCAGAGACGTAGATGAGACGATCAAGTCAAGATGGACAAACCTAACGTCAATCCTCCTCTCCATCACGGCTGCCATTACGCTTGCATTTGGCTCTTGGACTCAGCTCACCGCCTCGAGGCGGCTCCATTTCTGCAATCTCCTTGGTCAAGTCTGTCTTGTTCTGCCTCTTCCTTCTCGATGCTTTCGCTCGGGACTTACGGTTCGCCTTCAATCGCTTCTTTTGGCACGTCTCTCGCAGAAGATGGGACTGGGACGGCTTTGAGGGCTCCACGTGGACATGAATTACATGAGATTTCCATGGGCTTGGGCTCTGAAGACATTTGGGTATCCGGTGAGCCGCCGCATCGAACATATGGAGCGTGTCATTTCCACTCAGCACGATGCATTCGATGAGATAAGCAACAACTTTCCATCTCTCCGACTGCATGCGACTTGGAATGCTGCTCAAGCTCCACATGGTGCACTATCATGATAGCATCATTTTTCTGAGTTCTTAGGGGTACGAAAATGTGAACATGCTTACGGATCCCACCAGATTTCTTCTCTCGATCGTCGCCGCCATTGCCCGTGCATCCGCTCTCGGCAGTTGTGGAGCTGGAGAGCCTGGAGTTGCTCGACGCAATGGTGAACTCTGCTCGCTACGATGTCTCTAGTCTGTTGGTTCGCATTCAATCGCTTTTTGTTGCTTGTGTTTCGCGGAAACTGGGACTGGGACCTGCTTTGACTCTTGGAAACTACGACTGCGAACTCATGTGGTTTTACGTGGCCATATATCACTTCGTTGCTTCTGCGTGGGCCAGGGGGGGTGGGGTGGCTGGTGAAGGTCAGCGTCGAGCGCATGAAGCACGAAATCGTTGGCCAGCACAAGATCTTGAAGAATACCAGCGAACAAACTTTTGGTAAGATAACCTCACTTGCCCCCGCATAAACCAGAGATGTCTGGTCCAGAAGACATTCGGGAAGCCTTGCAAGGCCTCAGGACTCTGGAACGAGAGGTACCCTGGGGGTTTGATGGTACCGCTCATGAGGCAGGCTTTTTGTTGTTGGAGGAGAAATTCGAGAAGTTTTCGATGAGCTCAGGAAACGCTGAAGGCTCTGATGAGAGAAACATCACTCAAGGGAGGTGTCTTATCATGTCAATCTAGTCGCGTCCGTTTCGCTCCGTCCACCTCAATCATTGTATGCAATCGGAGCAGCGGATGAAGCACTCATTCGAGAGAATTCGAATTCAGAGACAAGGAGATAAGTATTGCTTGACTCTGATCTTGGCGCACTCTGCATGCCACCGGTTAGCCAGCTGTCGCAAGATCGTCGCCAAACTCTTCATCGGAGAGCCATGCGCAAAATCTGACGAGCAGGTATGGGAGGAATACACACTCCTGTGCTCTACCGAGCTCCTGTGAGCAGATGCCATATTCCTGTCTCTGTGCATCACAGAGAGCCTTGCGTCTCAGCCTCCGGAGTCTGGTTTGAAAGCACAGACAGAGAAGTCGGGGACTGTTTCAGCGGCGTGGAGTCTCTCGTTCTCTCGAGCTCAAACTTTCTCCTGGTCAGGGAGGTGTTCGAAGGCCCGCAATGATCACGTCTTCGCCGAATATCACCGACTATCGTTGAGCGAGGGTACTCAATGCAAGCTACCCACCATCAACGACAATCAAGGGCTTCCTTGGGAAGAGCTGCTGGCTCTCCAATTCGGACATTCTCCGCAAGGCAGACTTTCCAGGCAAGATGCCTTCCAACTGCTAGGGGTCAAGTCCTTGTGCAATCGAGGCTCCGTTTCCGCTGCTTGTCTTCGTACGCAGCTCGTATCTTGCGCCATATCTTCATGACTGGACCCCCCGTTAGTCTGCAGGGAAGGCATTCCGTAAGATCGCCAGGCACCCCAACATGCTTGTGCAGAGAATAGAGTTCGCCTTCTGTGGCGTAGGGCTCAGATACCACGTATCGATATCAAAAATGGAGAGTAACGCCGGAGTATCTTGACAAAGGCATGCCTGTATTGCAACAGACTAGGTTGAGCCGGACGGTTTTCGTGAACGCAAGTAGGGCCAAGTTGCTGCTTCGGAGAATTGTGAACGATGGATCAATGGATTAGGCACGCATGCGATGACAGCGCCTCGGCAGGGATCTCTTGAAAGCAGGCAGCTGGACCGGACTTGTTCTGATGAGATGTTGCCATTACTTGAGGTGAGGATACCGTCGATGTAACAGGCTGTAGCAGAGCAACGCTGCTTGAAGGGAACTTCTCCAATGGCGAGGACCGCATATCTTGATTCCTGAGAAACAGTCAAGTGTTCAACCCCACCGAGAAGATAGATCGATCAGATCTTGTTGTCCATATCATGATATCATTTCGCGGCATTGCCTTCCTTTTAGACACTCCCAACTCCTTTCCCCAATTGCTTCACATCGTCAATCGACCCAAGTCCAAGGTCCTCGCAGCCATCTGCAACGCCAGCATGAGCCATATACCGATTGCAGCACCCAGCACCATAGCCTGCCATTGTGAAGTTGTACTCTTCGCCCACCATATCAGCTCTTGCAGGAATACATTTTGCCCATTCGTCTTCATTGCTCGCCGTAAACCTGGCAGCCCGTCCAAGCTCTTGGGATTCATCTTCGCCCTGTAATTCGCCATGATTTCCGGAACTGCTGCGCTCTTGATCGCGAAATTGTCCAATGTCTTTCGGTCCACGAATTTCCCTCGAGGTCCCTTTTCTCCGTCGACGTAATGTGAGAGGAGCGGTACTGCGAAGCCGCATGAGGTTTGGACTATGAGAGGAATGTCAGCTGAACCTTATCTGAATCATGACCAGGGGAAAATTCGCCAACCTTTGAACACCTTCAGCACGATGATCGCACGCATGGCAGGGTATTCCTCCTTGCCCATCCTCTTCAACCAGTACTCATACTCTGGATGATCTGTCTCGTACACCTTTCCTGTGCAGAACCATCTCATGATCCGAGGTGAGCTCTCGAAACTGCAAAACATGATCGTTGCTCTGCCATTCTCGTACACATGGCTGATCGTTTCGACTCCGGATCCTGTCGCGTCCATGTACCCTACGAGATTCTCATCGAATATGGTCAGAGTCGCCGAAGGCCGTCCTTTCGGCGAGCAATTGATATGCTTGCCCGTAAGAGGAGCAGAGGCAATGAAGAATAGCGACTGTCGAAGTGCCCATTCTTGGTGGTCCTTCGAGATGTGGTCCCAGAACTTGACCATTGCTGCGGTGTCAGTAAGAAAGAAGTGGAGATCGAAGGCCTACCGCTTGAGGGAGGAATGAGTACATATACATCCCGCACGCCCTTCGCGGGCGTGACTAACACGCGGTATGCGAATCTGGTGGGGACAGTTCGGGTCGCGTAGAAGAGTAGGTTTCGAGTAACGCGAAGGATGCACCATGTCGCATGCGGAGTTGATCTGATAAAACTTATCAGATCCGCTGGCTGGGCGTCAACTTGGCACTGAGTGGCGTCGGCAAAGCCGTTTGTGGTGTAATGCCGATGGGCGGACTGTATCAGCATATGTATGTCTTCGCGTCCTCGCCGGAGTCGAGCGACAATGCTGCACGTCATGCAGCGGGTCTACTGCCTTCGTTGACATGGACTGTCCACGGAGCGACAGAATGTGTCCCTCGTCGACCGATGCTGTCCACGGATCGAGCACCCAGCCAGCCGAGCATGTTGTACTTCCATCGCAGACACGTGTAGTCTGCACTCCACGAAATACAGTAGCGCGGTTGGACAGGCTATTGGCGCGCTGCGGTTCATTTGTGAACGGAAGACGGCGTGCGTTGCCCACAGTTTGCGTCGACTTGCTTGCGCAGCACTCAGATCGGAGCTGAAACAACCGCCTCGCTCGGTGGCTGCCCGTGGAGAAGTAGGACAGCTCGTTCGGCAGAGCCTAGAATCAGTTCCGACAATGGCATCAAGTCTCCAAGATGAGGCTGCGCGAACACTGCAGTCGCAGTCCATAGCACTCTTCGCCATCTCAAGACAGCAAAGTTGCTGTGCTAGATATTGACCGAGAGCCAGATATCACTCACCTCGAGCAGATTTCACCTCTTTATGCAAGCCTTCAGCTCTACCTGGCACCGATTGGAGGCCAAACGCATCGTGAATGGCAGTTTGCGCCAGGTCCACCAGTTTGTCAAGCAGAAAGTCCCCACACTGGGCGATCCCCAGAAGATTGTGCTGTGTTGTTCCTCGTTCTTTCTCCAGGATCACTCCTCCGTACTCCTTGCGTAAACCTGGAAGCTCTTCGATATGCTTCGCTCGGCTCGTTTCCTTATTTTCTGCTCGAATTTGAGCAATTCCGGCGCGGAGTGGTCTGTTCCCCCTGCGGCTGGACACGATGCCTTGAGGATGGACACAGCGAGAGGTCGAGGGAACAATTCGTGATTGCGATGAGCGTCGTTGCAAGTTGTGTTGGCGAAGAGAGATGTGTGGACGGAGAAGGGTCGATGTGTTCCTGCACGGCAGCACTTGCCTTTCAAAAAGCTCCTTCTCGCCCAACCCTCATAGTCGCTTCCCAGGCAAACAGGCAGCTGACTCCGCAGACTTCACATCATCGTCTGACGAACGCCAGCTACGATATACCAATCTCCTACGAACGAGCTTCTCTCCTCGGACTACACTTTGCACCTATACCGATCCACCACGTGCCGATATATGCTATCGTACCTTCCCGTCCGAGAAATTTACCGAAGACGTGCTTCACCACTGCGAACGTTGCCACATCTTCGCCCTCGCGAACGTCTTCACCGGGACCCTGATTGCCTGATCATATTACAACTCCGACCATCCTTCGGCTCGCACTCTGAATCTCGTGCGTTGCGAATAACGGCGCTGCGTGACCAGCTTCCGCGAAAGACACCCTACCGCGCTGCTGCTACACTTGACGCACCCGCGAGCCAAGGGCCTTCGACATTGGTCGCTACTGCGCATGTTGGCGATGAAGGAGACCGAAATACCCCCAAAACCTACCACGTTCACAGGCTGCATCGGTCTAAGTCCCAGCACTCCATCAGGTCCTCCCTTCAGAAGTCTCGCAAGGCACCCCGCCAGCAAGATTGCGACATCTAAAGGATGCCCATAATGGACTGCATGCGATGCGCCTGGAAGAAAGTGACAACCATACCGAGACCCTTTCGCTCCTCCACCCTCTATCTTACCTTCGTCATCGCCTTCGCCGTCTTCACCGAGCAATTTGTGTACGCGGCGATCGTTCCCGTCGTGCCCTTCACGCTCAAGGAACGTGGACACATTGACGAAGATGAAACCCAGAAGTGGACGACCATACTGTTGGCTGTTTCTGGAGCAGGATGCTTTGTCAGCTCACCTCTGTGGGCTTGGTACACCGATCGTACGCAGAATCGGCGAATACCATTCCTCTTCGGAATGACGGTGATGCTGGGAGCGACGGTGCTGCTGTGGCTCGCTCCGAACATGGCGGCACAAATCTGTGGGCGCGTGTTTCAGGGTATGTCGAGTACGGTTGTGTGGACTACGGGCCTGGCTCTGCTGGCGGAAAGTGTATTACCTGAGCACATTGGAGAGGTTAGATCATTCCGTTTTCCTGCTCCTGTTGAAGCTGACCTTGAGATCTAGGCTGCTGGCTATCTGGGCATCTCCTTGAACGCTGGAAGTGTGGCGGCGCCGTCACTGGGCGGAACTGTCTTCAAGCATCGGGGCTACAACGCCGTCTTTGCAGTCATCCTTGCTGTAATTGGCTTGAGCATGATGTTTCTCCTGATCATGAAGGAACGGGACCATAGTCTGCACCTTGTGCGCGTCAACTCACAACAAACTGGGGAAAACGCGCTATTGGACGTTGAACGCAAGTCGTACCCTCACATCACAGAGCCGCAACTTGATGAAACCTCCTCAGCCGAGGTACCTTCGACAATGTACTCACTGCCTGCACACTCCAACAAACCCGCCATGCTTAGGATTCTTTGCTCAGGCCGCTTCCTGGTCGCTCTATGGGGCGTCTTCACTCTGGCAGCAGTATTCGCCGGCTTTGAGACAGTCCTTCCGATCACTGTCAACGAGCTCTTTGGCTGGGATGCCGAGGGCTCCGGAGCAGTCTTCTTGCCTCTCTCATTGCCAGCAATAGCAGGACCACTGATCGGGAAGCTTACCGACAAGTACGGCGGACGCTGGTTCATTGCCGGAGCTTACCTGGCATTATGTCCTGCTCTCATCCTACTGAGACTCGTTGAGCGCAACAGCTCAAGCCAGAAAGCAGTGCTGATAGTTCTGTTGCTGATCATCGGATGCTGTCTGGCCATAATCCTGGAGCCTCTGTTCGGAGAAATCGCGCATCGATCTCGAGAACTTTCGCAGGAGGATCGTGATGCGGGGATCGAGTCTAGAACGGGATACTACGGACAGGCTTATGGCTTTTTCAACATGGCTTGGGCCCTCGGCGATACTCTCGGACCAATTCTATGCGGGTTCGTGGTTGAGGCACGAGGTTGGGCGATGGGGACTTTGGCGTTGGGAGTACTTTGCGGGGTCACGGCTGTTCCTGTTGTGTTGTTTTGTGATGGGTGGCTGCTCAAGAACAGGAAATGAGAAGTCCCTGGTTGTGGATAATTTTGTGCTGCGAGCGTGAAGAGGACAAGTAAGTAAGAATACTGCTGGCCAGTAACCACATTCAATTATATTGTTCTTTTGGGTTCTTTTAATTTCATCTAAAATTAAGCTGCCAAGCAAGCTACACAATAGTAATGAGTGACCCAGCTATGCAATTCATCAAATCATCAAATCATAACTTCAGTAAGAGTGAGGGAGAATTATGCCATCACAAAAATCAGAGCAACAACCACAAGCCACCAGCCAAATGCCGATGTCCTCCACTGCGCCAATCCTTCACCTGCTCCAGTCTGAGTCGTGATTCCATTACCACTGTTGCTGCCACTGCTGCTGCTGCCACCACTGCTGTCGTCACTATCGCTGCCACTACTTCCGCCGCTAGGCCTGCGCGCTGGCTCAGGCGTAACAGTAGCTTCTTCGCCTCCCAGGCTTACGAGGCTGGAGAGGACCGCAGCCAGTGACTCCGATGGTAGCGCGGCGATATCTTCTGTTTGCAAGGACGAGATCCCTTCGAGAATACGTTGTTGATTTGGTGGAGCGATCATGCTGTAGTAGACTGTGTTGGTGACGACCATTGTGCCGGAGATGTTTTCGGTCACGGTGCCTGGGACAGTGGCGTCAGGCCCATCATCTGAGGAAGTGGAATCAACGACATCGGTGTTCTGGGTTGGAGGACTCGCGGAAGTCGGAGAGATATAGTCAGAGATGTCTGCTGAAGGTGTGGGCGGTTCAGCCGAAGTATCTGTTGGCGAAGGCACAGCATTGCTCGGCGGAGGGACAGGCGATGGTGACGAATCTGGCACGACGACAGTTGGTGGCGTGGCAGTAGCAGAGGTTTCAGCCGGCGACGTTGGAGAACCAGTTTCCGCGGCTTCAGGCTCGGCATATTGGACTTCACGGACAACAAGATCAGGTACTCCTTTCCAAGCCGAGACCTTTGGGTCAATGGCCGCTTGTCGTGCACGAAGTCTAGTTGGGACGCCAAAGCCGCCAAGCGAATTGAGTGTCGCGGTCTCGCATGCACCGAAAGGATCTCCTGGTGGGAAGTACTCTCCGATTTGCGGCAAAATGTAGTTTGTCGGTGTAGCCCCAGTGTTATTGACAGGTATCACATCTCCGATGTAGATCAAAGGTGTTTCGAGAGAGCGCGATGTGGCGGTGACACACTGCGGTACTCCGCCGCCGCACAAGCCGACGTCGTTGGCTGTGGCTGTTGGTCCCAACCTCAAGTTCCAGCCAGATTGGCCGACCTGAGTCACAGAGGTGGTGGAGTTGTCTGGTAGGACGAGGGGACCAACTACAATTTGACATTCGTGGTTGATCGAGTTGGACGGACAAGGTGGCCGAACACATGCTGCCCGACTGCTGGAATATGACAGAGTGAAGAGTTCCGTATTACATGATGTTGTGATGCATGTCTGTCGTCTCGCGGTGTTGATGAATGTGATCGCAGTAAGCAATGGCGGCGCTTGTTCGCTGGGGTAATCTGACCACCAGACGGCTGCCTCTTCACCAAACTCGATCTGACAGTTACGTCCTTCACATCCAGCTGTGTCCGAGACAGGCACAACACCAGTCGCCGAGCATAAGGGAGCAGGCGGAGCGACAGTAATCAGCTGTTGTGGACCTGGGACCGTAATTGTCACCGTCTGTGCGGGCTCGATGATGGTCTGCGGTGGAGGCGGTCCCTGACTGACAGTGACTGGGTCGGGGATCTGTGTCACGGTCTGCACAATGATGCTTGGTGGTAGTATGATCTCCGACGTGATTGTTGTGCCGCTCTGGACGATTGTTGTCGTGATCGTGCTTGCTGGTAAAGTGACCGTGCTCTCTTCCGTGATTATCTGAGGCGGAGGAGCAGGCAATGTGACCTCGGAGACTATCGTGGACGCGGGAGGAGCATCCTGAGTGATGAAGATGGTTGTGGGGACGACGATTGGCGTTCCATTAACCGTAGTTGTGACCTCGGAGACTATGGTGCTTGTCGAAATAACGGTGTCGAAGTCGGTGGTACGACTGATGACAATATCCGTGGTACGACTAATGATAGTATCCGTGACGTTGTTCGTAACTGTCGCCGTTGCTGTGTATGTCACAGGCTTGTAAATAGTCTTCTTGTACACCTCGGTCGTTGTAGTGATGTAAGTCGAGGTTTCTGTACGCGTCTTGGCTGGCAGAGTCTTCGTTTTGGTCACCGTTCTGTGGCACCATGTCAGTGAAGCACTTGGTTGAAAATGTTTGTCTACTCACTTGTATTTCTTGATCGTTTTGCCAGGCTCGGTGTAGGTCTCGGTGACAGTTTCCGTCTCATATTTAGGTGGGTCAGGGTATTCGAGCTCCGTGGTGCATGGGGTCTCGTACGCGGTGGTATACTCTACCACCGACGGCTCCTCCGTGGTGTATGTTCTGACCACATAGTCGTTGGCAGCGACAAGCAAGCTGCCATCCAAGACCGCAGCAGCAATAATGAGAGCTCTCGACGTGAGCTTCATAGCTGCTTGTCCGCGATGAGGCAAAGCAACTCGATAAGAGAAGAGCGTTCAACACCCAGCAACAGCTTCACGTGCAGTCACGCCGCAGAATACCCTGGTCCAGGCTTGACAGCAATCTGGACGCAGAAGAGGACAGCGGAAAGCGGTGCGTCCAGGCACGAGGGGAACTCTTAAAGCGGAGTGAGAACAGGCTGAGTATGAAGCCTCGTCATGCCTCCAGAGCATTGGGTTTGGCAACCGACTGCGCACCACATTCGGGGCCGTGCAAACTACGGCAGATGTGGAAGACGCCTGATTCATACAGTCCAGACATGGCATGAGAGCTACATCGTGCGCGCAAGCGCGGGATTGTGGCTCGATTCCTCATGTTGGGATAGGTCTGCCTTTGCTTCTGCTCGAGCTCGATTGCCAATCGTGGACATGGAGACGGCTGGCCGGGCGATGGCCTGCCAGTCAGAGCTGCTTATGGCGGCACAGTGCGTTGTCATGCTGCAAGTCTGCATACAGCCTGTCGATGGGTGTAATTCCATTGGGCTTTCCAGGCTGAGCAATGCCAAGAAGGCCCGTATGTGGAATATAGCGTATTGTCCGCAGCGATGCTCGTGTTATTGGTTCATGCCGTGCGGCTGCATGCTTCGGGTCGACGGGCCTCTCGGATTCGTGGAAGACGAGAGTTTGCTGATCCTACGAGGCTTTTGCTCCGATTCTAGCGATAACTGTTTTTCGCCTTTACAGAGCATTCTCGCAGTGCTGTGAGCGCGAGATTCGACATGCGGATACAGCTGTCTTCAATGGACTCACCTGAGGTGCAGTTGTGTGCCGAAATGGTGCGGACGATAGAGAAACGTAAGAAATCGCGCTCAGCCTTGCGGAGTGTTGTTGAGCAGGCTGTTGCGGGGTCCAAAGTTGCTTGTCACTGGCGCAGAATCCTGCCTCCCACGCGTCTGGCTGCTGTGGCATATGCAAGCCAGGCTCGTGCGCACAGTATACCCGCTTGCGCCACGATGCGATTTGCGCGGCCTTTTCTTGACATTTAAGAGTGATCGTGAAGTGCAAGCAGGCCAGTCTGCATTGCGTAAGGGAAGAAACAATTGCTGCGTGGTAAAGACCTCGCGCCGTAGGCACATCGCAGCGCTGCGTCTGGCGAGTAGTGAGGTCCTGCCGAACGCTACCCACGATCGCTCAGCCTGTCGCCATGCATGATCTCGGCACGACAGGCGGGCAGGCGAGGTGCATGTACTGGGCATGTGGTGTTCTAGGTCGACCGAGCTGTGCGCCATGTGTGTGCCCTCTCGCGACAGGTCGGTCCAGACAATAAGCTGCTCAAGAGCCGCATGCCTCACAGGCTGCCACCCTGCTATCCATGGTATCTTGAGTCTTTGTGTTACTTTCGCTTTTCGAAGTTGGACAGAGCTTTTGGGGAGTCTTTGACGCGATGTCGGGCGCTATATCGATACAACCGAGTCGTTCCTGGCATGGGAATGATGGCAACTGGTCCACTTTCGCATTCCGGGTAAGGCCTTGGGACTATGCGTAGAACAGTCGTTCTTGCTAACAACGTCTCGCAGATAGGAGATCCGGATCGCGTGGTCAATTTACTCCCAGCAACAATTGGAACATCATTCTGGCCGGTCAACATCCAAGGATGCTATTATCCCCCTACCGGCATCGGGTCTGATCCAGAGGAGTGTCCGGAACTCAGAGGAGGACTGTTAGATCCCTCAGTCTCAACCAGCAAGTCCGTCCTGCCCTGCGAAGATGGCCCATTCTGCGAGCTTCCGTATAACGCTGCGGAGAAGGCGCTCGGCTACGTGGGAGCAGCAGCAGTTGCGCTCGACACGGTCGTTCTGGGCACTGGAGCTGAGTCACCAAGAATCGAACAACAAGTCGTTGCTGCCTACGCGGACGCGAATTATCGACCTTTTGTAGGCTCCTTTGGCCTGAGTGCATACCCGGTGTATGTCAATGGCACTTCCTTGGACGACGGGCGGCCCTCTATGCTGCAGACGCTGCGTACGAATAATGTGATCGGAAGCCAATATTTCGCATACACCGCAGGTGCATATTATCGTGGCGAACCTTCGCAGTGGGCCAGTCTGACCCTTGGCGGCTACGATCAATTACGTGGCAACGACCCCGATGATAGGCTTGCCGTCACTCTGAGTAGCGATAGTTCGTCCGACTTGATCCTCAGAATTCGCGAAATAGACGTCGGTGATGGCTTGGTAAACAATGCACGAATTCCAGCTCAAGTCAACTCGCTGGTTCCGGAGATCTGGTTGCCAACGTCCGCCTGCAACATCTTCGAAGATGCGTTCGGACTGGAGTGGAACAGTACTTTGAACTATTACCTGGTCAGCGAGGAGCAGCATCAACGCATGCTCCAATTCAACCGATCAGTCACTTTCCTGTTGGCAGCGAACGACACCTCGAAAGATGTTCCGATAGTATTGCCATACGCAGCATTCGACTTGGAGCTCCAGTGGCCGCTGGCGAACATCACCGACACCAGCACGAGGCGGCGATACTTTCCGCTGAGGCGTGCGCCTGACGATGGCAGATCCAATGTCCTGGGGCGAGTGTTCCTGCAAGAAGCGTAAGTAGGCCGGTTTCAAGAACAACGTGGGCATGATGGTGCTGCGTGTGGCCATAATGAGATGTTGTAACACTCATGGCTCGTGCCTTACAGAGTGTACAGACACGACACGGAACCCTGCTGATCTAGGAACAGATATCTTGCCGTAGATTATGACAAGCGCGAGTTCTACCTTTCGCAGGCCCGATTCCCGGAGACACCATCAGATACCAAGCTTGTATCCCCAAGCGGAGTCGGCGATGGTGGCTCAGATGGTCTCAGCGTTGGCGCGATAGTCGGTATCGCAGTGGGTGCCGCTGCTGTTGTCATCATCTTGCTCGCAGTAGCTTTCTGGTTCTGGCGTCGTCGCCGTCGTGCGCAGCGAGAGGAGCGGGAGCTGCAGTACGCTGCATCCGGCGTCTTCTCGCGCAACTCGATTGCAGGAACGACCATTAACGACACGCCGACGCCGAATAACATGGAGTTCTACAAAGCGGATGCGCAACCAGGGATGGCAGAGCACAAGCCCGAACTCGATGCAACCGGAACCGCTCGAGGAACTAACGCGTACCACCGCCACGAGCTTTCAGCAGGAAGTGTACGAAAGACTTCGCAGCAGACTGGCATCTCTCGATCAGCCATCTCGCCAGTTTCGAATCGTCATACGCGCAGCATGTCGTATGGAAGTTCTCTGAGCCAGCCGAGTCCGAGTTTGGAGCACTCGCCTTCACCTGGGCACGCATCGCCTGCCTCGAACCATGCGAGCAACGCGTGGTTTGGCGGCTCCGGGCCATTTCATGAGTTGCATGCAAACGAGATGGCCATGCGAGGGGAGCAACCGCACTCTGGACGTCCGATCTCTGGAGAATCAGTTGGTGTAGCGCCTGCAAGAGAAGCGAGTCCTATTCCAGCACCGCTAGTACCTGCCGCAGCGGGCGTCTCAGCGACACTCAGCTCGCCAGCGGAGGTGAGAAGTCCAGTGTCTCCGGAAGAGAGGCGAGTGATCGATTAGTGTTCCTGGTGCGATACTTTCCGCAGTGCTCGGCATTCTTCGCCATTGGTTTTGTACAGGTCAATCATTCATTCTTAGAGGAAGTCCTTGGTAGGATACGCTTCGCGAGCTGTAGTTTAGCTATCTTCAGTTGAAATTGAGAAGTTTTGTCGATGTCGACGCGTGCCTTTCACATCCTCGAGACGCGTCGGTCAAGACTTCGCCTCGCAGCAGATGACTGCTACCCAGGTCTTGCGGAATGGTGACTTGCGCGATTTCGAGGGTATCCCAGCGAGAGCCATGACAAGTGTAGCACCACAGCAAGTGAAGAGGTTGTGGTTGTTCTCAGTAAGAATGGACGAGATTGTGAAGGGTGGAAGGAGGGCACGACTCGTGACGCGGGAGCAGCCGTCGCACATGACTCGGCATGTTTGGGCTGGCTGTTTCTTGTTTTCGCCCTTGCATCCCGAACTTGAGACCATCACCGCGCATCCGAAAACAGCAAGTTCCATCGACGCACGACCGCATTCCAGCTGCGCACGAATCGCCCTTGGCCACTTATGGTCTTGTCATGTGAGAGCGCCGGACACGGCCCTAACGGGCCGCTTGACAAGAACGAGAGACGCGTCTACCAACACTACGCCTGGGCGCCGCAAGCAGACAGGTCGCCCGCGCGCTATGTCTATCACCAAATCTTCCATACCACCTCTCTCGGCTTCCCCCGCGTCGCCGACTTCCCGTCGCCTACTGTGCCTGAGCCTATGGAGATTGACTCCGCGCCGGCACCGCAGATTGCCCAGGCAGAAACCAGCGACATTGACATGGAAGACGCGCCAGCAGTGCGCCGAGTACAGTGGACCCCGCCAGCAGACTACAGCCGGCCCTCCTCGCGCGCTGCCATTGGCAATATGCTGCCACGCACCGCCCTCTCCAAGCGCATCCACCTCATCAACCACCTCGAGACGTACGTGCCCAAGGAGCCGTATCCACTCAACCTCGACGTCGACATCTCCCATCCGTCAATATATGAGAAGACCCTCAGCGATACCCCTCCCGTCAAGCCATTGCATGCCAACACTGCGGGCAAGACACCTCCGGCGACGAAGGTCCGCGCCAGCAACACCTTCTCCGTCCCCGACGACTCCTCCTTCAGTGAATTGTCGCCAGAGCACGCGTCCACCCCATTCCCATTCTCGGCGAGACAGGCGAAATCGTGGCGCATTTCTCCTCCCAAGCAACGCGTGACACCCGAAGGACGGCCCATATTGTCGCCAGTGTCTCCCAGAGAGTCCACCACCTCGACGTCACCACCGCGTCAGCAAACCACCCTCTCGCCAGAAGTCCTATACCCTAGCCTACAGGTTGCGGGGCGCAGCCCACCACAGATTGCGGGGCAGAAGCGCCGGTTTGAAGACGCCATCAAAGACGTGTATGAGGAGGATGACGACAGACCACAGACGGTGGCTGGTTGCTTCTTCGGTGTTGTGAGAACAGTCGTGTCAACAGTGGTCGGCTGGCTCTCGCGCGTCATCCCGAGCCGAAAGCCAAAGCGCACTACACAAGAGCAAGAGATTTTCGCATTGCGCCTGTCATCGCGCGAAAGCAACAAGAGACGCGCTATTAGAAAGGAGGATATTGAGGCGGATCCAATGCCGGGCTACTACCCCGGCAGTGCAGGGCAGATGCAGGACATGATTGCGCCCGCCCACAGATCGGCACCAAATGCCAGCACACTTGCAACTCCACCAGATTCACGGCCAGGCAGTATGGAGAAGTCATCCCCTGTGCCCACGCGCACCGCCTCGCAATCGCGCAGTATGCCGAATATGTTACAAGAATACACCAATATACAAACACAACTGCCATCTCCAAAAGAAGAGCCTGGCAGCATGAACAGGAGCGGTGCACCGACAGCCGACCTGATCGACCTGAGGCAGAACTTCACAGCTTCATCACAGTTACAACATCAGACTCTCCGCAGAGCTGCTAGCATGAAACAGCCATTGCAGCCATCGACACACCCTGCGACCATTGCAGCCCGCAAAGCAGAAGAGAAGCCGCAGAAACCGAAATTGAATGTTCCTTTCCGCATGCGAGGCGCGAATTACTCAAAAGCGAAGTTCCCGCCAATGAAGACGAAGGCGGAACTCGGGCTACTACCACCACGCAACCCACCAGATCGGGCTACACACAACAAGGAGGCGAATGAGAGAGTCGATGCGCTCGTGGAAAAGGCGCAGCGCATAACCATTGAACCTCCAGAACAGAAATCATTGCGCGAGAGTGTGCGTGCACGCAAGCATCGCCAGGAGCAGGAAGATGCTCGCCAGCAGCAAATCGCCAAGGTCCGCCAGGCCGAAGAGGAGGCACGACTGCAGGCAGAACGCGAAGCTGAAGAGGCCAAGCAGAAGGCCGAAGAGGAACGCAAACAAGCAGAGGAAGCTGCCGCAGCTGAAGCAGCACGACGCAAGGAAGCGCTAGAGAACTTTGTGCCAACAATCTCGGAAGACTGGCAACAGACGATTGCTAGAGAATTGGCTACGACAGACCCAGCTAAAACCGTGGCTCACAGCACACGAGGAGTCGAATTGACACGCAAGACATTCGGCTGTATTTTACCACAACAGAACGAGCACCAAATCAAGGCTGCTCAAGACCCAAGTGTCCGCCGAGGACCTTCCGGTTGGCTCAACGACGAGGGCGTCGATGGTTTTATTGGCGCCATCGTCGACCGCAAGCGCGAGCAAGAAGGCTACGTCAAGGGAAAGGGGACTCCCAGTTACGCTGCCTTCGGCTGTGCCTGGTACACAACTGTCAAAAAGGGCACAATCAAGTCCATCAGCAGATGGGCTCGTCGCCAACAAATCGGCGACCAAAAGCTTCTCGAGTGCGAGAAGATATTCTTTCCCGTTAACACCGGAGCACATTGGGTCCTCCTCATCATTTCTCCCAAAGACCGCACGCTGGAATTCCTCGACAGCGCTGGAGGAAGCGGTCGCTCCTTTTTCAGACTTGCCCGTGAGTGGCTCGCCATGGAGCTGGGGACCAAATATGTCGAAGACGAATGGAGAGAGCTCGAATCAAAGAGCCAACAGCAGATGAACATGGACGACTGCGGTGTTTTTACATGCATGAACGCGCTGGCTAGCGCGAAGGGATTGGAGTTTGAGGCTGTCAAGCCTGTTAGAGATATGAAGCGGGCACGGGAGTATATCACGTGCGTTTTGCTGGATGGCGGGTTTGGGAAAAGTTTTGAGCTGTGAGCGATGCTCGCTCAATGGGTTTTGCTTCTGGGTGCATTTGCATGGGAAATGGCGTTTTTTGTTTGGCTTTTTGGGCTTGGGTGGTGCTGTCATGCATTGAGATACCCCCATTCGCTCGCCCGCGCGGGGCGAGCCTGTTTTGCTTCAGCGTAGACGGCCACGATAATGATAGAATGAGTGAATGATAATGACTTTGTGTGACTTCAAATGTTGGCTTTCTCTGCCTTATTGAGTGCTTGTGTGCCATTGTGGGTACCTTTCCTGAGGATTGACCCAGTGTCGGAGTCACTGAGATGTGTTGTTCCCTCAGCACTTCTCTGATTATCGGAACGCTTGAGAGCCAATAGAGGTGAATATGGCCGAGGGACTGGAATGGCGAATTCGATGGAGCGAGAGGAAAAGAGCTCCATGGCTCTACATTTTAGACCTGCTGAGAGCTAACAGGGGTAAAGAAGGGTTAGATTGTGGAACTCGCGGGTTGATGGAGCGATGCTGAAATAGTTCATTTCTCTGAGAGCTTGAGAGCCAACGGAGGTAAACGTGGTTGAGATTTTGGGATAGTGGTGTGATGGAGCGAGACCCAAAGTGCTCCATCGCTCCGATTTCAGGGCTGTTAAATGCCAACGGGGGTAGAGAAGAGAGAGGTTGTAACGTTCGTCGGTCGATGGGGAGATGCTGGAACAGGTCGGTTTCTCCGGATTTTGAAGGGGTTGAAAGCCAACGGAGGTGGAACTGGTCGAGATCTTGGAAGATCCAATTGTTGAAGCGAAGCTGATGGGGTTCCATAGCTCTGATCTCAATGGAAAGTGAGAGCTAACGGAGGTAGACAAGGAAGAACATGTGTAATTGGTCGATTGGTGGAGTGATGCCAAAGCAGCTCAGTTTGACAGAAACCAAGACCTGAGGCACCAACTCACTGAAGGCAAGAACACCCAACACTACTGCGATTGAGCGAAGGCGCGCGCCTCACTTGAGAGGTAGGAGCGCGTGACATCTCGGAGCCACCGCTGCACTTGACTTCCCACTCGCGTTCTGATTCTTTGCAGTACCACTACATCGACCAACACCGCTCACAGGCTCTCCCGCCAGATCATCCTCCCATTGGAGACTTCCACTGCTGGCAATCGTGTACCACCGTAAGTTCCGCGCAGCAATGGACGAACCTGCCTCAGACTCACCGTCCGTTTTAAACAGAACTCGCCATCACACGATGCCGCCGGCAATTACCATGTCGCGCAACTTCACTTCGCAAGACGACAGCCGCCGCTTCAACAACGCACCGATGTCGACGCCTCAACCCCTGGACTAGATCACCCTCCGACACCCCGCTCTGGTGGAGGACCAACAACTCATCTTGCGTATGGCACGCTACTGGAGAATGTGCAAGCAGGCAAGCAAGCTGCTGTGCGTTTTGTTACTCGCTTGGTGGGCGGCGAGCGTCTTTTGAACAAGTGTCGACCCTTCACAATCTCCAGGCGTTGAGGTATCTGGACCTCATTTACCCTCATGCAAAGAACTTCTCACCACGCGCACGACAACCGACGAATTCGTCAATCTGGAGAAGGTTCTCCACGCTGAAACTGCGGCTTGGTTGACGCAGCTTGAGAGCCATTCGCAGTAAAGCAGGGTCCCGCCGACGATTGTGCCGTGGCTCGACTCATGCGATGGGCACAATTCACTGCAATCCTACGATGACAGCGATGTCGTGTCGGACGTCACATTGGAGCGCTGCAACGAAGAGCTAGCACGCCTATTCGAAGAAGCGAGTCAATACGAACAATTTTTCAACATCCTTGCTAGGGCCCTGGCTTCAGCGTCAATACTTGCAGACCTCTACCAACGTGCAGTTGAAACGCCTCTCGACGTCGGCAACACTCTCCAGGAAGAACCCAATCCGGTATGGGACCAAGCACTTGCTTTCCACCAGCGTGTCCTTGCGACCACGTCTGAACGCATCTCCGCTGCTCTGGGAGAGACTCAACAGCGAATCGATGCTCTTGGCCTGGGCTCTTCCATAGCCTCGAGGCGATCATTGCTAGCTCGGTGGGAGAGCACATGTGTTCGCTTGAGATCATACAGCATGCTTTCAGCACAAATTTCTACAAGTGAGGAAAGTCTGTGATACAGTGTCTCCAACAAACAGAAGAATGCTTTCAACAACGGCTCGAGACGCACTGGCGTCGCCAACTTGATGTCGAGCTGTGAAAGAGGTGGCTGCGGCGGGTGCAAGGACACGATGTGTGCAGACAAGGTGGTTCAACAGCACGGTCTCGTCAGAGAAAGGGAGGAAGACGGGCATGCAGAGCTGTGTCGGTCGGGGCGTGGGCAACATCATGATTGAGACCGGTCGCATGACTACAGCGCATGGAACTTGTTATGGCTGAGTATGCGATGCATTTGCAGGAAGTAGTATGGTTAAGCCTCGAATATACAACGATCGTGTTTCTGGCAAGCGGCGCAGATCTGTCGTCTTCGGCCGTCGATCATTATTCAAGCGATGCCTCGCGGCAGGTGAAAGCTCTATCACATTCAAAAGTTCAGTGTCGATGCCGGTGTGCAGAAATATCAAGATTATGGGGTGTTATCGACCTGACGCAAACAGAGTTGGAGGCAATGTGTGCTGAAGTAATTCAGGCGTGATGTGCCAGCATAATTATGAGCATATTGTTTCCTGTCTCGGAGCATCGTCGCGTTGGAATCGCTGTAACATATTGAACACCGCCAGGAAGGGGTTATCATTCAGCGACATTCCATACGACAGGCGCTTGGCATAGGACTTTCAACGCTACTTACGACGATATGATCGTGATGCTTCTGTTCTTCGTCCCCGATCCTCTGAGCCATATCTAAACGACGACTTCGAAGCATTTCTGCATGAGACACATCACTTGTGGTCCGTATGCCAAGAGAGGTAGGGGGACGTCGTGTTCTGACAAATTTCGGCGGTGGGATTGAAGGGAGACAGAAGCTATGCATGTTGAAGACGATCGTGCCGGTGAGTTTGATATGGAACATGGAACCTGTTGTGGGCGCGAGCCTTCCAGTTGCTGCAGCACTCCAGCACCCTTTCCCAACAGTCTCCTTGGCACCGCGCTAGCAGGAGCAGTCGTAACTTCTTCTTGATCCCAGCAACAGAGGCTCAACCACAGCATCTTCTGATCAAAAAACACGACCTCATCATAGGAGCATACTTCAATTATCATGTCTAGCCTCAAAGAGCTTGGCTGGATGCGTCCACCACGCGCATCTCATTGCAACCACGCGATCCGAGCAGTATCCGCCGAGGAGGACAGTGCTCAGATATCAGGCGAAAGTTTCCTCGGGTGCACAACATATCAGGAGTCTTCATTGATGATTGAATACGAAGGATGTAAGCCGCCGGGAGCTGACAGACACCAATCATGGGCATCCGTGGCGTGGGACAAGGCTGAGGTGGCGTGAGCGCAAGGCTGAGACGCACTACACAACCGCGTTCAGAAGCAGTCGTTCTACGGCGGACATTTCTTCGACCTCGTACTTTGCTCATCATCCGCTCTCTCCTAGATCCGGAGCCTCCGCTACCTGGGCGGGAACCACGCTGATGGACAAACCCAATCGTGACATGAAAAGCCTGCAGACCGTGCAGATTGAGTAGCACCCGAGAGTCGCCGACTCGATTGACCATCAATGGAGCAACTCTTTCGGCAACCCTGAGCCTCTGGCACACGATCTCAGTCGCAAAGGCGAAAAGCACTCGGCGTACGTCCAATCTTCGAAAATGCTACGCAGTGATCACCAAGCTGCTTATGCTGCTGATGCACCGCATAATGATCCTACGCCTCTGGAACTCAGTCAGCATGCACGATCACGGGGAAGAGTATGCGGTCTGTCAAAGAGAACATTCATTGTCGCACTTGGGAGCGTCGCGGTGGTCGTATTGGCAGCCGTATTGGGGGGTGTCTTGGGTACTGTTCTGAAGAAGAACAGCGATGAGCGCAATTGAGACAACAGCAATCAGCCTAACACTACCCAGCCGGCGGAGAATATCAGCCAGCATGCCGACAGTACCAATGAGCTCTCGCAGAAGAGCCGCTCACCTGTCGACAAGACTGGCGTTGCACTGCTTACGTCTGCTGTTGGAAAATCCACGTTCGTGTACTATTCCACTGAATATGGACTTGTAGAGTCCCAGTACAAGACGGGGCTCTCCGCCAACGCTTCTGCCACCCCAGTAAAGATTGCAAACAATGCGAAGCCGACTTCTCCAATCGCTGCAGTGGGGGGGCCTCCTGGGTTGTCATTGTACCGGACTGTCTTCTATTTCGACAATGACAACCTTTTGAACTTCGTCAACACGACACTCAACAGTGATTGGTGAGTTGTCTTGCGTCTCTCTTCAGGTGGTAGAAGGTAGGCGGCTGATGTATTGCAGGTCCGAACCTTACATCGTATTCGAGGACATGATTGCCGAGCCTAATACGCGAGCACTCTCAGCAATTGCAGGCAGTTGTGGCAATGACGCCCTGTCTGGGATTCGAGTATACTTTGGCTCCAGCAATGGTACCATACAAGAGGTAGGGATATACTTCGGAGAGGCCATAGGCGAAAACTTGGTCGGGCAATGGTATAAGTGGAACACATTCAGTGGGACTGATCCCAAATCTGGAGTAGCATCTGTCTTGGTCAATGGCGAGAATCATGTCTAGATGAGGAGCCATTCAACTGGAAGTTTGCTACAGTATGTGTGGAGCTACGCCGAGAACAGCACAAAGTGGGACGACGGAGTTGATGCTTCAGAGACTGACCGAGTTATTGAGGGAGGTAGCATCGCCGCTACATCCGTGGGTGAAGGACCAGACTTTATCTTCTACCACGCGGCGGACGGAACCGCAGTCGGAGCGCTTTGTCCACCAGGAGCTTCTTGCCTGAATTTTGCGTCGAGACTGAAAGCTCTTGCACAGGCACCGGTGGGATATTCAATTGCCGCGACTGGAGATGGTGGAACAGCGCTTGTCGTGAATCAGGATGAGCTGAAGGCGTCCAACATTCTGTTCACGAGCGTGACTCTTGGAGGCGCATCCGACGGCACGATACTCAGCACCTAGAATCATATCAGCATTCGCAATTTTATACAAATGCCATTCGCAACTCTCTCCAGCCATTGCGGCTTGTTTATCAGCGATGTGAACGATGACGACCTTCCAAAAACCCGAGCTTCGAGTGCATGCGATGAAACTCAATAGTAAGTGCACTGAGAGCAACGTTATCAGTAGACGAAGCCGGACCCGAGGCAGCGTAAGGACCATCAAGGTCTCGCCCTTCTTGTGACCCTTATATCATGGTATATTAAAATATTGATTAAGTGTGTAAGTACGAACGATGATTCCTGGCATTTCGTCCCAGTATGCAGACAAACCGAGACAGCGCTTGATTTTCCATCACTGGTGTTCTCCCGCTCCACCCAAACCATTTTAGTCAATCTCCTATCTGGCCACCTAAGCAAGACCGAAGTGTTTCCCTAAATGACATGTACTGCTCACCCTTAGCTCAAAGTCGATAACAAAGTGCAAAACAATAGCACATGGCAAGGAAGTCGAACTTTGCGGTCAAGTTCTTGGTGAACTATCATTCGAAGTTCGACCAGGAAATCACACGAACCGTAATCAAGCATCATATAGGCTGACGACTTACTGATCGAGCTACCAAGCCAAGTACGATCATTGGTTGTCGGTTCTGTTTGATCGTATATTAAGGCAAGCGTAAAGATCACGCACACTGTCAGGCCACGAAAGGTCCATCCGTGACCCTCAAGAGATGTGAGGGGAGAAAGTAAAATCTTGTCATGGCCTCACCGTTCCAAAGCTACAAAACTGATAAGAGTTCTTCCATGCGAATCCCATTATATCCAGAGCTACAGCGCTGCTGTGTACGTAGTACAATCTTGATTTACAATCCGGAGCCCTAAAGGTATGCCTGTCGAACCAGGTACACGAGATTGCGTTTAAATTTTGTCAGCTGCGGTGTTCACAGTGCACACCAGAATCGAGAGGTATTTGTGGAAATTAGTACAGATCGCAGTTTTGCTATGTGATCATTCTCAACGTATAGTAGTACATCGAAGTCAACAACACCATCTACAGCCCTCTGCCCTCGCAGGCTTCCCATTCAATCTCCCAATATCCCCTCAGTTCCCCTTATTCCGCCTCCCCCCATCCCTCAGACTCCCCACAACCCCATCAACCACACTCCCCACAGGCTTCGTCGCATCTCCCACACCACCCAAAACCGGCCCGGTAACACCCTTCACCACTCCTCCCACCGGCCCACCAGCAACCTCCTCTCCAATATCCCCAACAACACCCAACCCAAGATCTCCTCGCTGACGATTGATATCACTCTCCGTACAATTCCCAAACCTATCAGTCAAAGTCTCCAAACACCTTCCATCGGATTCTTTTCCGACGCAGTTTCCGGGAGGTTTGGAGCAGAAGAGGCCCAAAGCGGGGGATAAGGCGTTGACTTGGCAGCAGAGGGGGGTGCCGTAGCAGCCTGTGTCCGGGTCGGAGGGGGCTTCGGCTGTGCGATTCACCATGTTAGCAAGGGCATCTGGAAGAAGTGCTGTTGGGAAAGTGGGACAGGACTTACTGATAATGCAGTTGACGACTGCTGGAGTCAAATCGTAGCAGAGCAAATCAGCGGCGAGAGCGACGGGGAGTGCTGCGCCGGTGAAAGTTGCTTCGCAGCAGTGGAGTTGGCCGCCGTCGGTGCATTGGAGTGGTTCTTGGACTTTGTTTTGGGGAAAAGCGAGCGCGAGGCTGGAAAAAGCAAGTGCGAGGAGGAGAGAAGAAGGCATTGTTGGCCAAAGTTCCGTGGTCAATTGGATGAATCGAATGCGAGCAAGTGAAATTGCTGATTGAAGCTGTCGTCTGCCGAAGTGTCTTGCGGTGTGCTTGTGTTGACGATATATATCCACAGGTAACGGAGGACAAAGTGAAGAATGACGTTTTTCTTCAAACAACGAAAGTCCTGCTTCTCCCACAACTCGCTAGATGCATAGGAGTCGTCGCGAGATGAGGTACGTGGCTCTCCATATACTGCAGGTGGCCGATTCATGGTCATGTCCCTTCGAGTCGAGATCAGCATAGAAGGAAATTGAAGATCGTCTCCCAATGCGGCCGGAACGGAAAGGCCATCAACAAGAAGATGTGAAGTCGAACCTTGTGAAGCTGACGGACCTGTGGCCGGTGGCTACGACTTAAGCTCTCCACATGTTTCACTAGTCTGAGCTTGCAAGCACACCAGGTTGGTATGCGAGTCAGAGATACCGGCTCGTCCTCCGACTGGGCTGGGATCCCATGACTATAGTTCAGCGCCGCCATATGCATATGCGAGCGATTCGGAGAATTCTGCAAGGTACTCTGGAGCAGATCTGTGCTCACGATCGATCTGGAGTGTTTTCGCTGCAGACTGACGCTGGGCTTGAAGTGCCGCTGCGTACGCTCAACGCTTCCTGCCTTGCTCGATCAGACGTGGGCGCCATCATTGCTGTGATATCGATCAGCCACGACATCTATACGCATCGATTCGGCGCATGAGATACGCAGCTCCCACACCAATGAATGGAGATATGCTGAAGGTCCGGAGACATTGTCATGCAATCGTGTATATTCGTTGTGATAGAAGGAAGTCAACGCTGCGAAGGTCGCGCATATCATCCTCTTCGCCCTCCGCTGGCCCAAGAGCTCGGAGGCGAAGGCAAAGCACGATCACTGTAACTGCGAACTTCTAGCCGTCTGCGTTCTTCCCAATCCGGAGGACGTCGTGCGTTCGCTTCCTGTAACACAGACGGCTGATATCGTTGCAAAACCTGCTGCTGCGAACGCCTCGCCCATGACATGATCTCGTCAGATGTTACAGACATCTCTTGACTGTCGTCAGACATTGGCGAGGGCATGACGGGAGGTAAGGCAGTCCAGACACCATTGTTCGACTCAAGCCCGCCGTAACGATGGCTTGCGCTTGGTATCTGTAAGGCAATCCTGCTCCCTCGGTGGCTGTGAGATGACGAGGGAACTGGAGAAGGGGAGGGCATCGTCTCAGCCCTTGGACGGCCAGGTCTGGGAGGACGGCTCGGATGATCCGCTCCTGCAGCCCGGTCGACATAATTGGAGAATGCGCCCTGGCGAGCCACTGTCGCCGGGAAAGAGGGCTCGCCAGGCTCTATCCTGGATATTCGAGATTTCATGTCCTCATACGGCGAAGACAAGGACATGATATTTTGCTCTCTGTACGGAAGAGAGTATCCTCGTCGCCGCGTACGCGACTTTGATCTGACGGGATGCTCCTTTTGGTAAAGTTCCCACTGCTGTTGACGTACCGCGCTATCGCGATTGCGGGTCGTGGACAGCGAGAGTGGACCATTTGATGTCACTGCTGTTGTTGCATCGCTCATGGCGGAGACGTGGCCGTCCCTAGTTGGTTGAGAACCTTCAGGATGATCTCCGATGCTGTCTCCAATGTTCCTGGTAGTGAAGTTTCTCAACTCCACGCTCTGTTCCGATGCAGGTGTATTGTCGGCTTTCAAGTGCAACCATGAGCTATTCAATCCCAGACTGCCGGTAAGCGTGACATTGGCAGTGAGTTTCGGGTCCATTCTGCTCTTTGAAGACGTTGTCGTCGTCGTCATGAGATTCTTCGTCTTACTCCACATTTCGCTGACAGTGCTTGGGAAGCTCACAGCTTGTGATGCACGTTGTACGCTGCGCTTGACCAAGCCCGCGATCATCGGCATGCAGCAGCAGACTACGCCAAGGTACATCTCCGTGATGCGCCAGACTCCGATGTCGAAATAGTCCCATGTTGGATTCTGGGTGCTGTTGAGCCTGGTAATGAGGTAGTAGAACTGGATGACACTTGTCGCGGTGGTGACAAAGCCGACCAAGAAGGTGAAAAGAAGCCCGATCTTCTTTGGCCAGGTCATGCGTAACTGAAGGATTTTGAGCACGGGCAAGAGCAACACTATTACGTCCATTGCGATGTTGACCGCAGAGTTTGAGTACAGCTGAGCGTTGCGATTGACACACGTGCCTTTGAGTCCAGATAAGGCTTTCCAGGTGTACGACACAGGCTGGCATAGGAAGATTGTTGAGAATGTGAAGCCAATGGTAGCCATTGCCAGTAAAACGAGGATGACCTGGCATATGCGGCGAAATACAATTGATGAGTCCTTCCAGATTCGGAGATAGAGGAGGACGAACGCCATCTTCGTGCCAAATACCACTGGCGAGTAGAACGTATTTCCAATGTAGAAGAGCTGCATGGGTCAGTTCATCACCTTGTCATCGCAGGATGCACAACGACGCACCTTGAGCACATTCTCAATCTGCTCGAACTCCAGTTCCCATATGTCTCTGCCCAACCCAGCCATCTGCTCCATGTATCCGACCACAGTCAGACCGAGCATGGGAAGGCATGACGCGAATAGCATCGCATCATCCCAGCCATATCCAGCTCCCCCGAAGGTCTTGCCTCTGGCGAGTAGGCGTAGTATTGCGCACACGCTCGCAAGCGTGAATAGAGCAGTCTGGGTGACAGTAAAGACCATGACGCGATTACGCTTGGGAAAACCACACGTTTCCGCCTGGGCTTTCTGCCCTTGCAGAGCTTCCTTGATCGAGCATCCGCTCTCGACGGCGCATTGCTGTAGAGCAGCGGCCACTGCCTTGTCGTTGCATATGCATTGAAGTAGATCCGGGCAATTGAACTGCGGTAAGACTTTCGTGAAGCAATTGAGCGTGCACGAGCCAGCCTGCTGTCGTTTGGAGAGGAAGTCGTTGAGTTTGTTGCGATTTTGCGCCCCGATTTCGGTATTCTCGTCCAAGGGGCTCCCCAGACCAAATGGCAGGAGGAGAAGAAAGAGAATCACCAATCTATTCCGGACCATGATGGATGTCGCACAAATGGTCAAGTAAAATGCACAACTATTCTAGGGCAACGGCAAGGCCATCGCTTTTGGAGCTAGTGATCGGCTTCAGGCTATAGTCGTGCCTTCCAACGGCTAGGTCCAGTGACCAAGTTCAAAGCTACCGCCACACCGTGCAGCCCCAAGGGTCTGGCGTAGGGTTCGGTGGCGAGTACATGGAGCAGAGTGTTGCATTGCGCTGGTTGGGCATGAGCGGCGGTATGTCTGCCGGTGCCCGACGAGATTGGAACTGTCAAGCACGTGGTGGCTATTGTCCGTGGTAGCGGTGAGTGCAGCTCGAGTTTCGAGTGGCCACGGGGAAGGACAAGCGGCGAACGGCGATGAGTTCTTCATTTCGATTACGCTGAGTGCCTGGCGTGCTCTGGTCCTGACTCGAGCAGCTGCAGATCATATGCGGCAGATCTGCAAGTCTGTAACACTTCAGCGCGCGTCCTCGCGCGAGGAGACTGCGAGCAAGAGATGTTTCGGTTTCCTCCGGATCAACGGGTACCTGTGGCTTCTTTTTGGAATTGCTCTGCTCCGCGAAAACCTGGTTCTGGAGTTCCTCAGCCTGGTTGTGGACAGAAATAGTGCCGTGCAGAACAAATGCGTCGTCGCAAGCGCATGTCCCCGTTGTCGCAGTCTTTGGGTTATCGGGATGCGAGTCATCGTCCGCTCGGTCGATCTCTCAAAGACGATCAACACCTGGCCGCAGTCGCACCAGGAGGCCATTTGTCGTGATATCAAGGCGTCACCCAGTGGTCATGGAAGGGGCCCAAATGTCGTTCGTCGCCGCGGAATCAGCCTGGTGGGAGAGATGAGTTTCGAGTCGCAGCGTCACAGACTCAGACCTACGCGGGCCGTGCTGCCGGCTACATCCTCGCCGATATCGCCCCTCCACCCAACTTCCTCTCATGGCACTCGAGGACAAAGTCACTTTCCACCATGTCGCCTCTTCGCGCTGCCATTCTCATCGTTTCTGAGACCGCCAACCGAGATGCAAGTACCGACAAAGGCATTCCCGCTTTGCAAGAAGTCTTCGCCCAGAATGGCGGCGACCAATGGACGGCCAATGACACCAGAATCGTGACGGACAGTGTCCTCGACATTCAGCGTGTTATCACCGGATGGACAGATGGACCGGAACCCGTCAATCTTATCCTGACCAGTGGTGGTACGGGCTTTGCGCAGAAAGACGTTACCCCAGAGGTCAGTCGAGTCAAATCATCACTTCCCACGTGCGACTCCGCATTGTTACAGATTTCTTGATTGTCCCGCAGCTCGTTATAGCTGCGGCGACAAGCATTGTTTCACGATAGTTGACAGACGAGCAGGCTATCTCCCCGCTGATACACAAGCATGCCTCGGGGCTCGTGCATACCATGCTTGCTTCCTCTCTGGCCATCACTCCTTGTGAGTCTTCAAAGAGACAAATATGCCGATGCATTGCTGACCATGTAGTCGCCTCTATGGCCCGTCCAGTGGCAGGTGTGCGGAACAAGACCTTGATACTCACACTACCCGGATCGCCGAAAGGTGCCAAGGAGAATCTCGAAGCCGTGCTGAAACTCTTGCCACATGCGTGCCAGCAAGCGGCTGGAGCTGACTCACGGACACTACATGTCGGAGGCGTGAAGAAGCTGGAGGAGGAAGCTGGTGTCAGCAGTGCAACTCCAAACACAGCTGGTCAGCACGATCACTCCCATTCGCACTCGCACTCGCACTCGCACACCCATGGTCACGGCCACGGACATGGACACCATCATGGCCCTCGAGCTCACACAAAACCCGAAAACCGCCCAGTCACCAATGACCCGAACGCAGGAGCGTCTCGTAGATACCGAGAGTCCCCTTACCCTATGCTGCCGGTCTCGGAAGCTCTCACCCAAATCGCGACCAACACACCAGGACCCAAGGCCATCAAAGCACCCGTCAACGAGTCGCTGATCGGCTCTGTTCTTGCTGAAGATGTGGTGGCATCAGAATCTGTCCCCGCCTTCCGCGCGAGTATCGTCGACGGCTACGCAATTCTCGCTTCGGACCATCCTCTCGTGCCATCTTCCAAAGGCGTCTTTCCCGTTGTCAGCATCTCGCATGCCCAAGCAGGCAAGGAGATGCCGAAGTTGGAAATGGGAGAGGTCGCCCGCATCACCACTGGCGCTCCCCTTCCCCCCGGTGCAACAGCTGTCGTCATGGTCGAAGATACCGTCCTACGCAAAATGACGGATGATGGAAGGGAAGAAGCTGAAATTGAAATCCTCACTGACGCGATCAAACCTGGGGAGAATGTGCGCGAGCCTGGATCAGATGTCAAAGCCGGAGCGACGATATTGCGCAAGGGTGAAGCCATTACTGCAATCGGTGGCGAATTCGGTCTCCTCGCCTCTGTCGGCACGCGCGAAGTCTCCATCTACACTCGTCCCATCGTCGGAGTACTCAGCACGGGCGACGAGATCATCCCGCACGACACACCACGTGAATTGCGACTCGGCGAAGTCCGCGACACGAATCGTCCCACTCTTCTCACAGCAATCCGAGGTCAAGGCTACGAAGCAATCGATCTCGGCATCGCATCTGATCAACCCGGCTCCTTAGAGGAATCTCTCGGCTCTGCAATGCGAAACTGCGACGTCATCATCACCAGCGGCGGCGTCAGCATGGGCGAACTCGACCTTCTCAAACCGACCATCGAACGTCAACTCGGAGGCACGATCCACTTTGGTCGTGTAAGCATGAAACCTGGAAAACCAACTACTTTCGCCACTGTACCATTCAAATCCAACACCGGAGAAGACCAAACAAAGGTCGTCTTCTCCCTTCCTGGAAATCCTGCAAGCGCGGTTGTCACGTTCCATCTTTTCGTATTGCCGGCTTTGCATAAAATGAGCGGGATTTCTCCCGTGGGGTTGCCGACTGTTATGGTTTCATTGGAGCAGGATGTTAGACCTGATCCGAAGAGAGCGGAGTATCATCGTGTTGTGGTGAGGGCGAGGAAGGACGATGGGCAGTTGTGGGCGACGAGCACGGGATTTCAGAGAAGTAGCGCGATTGGGAGTTTCAAGGGGGCGAATGCTCTGCTTTGTTTGCCGATGAGGGAGGAGGTATTGAGGAAGGGGGACAAGTGCGAGGCGTTGTTGATGGGAAGGGTCGTTGGGGAGGTCTGAGGAAGCCGCAGGCATGCAATCCTGCTATGTTGCGACCGTGGCTTTCTGTTCTGTTCTTTAACGACTCACATACAAAAGACACCACCAAAACTGCAAGTCAAAATGCTCGCCGAGCTCATCTCCACCCTCTTTTCGGTCTGTCGGTCCGCGGTTCGTCGCTTGTTTTGCGTTGTCTCTGGCAGCAGTTGGATTTCGGAGCTGCTGTGGTTCCCCGTGGCAATTTTCCATCTCATCGCATTTTTGTGGATTTGGGCTCTGGAGACATTTGTGTATCTGGCCAACCTGAGCATCGAGTACATGGTTCACGTCATCATGACTCAGATCAACGACTTCAACCAAGCCAACGACGAGTTCCTCGAGAAATTTCCGCTGTTTGCGCGTCGACCAGAGAAATCTGGACTTGATGAGATTCGGGAGGCTATCGACGACGTGCTCAAGAAACACTGGACACCGCAATCTCCAGCAACACTTTCGCCAACTCGTCTGGGTTCGCCAACATCGGACTGTGGCCGGCCTTCATCGTCACGGTCTGAACATCAATCGTCAGCTCCAAATACTCCTTGAATCTCACAAAGCACAGTAAGAACTCACCTTCCATCCTTTCCTCTCCTCGTCGCTCATCACCTCTAGCATGCCTTTTTGCGAAGCATATGGAAGACACAAGTCCTCGGTCGTGAAAATATACGTGCAAGGGAATTGCTTCCAAGGCGCGTGCTGAGTAGGCTCTATCGCCGCGGCAATTGACATTGGAACGAGATGGCTCACGGCGTCGTCAACCAGCTTCTGGTCTGTGACGTCTGGATCGTAGAGACAGGACGTACAGAGGAGGAGGTCGGCGATGTGGCCCTGTTGGAATAAGTTAGATGCACAAGGCAGACTTTGTGCAGCGGAGGTGGTAGTGCTTACTTCGACGTTGATGTTCATCCCTTCTCCATTCGGAATCCCCGCAACAGTCCCACCTGGCTGTGCAGCAATGGCAGTCAGATAGACCAACCTCTCAATTTTTGACTTCGCTGCTGAGCTCATTTCTGCGACTGCGTCGCCTCCTGGTGCGCCACTGTAGCTGTGGAAGACCGGGATTATCCTATCGGATGTTGAGGCGAGGTTCTCGAGAAATGTCTTGATGGCTTCGATGTCTAATCGCAAAGCTCCGGAGACAACAAGTTTCTCTTTGTCGGCATTACATGATGGGAGATCGATGGTCGAGACAGAACAGCCTGATGCTTTCAATTTTGCTTCAAGGAGATGCCAATGCCAGGCTCGATGACAGGCGCCGTGGATGAGTACGAAATGCGGCGGTTTTTCCGACATGTTGAGTTTCCTGCTCGATCCCAGAGTAAAGCGAATGGAATGTGGTCGGATTTACGTTTGCTAGGTAGGCATTGTTGCAGGCTATATGGTACCCCGGCTAGAACTGGTACCTGAGTACCAGATCGCTTCCGCAGCCATGGCGTAGTTCCCGTTACCCCAGCTTGACAATTTGGCCAATGTTAGGCGCGTCAGGTCAGAGAAGGTGATTTTTAGAAGTCCGAGAGGCTTTCGACGATCTGGGGATGAACCGCTGGGGAATACACGTGAGGTTCGGGATTTCCGATTTTTGCGTAGTCAGAACTCTGTTTGGCCGACGAAGTCTGGCACATCCCGTAGTGCAACGTTATGCATTGAGACCCTTAATAGTCACTAAGAAGCCTTTCACAGTTGTTTGCTGTCATTCACGGCGACTCGGTCTCTCAGCGACGACAATTCAGAACTGGTGCAAGAGGGGTTCGAGAGAGGAAGTGAGAAATCTCGATAGAGACGCGCCGAAGGGTGTGGATTTAGGGTTTCGTGCTATGGAAGCCCCTCAAGAATTGCCGGATTTTATACATATCAGAGTTCCTGGATTGCGCTGAGATGAACAAAACATTTGATCATCTTTCAAGACTCCATCTTCCCTGCCATCTATTCTGACTTACTACAGGTACACAAACTTCCGATAGTAATGGAGTGTATATGCAGGGGGCAGATACGGTGACACTTTTCTGGGATGCCGAGACTCTCTTCTACCATTCGGCTGGTCCCATTGACTATGAGCCGATACTACAGGAGAAGTTAGACATTGCAGCATCGCGCGGCTTCAGTGCCATCCTTGCCGATGCTGTAGCAGACCACGCCAAATACTTTGATCGCGTATCGTTGGATCTTGGCAGTGCAGGGCCCGGAGCAACCCTACCAACCACCGAACGAATCGAAAATATGAAAGCCTCTGGCGATGCGTCCCTAATATCTGCTGCACAGGAATGAACTGGCTTTTGTCTCATGCCTCTGAGCATTATCGATTCACTCGCGATAAGGCTTTTGTGACCAACACTGCCTTACCTCTCATGGCAGATGCAATCACCTTTTACAATCAATTTGCTGTCGAGAAAGATGGTCGCTGGGACATCTACCCATCCCTCAGCCCGGAAAATGCCCACTACATCCCGGAAGGTCAGAAGACGGCTGGCACATGGACAGGCCTCGACCGCACTACAGAGATGGATAAGGCGATCCTCTGGGATCTGTACAGAAGCTTCATAGAGCTCAGCAACGCCGTGGGGTCTTCTAACATGGCCCAAGAACAATCAGCAAATCGTTGGTGCGATCATCACCGCTGGTGTAGATGGTCCAATCAAAATTCGAGTGCAAGATGGCCGAGTGTTTCGTGTCAATGGAGAGGTGTACAGCGGGCCGATTATGGCCACCTCAGGGCAGACATATACTGTATCATTCTAGAGACAGAGTCGTTCAGACTCATCCATGTCTCGCTGCCAAATTGGTTCCACGTTCCCGGACGATCTTCCGATGCAACGCAACCATTATTCTTACAGCGACTCGCACCGAGTATGGCCATCCTGTGGGTCAAGATTAACACTTTTAGATCCGCCTCTTTGAAGCCCGAACATGTGGCCGTTTGGTACGAATGGGCTCAGGATGAGCGGAGAAAAGCAGCTCATCGCAGTATTAGAATAGACACTGAGCTGAGTCAAGAAAATTAACAGGAAAGTGCCAACAAAGTGAGCGACATTGCACCTTGCTTGTTGCGGCATCTGCCGAATGCATTACACAAATTATAGCTAGCATCCGTGACGAGAGTTGCAATTTTAGACTGGCGCACAATCACAACGACCTTTCAAGATCCTGCGCACTGTGTCGGTAGATTGGCGGGCCTGTAGAGTTTTGCGTGTGAGCGAGATGTCGTGAGAGTGTTCGCTTTCCGAGCCCAGCACCGTCGCAAGGTCCATCGGAAGATCTTCTGGACGGCGGACAAGAACCGTGGATACTCGCTGGTAAATGAGAAGAGTGTCCGGTAGCTCTCCTTCGTGGCTCGCATGTTGCATCGATAGGATACAATTGTATCATTGATGCGAGTCGGCTTCGATGACTCCCTTCATCAATATCAAATTCCCATATAGTCTTCGTTCGCTAGTTGAGATGATGACAAATGCTGTCTTGGTTTGTTGATAGAATGAGAATCGCTCCAATTTGGCGAGCTTGAACTTGTCGCCTTCGTGGTTCTGGATTGTCGACCGAAGCTGTTGCATGATAGGCAGTTCGGTGCTGGACCCAGAGTCCATACACCACGCGGCTTCTGGCGCGTACTGATCAAGAGGAACTAAGGATAGCATGGCGTTTGCAGCTTGGACAGCATCAACACCCGCAAGGTGAAGTACTGGGGGTCCTATCGAGGCGGCCGGGTAGTTCGCATCCACAATCGCAAGCGAGTCGCCATGGCCCATTGACGCCAGTGCTCGCAGCAAGTCTGGCGTCAGAATAGGGTCTATTCCCTTTAACATGATGTCGAAAATTGACGTGCAAAGCCTTCACTGCAGATTCCAATCAAAAGCAACGTCGAGAGCGCGTGCTTGCCCTCGGGGGCGTTCGCACTGCTTTGTTAGAGGAGTCAGATACTTATGTCACTTCGCCAGAGTCTCTGATCCATACATACGCCACAAAAGGCTTTGTTCGATTCGCAGGCCAAAGGGATTTTCCGCTCTTTTTATCCGATCCGGAGCAATGCTGATCCTTCCCTTGCTGGCCTAGCAGCTACCATAGCAGCTACCGAGCGCAATGCTAGCCTTCCGTACCTGTTTCGCTGACATAAGGTGCGTCGATCCTTAACGAACAATGCTTGATCGAAATAGTATTTCCGTGCCATCTTCAGCCCGCAAATGCTTGCCTTTGGCCCGGGTCCGACTACAAGTGACCCACTGCCAGACCTTATAGCGACACATCGGAGTCATAGCAACAGTGCTGTAGCCGATGCTATTGACGCTGGATTTCGACTACCACGACTCTTGTTTGCCCGCTGGTAACGTGGGTAGGAAGCCGTCTGAATCTTCGGTCGCACTGACCATATACAGTGGGAGATCGCAAGTGGCTTCGACCCTGAACTCCCAGTGCTCTCGTCAGCTTTTGCACTTGAGGACGCCTGTGGGCTTCACAGAGCTCTCTACGTGCATGATCAAAGTCATCTGCATTCGGCCCTCGCACGCGATACATGGTGTACCGTAGGGCCTGGCAAAAATCAATCTGTTGTGGCAATAAGCAAGTGTTCACCAGGATTGACGGAACATACTCACCTGGTACTGGGTGTTTAGTGTTGCAGCACACATCTCATGAGCACGTATCAGGGTCTCACAAGCCAGCGCTAGGTCAATTCCAAGGTTGCCAACACCGACGAGATCTAAATCAAAAGCGCACGAAACGAGCAGTCCTAGATTGCGAGACTCTCTCCATCTCCTCTGCGTTGTCGGGCCCAGACCTCTTCAATGATGCTGAAAGCCGTAGAGGCGTTTCCCAGTTGACCAGAGTCTCGTATCAAGTCCTCGAACACACTATGAAAGAATGGCTGAATTGATTCTTCAGCCATGCTGGCTGTCACACACAACGCCCAGACAGCACCTGACAAAGACAATTTATTGCTCTCAGAGATGAGGGTCACGCTTTGCGACACGGCATGTCGTATTTCGGGCAGTGATGGCAGTGGCTCTGAGACCACGGCGTGCAGCCATACCAGCGCCGCCAGTGCAAAGAGCTTTGTTATTGTCCCGCGAGTCGAGCCCTTCTGTGGCTAGTGAGATGTTAGCACGATTTGACGGCTTCGGACTGCTAAAGCTGCACGACGAACCTCTGACGTGTCAAGGCCGACATTGAGGGATTCTTCGATGGGACGCGCTTTGGTCGCGAGCTGCAGCACGCTCAATCGTCCAGTAAGCTTTTGCTTCTCTTTCCAGTCCCTGAGGGTAGCAATGTCGCCAATGGCTTGCATTACCCAATCCCGACATCCTGTAATATCCTCCATCCGCAGGTCTGGGCTTGTCAGCCATGATACGTAGGGCAGGCGTGGTACCCTGTCAACAGAGATACATGATATCAGGTCGAGCCACAGAACAGCAGTGATCAAAAATTGTAAACCTGCGCTGTCAGCGGCCAGCCGAGGATTGACGATACCCAATTCCATGGACGAGGCCAACGAAGTGATGGCGTCTACATGGAGACGCCAGTCTTCCGTGCCACCATTCAAGACCTGATCTCGACCTGGTCAGACAGGTGACATTTATGAGTCGCGCAACTTCACTCACCTCGAACCCAACAAGCAATATGCTACATGCAAAGAACTCTGCAAGATGGTCTTTGTTCTGCATGAGATGGTCTACGTTGTTCGAAGTCAGGAGCTTGTGCAACTCTTTCAGGGCCCTGGCACGGTAACCAAGCGCTTCCTGAGTCGCGTTGATTTCTCTACGCGATTGATCGCGGCCAGCCTTGTGCAACGCTGCAATGCTGATGGCGGCGTAAAACGACGGACCTCTCCTGCTAAGAAGCATGAGGAGCCATCCACGATTGCCATGTTCATCGCTACTGTTACAATAAGGGAATTGCCATTGGAAGACGTCGTCAAGATAGTGCATCAGAAGGGCGGCTTCGCGTGTTTGGAAAGGCACCTGCAGCTCGTCCCGGTCTTCCCACCGTGAGCTCAGAGCCGCTACCGCTGTGGAGTCTTGTCCATTGGTACCAGGCAAAGCCGAGTCGAGCGGATGTGTATTCAAGGCTGAATACAGCAGGGTTTCAGCGATCAGTGATGGGTTGTCCACGGTCTTCGGTGGGCAGTCTGCTCTTTCCGGCGCCGTGCGACCGATTTTACGCGCGCGATTCTGGCATGATCGCAACGCAGAGAAACTTCTCTTTACGGCCAGCTTGATCTCTTTTCGCTTGAGAAGCTCCTCGGTACCGCCATCCATCCAGTCTGGTTGTTGCCCGAAACCGTAGCACTCTATGCCGCGGTCCGTGCATTGATGACAGCTGGCGGCGGAAGCGTCGCACTTCACATGGCGGATGCGACACGTCCAGCATGCGGATCTTCTCGCATGATTGGAGGCAGTAGGAGCGCAGTCTTCGGGCACCGGTACTGGGCTTGACATCTCGTGGCTGGAACCCGAACATGAGACCGAAGATGAAAGAGTCAAGATCGGACGGACCCGAAGACATGGCGTCCCGAAGATGGACGGAATAGGAAGGTCGGAGCATGCACACACAGTCCAACTCCGCATGTCGGATCTTAAGCTCGTCCAGACCTGATGAGTATATGAAACGAGCCACCTTTCGCACCACCCAGAAATGCAGTAAGCATCATGAGAAACAGGGAGTCTCGCCGAGGCTTTTCTGCTGCCGTGCAGCTGAACGAAAGACAGCGTGAAATCATCGAACAAATACCGGCAGAATGGCGGATCAACGCGTCGCTGCCCTGGTCGGAGCGAGATCCAATGAGTTTGCCGGAGAGAAGTGGCATCTTAAGCGTGCTGGAGTTGGAGATAACTGAATCAAGCACTACAAATATTCTGGGCAAAATTCGTTGCAGGCGATGGAGCGCGACTCAGGTCACTCTGGCCTTCTGCAAAAGGGCAGCGATCGCTCATCAAGCTGTGAGTCGGACGATCCTGGTGTGCACGAGCGACAACTGACAGAGCCTTGTTTTAGGTGAATTGTGTCTCCGAGTTCATGTTCGACGAAGCTCTGCGCACGGCTCATGCGCTCGATGACTACATGGCAGAGCACAACAAGACCATCGGACCTCTGCATGGCTTGCCTATATCCATCAAAGAACACATAGAGCTCAAAGGTAGCAGGGCCACAGCTGGACTTTGGGCTTGGGCCGACTTCCGCTCGCAGGAAGACTCGGTCGTCGTCCATATGTTGCGGCGGCAGGGCGCCATCTTCCACGTCAAAACGACCAACCCTCAATTGATCATGGCACTGGAAACCGACAGCAACCTTTTTGGCAGAACGCTAAATCCTCATAACACCACTTTGACGTGTGGAGGAAGCTCCGGTGGTGAAGCCGCCTTGATCTGTCTGCGCGGTAGCGTCGTAGGAATAGGCGCAGACATGTAAGTCCGCCTCGCGGGGATCCGAGCTCTTCATTGAGTACCGACCAGCTAACAAGGGCCGCTGATAGAGGTGGATCGATCCGTGTGCCGAGCGGCTTCTGTGGTCTATATGGACTCAAACCGAGTGTTGCGCGTCTTCCACATGGCGGTCTGCGTGGTCTCCATGCCGGCATGGAAAACATAATTGGCTGCGTGGGGCCCATGGCTACATGCGTTGCAGATTTGCAACTGATATGTGACAGCATTCTCGCCTGCCAACCTTGGGATATCGAGCCCAGCCTGATTGAATTGCCGTGGAAGCTCGATGTACACATGCCAGGGCGTTTGAGAGTGGGAATTTTATGGCATGATGGCGTGGTCGCCCCACACCCTCCAATCCGGCGAGAAATGCTACGTGTCCAGCAGGCACTCCAGAGAGCAGGACATTCTACCTTCGAATGGGATCCCGTCGAGAACAAACAGCTCGTAGGCTTGATCGACGAGCTCTATTTCCTGGACGGAGGCGAGGAGTACTTCGAGATTCTGAAGTCGGGGAAGGAGAATGCTGTGCCCATCATGCAGTGGTTGCTCGACTCCAAGGCGTCAAAGACTTATAAAGTCCAGGAAACGTGGAAGGTATGTATGTAGATCATGGAGGACAATCACTTCTCTCCTTCGCTGCCCCAGTCAATATGACGAAACGCAGCGAAACCATTGAGTCGTGAAGTCCATGACACTTCGCCTTTGCTGACGTTATTCAGATCAACACGATTGTCGATAAACTGCGATCGAGCCACCTCTCTCGCTGGATTTCTAGCGATGTTGATGTTTTGCTCACTCCAGTTAACGCCTCGTTGGCAAGCGGACACGATGAATCCAGGTATTGGGGGTATTCTTCGGTGTACAATTTACTTGATTTACCGGCAGTCGCATTCCCTACCGGCGTCATCAACAGTGCTGATACCTGGGCCTCGTACCCGGCAGAGCAGAAACATGCCATGAGTTCAATCGATGCATACTATCGTCAGATGTACGACGAGTATGGCCCAGAGAAGTACGTCAATGCCCCTGTATCTTTGCAGTTGGTTGGTAGGCGGCTCAGGGAAGAGGAATTATTACGAGCTTTGGAGATAGTCGATCGTGCCTTGGCCGGCTGTAAATATGGACAGTTGGATCTGGCCCGAGCTTGAACTTATTTCGGTAGACGACGAGGCACGAACGAATCAAGGCGCGTCTGTTGTTCCATTTTGGAACGTATCACAAGTACAGTTCTACACTTGAGACGGGGAACCAATAGCAAGGAACATCTCGAATTCTGGGCACTCGCTCCCTCTTTGGCCGACGATCCAGTGCGCTTTTGCCTCAATCACAATTTCTAATTGGTAGGACAACTCCGAAAAGCCCTATGGCGTCTCTTAATTGGGTCGATATTGAGCGACATCAACTAACAAATGCCTTGTTCATTTCTGGGCTGATACCCATGTGTTTCGCGTATGCAAGTAGAGGACTGTAACAACAAGCACGGCGGATAAGTCGCAATCTGACTCTGCGTCTCCCCCTCAAACCCCGGACCCTTCCCGCAATGCCCTAGAGATACATTCAAGACCCTGTTTCAGCTCCTCCTTAGAAGGCCAGCCATATCCAAGCCTGAAATATCGATCTGATACCGAGAACCAGCGGCCACGGCCTACATAGGTGTGGTGCTTCACCAGGAGCCGTTCGTAGAAGGCATCATACCCACCCGGTGGTTCGCTCTTCATGCGAGGAAAGCAGACGACTCCCCCGCTGGGCTTCACCCACTCAAGAAGATCTTCCGTTTGCATCCAGTCTTGGACCATTTGCAAGCGCTCTTTCTGTTCCGCGATAGTGGAAGCCAGGATTTCATGACGCCGGAATAGGATCTGTTCTGCGATGAATTCGTCAATCACGCTTCCACTGATTGAGGTCTGTTCCTTCGCGGCGAGAAAGTTCTCAAGCAGGGTATTGTTTTGCGTAATGATCCATCCGATTCGAAGTCCCGGCATGCCAAAGGACTTGGACATGGAAGATACGCTTATCACATGAGTATCTAGCGAAGCCGCCAGAGGAATTTGAGTCCCGTGGTGGATATCCCGATACGTCTCGTCGACTAGCAGCAGACAACCCCGTGACCTTGTCATGGAAACGATCTCGTTTAGATCAGACTTGGACAAGGTTGTTCCGCTCGGATTGTGCGGCGAAGTAATCGATACCATCTTCGTGTTGCCCTTTATCGCCGACTGCAGCGCATGGAGATCGATTTGGAATGAATTGTCAAAGTCGAGATCGACGTACGTGATTTTGCATCCTATTGTCTCTGGTGTTTCGAGGTTGGTAGCGTAATTTGGGCGGACGACAACAAGATGATCTGTCGGCGCCAGCTGTGATGTCGAAATGATAAAGAGCGCCCCCGCAGCTCCGGCTGTGATTAAAACATTCTGGCTGTTCAAATTTGGGAAGTCTTGGACTACAAGCTTCCTCAGGCTTTCGTTTCCGCGATGCTCATTGTATAGGAGCGTAAGATCCGGTATTTCCAGGCCGAGAGACTTCAAGGTGCGATCCGTGATAGAGCTTTCTGAGAGGTTGAATTTGATGTTCCCGTAGCCGTACTCTTCTGGCGATTCGATCTCTATTGGCATGCGTTTGTACTTCATGATGAGTCGCTAACACCTGAAGATGGTCCTGCTCGAGCGAGGATGACGGGGAAAAGGGCTGCAGCACTGAAAATATAGGTCCCTGTGAAAGTGGGCTCGCGATCTCATATTCGGGGACTTGGCTCGCCATGTTCGTAGCGAGGCTAGCCGCGACCTAAAGCTTCAGGCTAGCCTGCAACCGCCTCTAACAACGAAACGCAACGACAAACTAAGCTCCTGTCGCTCGAATCCTCGTCGTAACTATGTCTTTCTCGTCGTCCTTTATAATATAGTATAGGTCGACAAAGTTACTTTCGTAAATACCAACTTCGTTACGTAACGCCGAGGAATCGGCCTTCGGCTGCCTTTCCGTCGAGAACCTCGACAACTAGTATGGATATAGCGATAGCGAAGCATATTTTAGTCGCGTACTCTATAAACAGAGGCATAGCTAACAGTCGACGATAATTCGTTACTTCGCGACTTACTAGGAATCGCGTAAAGTTAAAGTTTGTCTCAAAATCGTGCAGTTTGTAGCGCTTAAATGGGCTTCCTATCGTGTTTCTTGCTAAAGCCGATTCTGGGCGGCCCGAAGCTTTAGGTCGCCCGAACAAGCGCGACCTGAAGCTTTGCCATGGCGTTAGCGGCGATCTGGGGAAAGCTTTCTTGCACTCTTGAGAAACTTTCCGACAGAGAACAGTCACTAGTAGATTGATATCGAGCATTGGTGCGCTTGTAGTGCAGAGTTGGCGCGGGTCGTTCTAATGTCAAGAACACGAGGCTATTTTCATTGCGTGACGTCGTACCCTGCCTCTCTGTCGATTCATGGCGTTTAAGGAGGCAAGCTGGCATGCTGCAAAGACGTCGTCCTGACACTGATAAGGGCCCTACACGTGTTTGCGGATTGCTGCAACATCGCCGCTAGGGAACACTAAGCAGCGAAGCTACGGATTGATCGCGCCCACGTCGTACACGGAGATGCTCAGAGCAAATTCCAGACTGAGGCAGGCCACGATATCGTCCGGGAAAACATGGCTGTGTATCGGAGGAAGGAAAAAAGGCCGGGAAATTAAAGACCTCATCAGTCCCCTAAAGTTTGTTCTCCGCAAGAGACGATGCTGCATTTGCTCTAGCCTCGCTTCCCCACGTTCTCACAGGATAGCCACGCGGTCACACGTGCAGTCTATTTATCCGACTTGGATCATAGCATTCAAGGGCAGAAGACGGCCGTACATCTCCTTGAAGAATGGCAGCTACCTGAGACCGACGCGATCACAATCAGCACCTGGCAGGACATCATGAGGCCCCTTACTTCTGTTCTACACATCTCGACGCTTCTGACGACACAGTTGGTGTCTGCTCAATATGATCCATCGCAAACTCTTCGCTTCGGCACGCCTGCTGATGGTCAGTCGGTGCTCGTCGTGGGCAACGGGCGTTTAGGAGGCAACGTTTTTGGCGATATTAATGAGCAACTCTGGCTGAACGAGGACACCATCTGGTCAGGTCTGTACCAGAGACGCGTCAATCCAAATGCAAAGGAAGCATGGCCACGAGTCCGCGACGACTTGGTTCAGAACAAGTTTGCCTCCGCCGGCAATGATGCGCTAGCCAACATGACCCCAGACCCAGGTAGATTACCTCTTTTCGCACACGGACCTGTCCTGCTTTGAATCTAACATTGTGGAACAGACCTTGTCAGACATTACCAGCCAGCCGGACATCTGAACATCTTCACAAATGGGGATGGTTCGCAGATGCAGGACTATAACCGTATCCTCGACATCTCCACTGGAAGGGTCAACATCAACTACACGTATCAAGGAATTGACTTCACTCGCGAGGTCTTTGCGAGCTACCCGGACCAGGTCATCGGTGTTCGCTGGCGCGCAAGTGCCCCATTCAGCGCCACTATCTATTACGAGCGCGATCAGAACATCCACCAGAAACTAGCCACGACAGACAACAATGAATACAAGTTCTATCTCCAAGGAGGCAGCGATCCGAGTCCTGGCCAGCTGGACTTCAACATCGAAGGTCGCTTGGTACCGGTGGACGGTAAGCCGCATCCGCTTCCACTTGGTGGCGGAAGAGCTATGTGCTAAAACCAAATCCTGTTTTAGGCTCCGTTTCAATCGTCAACGGAAACGCATTCCAGCTGGACAACACTCGCGGCTTTGACATCTTTACTGACATTCAGACGACCTATCGATATCCCGACAGCAATGAGAGAGCCGAGAAGGCTGCTAGTAACGTGGCTGCTGCAGTCGCCAAAGGCTATGATTCTGTACGGAGTGCAGCCATCTCGGATTACCAGAACCTGTACCAGAGAGTATCGGTCGATTTTGGAACTACTTCCTCAAATCTGGGGCAGCAGACGACCGACGGGCGCCTGCAGGCCTACCGTAACGATCCCAATAGTGACCCGCAGTTGACCGCTCTTGGGTTCAACATGGGCCGTTACCTTTTCATCGGCAGCTCACGAAAGGGCTACAAGCCGCTTCCACCGAATCTTCAGGGTCTCTGGAACACCAACTATGATCCACCATTTGGCAGTCGATTCACAGTGAATATCAATACGCAGATGCTGGACTGGCCAGCGGGACCTACCAATCTTGCCGACGAAATGCTTGAGCCATTTTTCGGCCTTCTCGATGTGTCGCGCACAGGCGGTCGCGAGCAAGCTTCAGATATGTACGGGTTGACTGGCTTTGTCATGCATCACAATGCTGACGCTTGGGGTGACGTTGCGCCCAATGACAATGGCACCGGTAAGTGACCCCCTGCTCACGTGAATCCCGGTTGATGCTGACTTGTATTAGAATATACTCACTGGCCCATGGGTGCAGCCTGGCTCGGAACACATCTGCTAGAGTACTATCGTTTCACTGGTGACAGTACATTCCTGGAACAGACGACTCTGCCATGGCTAGTAGAAGCTGCAGAGTTCTTTTACGCATGGTTGTTTGATTATGAAGGATACTTGACCACTGCAACCAGCCTCAGTCCGGAACATGGCTTTTACATCCCGAACGGCGCAGAGGGGGCAGGCCAAGAAACTGGCATCGACATTGGCACTTCTATGGACCGACAGTTGCTAGCTCAGTTCTTCAGCGACATAATTGAGGGCTATACTGCCATCGGCCAATCAGGCGACGACCAGGTCACCAAAGCGAAAGATGCACTGGCGAAGATCAAGCCACCAGAGATCGGTTCTTATGGTCAGATCCTCGAGTGGCGTAATGAATACAATGAAGCAGAGCCTGGACATCGCCATCTATCTCCCTTGTTCGGTCTGTTCCCAGGCTCTGCAATGACCCCATTAGTAAACAACACGCTTGCACAGGCTTCCCAAGTTCTCCTCAAGCATCGCCTCGATGCAGGCTCTGGTTCCACTGGATGGTCGCGGTCGTGGTTCATCAATTGCTTCGCCAGACTGTATCAAGGCAATGACGCCTGGACCAACGCTCAGCGTACTATTCAGTCCTTCTTCGGCGTCAACATGTTGGACACTCTTGAAGGTCCGTACTCACCCTTCCAGCAAGATGGCAATCACGGATTTGTAAGCGGCATTACGGAAATGCTGCTCCAAAGTCACGCCAGCGTTATCCACATTTTACCCGCGCAAACCTCCAATGCTCGAACCGGGTCCGTTAAGGGTCTGATAGGACGTGGCGGATTCAAAGTCGATATCAGCTGGAATTCCGGAGGCGGTTTGAGTCAGGCAACGGTCATCTCGCAACGAGGCAGTGAGTTGGCACTGCGCCTCAACAATGGCCAAAACTTTCAAGTCAATGGTCAGTCATACTCTGGGCCGATCGGCACCGAAGCTGGACAGTCATACGTTATCACTCCGGCTTAGCAGTGGAGTGTTTATAGCGAACATGGAACATAGGTCAAGTTGACTAGCGAACATGAAAGATAGGCCACGTTGACAATTGATGCACAGACGGGTAATGTTCAGACGTTCAATTCCTCGAATTGTTTGGCTCTAGCTAACCTGAACACTTGGACCTTTCAAGAAGTTCGTCCGGGCCGTGTGGTTTATAAAGTGACACGAGAAGACCACGATGAGAGTCAGTCGTCTGCTCTCTCCCAGTCACAAGCGACTCTGTTTACGCTCCAAGGCCTCTCGTACCCAGGGGCGTACATGGCGATTGCTGGTTCGTTCGGTCGTCCTGTGCTGCTCGAATCCAGTTTCTGGGATGAAAAACGGCATTGCTCACTCGCCATCCGCTGTGCAATAGACGCCTCATCAACACATGTATCGTTTGACCCAGACTCGGCTGACTTGATCGGAGTCTTGATAAGCATCGAGACGCATAAACCGGATCATTAGTAGGTGAGCTAAAGAGCGGTCTTGGCGTTTTCGGTTAGTGTGGATGGGACTGCTTATACTAGGTCTTGTTAGATACTAAGGGCTATCGTATCTGCTTATTTTTCTGCGACATAGCTTTCCAGTCGCCGATATACCAGGCCGATCGCAGTACTGTGGCTCCTAGTCAAACCTTCATGCATACTCAATTCCTCCACCCTACATCTATAGATCGAGCAGCTTCGACTCCAATACACCATGCTGGTCACTCACATATTCCTCGCACTGGTGGCGCTCGCAATGCCTATCTCTGCTAGATTACGTGATGGAGGTACACATACCTGTGTTGAACCTGCATCTTTGAACCTTACGCTAAGAACATCCAGATGAATGTCATCCGGACAACGACCAGTGTTGTCGATGTTACATGTATCCTAGTGGCTCGCTTTGGAGCGTCAAGTGTAATCGTGAGTACTGAGCACAGGAGATACCTGAAACAGTTTGCATCTGACAAGCGAGAACAGCGGACCAATCGTCGCTTACAGGGTACAGATGTTCAGTTTCGAGAGCCAATCCTGGCTGCGATGATACGCAGTGGAGTCTCAAATGTTAGTGTGTTACGCAGAAGCTGTTTCCAGCTTTGGTGTTGGCGTTGAGGGCAGCTTTTGAGGGATCCCTTCTTGCAGCTTCGGGCGGATACGCAGAGAGGCAGACAAACCTGCAGCTATGGTGCAGAGTTCCGTCGTCCGTCCATTCAGACTCTTCGTATTTCGAGAGCACTCGCTGCATCTGCTTGTCAAAGCTCGGAATATCCATCTCCATCATGGGCACTCATGTACAAAGTACGATAGGCACCATCTATCGCAGTCAGCGTTTTTGTTCGTCGGCATGTGCCAACTTCAACCGATCGAACAATCAGATCAGCCCCTTCCTTATTCCAACCTCCTCGTACCAAACACGCGTCAGTCAAAGCTTCATCAACGATCAGACACAAGCAATCTTCAACGATCGCATCCGGCGAGGTGGCTCAGCCGTAAGTCGTCAACGTTATTGATGCTGGCTCTCGACGCCGAGATAGACGGCGAGATGATCGACCTACAGCTATTCTAGTCTTCGATCCTCTTGTCTCAGTGTCTCGCCAGGTGCATTTGTTTTGCCATCTTCTCCCGTTTATTTGGACGTATCGATTTTTGAAACAGTTCCCAACTTTTACTGAACCACACGCCACTTGGGTCTCTATACTTTGCCACAAATTACCAGCTTCCAACGATCGCATCCGGCAAGATGGTCGAGTCGTAAGTCGTCAGGTGAGACTGATGCTGACTTCTTCAGAACGTTTTCCCTCGACGCAAACCTGTACACAGGTGTGGGTGGCGCGGTTGTGTTCTAAGATCTCGCTGACTGCGTTTGTTTTGTTGATCCCGAACCATTCTATTATCCGAATTGCCAACTGAGCTTGGCCCCTTACTTTTGCAAGCGCACGACTTGACTGGAGGTTTATTAGCAAACAAAGATGATCAATGCTCAACGATGGTGTCCGGTGAAATGGTCAAGTACGTAAGTCGTCAGGTTTGCCTGACGCTGTACGAACAGGCGGCGGTTGACTTGGCAGTAACTTGCTTAAAATTCCTGTAGAATCCACCTCGCTTAAACCAGCTGGCCGGATGTGATTGTTTTGCTTTCACTGTGGTATTTTTCCCGTTTTGGTCGGACATGTAACGATCCCTTTTGCAGCAGCTATAGCTAACGAAGCAAGCTATATGACAACTCAAAGGGGCTGGAGGCTAACGATCGTACCGGGTGAGGTAGTCAAGTCAGTAAGTCATTGGATCATTCGATGCTTGACTCAGTGGGTCCTCGAGTTCTCTCGAGCCCAAGATGAAAATTTGTCTTAGTTCACGTTTGAAGTCGCGCTCAGCAGCTAGCTTCGCCTTGGTGCGATTGTTTTGCCTGTTTTTATGGTCTTCTGCCGTCACATTTTGCTCCATGCTCGTCACGTCTCCTCGAAGTTTGAATGAGTTCTTATCTGCAGTCAAGATCTATCGCATATCCTGCGGTTGTAGGTGTTCATATACTTCAATCAATCAGAGGTCTTCAAAGATCGTGCTTGGTCTGGTGGTATCGTCAGTAAGTCATTGCAGTTACCGTGATGCTTGACTTCCAGCATGTGAGCATCAGTGTAATAGGTCATTCTAAGACCTGTAGACACCGAACATCATCTTGGCGCCTTCCAGCTCCTTCGCGATTGTTTTGCTTTCCAGGTCCAGACTTTATGGGGCAAGGTGTGTGCAATACATTATACCGAACATCGAAAACCCATAAAATTAGGGGCGTCAAGTTAGATCGTTGAGCACTCGTCTCCACGGAACGCAATTACCTACTTTTACTTTTGCCCTTATTCTTGCCCTTCAGCCTCGCCACAAGGCCCTTCACATCGTCATCAGCACCATTAGCACTCTGCTTCTGTTCTGATTTCGCCTTCTTCCTGCTCTCCTTCGGTGGAGCGTCGTCATCCTCCTCATTATGTCTTCCCTTTCTCTTCTTCCTGCCCTCTTCCAGCAGAGTCTCCATCCCCTTCGTCTTCTTGAACTTTGGATTCGTAGGATCAATTGCATATTCATGACTCTCGAACAGCGCAGCGAATCGCGGATCGTTAGTCTCGACTTTGAAATCATCTTCGACAACATCCTTCTTGTTCTTCTTCGCGTGCTTGCCTTTCTTCTTCGCTTGCCTCTCTGCCTTTTCAATGTCTCGCATGTCGAAGTGCTCTGCGCCGTCCTCGCCTGCCATAAGAAGCTCGAGTTCTGCTTTGCGGCCTTCAGCTTCTACCGCAGCCTTTTCTTTCTCTGCTCGTTTTGCATCTCGCTCTGCTTTCTTAGCCGCCTTTTCTTGCTTGGCCGCGAGAGCAGGATCGTTGAAGAATGGGTCATTGAAGGGATCATCATCTTCTGAATCAGCGTCGGCGCCATTCGCTGCAGTCTCGACAGGCTGCTCTTCGGCATCTGAGTCCTCAACTTGACCATTGGCTCGAGCCTTCATCCTCTCCTTTCGCTTCTGCTTTCGTTCCTTCTCCTTGCGAATGTATCGCTGTTTCGTCGACTCTTCGTCTTGTGGCTCGTTCTCAAACACGCTACCTTTGTCCTTGGTGTTGCTAAGACCTGAAGTGAACGTAATTTGCATGTCTCCTACAACCTCTTTGTCGTTGCCCGAGGCCTTCTCAGGCTCAGCACCTAGGCCAAGCTTTGCCCGCAGAACCGCCGCTTTTGCCTTCTTCTTTTTCTCCGCGACTGACATCCGCGACGAAGTGCTGTCTGCATCACTGTCATCCGATCCGATGTACGCCTGAAGATCGTTCTCGTCCAGCTCTGCTCGAGAGAAAGCTCGTTTCTGCACTTCCTTCCGTGTCGCATCGTCTTGATCCCAGGTCAATTGCACTTTCGAGTGTGTCAAAGCTTCTGTCCGGAAGTCGTTTGGCGTATACCCTTGCGTGAGCTGCATGCATTCGTCGTGTACTTCATCGTCCTCGAAGCATGTGTCGTCCGGAACGAAGCGCAGATCGAAGAAATTGGATGTCGACAGATATTCTCGCCCGTCCATGGCATCGTATAGTGTCTTGGCAGTGTGCTCGTCCGAGCACTCAATCACAGCATAGTAGTACCGCAGTCGCTCCAGCTGATACTGCCTCAACTTGGCTGAGTCGAATTCCTCTCCTTCACTGGCCTGCTGCTTCAACAGCCGCTCCTTGATTGTCTCGTCGTCCTCGCTCTCGCTGTCGTCATCCTCTTCCTGCTGATTCTTTCGTTTCGACGATGCAAAGATTTCTCTTGGCGGCCCTTCCACCTCTTCCCTCGCCAGGCGTTCTCGGCCAAATTCGCTAGGATATATGACAACACTCTCCACCTTGCCACTGGCAGGCAAGAAGCTTTGTGCAACAGCCATGATATCTGCAGCTCTTATGTTGTCCCAATCCAGGTTCACGCAAGCTATTCGTTTTGTGACCTCACCCATAGGAATTTCTTCTGTCTGCTCGTGCCCGGCTGTCGCATCTGCAAGCTCGGCCTCTTCGTCCTCTTCTTCATCCTCGTCGCTGTCTTCTTCCTCGTCCGAAGTCTCTTCCTCGCTCGACGAACTCTCATCGAATCCTCCATCGCGCGCAGGATCGTGCTTTTTCGCAGTGACCAGTTCTTCCTCTTCCTCGCTCTCCTCTTCACTGTCCTCCTCGCTACTGCCCGCAACCTCTCGCTCCTGTTTCTTTGGTTTCTTTTCTAGTCGATACAGCCTCTCAAGCTCCTTCTTGCCCGCTTCGGGCTTGATCTTGCGCCCATATCGATCGACAGTCGCCTTCTTGCGGAAATCCTGATCGGTGAAGAGAGTTTTGAAGCGAGGGTCGACTGATGTGCGCGCTTCTTTTCGCGAAGGCAATCTGTATCGCGGATCCTTCTGAAGAGCTTCGAAGCGACTGTCCGACATGGTGACGAGTGTTGTGGTGATGTGAATGAGAAGAAGTTCAAGCTTCTGGACTTTTTTCGAGGTTGCGATTCGGAGCGGAATTGGCTCCGCTGAACTTTTTCTCGCGACGCGACGTCAGGTCTTGGGCACGCGACGACAACAATACAGAAAGATGTAAATATCCTTCAGGCTGGCACAAAGTACTATGCTCAGCTCTCTGGATACCCAAGACTATCATATTCCACGTGAAGAAGGTTGAAATCGCCCAAGATGGTCCGCATCAAGCACCGATATCTCCTGCTCAACATCCTCTATCCGAACGAGGACAAGCCCAAATCAACAGTCGCAAGCAAAACGGTCGATGAGCTGCCATGGGCAGTCCAATTTCGACGACCGAGCTCTGATCAATTTAATGGCGGAACGCTGCACAAGATGATCAAAAATGGAGTTTCCGAGCTTTTTGGGGACTACGGAGCTGGCATGATCGCCGGGAGCTTGCAAAGTGCGTATTTCCATATTCCCAGGGCATCATTTGGCCGCTTGCGAGCCGTATACTAATATCCATACAGTCAAATACTGCTCACCAGCCACATCAACCGCCATCGTACGAGTGGCAAGAGAACATTACAGACTTGTGTGGGCTGCTTTGTCGTTCGCGACCAGATTGCCGAAACCACTGGACCAGCCTTGCGTGATACAGGTCGTGAGAGTCAGCGGGACGATCAAGAAGGCGGAGGAGGAAGCTATCAGAAGGGCGAGGCTTGTCATTTTGAGGGCCCAGAAGTCGAAGAATGGTCCGAATTCTACTCTGCTGGGCACGGTCGGAGATGATGACGACGGAATGGAGGGTCTGGCCATGACGAATGGAATTGAGGATCGAGATGATGGCGGCGAAGAGGATGAGGACATTTGAAGCACCAGACTGAACACACCAACTCCGATGACAAGCAGTTGCGCCACAAAGGCTCAACGAGTAGCGCAATGGCTGTCAAGGGGAGCACTCAGAGAGTGGCACAACGTGATCATCACCAGGCGCAATACCATGACAAGGTGCTCACCTCACCGCGTCATCTATCTGCATGAACTGTCGCCCCGGGAGCGTAAGATTGAAACACGCGCACTGGGAAGCACCTTTGAAAACAGAGATGAGATGACCAGAAGGCCAGCCTGCTTCAAATCCATGAGATCCAGTGCTGCGTCATTGACGCACCATTCGTACTCTTTACCACAGAGCCACGACCAACGGCTCAACACTTGCACCCACTTCGCACAGCCATGAGTGCCGTAGTATGAAGTGCCCAAAGATATGTTCGAACGGGTTCCGCGACTGTCTCCGATGACAAAAAGAATATACACGAGTAGACATCGAAAATATACTGGCAGATAAGGGAACTGCTTGGAAGCAAAACAAAGGCCCATGACCCAAGGTAGGCTGGAATTCTCACTCCTCGACACTGATGACCCCAGAGTCGATGAGAGTGACATCGGGCCTGGAATCTCAAGCACAGTTCAGATCCTATGACTTATTCAGTTTACCACTAGACCATGGGCGACCGTTGAGATACCTTATCAGCGTCCATGATATATAGCCTACGGGGTCGCGTATGATGCTCGGACTGAACGGTCGGTCTTGCCCGATGCATTGAAAGGGTCCTGCAGGAGCAAAGGTTGACATGATTCCTGTAGCTATGGAGGCGAAGATAACTGAGGAAGTGCAAAACAATCGCCTCTGGTCGCTGTGGACGCCGAAGCCACTCTCAGCATTCAGCTCATGTGAAGCTTAAATGTAGAGCAAGCGATTCGGCAAGTTCAAGCATAATCCGTGGATTACGACTTAGAGAATCTACCACTAGACCAAGAACGATCGTCAAGCGCTTGGATTCGACAAAGCAATATGCATGTCGTACGGCATAGTAGTGAAGATCAAGGAAAGCGAGACTTAAGGATACTTTACCTCGATGGACACGCTATATCGGTAGCCCATCCACGCCTGCATATCTAACTGATGTGCCTAGACGATGCGAGTCTTGCATCCCTGTCGCCACTGTAGAACAGTCGTCTAACCCTTGCTGTTCTGAAGGAAACCTTTAAGATCAGACGCCACATTCTACACTGCAACACAAAGCCTACCTACACCGAGATGTATTGGCACAGAGGTGAGCCGGAGCGATGTATGGACAAAGTAATCATCTTCGCAATTGGCCTAACGAGATGACAAAAGAGCAAAATGATCGCCCCCAGTCCCGCGATCAGCAGAGACATGGCCTCGAACAAGTCGCCGAATGATCAAGTGATGTCTGGACTTTGGAACGGACCCATGCAGGTAACCGCTACACAGCGCTTGTTGAATGGAACGCGACTTACGAAGTATACCGTTGAACCCAGGACGACCTTTGGGGGCTCAAGATCTCGAAATTATGATATACGATGTATTCTTCAGCCAGAATGACAAAAAGAAATGACCGATGTCCGTAACTCCGGCGCAACAAGAGGGCCAAAAGCAATTTGTGGAGACAAAAGTAGATATAAAGAGCAAAACAATCACCATCGATCGAGTGGCAGCAAGATCCAGACACGAGCAGAGTCTCATTTCATCATCTGGGCTGCAAGACTCAACGTGTCTCCATCCATCCCTTAGCGTTCAGCGCTTCTCCGAGGTTGACGCGACTTACAGACATACCACCAGACCAAGGACGATCGTTGAGACACGTTGCCTCTGAAATGAATAAACATGCTGCGAGATTCTGGTATGGATACAAAAGAAAACAAGCCAGATCACGCCCCATAGAGACAAAGGGAGGCCCCAGAGCTATGTATGGCAAAAGTGAGTTTTGAGGAGCAAAATAATCGTCCTTGGCTACGAGAGCTGGAACGTTCAACGGTTACAATCCGAGTTTGACAGATCGTAAGCGGTTGTATCGCTGACATGCATTCCCCGGCACATGGTATACATGCGACTTACTAGGCATATCCCTAGGCCAAGAACGAATCGTTGAGATGGGTCTTCTCGTGATCGATCATGTATGCTGCATACTCCATAATCTCGGTCAAAAGGAACATACGAGCTCAAGTCTGGGAGACATGGCAAGGAAGTGAAGAAGACATGGACCTGGACAAAACCTGCAAACAAGGGGCAAAACAATCGCCTCTGAAATCCTGCCGCCGCCCACAACACGTTCCACGCCAGTCTTTCTTTTGCCTGTGGTCGAGTTTCTTGCTCATGAACGTCGCACGCACATGCTATGCATGCGACTTACTGAGCTACTGCTAGACAAAGGATGATCGTTGATGAGCAGACTGTTTGGAAACATCATGTACACTGTGTACCCTTAGCTTCCAGGAGACAACAGAGTAGAGATCTTGCGAAGGCGAAGAAGGGACGATCAGCAGGACTGCGGTTGGCTGAGGCAAAAGGGGATGCGAAGTGCAAAAACATCCGCCCTCGGCCAAACGGCGAGAGATCCAAGGAGTACAACAGGGTGAGTGAATTCTCTCCCTTCGATACTGTCGCCTTCTCGTCTCCCAAACACGTGTTTGAACGCGATTTACTGGGCTACCGCTAGACCAAGGACGTTCGTTGGCAACCTCGTCTCGGTTCGCGATTATGTACCTTGGAGTGGTTTGACATTGATCAGCATTATGGATTGGAGTCGCCCTTCTAATGAGATATTGCTTTGCACATCACCGAGTACATCACTCGCTCTGACAACTATGGGGTCAAAATTTCTGCTGCAAAACCACCTTCAATGGCAGACTAAGCTTCCACCATTTTGAGACCTTTCCAGTTCTGTATCCTCTCTCCATCACACATCTCTCCAATCCTCTCCTTCAATGCTTCTATCATGTCATTCCCATCCTCTTTCTTCGCCATCTTCAACCAGCTCAGCCCTCCACTCCTCGTAATCAAAACATCTGAGCCATCATCCACACAACTAATCCTGTACACCAATTCCGCAATCCTCTCTCTCACAAGCCGATTCCTCTTCGCCCCAGTACTTCCCCACAACGCCAAAACCATCTCCATCACTTCCGGCTTCTTCGTCGCATCTTTCTTCTGATCGCCTTTTCTCAGAATCTCGAGGTCCGCAGAAGTGCGAATGCCATCGACGAGCCAGTCTAGCACCCATTGCACTTCTTTCCAGTAAGCATCGTCATCATCAGGTTCGGCAAGGAAAGTCTTCTCGATCCAGTATCGAGGAAGACGTTTGACGTCCCATTTCGCGCCTCGGATGAGGAAGTGGTTCAGTTTGGCGTAGAGGTAATGAGAAGGATGAGTTTGGATGCTTAGGGCACGGGAGGCGAAAGTACCTGCCAAGTAAGGAAGAGGCTTGTCGAAAGGCAGGTAGTGGAGTTCGAAGGTTTCGGTGAGTTCGCCGATCAGAAGGGAGATGTGCGTGTGGTCGTCGGCAATTGTTTCGGGGTCGATGGAGGATGGTCGCAGTTGGAGTTTGACTTTGTTCAGTTGGGTGAGGGCTTGTCTGCGGACATCGTTGTGTCTGGAGCAGAGGCAAAGGATCAAGGCTGAGATATCGCCGTCTTCGATTGCGAGGTCCATGTCCTTTTGAGCCCAGCGGAAGAGTTCGGTGTGGTTCTCTCGCTCAGCTGGTGGTGGATCGAAGGCTAGAGCTGGAGCTTGTGGGTTTTCGATTGCCTCTTCCGCATTCGCTGTAGAAGTCTCCATTGGCAACGCACCCTTTAGTGTCTGCAAAGCCTGAGAAGCATGAGCTTTGTCAGGTTTCGCCAGCTTGGCCAGCACCTTCATGCATCTCTTTGAGACCTCGGCGAGTTTTGCATTGCCGTCCGAGGTAAGCTGTAGCAAGCTCAAGAACTGGACAATCCATTGTGCCTCTGCTTTGCCTTGCTCGGAGTCTTTTGCGGTCACGAATGAAGCCTGCTCAAGCACGACGGCCGCAAGGATGCTTGGCAATGTTGCGTCAGAAGTATCAAGGGCTTCAAGATCATCGACGTATTTGACCGGCTTCCGTGTTGCACGTCCGATGCAGTCGTCGATGAAGTCCCACGCAGTGCTGTCATCGGAAAGTGCTGTAACGCTCGCGACCAGAGCATCAAAAGGCGACGACTGTTGAACATCATCAATTGCGTTCAAAATGCCGTTCTCGGTGAGCACGCTTTCGAGCAGTAGGCGGATCTGCGAGTTGGTCACCTCCCTCCGATGTATACGCAGCAGTGTGACAACAGGAGTGTATTTTAGGCCACCTTGCTTATGGAACCAACGCATGCCAGTACTGTGTCGCGCGACGGTGAGTAGATGCTCAAGCTCCAGCGCCCGTAGACCTCCAGTCTCATCATTTGTATTGACATCAGGCTCCTCGCTGTGCAGCAGCGATTCTGTCAAGGCATTGGATATATCCACAGGGTCCTCGAGCGCTTGAACAGGAATCACTTCGTAGTACAAGCGCATCAGTCTGGTGATGGACTCTCTTTGCAGGGCATGCGAATGATTGTCCGACATCTTCCGAAAGACAGAGAACACATCTTTCAGCTTGGGCGCTCGTTCGACGAAGCGTTGTACCAGTCGTTCACTGGCCTGCTCCCATAGCTGGCTCTTGCTGTGCTTTCGTAGCTGCACAAGGACAGCTTCCAATTTCTGTAAAGCAGCAATCAGGATGCGGACGGCGAAGAAGGCGATGAGTTCCTCATTTTGACTTAGACAGCGATTGAGGACTTGCAATGTGAGCGGCTGTGGCAAGATGTTCTCAATCATGATCTTCGTCTGTGGCGGAACCAGTGGTGCTTCTCCTTCTTCGCCAACAATGTGAGGCACATCGAGGCGCACCACCTCAGACATCAGCGAAGCATATCCAATCCAGGTATTGGAAAGTTTCGGGTCGAGCTGCAGTTTACTGTTGTAAAAGTATGCCGCAACCAGTTCTGGAGCAGACCGGAAGCACGTCAAGAGCAGTTCCCGTTCTCGCTCGTCAGCATGAGCACGCAAAGTGGCAATGTACGACAGTAAGATACTGTTACGAACGTTGATGGGTTCGCCGTCATCGTAGAACTCCAGACTGTCCAGTCCGAGGTCGATGTTGTCCTCAGACTGCTTCGAGCGTGGCTCTGTAGTTCCAGCAGGGTACCAGCCGGCCTTTCTCAGCACTCCATAAGCTTCTTTGCTGCATACAGCCTTCAGCCAGTCGAAGGCGCGGTCGGCCGCAGCATGCTCTTCGAGACTACGAGTGGCAACTGAAGTCACCTTCTCCAGATTTTGCGATGTCAACATAGCAGCTTTGGACGTCCGAGGTACATTTTCATCCTTGAGAATGTTCTGCTCCACTGTAGATAACAGCTCGATGACCAGATCGGTGGGATCTGCTTGTACGAACTGGAACAGCGCGCTGCAAAGTGGCTTGCTGTTCAGGATGTCAATCTTGCCACCCTCGTGCAAGTGCTTGAACAAAACCAAGAGATATCGCACTGTGAGAATGCGGATAGATGGCCTCTTGCGAGCGTCCTCCTCCGAGACATCAAATTTGACGAGCCCGAGATTGCGGCGAATCGTGCTGGTGTCGAATGTTTGCTCGCGGCGCTTGTACACTTCTCGGGCCAGTACACCTCCGTCGAAGCTGGTGACTTCTATGAGCAGTCGCAAAGATGGGGAGATGATGAAGTCCTTGTGCTTGGGACCATCAAGACAGCGCTTGATGAGACGAAGATGCTGGTGCTGCAGGACTGTCCGGCACAGTAGCAGTCCGTATTCTCGCAGGTCCAAGATTCCAGAGAGGGTCTTGAGCAATAGCGACAACACTGCGCAGACAGTGGATGCCAGATGATCTTTGTTGTTCTGGTTGGCAAAAGACCAGGCTTGCCATAGTTGTGCAAGAAATGGGTGCTCGGTATCCTTGGGATCGCTAGGCTTCTGTGTGTCCAGATATTCTCGCAGTATCGATATCTGCCGTCCTCGATTGTCTTCTTCCTTGTGATACAGGATACTCTCAAGAAATGCCTTGAAAGAGGCGATGCCGTTCAGTAGTTGTTGCTGTTCTCCATCTTGGCGGAAGACCAGATACCGCTGGAGGTCTCGCGCGTACGTTACTTCGAAGACTTGAGCGGGCTGATGCTCAGACCGCGCGCGCTTAGGCGGCCTGTCGCCTCCATCCTCCTGCCGGTCGCGTTTAGACATTAGATTCTGATGGATCCTGGGTTTGATGTATGCAGATGCACAAAAGTTCGAGTTCGAGACTTTCTTGAACGCTTAGTCATCACACGGCTCGTGCACCCCAATTGTTGGAAGATTAGTTGGCGGCGCATAAATTTCAATCAATATCGAAGAGACGTTCAATATTGTGATGCTTCACGAGTACATTTGATTCACACGCATCGGAACATAATAGCGAAAGCTAGCGGAGTTAGAGTTGCGGCGGCAAGGAAATCTTCGCACGCCAGCCAAGACCATAGTCATTCTGCAACGATTCATCCTGTCTCCATTTGAGACCTCCTCCTCCATGCTATCCTGCGCTACCATGCCATTTCATTTCGCCTTTGTAGGCGAACGGAACGACAAACTCGACTTCCTCCGCACCGACTGACTCAACGTACCATGCTCCTGACTCACTGATCTCGTCAGTGTCTTCAGATCTTTGTACATCCTTGGCACGTTCGACGAAGTCCAAGTAGTATCGCCATTCCGCATCAGAACATTCTGCTTGCTGAAATTTGTGTAGTCAGGCGGTCCAGGGGAAGCATCCTGGACATCCGTGGACGATTCGAGCACGGCAGTATCGCTGTCAGGTATCAGAACTTCTTGCTGGCTGAGCCAGCTGGCTCGTCTGGCTTCACTGGAGCGCTGCTTGATGATGCGAGGTTTCTTGCTGGCGTCTTGCTGGAGTCGACCGGCTACTTCGCTGAAGTAGCGGCTTTCGTCGAGGTTTATCTCGGTGTTGCGTCTACGAGGTGTAGGCTCTTGCTCTTCCTCAGAGTGCTGCTCGTCTTCAGCATCGTCGTTCGAGTGCACGTTGAAGTAGTGGCTCTCATCGGCAATTCGAATGCTGTTGCGCCGCGTATTTGCTGCAGTGTTCTCGGGATGAGTGTTGCTCTCTTGCTGCAAAGAGCTTTTCCGGCGCAATATGGAGCGTGGTGCGCGAGGCTTCGAGAGCGAAGGCGTATTGCGATCAACAAGATCCACTACGTGCACATTTGGCTCGAGCATCTCCTCATTGCCATGGTCGTGGACCGGAAAGATCATATCGGTGTCAGGGTCGTCCATAATCATCTCGTCGACTTCAATCAGATGACGCTTGTCGAATGAAGGTCTAGCAGCCGACGTGGCTGAAGATTTGCGAAAGTCGAACTGAACGCCTGTGCTACGAGCTTGGGTTGAGGGAGATCGGGTTAACGAATGACTCGATCGGGCAGAATGATCCAACGCACGCCGAGCCCCCGGTGTTGCAGGACGAGGAGAGGCAGAGACCGTACGAGGCCTTTCGTTACCCTGGTTGTCTCCTTCATGCGTTCCGGTCTCGGATTGATTCCAATCGTCGTGCCCGTAGTCCTCGCCCTCACTCTCGTCCGAGGATATGGAGTAGACGCGTTTGGGCGCCGTGACCGAAGACAGTCGTTGGAACATCATCTCGTCCAGCACACGATCGCTAAAGGTGACTGTGCGCTGCTGTGCCGGCTCGGCAGAATGTTGTTGGCGGAAGCCGCTCCCACCAGTGTGAGCTGTTTCGTCTTCCATTAACACAGTTGCAGCACATTCTGCCTTAACCTCTTCTTTCACAATGTCTGGAAAGAATTCAACATCGGGCAGAGGACCTGGCTTGAGGGTCAAGGTGGAAAAGCCCATTGCTAAATTTGCTAAATTTCGGCGACCGCAGCGCCGCTTCATGACAGGCTTCGGATGGGTGACTTTCATCTCTGATATCTCGAACCCGTCTCCAGTCACCGTCTTCTGCTTGGTTGCCTTGAAAAATGGCGCACGTGCGAGAGCCTTTCGTTGCAATGCCACAATCGACTTGTGAGAAGACTTTGGCTTCTTGATACGTCGTCTGAGTGAGGTCAAAGGAGCCTTGATCGGCGAAGACCTCCTGTTACCTCTACCATGATAATTCGGTGTGTCTCCAGTACAGCTGCTCTCGATTGGGTCTTGGTCTTCTGTATCAGGGGCGGTGCTGCGTGGATCAGGTGTGCAGCCTACTTCGGAAGGAGACCTCACAAGCAACAGTTCATTGACCGGAAGTCGCCGGGCGGCTGCTTCACGGCGAGACCGCACCACCGTTGCTGTTTCTCTACTTGGCTTTGGTCGCGGAAGATTGGTTCGCTTGGAGACTGCGTGCTTGGGCGCGCTCGTCAGGCGTGGAGTGATCTTGTCTGACGGGGAGCCTTCTCGATCTTGATCATGCGTGATGATTGGTGCATTGAAAGGCACTGCCTCGGGCTGCACCGGTGCACTGGGTACTGCAGGCTTCTGAGCATCCGGCTGTAAGATTCGTCTCCTCTTAGGTCGGCCAGCGACACTCGATCGCCGCTGTTGCTGATCGTGAATCTTCTCGCTCAGTAGTGTCTGATGGGGAGATGAGCGTATTGGACTTGCGTTCCCGCCATAGACGGCTTCAAGCTCATCTTCTGATAGTGGTGAGTCTTCCGGATCAATATCTCTCGTCGAGCGAGGTTTGCCGGATTCGACGTTCCGTGATCGAATGGGAAACTCTTCGTTCTCTTCGATTGGAATGTCGTATGTGTCGCGTCGGAGGAAGTGGTCACCTTTTAGCGGGATGAGTTGACCATGCTGCTCGTTTGAAGTCACGGCTGGCACCTGTGGACCCGCGTTCAGCAACGCCATGCGTTTCGCGCGCTCCTGAGTCCGAGACATTATCAGTCATGTATTCGCTGTATACGATTTCAGGCGGCCAAAGTGAAGCGAGAGCTCGCATCTAGGCAGACGGTTCTTTCCCTGGAAGGCGGGAAAGCGTGGCTGCTACGCGACAAAGGGAAGGAGCGACAAAGATCGAAGCAACACGCCCAAAGACCTGGCATATGCTCTGGAACATAATAATGGAAACCTGCTGTCGCCTATGCGGCTCAGCATGAAATTCTTGGTTGGATTCTGTCGGTCTCTGGTATCATGAACATAAACCGCTGATCATCGCGCAAGCATTGGCCACTGCCACCGAGCATGTGTGTGAAGGTATCGTGTTTTACTTGCTGGTGACCTTTGCAGGCAGCATGCGCCTGATCTCCGTCTCGCCCATGTACTTGTCCAACCCCGTGTCCAAGTGCTGCCACCACTCGAACAGCATGCTTTCGCAGATGAGCTTGAACCACGGCGTGAATTTGAGCTTCCCTTCCGCAAACATGTTCTTCAGATCTTCTGGTGTCACGTAGTCGGTGGCCTGCACCTCGTTGGGGTTGGGAACCACATCGACATCGGCCTTGATAAACAGGATGTAATCAATCTCGTGCTCACCCCACTTGCCGTCACTGGGAGCGAGGTAGTGTATCCTTGTCAGAAACTTGAACTTTTCAATTGGCACTTGCTCTGCCTTGATACCAAGCTCTTGGTCGAGCTTCCTCTGTGCCGCCCGCTTCACTCCCAACACAGCAGCATCCAATGTTGAGCCCGTCTCGCCAGGGACACCCAAAGGGTGCGAGCAACATGTGTTCGTCCACAAGTCAGGGAAAGTGATCTTCTCAGAAGCTCGTTGTTGCAGCAGTAATCGATTTTGTGAGTCGAAGAGGAAGACGGAGAATGCGCGGTGGAGCAGGCCCTTGTTGATGTTGTCCATGAGATGGCACATCTTCTTGGATCCACTGCCAATGGGGAGGTCATTGTCGTCTAGGACAATGCATACCTCGTCCATGAGTCGGATCTGCTCCTCGTCGTACCCCGCCATGTCGGCATCTTGTGTGGCAGATTGTGTTTGGGTTGCGAGTTCGGTGTTGATCTCTGGAAACAGGCGGAGGATGTTCTCCGCTGAGGATGGGGACGCAGTCTGCGTGACGGTCGTCGTGGCGGTCATGGTGTGCTGTAGCAAGCGGAGTAGAGGTGTGGCGAGTGAAAGTAGTTGAATTGTTTCTGGCCCCGAAGTCGTTCGATGTTTCTTTGTGGACTTCTCCAGACAATCCCTGCCGGCTCGTCGCTTGGCCCTGCAGGAACTTCGCGCTAAGAACCACTTTACGCGTGAGGTAGAAGTGCAAATATCGTGACAAACTGGGACTTAACAGATAACTCGTACTGCTGCGACGCGATCGCGAGTGAATGGGCTAGGGTGGGAGCCTCGGACTACCGCAAGGGTGAGGAGCGACTGATCCTCCACTTTTCTCCAACTACCATATGTGAGTCGAGGCAACTGATCACGGCACGCAGCCACGACATTTGCCTCAGAGACGCGAAAATTGTGCGTGAAGCGCGTCGTCTGGTCCCGCCAAAGTCGTCTGCTCGTTTCTGCTTCTGCAATCCAGATCAGCTCCCACCAACAGCAAAGCCCACAAATCCAACCATGTCGTCGCTCATTGATCTGGCCATGGGCTCTGACAATGCACCTACACCTCGCGACCCACGAAGCGACGCATCTGATGGACGGAGACGGCAGGCCCGTTCTTCATCACGACCAAGGGGCGGTGCGACACCCAGAGGACCGCCATCTATCAGCACACCTGGAATGCACAGCGATATCGACGGCTTCGCTGATGACGAGGTTGTCGGTCGAAGAGGCATGAGGCGAGCAACGACTGGTGCAGCAGATGTTCCGCGAGTCGTCGATACAACAGCAGAAACACTGGGCATACAGTTCGAGCGCTTCCTCGAGAGCTTCACAGAAGAGCCCACACCTTCAGCGCAGCCACTTTCGAGTGCTGTAACATCAAGCAAATACTACATTGCGCAAGTGCATGGCCTGGCACAGTACGGGCTCTCCACACTCTATGTCGACTTCACACACCTAATGGACCACGAGCGCGGCATTTTGGCCAATGCCATACAAGGCGACTACTATCGCTTCCGGCCGTACATGCTTCGGGCACTGAACAGCCTGATCGCCAAATACGAACCAGCGTATTACCGCATGCACAGACAGCCGGGTTCTACAACAGCGAGGACAGACACCTCGCAGGCCACGCAAAGCATCAGCGAGGAAGAGGAAAGCAACTTGAACGACAAGACACCAAATCAACAGACGGACAAAATCTTCACCTTGGCTTTTTACAACCTCCCGCTGGTGTCTAGAGTGCGACAACTGCGAACGGAGCAGATCGGCAAATTGGTATCGATATCCGGTACAGTGACGAGAACATCAGAGGTCAGGCCCGAACTGCATCTCGCGACATTCGTATGCGAGGTTTGCAACAGTCTTGTTCCCGATGTGGAGCAGATCTTCAAGTACTCAGAACCAACACAGTGTCCCAACGCGACATGTGGTAATAGGCAAGGTTGGCGACTGGACATTCGCCAAAGCACCTTTATCGATTGGCAGAAAGTTAAGATCCAAGAAAACAGCTCGGAAATTCCGACTGGCAGCATGCCCCGGACGATGGAAGTCATCCTTCGCGGCGAGATGGTAGATCGTGCGAAGGCTGGTGAAAAGTGCATCTTCACAGGAACTTTGATTGTCGTGCCGGATGTCAGCCAGTTCAGAGTGCCGGGAATGCGAGTACAAGCAGTTCGCGATACACAGGCGCCTCGTGGGTCCGACACTGGGGGCGGAGGTGTATCGGGCTTGAAAGCGCTCGGAGTGCGTGATTTGACCTACCGTATGGCTTTCCTCGCGAACATGATCACCCCAGACACTTCGACACAAGGACAGCACTCCAGCCAAAACTTGAAGGGCCAAGCCGGAAATCTGATGAGCTCACTCGCGCAGAACGTCGACACTTCTGATGGTCTCGGTGGGGAGAAGGCACAGCAGGATTATCTTGACACGCTCACACCAGCTGAAATTGACGAGCTGAGAGAGATGGTGCAATCAGAAAACATCTATATGAGACTCGTGGATTCCCTCGCACCTATGGTCTTTGGACATACAGTCATCAAAAAGGGTCTTCTCTTGCAGATGCTCGGTGGTGTTAGCAAGACCACCCCAGAGGGGATGGCCTTACGTGGCGATATCAACATCTGTATCGTGGGTGATCCGTCCACCAGCAAGTCACAATTCTTGAAGTACGTGTGCTCGTTCCTGCCACGCGCTGTGTATACATCTGGTAAGGCATCTTCTGCGGCTGGTCTGACGGCTGCCGTGGTGAAAGACGAGGAGACTGGAGAATTTACGATTGAAGCCGGTGCTCTCATGTTGGCTGACAACGGTATCTGCGCTATCGACGAGTTCGACAAGATGGATATCGCAGATCAGGTGGCCATCCACGAAGCCATGGAACAGCAGACAATCTCGATCGCGAAGGCTGGCATACAAGCAACACTGAACGCTCGCACTTCCATCCTCGCAGCGGCCAATCCTGTCTCAGGTCGATATAACCGGAAGACGACGCTGCGTGCCAACATCAACATGAGTGCGCCGATCATGTCGCGTTTCGATCTCTTCTTCGTTGTCCTGGACGACTGCAACGAGGATGTTGACGAGCACTTGGCCAGGCATATCGTTGGGCTGCACCAAAAGAAGGATGAGGCAATCGAGCCCGAATTCAGCACCGAGCAGCTGCAGAGATACATCCGTTTTGCCCGCCTCTTTCAACCTGTCTTCACCGAGCAGGCAAGAGCTTACCTTGTGCAGAAGTACAAGGAGCTGCGAGCGGACGATGCGCAGGGCGGTATCGGTCGCAATTCTTACCGCATCACTGTTCGACAACTTGAATCTCTCATTCGTCTCAGCGAGGCTATTGCCAAAGCGAGCTGCGTGGACGAGGTCACGCCAGCGTTCGTTGATGAAGCTTTCAAGCTGCTGCAGCAAAGTATCATCAGCGTAGACAAGGATGATGTCGAGTTCGAGGAGGAAGACGAGGCAGCTGCAGTTGACGACGCAGAAGGCGGCGCTGCCGCGGACGACGAGGATGCCCAAATGGGCGGTGAAGAGGGTGGTGCAGGAACCCCGGCCGCCCGAGCCTCGCAGACACTGGGTCCCCAACGACCAAAGACACAGATCAAATACGACGACTTCATCAAGATCCAGAACATGCTGCTGAAACGTGTGAACGAGGATCAGAATGAGGAACAAGACGGTGTCGAGGAGGATGACCTGCTGCAATGGTATACTGAGCAAGTGGAGGAAGGCATCCACGATACGGATGGGCTTGCAGAGGCCAACAGCCTTGCAAGAAAAGTGCTGAAGCGCATGGTAAAAGTATGTGAAAGCTGTGTCTTGATGCTATTGAGCAGTTCACTAATTCGGCTTGCAGAACAACGTGCTCATGAAAGTGCAAGGCGAGGGTCTCGCGGAAGAAGATGGAACGGGCTTAGAGAGAACAAGCAAGACGGTCTATGTTGTGCATCCAAATTGCTCCACGGAGGATTTGTAGGGCTCCTCGCGCAGTAGATGATTTCGAGCATGAGCGACGTTAAATGGCGTTATGAGGATATCTGCATTGGGGCGCGGTGGAAATGAATTAGATGATACCTCTCGGCGTGGACAATGACGGAAATGTAAAGAATGATTCGGACTGTTCCAGTGCTGCTCAACATCGCCGCTGGGCTTCTCCTCTCCTCTCCTCCCATCAAACAGTTCGGCCTCAGGCGCCACTCCGAAATTTCGCCGGAGGTGTTGCTACTTCCACACGTCAGAGCGGCTTTGACTCCTCGACAACAACCAAACGCCACACGCTCTCGCAAGCCCATCTGCGCCCTGACTGAACCAGAATTGGCTCAGCCGATAGAACCCTCGTCGCCTCCTCCGCACCTTTTATGCTACCAGAGTCCTCATCGCTTCCCCCAACAGCGACGATCGAGCAATCCACCGAGCAGACAACGACGCCTACCCAGCATGGCCTCCTTCGCGACGACCTTGGAGCAGTCTCTCCGCCACACTCCAGTGCAGAGAAGACAAGCGCAGAGGAGCAGTCTGCTCTCGATGCAGCGATCGCAGCTTCGCTGCAGGAAGCCGAACGCGATGCCGGAAAACGCGACTCTGCCGAGCGCGGACTGAACGCGCGCACAACACCTTCGCCGTCAGCGCGGAATCGTATCTTGGAATATGAACAGGCTTCTACGCCACCTATGAAAAAGAGAGAGGGACCAGCATTTGAGGTCATAAAGAAACCACGTAGCCCGGGAGACAAGCGGGCTCCTATTCTGGACTTGCCTAATGGTAAGTCAATTTCACAACATGTGGAAGATGGACCATGCTGATAGAGCGCAGAGGTCTTGACACATGCCTTGGCCCGTCTGGCACCCAACGATTTGGCATCTGTTTCGCTCGTGTCGAAACGCTTCCATGACTTGGTGACGGGGCCGCATGCATGGCGAACTGCTTTTTCGCATTTCTTTCCAGGTCCCGATTCTATCAATGCACTACTACTCGACGACGATAACGATGATCAAGCTGGCATCAAGTCGAAGAAGCGCGCATTCACGCGTCTTACTGCTTTGGCATCCTGGCGAAGCGAGTACATCATGCGAACTCGGCTCCTCAGGTCACTGTCGCGTGGCAAGCCTGTGCAGGCTGCCAGTTCGCATGCTACACGGAGTCAGACTGTTGCTCCAACTGTCATGTACAACTCGCAACTCTTCACGACGATCAATCATATACATGCCACTTTCGGATCGACCTCGAACAAGAAATTGCCACGCTTTGCCCACGGCGCGGATGAGTTCGGCACCGCTACGAGCAGCGATCCTACCGCCGCAAAAGTCGACAACTGGGGCTTGTCCGATCCTCAGATGTTCCCACAGTTCGCCGACCGCTTTCCCGGTGACGCTCAATTTGGTCTCGGCCCAGGAGAAGTCGTGGGCGTGCCTAATTCTATGGATGTTAGCCAGCCCTATGGCATGGTAGTTGGTGAAGGCTCACCTGGTGGTGCGAATTATTACCGGTCCACAGAAGAGATGCGCGGACGCTTTCTGCTTTCATCATCTGCCCTAGTCTCGCACGATCTCGGCATTCCGAAGATCACATCGAGCAAGGAAGCAGTCACTGCGACATGGATTGCCAAGTCTGCCGCCGTACCCAGTCTTACTGATGGCCTCATTGGCATCTTTTCTGGCTCTTCCTTGGGAGTGCTCACCGCCTACAGCTTGGGCGCTTCTAGCAATGGCAATAATCGCGATCAGAGATTTGGTCGTGGCGAAATGACTGCTCGTTGGGTGCTTAGTCCAGGCGTCCCAATCATTGCAATCGCAGTCGACAATGAGTACAGCCTGAAACGCATGGCGCAGAATCGTATTTGGGCAGTGGTGCTCAATGCACTCGGCGAAGTCTTCTATCTCACCAAATTCCCCAAGCGCCCGCACGTGGACCGAGGGACGCGTCTAGACGATGAAGCCGTGGAGCGTCTGGCATGGCAGACTGGTCGTACTGTTTACTGGAAAGCTGTCGAGCCAAGCAGACGTGTCGCCAAGATTGATCCATACGCAGACGCGAGTGTCGATGGGAGCTACTCGCCACGTTCTTCGTGGAATGGCATGTGTCTAAGCTTAGCGCAGATCACTGCTGAGACGCAAGAGATCGAAACATTCCTCTCGCGGAAGCCAAAGGACTTTCAGCATTCGTGTGTAGGCTGGGACATGCGTCGCAAGCTCGAGGTGGACTTTGCTGGAGATGATGGCAACAATGCTGGAGAGAACATCATCATTCTTGACTGTGGACGAGATGACAGCCCTGCCGGTGTGAAACGCTACAGTCGTCGCCGATTCCAAGACCGGGGTAGTTCGCAGTCTGCCTCCACGCCTCCTCTCACTGCTGCGAGTACTGAAGCTTCGACTCCGCCGTCGTTGTTCGGAGGTTCTGCTTCTCCTGCCACTGTCCCACCCGCAGGCTTCTCATTCGAGCGCCTGAGTGAATCTCTGGACCAAGACTTCGATGGCACGAACACTCCAAGGCCTATGACCGAGGAATGGAGGACTACCAGGTACACGCTCAGCGGCTTGAAGAACGTTGAGATTCTTGCAACTTGCATTGATCAGTCAACGTTTGCTATTCAAACCGCATCCGAGGATCCACTGCTGGGCTTTTCGGGCAGATCCACGGCTTCGTCTCCCTCATACACGCCTCTGTCGGCTGCGGGTCAGTCTGCCACTGCTGCCGATGTGCCAGGTCAGCGAGCTCGCCTCTTCGCAGCTGGCACAAAGCTTGGCACTGTCTTACTCCTGGATATGCGAGCTCCTGTGTCGCGTTCGGTTGATATCATCAACACGGTTGAGCCTGTCCGCATTATTCACACCGACTCACCGGAGATTTCCTGCTTGGCACTTTCGTCGCTGTGCCTGGTGCATGGCGGTAACGACGGACTCGTGCAGGCTTGGGATGTTCTAGCGTCCGATATGCAACCCATACGCACGTTGAATTCGCGCTTCTCTTCACGCGCTCGTCGCAGACTGCTGCAAGCACAGGCCAGCGCCCAGGGCGTTGGTATCAATCTGTTCGCCGCAGGTGCAATCGCTCTCGATCCTGACCCCACTGTGCTCCGTGGCATCGTGTCACTGGGCACTCACTTGCTCTACTGGGCCTACAGTTCGTCTGCAGCGGACCAATACAAGTCGAACAAGCGTCGACTTCGCAGGTCCGAGCGCGGCAGTAATGCAGCTGGCGAGCGATTTTCGGTCGCCACTCGTAGCAATTTGAAGAACTACATCGAGCACGAACAGCTGGAGTTGCATCGTGAAAAAGCGCAGCGGAGCAAAGAATCTCAGCGCTTCGCTGGTCGCTTCGGCACTGACTTGCTCGGCGGCAGTGAAGAAGAGATGCTTGCCTATGCAGCCATGCTGAGTCAAGAGGCGTACGAACAGGACCACGCTCGCCGGGCGTCCGATATCAGTGCTACGCCCAGTGTCACCGCGAGCAGCACTGATCAGAGTGCTGACTTCACTCCCGCATACAGTCCATCGCGCCAGGAGACGCCCAAGACGGAGGATGAGTTGGATGCAGATATCGCCGAAGCTATACGCCAAAGCCTGGCAACGTCTCCTTCTGCTGGCTATGATATCCCCATCAGACACGCTAAGCCGAAGAACAAGCGTCAGCAATCCACACAGACTTCCCCTCGATCATCCCCAGCACTCGCAGGCTCCAGCCAGGCGAACGAGATGAGCGACCTAGATTTTGCGATTCAGCTCAGCTTGGCCGAGGAGCAGAGCAAGCAGGCGGCACTGGAACAAAACGATCAATTTCCAAGTCTGCCAGGAGGAGCCGGTAAAGGTAAGGGGAGGAAGCTGTGACAGAGCGTGTACTTTGCCCAGTGGTTTAGGAGGGAAGTGGGGTGGGGTGACGGGTCGGCGGTCGTACTTTGCAGTTCTACTTCGCTTCTTGACTTCTACATACCGTAGATATTACATTCGATCATTTCCGTGTGATTGAGATTTGTTCACCATAGAATCCACTTGCCGCCGACGTGGTTGCGAAGTAATGTTACTTGTGACACGCGAGCACATTCATGCCAAGCTTCGCGGACGCTTGGACGGTTTCGTCACTGCAAGAGGGCAGGCACGAGAGAAGCTGCACGTCAAAACATCGCCTGCCAACACCATCCACCGCGCCCAGACACACCGCACCGCCGCCTCTCTGCCGCTGAACCCACTCCACTACTAGATCTGAGCATTGCACCTCACTCTCACCGCCGCCAATCCGACGTCCCCACTGTATTGCGCCCGAATCAGGACTCTCTGTGGACACAGCACTCTCCTGTGTTTGACCGCGCCGCCCGACCACGACTTCGACCCCTACCGCCCACGCTGATTCCACGACAATGGCAGAAGCTGCCGCGCTGAGGCAGCAGCCCGTCATGGGCGATACGGCCATGGAGGACGCAGGCAAGGTCGAGCACAGCCTGGGCACGCCAATTGATCCGCCCACCATACCCACCCTCGATGGCTGGATTGAGTCGCTCATGACCTGCAAACAACTCGCAGAGGACGACGTGAGACGGTTGTGCGAGAAAGCGCGCGAAGTGCTGCAAGAGGAGTCGAACGTACAGCCCGTGAAATGCCCAGTCACAGTCTGCGGCGACATACACGGCCAGTTCCACGACCTGATGGAGCTGTTCAAGATCGGAGGCCCCAATCCTGACACCAATTACCTCTTCATGGGCGACTATGTCGATCGTGGATACTTCTCCGTCGAGACCGTCACGTTGCTCGTCGCGCTCAAGATTCGCTACCCAGGGCGCATCACGATCCTGCGCGGGAACCACGAGTCGAGACAGATCACACAAGTCTATGGTTTCTACGACGAGTGTCTGCGCAAATACGGCAATGCCAATGTGTGGAAGTTCTTCACGGATCTGTTTGATTACCTCCCTCTCACGGCATTGATCGACAACCAGATCTTCTGCTTGCACGGTGGTCTGTCGCCGAGCATTGACACGCTGGACAACATTCGTGCTCTCGACCGCATTCAGGAAGTGCCGCACGAGGGCCCAATGTGCGATCTCCTTTGGTCAGATCCAGATGACAGATGTGGATGGGGAATCAGCCCCAGAGGTGCTGGGTATACGTTTGGACAGGATATCAGTGAGGCGTTCAACCATAACAATGGTCTTACGCTCGTGGCGAGAGCGCATCAGCTGGTTATGGAGGGCTACAACTGGAGTCAGGACAGGAACGTGGTCACGATATTCTCTGGTGAGTCTGAGGTGGAGAAGACGTCTGTTTGGAGCTGCACTGACTTTATTTACAGCACCAAACTACTGCTACCGCTGTGGTAATCAAGCTGCGATCATGGAAATTGATGAGCATCTGAAATACACCTTGTATGTCTCGCTCTCGACCTCGAGAATGCGCCACAACAGCTGACATTTGTCCTTTCTTAGCCTGCAATTCGACCCTTGCCCGCGTGCTGGCGAACCTATGGTCTCCCGCCGAACACCAGACTACTTCTTGTAGTGTTCTGGTCACGAAGATTCGGTAATTTTCGCGTCCCTGATACTAGCGTACGACCCGCGAAGGAAAAATGAGCTAGGACGACTTGCTGAGATATGGCTGGCGGCAATGATGACGAAATGTGGACAACCTCGGTGCCTTTTCTTAGCGTGTTGTCGTCCTCATCTCCACAGAGGAGGTGGAGAAAGGCTCATAGAACGAAAAGACGAAGGACGATACAATGGGGTCTTGCGTCTCTTCTGTGTACCATGATGTCCTTCACTGACGCGTCTCCTACCATCGTGGCAGCTGCGCGGCTCGTGGTTAGACAACGCGAGAATTAATGGCTCTGTCACTCATGATCTTCCGCTTTTCACGACTCTGCTGCTGTCTTCGGGGTATCGTATGCATGTATCTGTCCTTGTCAGCTTTCTCTCCTCCAAATCAAGGGAGCTTCACTCCCGTATGCTGGAAGCTGGCTGTGACTTACACTCTCTGCAAACCCTATCCATTCTTCAATCCCTTTTATATACACGTCCTCTTCGGAAGACGGTACTTTTTCGTGATCCCATGTTGTGATTGTGTTGAATTCTGCTTGTTGTTCGAGGATGAATGTTTCTGTGGGTAGGCTTTGCTCCTCATCTTCCTCGTCGTTTTCTGCGTCGTGGGTGAAAATGTGGGTTGAGGAGGTTTGGTGGGGTATTTGAATCTGGCGATTCGTCTTTTGCGCTACGATTCCGGTGTAGGATGATGGGAGGTTGATGGTTTTGCCGAGGAGTTTGCGGCCGCGGAAGTGTTGTGTTACTTCATTGGAGGCTGGTGGTTGTGATTGTTGAGTGGGAGGGGAGGTCGCTGTTGTGTTGTTGTTCGGTTGTGGGTTCCAGTATCTTTCCGCGATGGAGATGGGGCCGGAGTGGTGGATTTGGCAGGGGAGGATGTTGGGTTGGAGGGTTTTGGATTTGGTGGTGGAGGAGGTTGGGATAGCGAGCATTCTGGCAGATTGTGTTTTTCGGATTGGTGAGGTTGGCTTTTGTTGGTCGTGGCTATGGGTATTGATGTAGGAGCGTGGTCCTGGAGACGCGTTCGGACACGGGAAGTCGCGTCGCAAACGGTCTTGGCATTGAAGTGAAGATCACGCGGAAAGACCACCGCGATTCTTCATCAACAGCATTTGACTTCTGTCATTATCATGATTCTTCCACCTACTTCGTCGTCTCTGCACGTGTTTGAGCTGGCCGCATCCGAAGTTACTGCAAGGTGACCCTCCTTTGTATAAGACTTCACGAAGCACCAGAGACTTCCGACTTGATTCAGGAAATGCTATATCTAACAGCTATGCCTCAAGGCGGGTCTCGAGATGCCTTCTCTGGACGTGGCCAGGCGGACAGGCTGGGAAAGCCCTGCTCTGCCGGAGAAAGGCGTGCTTACTGGCGGTTACTCTGATACACTGCATCCTTCAGGCGATGGTCCGGGCGCTTCCCGTATGCATATCCAAAGACCCAGAGATGCACTGCCTACATCGATACGACGTGAGCTCCACTAACCGTGGATACCTCTGAATGCAACTACCTCTGTGTGCAAGCGTCTAACCAGATTGGCTCTTGATCCATGAAAATCTTTGCTGATTGGCTTAGCGACCTTCGCTTGCACTCAGAGGTAGTTGCATTCAGAGGTAGCCACGGTTAATCATGAATGAGAGTATGGACTTGATTGGCAGACTGGATGCGCAATATCAACAGCTCCATCAATTCACGAGGCATCCAACGAGCTGCGGACCGGCACATTCGGTTCATTCGACGACTTCTTTAGTGGCCATCATGAAAGACAGCATCGCGCGCCCTGAAAAGGAATCGAAAGAAAGATGATTCCCGTGCATGACAAGCCGTCTCGTCGTCCGATCTCCTCCGGCTCTACACACCTCCAAGGCACGATCTTGACCGCAACAATTGGGAAGCTCTCAAGTTGGCCGACTCCGCGCAAGGATGCACATCGGCGTATCTGCTCTATAGCTGCACTCCATAAATTGGTACGAGTTGACCTCTGCCATTCGTGGAATCATGTGGGTCAACCTTCTGCCAGACATGTCGGCCAAGCAATCTCTTGCAGATCTTGGTTGGATCGCCATCACTGGTTATATATCATGCATGAGAGTCTGCATTGCAGCTCCAATGTATGGTCCTCAACGCAGCACGCAGCTCTACCCGAGCATTGGCGTCATCATGCGCTTTGTCGTTGGTCGCTGTCAGGACGCAATACACATTCGGCAAAATCAGTAATACCTCGGGCTTAAAATATGTCCCTAGCATGGAGAACGATATACTGGCAGTCGTACTCGGGCAAAGGAGCTTCTTTCGGACGTTCCTCCGCAGCGCAGGCGCTTAAGCTACCGTTAGCGCACATTGTCCTCCACATGCGCGCTATGATGTGGAGCTGCGCCAGCTCCCGCTGGTGCTGCTCATCACTCCTACCTATGCAGATGTGCAGAGTGCATTGGCTTAATGTAGGATAAGTAGGCTTGGCTGCGGATAACACTTACGCCAAGGTGTCTACACATCCCTTCGTTCAAGAGTTGACTTTCTTGTCGCCAGTTTCAGTCGCTCCATTATTGCCAGTTGGTAGAGTAGAGAGCTGACCGTTCTCATCATGCAACCTAAAGCATATCGCTCCTTCACCAAAAGTGCTATACCAGCTTTACTTCAGAGATTTGCACCGTCGCTCAACGCAGAAGCATTTCTGGCCGCAGGCAATGTGTTCCCTACACGAATCAACAATCATGTTGCCGATGACCTGATCGATTGGTATGGAGTGATGATTCGTTGATGTTGGGCTAGCACTGACGAGATTGAACAGGTCGAAGGCACCGAAGGACCCTTTGTTCAGGCTAAGTATTCCGCAACCTGAGATGCTACGTCCGGAACATCTCGCTCTTGTCCTCGACGAAATGAGGCGGCCAGACACAAGCAGAATCCGACTTCGCGCTGCAGCAGAACATGTGCGACATCAGATGAATCCCCACCCCGCGGGTCAGAAAGAAGAAAATGTGCCTCGATTGGGTGGACAGCCTGTCCAAGGCTTGCAGCACAAGTATCGAGAGACTGTCTTGTTCTTCCCCTCTGAGGTGGGAACTCACTCTCATTGGTTGTGTTTTCTGCTGTCAATTGTGGCCGTAAATTGACCTCCCTCCCAGGCACAATACTGTCACGCATACTGCACATATTGTTTCCGGTGGGCACAGTTTACGTCAGTCGGCTCGGAGCAGGCCTTCAAGACGTCTGATATCGATATGTTGCAGCAGTACGTTGCGAGTCATCCCAAAGTCTCGGACGTCTTGTTCACTGGAGGTGATCCCATGGTCATGCCGACAGCAACGCTCAAACGCTACATCGAGCCACTTATTGGTCCCAAGGCACCTTCGAACCTCGATACAATTCGCATTGGCTCGAAGTCGCTAGCATGGTGGCCTTATCGTTATGTGAGCGATCCGGACTCACAAGAGCTTCTGCGTTTCTTTTCTGAGGTTGTCAAGTCTGGCAAACACTTGACCATCCAGGCACATTTCAGTCATCCGCGGGAAGTGGAGCATCCTGTCACGCAGGAGGCTGTCCGCCTAATACGGATGACTGGAGCTCAGATACGATCACAGGCGCCGCTGATCAGGCACGTCAACGACAGTCCCGAAGCATGGACGCGTATGTGGAAGTTGCAGACGAAGATTGGCATTGTTCCATATTACATGTTCGTGGAACGTGATACTGGTGCTCGGGATTACTTCTCTGTACCCCTCTCGCGAGCAGTTGAGATTTACGATGAGGCTTACTCGCGGCTCCCTGGAACAGCGAAGACAGTAAGAGGCCCGTCTATGTCGGCCAGCCCGGGGAAAGTTTGCGTTGTCGGCAAGGCTGTGGTGCAAGGAGAATTGCATTTTCTACTGCGTTTCCTTCAGGCTCGGAACCCGGAATGGACGAAGGGCGTCTTCTTCGCCAAATTCGATCCAGAAGCGAGATGGCTCGACGATCTGAGGCCTGCCTTTGGTGCTGATGAGTTCTTCTACGCCAAAGACTATGAGAGACAAAAACTATCGATGGCGAAAGGTTCTTCAGGTCAGCTTACTGACCAAGAATGGATGAATATGAGCGATGGGTGGAACCTGCAAAGGGATAGCGGGAATAGCGCAGCTATGTTGTGACGTGATTCAATCGACAGCAGCGACTATAGAGCCTAGCTTTCAACAATGGGCGACTGTGGGCTTGGAGCATTGTAAGCTATATTTGGGATGGCCAGGCATGTACTCCGTTCCAGGATGGAATTCCCCACAATTGTGATCTCTGCAAAGCGCTGACTTAGATGGGTGTTGCCATGTCAAGATCAGAATGCATCGACCTGTCGTATTCTGTGGAAGCTCTGCTTCGAATGATCGGCTACTCACTGCTTAGACGAGACGCGACATGATCTCACATATTCTTCTTCATTCGTGTCCACAGCGGGGCAGAGCTCGAAGACGCATGTGTGGCACTACATCAACATTCGACTACTACAGGATCATGCGAGGCAGGTTCTCAACGACATGTCGTGCAACTCGATGCCTTGGAACGAAAGAGAGATGTTGTATCATTTCTGCGCTTCTCGCGTTGGATCCTCAGTGTCCATAAACCAGGTGTTTCCCAGTGTTGGCTTCGTCCAGTCATTGCTTCCAGAGACATCCCAATCATGTCTACCTCAGAAGCGTCTCACGGTGCTGAACAACAGCCCATTGATTCTGGCCACGAGCACAATGACAACGGCCACGATGACAGGACGGCAAATGCTAGCACCAGCCCATCCCTCTTACGATCAGCACCCCTCATTGTAGACTACTTGGCCCAGCTTCGCTTGGCATCGTTCTCAGATGATGCTTCGCAAATGCGGCTCAATCTCAAGAGAAATGAAATCTCGAAGCTTGAGTGAGCTTTGGATGCGAGCGTTCGTAAGCCTTCGACTGATATCTTCGCAGAAGCGACAAAACCTTCGATGCCATCGGTCAGCTGGTGATCAAGACAAACGGCGCTTTTGGATCGGCCACCGAGAAAGCGCGAGGGATCAATCTGCGTCTGCATAAAGACGAGCAGGTTCGTGAATGTATCTCGAGACGTTCATTCAAAAGTGCTGACGCAACTTGGTTCGTAGCTGGTAATAGTTCGACAGCACTATGACTATTGGACCATTGACAACATGGAGACTCGTCTCGATCTGGAAGCAATGCAGAATTTCATCAAGGGTCTCGCTACATCCGTGAACGAGATCAAAGACGAGTTCGTTGTGGCACACGATATTGCTCAGGAGATCAAATCTGCGGTGGTCAACGACGGCGGTACCATTTCCATCGAACTGCGCTTACACGACATTTGGCTGACTTGCAGACCTAGGAATCGTGCAAGGACAGCAGCATGAAACGTCTACGGGCAGGTCTCAGGTTGATCAGAGCACGTCTGGGGCAACAATCGTGCATGACCTCCAGATTGATGCACAACATGCTTTGGAGAGTCTGCAAAAGGTAGTCCAACGACTTGATCAGGACCCCGAACAGCCCGGTAGGATTCAATCTTTTCAAAGCATAAACCTCCCACTAATCGCGACAGGGTTTGATAAAGTGGGACTTGATGCTCTCTCTGGACTCGAGAATGAGCTTTCGAGCATCGTCAGTCACTTCCAGACATTGTCAGTGCAACTTGACGGCATGTCTGAGGAAATGACCCAAAAAATGATCGACCTTCGTCGGTCTGAGGTTGTGCATGATCGCCCGGCCGCTGAAACTCGTGATTTGTTCATGCAATGTGCAAGATATGTCGATGCCACGGGAATCGAATTCTCTCTGGTTGAGGATTTCATGAGTAACTTCGTCATACCTCCCATGCAGAGAGTCGAATCACTTAGACATTCATCGAACTCTGATCAACTAAAGGAATTCAACAAGTATTACAGAGATGCCATGAAGGGCTACACTGAGGCTACCGAGAGTCTCGCTGAGAAATCAAACGATGACATTCTGGCCTTGTTGAAGGCTGACATCAGTGTTGTCGACATAGGGGTCGGACAAGGGACTCGTAAGGTGCCGGTTGGAGATCAGAAGAGGTCGAAGGAAGAAACTGGTGCGGAGGCGCAGGAAGATGACGATGCGGCTGATGACTCGTATGGCGATGGACCTATGCTGGGAGCCAATACAGAAGTTTTCGGGGCGGACGGAGGGGCTGAGAGCGAAGCTGCGAGGGAATTGGGGCAGAGTGCCGCCAGGGTCAGGAAGATGTTTGACAATGAATTAGGTATGCCAAGTGGACAGTTCGACCACAAAGTGTTCAAGTAGCTGCAAGGCTGAACGAGTTTCTGCGAACTCATCACCTCATAATTCGGGTTCGTTGTTTAGCTGGGGCGTCGCAGTGAGAGCAGCTGACAACAGACCTTTATGCATCACGCATGCTTCGCTGGCGCCACGCTCATCACTTCGTGGACAGTTCCAGGATCCCAGCATCCTGGGTCGTGAAAGACTGCATTTGACATTTGTACAGCTCAGGCGAGGATGTTTCCATGTATGAGGCTCGGTCCACGGCTTGAGGGACTCTCCTGTTTGACTGGCTCGCCCAGAAGAACGGACGGAGGCGACAGCGCCATTATCCTCTACTTGGTGTTGCGAAATAGTTGGGCTGCTACTGAGGTTTGAGCCTTGTCAGCAGGCCATAAGCCATACATTCTTCTCCCGCATGATGTCCATCCAGGTCCGTGTAGCAGCACTGGCTTGCAGATGTTTTGCTGAGCTAGGACCTGAGACAGGCTGTGTATTCCAGACATCCTGGAGCAATTGAAGGGCTTGGTGATAGCAATGAAACCCCGTCCTGTCCGCTGCGCGAGCAATCCACTTCGATATGCGTTCACGTTTACGAGCTCCCTTGGCCTCACAGCCGGCAATGAAAGCTGGCCACACCGTGCCGGGCCCACCTCCTGTGGTATCTGCCACTAGTGCCTCATCGAATCGGGTCAAGGCTCGTATCACATCGTCGACATGACTTTGAAGCATACCCGCATCCACATTTTTGACTCTTCTGTAGAAGAATATGACCAGACTTGTGTTCAAAGCTGAGTACATGTGCGTCGTCGACAGCGCTGACGATCCTCCTAGTGGAGCTGCAGAGAATTTTCGAATTTTGTTTTCCAAGTATCTTGCTTTGCTGTCAAGGTCTCCGCCCCAGCCACCAGCAGCTTTGAGTGCATCCATCTGGTTTGCCAAACGCGTGACTTGGGACAAGAGTTTCAGCCATGTCTCGGGGATTCCATATATCTTTGGGTAGAGCGTGTGTGGATTTTCACGCGAATCTTGTAGATGAATGTCCCGCAGCGCAGTATCCTCATGCTCTGGGTCCTCTCCTTGATCATCTCCGCTTGGCTGTGAGCCCATACGCATGCCCTCGCGGCGCGTGCCAGTCCCGTTGTGGGTCTCAAATCGTAGGAAATCATCGAGAAGTCCCCCGGTATCGGTCCGTTGTTGAGCAGCAGTAGCACTGTTTGTCTGCAATTGTTTGATCAAGGCATCGTAGTCGTGGAGCACGTAGGTGGATTCTCCAACGATGCGAATCCATGTGTATACGTGGTGAAGTAGTCGAGACTTACGCGACACTTGTCGTTTGGCAATGCCTCTGAATCGCATGAGTCGTTCTGCATCGATGATATGACAGCGGGCATCTTTTTGCGCGCCTGTGTGTATCTGGAAACATATTAGCAGCTTCCTCGTGGGGCCAAAGAATTCGCGTACCATACCGCAAGTGTCAACATGTTCATTATCGCTCCGAGCTGATCCTTGTACTTTGCTTTACGAGGACCACTACATTCGTCTTGCAACGATTGTTTCAGATTTGCCAAGGCCTGCTCTTTACAAGACCGAGAGATTGTGTCCCACAAACCATCAGCCCTCTCCAGGTCTTCATCATACATTGAATTCAGATGCAAATGATGGGCCGACACGGCAAGAAGACTGAACAGCGAGGCGCTCTTAGCAGATGATATACTGTCATTCTTCATGAAAGATATTTGAGCGAAAGCTTCGACGGCCGATGACAAATTCACAATTTCCCAAGGCGATTTGTTGGCAATCGGCATTGCCGACATGTGTTGTATCACTCTCGACTTGAAATGTCTCAGTAAGTCTGGTGCCAGAGTCATTGTCTCCTCTTGGCTTAAGGTCTCTCGTGGCTGGTCGTCCAGAGTCGAGTGCTCCATGACTGGCCCTTGGCTAAACTCCTGCACGATGGGGCCGTTGGCGATAGTGGAATCTCCAAAGAGAGCATTTGTCCCTACCAGTGGATCCAGCATCTCGAACGTGGACATGATAGCATTCTGATTGGTGCCTAGATCAAAAATGTCGTCCCACTGAAGCATGTCATTCGCGCTATACATCGAAAGCACGTCTTCAAATGGAGAAGTGTCGTATGCATCAAGTTGCTGGGTTGATCCAAGGTTATGATCCTCTGGTACAGCAACCGCTGTCATCGAGGTTTGTGTCTGCAACTGAGGCGATTCATGTCGACTTGGACTAGCACTAAAGACTCCAAATGGGCCTACAAATTTGGCGTTGCTTGACGTAGTATCTTCACTCAGGGTATCAACCCTATCGAGAGAAGCATCAACAGAGCCTTGCAACAAATTCTTTCCGGTAGACTTTGTCATCCGAAGGCGTGCAGCCTCAGGAAAGAGGTGTCTGCGCACTGCACTCGTTGGTGCAGAGTCATCATTGGCGGTAGTGTTGGCCTCTGTGTCGCCAGAGCCTTCAGCCGAGATCCATCGGAGATCGAAGGTATAGCCATCGCAAGCAGTGTCGCTCCTCTCACACTTCATACAAGTGGGTCGCCTCCCGTCGCAACGGACATGTTTTCTTCGGCAATTCGAGCATCCATCGAAAGTTCGTTCCCATCGTCTCTCTGCGACTTTCCTCGGCATGGGGACTTGCTGAGCAGCATCCGTATCTGGCTTGCCTTCCACGGGCTCTGTTGCATGCTGAATTATTCAGAAAGAGTCCACGCGTTAGCCGTTGTAACCCCGCTCAACGCCAAGAAGTGATCGGGTTGATGAAGGTAGCAGGTGTTGCCGAGAGGCAGGTAAGCCCGGCCGGCAGAAATACCCTTACGCCCAATCCTCAGAACGATGAAAGCAATAGCCCATTGACGATAGTCAGTTGTATCGACGAGGCGACATGGCACAAGAAATTGGTCTAGTTGCTCCGAATGGACGATCCTTCAAACTCAACACTGGACTGTTCATTGACAACACTTTCGTTTCAGCGGCCGAAGGGGGCGAAATTGTCAGTATCGATCCAGCGTCAGTAAACAAAGATTCAACAACAATGTTCCGGACGTACTGATATCAGCTCTAGTACCGGCAAATCGATTGCCACAGTCCAAGCTGCTGGGGCCAGAGATGTGGACATCGCAGTCAGAGCAGCCAAGCGTGCACTTAAAAGCCGCGAATGGACAGCAGTGACAGCCACGGAACGCGGCATGGTGATGTCGCGTCTCGCAGACCTGATCGAGCAGCACAAGGAAGTCTTCGCAACCATCGACGCCTGGGATAACGGGAAAACATACAATGAAGCACTGACGAACGATCTACCTGAAGCTATTCTCTCCATTCGTTACTACAGCGGGTGGGCAGATAAGTCTTACGGTCAGACTATCGAAACAACGCCCGAGAAGTTTGCCTACACGATCAGGCAGCCCATTGGTGTTGTAGCTCAAATCATTCCGTGGAATTATCCACTTTCGATGGCAACATGGTTGGTCATTTCCTTTCCACTCCGACTATATTTCCAGAGACTAACGACTTTCTTCAAGGAAACTGGGGCCTGCATTGGCATGTGGCAATACTGTCGTGCTCAAAGCTGCAGAACAGACACCATTGAGTATTTTGCTATTGGCGCGTTTGATCGTTGAGGCAGGCTTTCCCAAGGGCGTTGTTGACATCATCGATGGCCTTGGCAGAGAGGCCGGCCAAGCGCTGGTCAATCATCCTCTGGTAGACAAAATCGCTTTTACCGGATCAACTGCGACGGCAAGGGAAATCATGAAAGCTGCTGCTCTTACGTTGAAGAACATCACATTGCAGACCGGAGGTAAATCGCCTCTCATCGTTTTTCCAGATGCAGACCTAGAGCAAGCTGTGAACTGGGCTCATTTGGGCTGCATGAGCAATCAAGGCCAAATATGCACAGCCACTACACGACTTTTCGTTCACGAAGATATCTACGATGATTTTTTCAAACATTTCGTTGCAAGGACTCAGCAAGTAAGTCTGGTCGGCGATCAGTGGGACGACAAAACCTATCAGGGACCGCAAGTATCTCGCCTTCAATACGATAGGGTCATTGAATATATCGAAAAAGGAAGGTCTGAGGGCGCGACGGTGGCCTTTGGGGCAGAAACAATCAAAGGTACTCCGGACGGCGGATTCTTCATATCTCCGACCATTTTTACAGACGTTCGGGATGATATGACAATCTACCGAGAAGAAATTTTCGGCCCTGTCGTGACTGTTTGCAAGTTTAGCTCGGAGGACGAAGCTATCTCACGGGCTAACGACACCACTTATGATCTCGGAGCGGCGGTCTTCACTAAAGATCTGCAAAGAGCACATCGTGTGGCTGCTGAAATTGAAGCAGGAATGGTATGGATTAATAGCAGCCAGGATTGCGATCCACGGGTCCCTTTTGGTGGTAGGTTGTTTGATCACTTGCTTTTGGTGGCAGGATACTAATTATGCTAGGTGTGAAACAAAGTGGTATAGGTCGAGAGCTTGGTAGTGCTGGGCTTGAAGCATACTCGCAGATCAAGGCTGTGCATATCAACATGGGCAACAGATTGGCTTGAGGCAAGCTGGGTGTACGACAGAGATCTTATAGGCCTTGGGGCTTTGCTGCGACAGGGGTGTGTATCCGTCTGGCTTTGCGCGCGAAGTCATCTACAAACAATGTAGCAGCTGTCTCAATTGACCATGCAGGGGCCGATGTCAAAATATTTCAGCACATAGAAACTGAACATGATGTGCACGTGTCAGAAAGGAGCACAAGCTGACATGGACCATCTCCAGCCTTTGCAAAAGATACCAAGCCATGAAATGGAAAGACGGAAGTTTCGGACTGCATCATAACAACTGGAGATGGCATTCCCAGCGGTATGCTCCGACACGGTGTGAACGCCTGTTACGCTAGCTGCGCCGTAAGTGAGCCAGCTCGGCCCGCATGCTAGTAGTGCAAGTGATCCCGAGGAAGGTCAGCCCGAGGGCGTCCTATCAAGGTCAATGTAGCAGACAGTGGGCATAGAGCATATGCAAGTACTCTGTGGTCACTTCCTCTTGTAACTATTGTCCACCTGCAGAACTCCTTCAGTCAAGCAAAACAGCAATCTCACAACAATGGCTAATCGCGGCGAGCGTTTCGATCCCCATGTACACACCATTTGTGATCTGAAGCGACTGGGAAGCGCTCAGCTGCCTCAGATGTATAGAGGTCGGTCGACACGAAATTGTAGATTCTGGGAGCGCTAATTCGAGACCTACTAGAGTATTACAATGAGGGAGCAATGGATTTATTGACCCTGAAAGACAATGAGGCTGCATATAGACGATATATGATCAAACCAAGGATATTCAGAAACGTTGCCAATGTCGACACGTCTTGTGAGATCTTTGGGCAGCGTGTACGATGTCGCCGATATGATCGTTCCCAACAACTGAGCTAATGTTTTCTGTTAGGTGAGCATGCCTCTCGGCTTCAGCCCTGCCGCAATGCACCGCTTGGCACATCCTGAAGGGGAGCTCGCTGTCTCAAGAGCTGCAGCCAAACACAACATTGCCATGGGCCTATCGTCCTACGCCACGGAGCCCCTGGAGTCGGTGATAGCTGAAGGAGGATCGAATCCCTATGCCATGCAGCTTTGTGTCCTGAGAAACCGTGAGATTTCTCATCAAATGATTCGAAGAGCAGAAGGTAGTTCTCAGCGTCTTTGTCCGACACAAAGATGAATGTGCTGATGAAATATTCAACAGAGGCTGGATATAAAGCAATATTGGTCTCCGTCGATACGCCTTTGCTTGGTCGAAGACTAAACGAGCACCGCAACGAGTTTACACTGCCCGAGGATATGGGTTGGCCGAACTTGCTTTCGGACGGCAAGAAGGAACTTACCGGAAGATCGAGCGCCGAGGACAATGACACAGACTTTGGTCAGTATCGATCAAATCGCACGGACTGAGGCATACTGACTCGTTGTAGATCCGACGCTCACTTGGGAAACCGCCGTACCTTGGCTTCGGCGTCAAACAAAGCTACAGATTTGGTTGAAAGGTATCACCGCCGCAGAGGACGTGCGTCTCGCCATAACACACGGGGTTGATGGCATCCTCGTGTCCAATCATGGGGGCAGGCAATTGGATGGGCAGCCTGCAACATTGGATTCGCTGCGCGAGTGCGCGGAGGCCGCCGGAGGCAAGATACCAATTGCCGTCGATGGCGGCATCAGGCGCGGATCCGATATCTTCAAAGCACTTGCTTTAGGCGCGACGCATTGTTTTGTTGGTCGGATACCAATATGGGGCTTGGTATGATTCCCCTTTCTGTCTCCATTGCATGAAATATTGCTGACCACTTCACAGGCTGTAAGTTGCGTGATCAAATAATACCGTTCGGCCGCTAATATTGGAATCTGCAGTATAATGGACAAGCCGGTGTTGAGTTGGGGCTGAAGATTCTGCACCACGAATTGAAACAGACGATGGCATTGGCGGGCTGTCGAACCTTAAAGGATATCACTCGAAGCCATGTTACCTTTCTAGGACAGAATGGCGCACTGGCAAAGCTCTAGAAGTCAAGGAGATACTCGTCTCAGTTAACTGTTTACATCTGAGTGACATGGATCCCGCAGAAGACGTGTATTTCTTTTCAATTGAGCATCTGTCAAGCTGTTAGTGGTATGAGATCCATACTGGTCAAGTGAGAAGAGTCGGGCGATATAGAAATTATCATCGCAGAGACGAATGGCCGCATTCATGGACTAACAAAATCGCACGCAGCCCCTCGATAGTCGATTGGAGCAGGATCAGTTGAATGAATTCCCTCGTATGGACGAGACATCTACATTCACACAACTTGTACGCCAGCTTCAACCAACAGATCTCTCAATCTGGACGTCTCACCCTTGCCAAGAAGAGAGAATGGCTTTCTCAAGCCACCCGTAGACCACCCTCTGAGTTCCATACCGGTCTTCACTGCCCCAGCATAATTCCCCTCCTCGAGAAGGGCACATATCGGCCAGATCTTCTTCCACAACTCGCGGCCTCGCTTCAAATCGCCTTGCACTGCAATCGCATCATATAGTTGCATGGACAGTTCCGGTATGAAATTTGTTGCTCCCCAAACGCCTCCTTTGGCACCAGCCGCCAAGCCGTAGAAGGTCAAAGTATCCCAGCCGTTGAACGTTGTGATTTCTCCAGAGCGATGGAAAAGAAGCTCGGTCAAAGCAGGGCCATCCCCCGAAGTATCTTTCATGTATTTGACGCCAACAGATGATAAACTTGCAATTTCTGCCGGCGAGAGCTTGGTGCCAGTAGCAGAAGGAATGTTATAGTAGACGAGGTCCAAACCAGATTCTTGATGGATCTCGCCAAGGAACTCCTTCAGCTGATCAAGATTCAAGGCATCGTAAAATGGAGGCACAACCATCAGAGCAGATGCCCCGGCTTTCGATGCATGGACTGCAAGTTGCACGGCTCGATGGGTGGAGAGGTCACCAATGCCTGCGACAATGGGTACCCGACCTGCAGCCGCTTTCACGCACTCTTCCACCAGAATTTTGCGCTCCTCCACCGATAGCACTGTGAACTCGCCTGTGCTTCCGCCCGGAACTAAGCCATGAACGCCAGCCTCAATGAGTCTGTTGATATGCTGGTGAAGAGCTGGCACATCGATTTGGGTCTGGTCTGAAGTGTAAGGCGTTATCAAAGCTACCATGATGCCTCCAAGCTCTGCTGACGGTGGTGCGGATCCCATGACTGCTAAATTGTGTGTTTGTGATTCTGTGCGAAGAGCAAGAAAGCGTGTCTGTAAATCTGTAGAATGGAAATATGTTTCTCTCCGTCACCGGGTGGCTTCTAAGTACCTGGTGAAATGGAGAAGGTGTTCCCGGCCCCGATTGCATGATGGCAGTTAACCACGAGTGATGACCTGAGACTTCGAGACAAGTGCCAACTCGCGAACGACAAATCGACTGCGTCCAACGTTAATTTGGTGTGCTCTCCGCACAGCCTTGATTGCTCGTCTGCATCAATTGTTGGGACAAAATGGCGCAGAAATGCTCGCGAAGGAGGAGATACCAGGAGCGCACAGTCTCCAAGTTCCCACAGCAAAGAGCGTGGAATAAACCGCCTTGGATCCTGTTCTGTTTGTGACGGCAGGCCGCTCACTCAATGCCCGAAGTCCCGTCCCCAGACCATCGATAGGCCAAGCTGTGGAGGTGTGAGACAAATCATGAGACCAACATTTACGGAGGCAGACCTGAATGCTTTCGTGACGTTTCGTCTAAGCTGTCGCAAAGTGACACCGACCGATCGCTGCACAAATTTCCTGTTTGGGTGTTGATGTTGCCAGTATCCCTGTCGCCTCGGACTCCATAGCCGACCTGGTTTGACCTGAACGATTTCTACATAATCGAGCTCGCTCATGTTATTGGGGACGGAAGCATAGTCCAGATTGCTTGCTCACACTAGAGCGCAGAGCGAGGAAAGAGTTCTCGTGAAACGATCGTCTTGGCATCTTGGATCACGCAGAAGGTTTCCCCGGCCAGTGACAATGTTGTACCTTGTACATCGGTAGCCAATATACAAGGCTAGCGCCACGGCAGACAACAGCGCGCCACTGATGATACACACCTTCCCCAGATTACTGGTGGAACGAGGCTGAGCCTAGATAGGCTAAGATAGAAGCATGCAATGAGGGGTGCCGCTCGAAGATATGAATGCCCAATGCCTTTCTTCTCCACCCCAAGTCTGACATCGATCGAGCACATATTCTCGTTGTTGCAATCTCACTATGGATTACGAAAAGGGTGAAGCAATCACACCTATGCCTTCGAACACCAAAGTCGCCGGTGAAGTCTACGCAGCAGATGGGCAAGAAGATGCTGTCTTTGGCGAAATCGTTGATACTGGTCCAAACTATCGCAATGTGAGCTAGATGTCGCGTGGCTGCCGTGCGGTACTGATCTCTCCAGGTTGGTTGGCTTGGGACTACAGCTCTTATGCTGAAGACTCAAATTGGACTTGGCGTTCTCTCCATTCCGTCGGTCTTCGATACTGTTGGCATGATACCAGGAGTGATTCTCTTGATCACAATCGCATCGCTCAATGCATGGAGTAACTACATGGTTGGTGTCTTCAAGAACAATCATCGTGAGGTGTATGGCATCGATGATGCCGGGAGAATCATGGTAAGGCCAACCCTGGGGACTGGAATATTGTGCTTTTAGCTAACAACGTAGCTCGGGAACTGGTGTCGTGAAATTCTCGCAACTGCATTCGTGCTATGTAAGTGGTCCTTATTTCTCCATTTGTCCAGAAGAGCTCTGCTGAATCGATGACAGATGAGATCTTCGTCGCCGGTGCCGCAATGCTTGGTGTATCAATCGCACTGAACGCTCTCTCCGCACATGGCGCTTGCACTGCCATTTTTGTCGCAGTCGCTGCCATAATTGGTTTCTGTCTTGCGAGCATCCGCACACTGGGAAAGATTAGCTGGCTGGCGTGGATAGGAGTCACATGCATTATCGTCTCACGTAAGGTCATCCTGGGCAAGTTGTTAAACGTCACTAACCTGCATTCGATAGTGCTCACATTGACTGTGAGCGTTGGCATCCAGGATCGTCCTGCAGCCGCACCGCAAGACGCCGTCTGGGTTTCCGACTACAAACTTGTCGCACAGCCGTCTTTCCGTCAGGCTATGTCGGCCATCTCGACTTTAGTCTTCGCCTACGCTGGCACGCCAACCTTCTTTCCAATCGCCGCTGAGATGAGAGACCCGAAGATGTACAAGAGATCGTTGATGGCCTGCCAGGTTACGGTGACACTGGTTTATCTTGTCATCGGTATCGTCGTATACTACTTTTGTGGCTCATATGTGGCCTCGCCAGCTCTCGGCAGTGCCGGAGTCCTTCTAAAGAAGATATGTTATGGCATCGCACTTCCGGGTTTGATCGTCACAACAGCACTGATCACTCACGTAAGTTTGCGGATCTTTCACAGACATACTGCAGCTGACCCTCTCTACAGATGCCGGCGAAGTATGCTTTCGTACGGATACTCCGTGGCTCTCGACACTTGACACACAACACGATCGTACATTGGAGTACCTGGCTGGGCTGCGTCCTCGCCGCGACTATTATCGCATATGTCATAGCCAGCGGCATACCCGTCTTTGGCAGCCTTGTCTCCTTAGTCGGTGCTCTCCTCGGTACATTCTTGTCATTTCAGCCGATGGCAGGGATGTGGCTCTATGATAATTGGTCTGACGGAAAAGGGAAGAAGAGCATCCGCTGGATGGGAATGGTCGCCTTTTGTGGATTTATGCTTGTGATTGGTACTTTCATTATGGTGGCTGGCAGTTACAGCGCGATTGCACAGATCATTGACGACTACAATGCCACGGGAGGCTCGGCAGCTTGGTCGTGCGCAGATAATTCTGGTTCTGCTTAGTTGCTGAATTTCGAGCTTAGCAGGTCCGGTTGCTGTACAGCTTCGAAACACAAAGATTGTTATAGCCATTGCCAGGATGTACCTTTGTCTCTCCAGGATGAGAAGCTGCGTAGCTCACGAGGTTGACGACGACACAATTCGAACTGTAGGACACTGCCGGAGTTGCGGAATGCGGCCTTAGGTCGGGTTTCCTCACATAGGCGCTCGTGCATTATCCTGGTATTAGCTCCCAAGTCAGACCAACGTAGCTTCCACGTTCGAGGGGTTTCTGCCATTGTTCTGGAAGCAGCTGCATCAAGGGGAGCGGGAAGAGAACCAGTTCTGATACACCGACGTGTTGGATGAAAGAACACTTGAACCTGGAATGAGCAGTGGCACGCGCCTGACTTGGAAGGTAGTCCTGAGGCAGGTATCGTTTGACTTTGCCAGCACCATGGTTCTGCTGTCAAACTCAAATGGTGTACACCTAATCTTTCTTCAGCTCTTCCTACAAATGCTACCAAGTGTTCCCAGTCCACGTACTACAAATGCTACCAAGCGCCCTCGAGCCGAGAACCTCAAAATAGCAGACACGACACCACATTTGCATCGCATCATGGACAAGTGCTACGGTTATGGAGAGAAGAGGCTGCCTTCCTACACGGAGGAACTTTCCTCGTACACGAAGGAGCCGCCGCCCTATACGTTGTATCCCAGAAACTCGAGAACCAGTTGCTCACCTGATATCACCGAGCGTCTACGCAAATTCCTCTCCTTCTGCTTGGCTGTGGATTACGAGCTCCACACACGAACCCCAGACCAGATCACCTTGGACGATTTTTGCCACTTCGCAGGCCTCGCAAGACGGTGTGACAAAGCTTTCCCGAGCTCTAGGGGGCACATCATGAGCTACGTTGGCAATGTCGTGTCAGATGACCCCATCATCACTGAGCATCTCCTCAAGCCAGCTCAAGCGCTTGGCATACCTAATCAAGCTGTGTTGAGTATGCTGCGGATCTTTGTCGGCTCAATTGGTCCCCTACGCGTGGTCTTCTTCGGTGGATATCACTCCTACGTCAATCACCTCAGGCGGGTGTTTGGTCTCAGAACCCTGGCTCGCAAGCTAGTGTTTGATCGTAAAGAACTTTTCAAGGCTGTGCTACCCGCAGAGGATACGGATTTGCTCCACAGAATGATTGCTGCCAGTCTTCGACAGCAACATAGATTCTTCGAGGAGCTGGATGAGGTTACTTTGGCTTGGAAATTGACGTTAAAAGGCAGAGGTGTGCTCAGGAGGGAAGAAGAATACCGGGGCGGCAAGAATGGAATGGACTTCCAAACGAGGTGTACGATCTATCAGGACGCCTGGATAGATTGTCGCTTTGCGTGCTTGCTTGGGGCAATTGGAAAGTTCGCCGAGGTTGTTCGGCGGTTTAGATCGAGATGAGACGAGCAACGACGTCCCGCACCAGCAGGGTCATGATAGCTACACGAATGTCAAATATTTGCTCTATAAGGCTTGCAAGCAATGCCCTTACCGTAGCAATGAGTTCCAATCGGTACGAGCTAGGCTAGGTGCAGACAGTAAATTGAGAACTGGCAAAAGCTGCCATTGTTACTCTCTCGCCGCATCCTTGATCATGCGACTGTCCTGCTCTGCCCGACAGGATGCCTCAGAGACGACCTTTTGATGCAGAGATGTGAGAAGCGAAAAAGTGCTGACGAAGGTCACGGGAACAGCACACCGTGTTGAAACGTGGTTTCCGGATTCCTTTCGGCGGAAGCTAGGCTAGTTGCATTTCATTTCGGTAGACGCTAGTGAGGCCTGACCCTGTCTTGCAAAGATGGTACGGGAAAAGCAGCTGGTAGCACGACAAGGTAGAAAAGGGCAGGAAATATGCGCAGTGTCTGTGCTCCTAAGGGCACGATACTGCGAGAATATATACGCCGAACAATCCCTTCAAGACTTGTCCTAGCATACATTCATACTCGCAAAGAAGCTGTTCGACGTACCACAACACGCTACAATGCAACTCAATCTCTCCATGATCTCTACCATACTTGCCATCTCTATGGCATTGTTTGTGGGGCAGACCAATGCCTTCGATGGTTGTGGCTGCGGGAAGTGCGCAGGAAGCCTGAATGTAAGCAGAGTTTGCCTACAATTTACTGAAGAGCCCTGCTGATGTGTTGTGCCAGTGTATACCCTGCTCTCTTCCAAGCGATCCAGAATGTTCATAAGTCACATGCTATACTGAGGAGGATAAGAGAATCAAGAGGAACGAGATTCTCAGACATTCTGCTACACAAGGGAGGAAGGAAGACCGCAGAAGTGCGAGTGGATCGCCGTACTCGCAGACCTGGGCACATGTTGTACTAGCTAGTCCCTTACCTACGCATGCGCTTCACATATCATCAGTCCGTGTCGTTCTCAAGTAGGCCCGACTTATGCATGCAGGAGGATGTAGTTTCAGAGCGTATCGACGAGAACTCTGGAGATAGCTGGCCCGATGAGACTTCAGTGCCGAGACGTGTATTCCCTGTTGAGTGGCCAATGTCTGCGCTCCGTCCAAACGACTCTCTTGGCGTACCAGGGGCTGAACGCTAGTCACTCAGCCCTATGTGAAGACTCAGAAACTCAAAATGTGTAGCCGGATACCGAGAATGGTCCTCGCCCTGCTGACGCTACTAAACCATTCGGAAGTCATTCCAGCATGGGTCTGCGTCTCCAAACATGCAGCGTGAACATCGGCTTCTTCGATCAAGGACAATGCGTGCTGTACTAGTCGTCTGACACCCACTCCACGCCATCAACGACGATCTCTGGGTCGATAAGCTACACAAAATGAGCACATTGATGGCCGAGTACAAACTCATGCTGTTCCTGAAGGCTTCATGTTTGCTTTCACCAGACTCTTGTTCCCCTGCTCAGCAGTTCTGATCACTCCCGACGAATATATCCTTCGCTCCCCGTCATGAGATCTTCGGACCATGTTGCTTCGCCAGACACGATGCCCCGAGAACGCCTTGTAGGGCAGAGTGACGAGGAGTGAAGGGGTTTCGAGGCCACGGAAGTCTGGTTCGCATTGTCGTAGCTGGTATTAAGTTTTTGTGAGCTCTCTGATGCAAAGCTATCATCTGTCAGAACAGCGGAATATCTTACATCAGCATGCTGATTGATCTGTGTCCAGAAAGTTCAATTTGATTGATACAGAAGCTCGCCTACTGCTCGTCCGGGAGTTGCAGAAGAGTTGTATGTGAACGCAAGGGAAAAAGTCTAGTATTGCTTCCAGCACGCGCCAACATCGACCTCCTTCACCTTACTGGGACTGTGGCATTCTCATGTTCCATCCGCCGCCCAATCCCCTTGCCGACAATGCCGTTTGTTGATCCTGAATGGCTTAATGCGTCGGTGCCGTTGCCAAGCATCATGATATTATCCGTGAAGATTGATCGTGCATATTGGTTTTGTACGCTTGAATCTTGATGACTCTTAGTTAGCTCTGTTCTTCACGAGCGCACTTGATGAACTTACTGGATCGAAAGGCTCTTTTTCTGGTGCTTTTTTGGCAACACCACTTGCCCAATGCCATTGCTCCAGGTAGGCTGCCATGGCAAAGGCCGCCAAGTTTTCTGGGGATTTGAGTGCACGCTCGGGTTCATGTTGTCCAAGATCTACACAAGATGGCCATCCAAATGTTTTTCGCATGCTGCTGTCGTATGGAGCCTCACCTTGGGGTTTTCCTGTGTCGTCAACAGATGGTTCGTCGATAACTGTGGGTTTGATTAGCCATTGGAGATCGAAGAGGTTGAACATGCAGCTGCTTACATTTCTCGATATAGTGGAACATCTCGTGGATCCAGGTTGACTGGAGGTACTTGTCGAAATGGAAGTCCTGGCCCTCTTTAATATTGGTGGACTCTTCTTTCACCGACCATGTGTCGCTGGAGAGAATGCTGTTACAGAAGCCCAGGACAGTTTTCGTAGGCGTTTCGACCACTTGACCATAGGTTTGCCGACCAGGACACCACCCGGCGTGGCGGAAGGTGTATCTACCTGGAAGTGGCGTATGTTGACATTCATAAAAGCTTTTTGCCTTTTCAAGTCCAGCGAAGAACCAAGCGCCATGAGGACATGGCTCGTTGGGAGATAATGCTGGGAATGATGTCAGCAAAAGTGCCTCTGCGAGCTTCCAATCAATGACCGACATTTCGCGAGAGTGTATTTTCCTTCATTGGGCGTTCCAGCGTCCCTTGGGTCCACAGACGTGGCTTTCAAATAGACGAGAGCGTTGTCGCCGCATTGTAGGTATATCTGGCTCTCGATACCGTACACCAAGAGGTACTGATAGTTTTCTGTACTTTGTCAGTAAGGAGCTCGACTCTTATCAAGATGCAAACCCAGCCTAAGTGTTACCTGCTAAGAGAGTAGGACTTGAGTCTCCAAAACTAGACCCAGTTAGTGATAGCACTGTATGGCGTAGAGCAATTGGAAAGCCACTCACAGTGCTCGGAAAATTTGCTTCAGCCTCAGCTGTTCTCTTATCTCCTCTGGGTTCGACGATTTCGTTGCCGCCAAAAGCTCCGCCTTCTGTTTAGCAATGCTAAGGATGTCAAGGATGTCTGCCCACGCAGACTTCAACTTGGTCTCATGGCTCTTGCAGGACCCAGGAAGCGACGCGTTTGTGAAAGTCTACGCGGAAAAAGTTCTCGAGTTCGCGCGAGGCATATTCATCTTCTCGCTTCAGGGGTAGTCCCTCTTTGGATACCTCTGCAGTAGCGTCGTCATCATTTGCCGAAGTTTCCCTACTCGCTTGCTCAGCGTCGATAGTAGAATCAGAGTTACCATCGTCCTGGGGTTCCTGGTTTCTTCTCTTGTGCTGCGGCACAGCATTTCTTCTTGCCGGGGAATTGGGTTGCAACGTGTTCGACTCGTCACCGGAGTGATGCGAGTCGCTGGACCCGGTATCCGATTCCGATGATTGATCGGAATCGTTCGTGACTTCAGGCGGGGTCGGGTCCGGTGGATATACTTTGATCTGGTGGGGATTAGCAAATGTGTTCGTCACATAATCTCTCGTCTTTCTCTACTAACAGGATCAAAGTCATCCTCTTCCGGGCATTTCTTTGCCAACCCACTCCCCCAGTGCCACTCTTTGAAGTACATTGCCGCGGCGAACAGGTCCATGTTCTCGGGAGAAACAATTGCGCGCTCTGGCCTGTGTTGACCGAGATTTACGGCCTTGTTCCAGCCATACGTTTGTTTTCCCGCCCACAGGCTGCCATCGGATTTGAGTGCGGGTCCATCAAGCCCTGAGACGAATGTCAGTATTGGGTGCCTATGATTGGCGTATACAAGGTTCTTACAGCGTTGGACGTAATGATACATCTCGTGCACCCAGGTCAGAGCCATTGAATGACCAAGCCGATCGCCCTCCTTGATACTATGCGCCCCAGCAGCGGCCGACCAGCTCTCTCTGTTCAATGCCTCAGGACACCAGGTCACTATCCTCCGTTTAGAATTCCAATTCCAGGGATCAGATGGAATGGTATACTCGAACCAAAAACTTTGCGCTAGGTTCTTGCCGAGCTTGGGATCGCTCATGCAGACATCTCTCCTGACCAGTTTCTCACCTGGTTCAACAGAATGTACCTGACAGGAGTAGAAGCTGTCTTTTTTCGCAAAACCCTGCAGGATCCAGGCCCCGTTTGGACACGGAATGTGACTTTCACTCGCTGCGCCAGTTAGTGTTCAGTTCACTAATGCCACAGTGCCGATACTCACGTCTCGCGATTGTGTGCTTATCTTCTGCTGATGTACCCGTATCCCGAGGATCTATATGGTCGCCCCTGACGTACAGAAAGTAATCTGAGTCACAACGCAAATAAGGCTTCTGGGGGAGTTCGAGTTGAGCGGAGAGCACGCCGCCGATTCGATCTATCCATGTTTAGTAATACACGAGGAAGTCGATTTCCGGTCGGACACCGACCTTCGATGATCTCTGCCATGGTTCTATCGCCCAATGGTGTGCCAGGCTGATTCTTGAGCTTTGAGTGAGGCTTGCCGAATCTGTAGAAATTAGCTACTTCCCATTGTTGCTGGGCATGAAGGGCTAACAAAGCTCGAAACGTCTGCTCCGCACGAATCCACTCTTCCCATCTCTCAGCCATCGCAGGCGCAGGCATTGAGGACTTCAGCATCGTCGCTTTGCCGGTCGCCACTCGAAGCATTTGGACGGTTTCTTCCCAAGCCTCTGGGACTTTGTTCTCCCAGCGGTGGCAGCTACCGGGAGCATCTGGCTTGAACTCGTCATCAAAGTAGTCCTCCAGTGTCTTATGTTTCGTCTGGGTATCAACGCGCGCCAGGAGAGACATGCTTCCGAAAGTGACGTTCGTGCTGTGGGCATCATTGTGCAGCTGCCGGCCTAGCGTGGCAGAGGCATCAGGCAGAGGAGCATGAGATGAGCTGGCCAAGGTGGGCAGTGCTGATGCTATACCGATCCAGTCAGTGAAGCAGCATAGATGAAAGAGGAGAACTGGAATGAGCAGTGGGTGAGCCATCTCAATGAGCAGGACACTGATGCAGGGGTCAGTAGTAAAAGCTTCGAGAATATGTAGGCATGCAGGTACAGATGCAGGACGGAACACGATGAAAGCTCAGTATAAAAGCTTCGACGAACGTCAAGGACGCATGGGCATCGATCATATTGAAGGCTCAGCAGCAGAGCTCATACGGGCTGTTCTGACTTGTGATCGTCTTCCAAGGCTGCTATAGTCACGTAGAGCTTGGTGGCAAACAATTCCAGTGCGTTTGTGCGGTGGTCATGCCAGTATTCTTTTCACGACTGCAACGATTGAGGTTAAATCACGCTGCTTGTGTCACGATCGAAATGCAGAGTCGGGGGCTGCGGCTCAAGATCTCATTGCGTGCGTAGTGACCATCACCGTCGCTGATTATTGACCTGAAGTGGGAAGCAAAGTGGCGTCAGCCGTGGTCTCCTTGATTGTTCCATTGCCCATGGAGTGTCTAGCCATGGAAAACTGCCTCTGGACAGGGAAGAGAGTCTTTGTTGGCTGTTTCAGTCGTCCCCTGGGCGCTGAAAGCAGTCCATATTGGCAAGGCCGTGGATGGTACAGAACACTGCTTGACTCGAGATGGAATACTAGCAGCACATCCTTTGCCGCGCTCTCGATGGATGGGCTTGCCGCAGTGCCTCCAGCCCGCGGAGTAAGGAAGAAGATGTGGTGAAAGAGTGATTGTTTTGATGAGGCACATGAGCCAATGCTGTCAGGACTTCGGTGGAAAGATTCCCCGATGCCAAGCATACCATTTCAAATCCCTCGCCGTCGCGTCGCCATCAGATGCTTCACCGCCGGTTTCCTACGCCTGAAAGCTCACCGACCGAGTCAATGTCTCCGAAAAGATTTTGAACGATTTTGAACTGGCCTTTCTTGAATGCAGAGACTTCTTCGCGACGGATGGCTGAAGGCCATGATTTCCAGTGGAAAATGGAACTTGGCCAGAGAGTCTTCGTATGACTCAGGAACACATTCCCCTGCAGACTTCGTGCACTTGCGGAGACACGAATGACATTTTGACGCGGTATTGATGAACAAACCAGAGGATAGACGAATGTTGGCGACTCTACAGCATCGCCACAGGATGAGAGAGGATGAGTCGACGCCAAGACATTCCTTCCTGAGGCACGGCTGAAGAGATATAATGCAAGGCAGTCGCCATTGACAACACCGACACTTCACTTCATTTTGGTTTGGCAGCTAGAGCACATTCATCAGTGGTTCTCCAGACCGCAAGACTTCTTTCCAGCTCTCTCGCAAAGCCCATTCACCTATAGTCCTCAGAACAAGTCGATTTCCTCAAGAATGGAGGCCAACACACTTCTCTGCAGCACATGTGCCACAAGCTTTGATAGCTCCATGGAGCGCAGAGAGCATATGCGGAGTACATGGCAGTACGTTTGCTCCTTGTTCGTCTCTTGGCCGGTGCTGATTTGTCCAGTGTACACAACGTCAAAAGAAGAGTGGATGCATTGCCTTCTGTTCCACTTGAGTTCTACCAAAACGAAGTAGTCGAGCCATCTCACCACAGTGAAGAGGCCGATTCTTCCTCTTCTGCGAGGTCCGGTGCTTCTGCCGTCGAAACTCTTGCGCCCTCAGCCTCCACGTTACCAGCAGAAGCAACGACGCAGTCGAGCTCTGGAAGCGATGCGACAACCGACGACGCAGATGAGGACGAGTCCGACTGTCTCTTCTGCAATAAGCGCTTCGACAATCTTCAGGAGAACCTCGATCACATGCACCAAGCACACAGCTTCTCCGTCCCCAACGCGGATGACCTGGCAACAGACATGGACACTTTCATCACATATCTCACCCTCGTTATCGAGACCTACCACTCTTGCCTCTACTGCGGCAACGAGAAGCATTCCAAGGAAGCCGTGCAAGCACACATGTTAGACAAAGGTCATTGTCAACTCGACCTTTCCAAAGACTCGGAATACTTGGATTTCTGGAATGTGGAAAGCGAAGTCGCGACTCACTTCAACTCTGCGCACGCCATACCATCGACAGTAGACGACTTTCGACTAGCCTCAGGCCAGATCATCTCCAACAGACACGCTGGTCGCGGCTCCGTACTAAATTTCCCGAAAAGGCATTCGAATCCAGAGTCATGTGCACTAGCGCTCATACCAGCATCATCGCACCGACTTTCCACATCTTATTCCGACCTCACCCCCTCCTCTGCCTCTGATCATAAAAGGCGAGCGCTCGCCCGTCGTGATGAGCTGGGAGTTGTTGGCCTCTCCGACCTCCAGAAACGCGCCTTGGCGGTGACGCAGCGCAAGGCCAAGACGTCGGAGGATCGGGCCAACAACAAAGCACGCTGGGTGCTGGAAAACACGGGCAACAAGGTCAAGCAGAAACACTTCAAGGTCGGTTCCATGTGTCGCTCCGGACTGTTCATCGACCCGACCATGTTCTAATGCCGCTTCCCAGCCCGACACGCCTGGGAGGAAGAACGGATGAATTGCTGGACAAGTCCGCCGCCGTCGCTCGATGAGCTCTTCCCGGACGCTCGCACTTCCAGGGTCGCCCGATCATCATGCATCTGCGCGAATAAGAGCCTCCTCTGCTGTCTTACGTCGGAGCCGCCATTCCACAACGACAAGTGTCAGCTGCGATTCCAATTGCCGGCTGCGCACAGAAACAGCCATCGGACGGGACAATGACTCGCTTCCTCCACAAGCGTCTAATTACGTGCAGCTGGGCGTTGCAAGTACTGCATGTGCGAGGTCCGCTCAACCAAGCTCGCTTGCGCAGCTGGCAAAGCTGTTATGGGGGCGAAGCTCTGGAAGCTCGGCTCACAGCATCTCAGCAGCTCGAAAAATCTGTCATTCTCGCCAAGCCTCGTCGCAAATTGTCCTCGGAGACCTCGCCATCTGGTATGGCGTGCTCGAAGTTCAGACGCACACAGCTTTCATGTGCAGACGTTAGGGTCCCAGCAATCTGACACCCCTCGAGCTTGACAATGCCCCACCGAATCCACCCGCAATAAGCTAGCATCAACATGCTTCCCAGGCTAGTCGACTCAACTCCACACGCCAACAGGACACTACGTATGGGGCTTTGACGTCCGGGAGTATCCATAGTCCGCGACTGACGCTATCCGCTGCGGATCGGGATGATGGATGAGGGGTATTCAATGCTTGAGGGAGGTAGGTCATATAGGCAGCATGTTCGCTGGGAACAATTCCAATTTTCATTTTTCCACAGACACACCTTTCTGAGCATTTTTCTCAATTTCTCAGCTCTCTACCAAACCTCTCACACACTTTCTCTACCAAATCTCTCAACCCTGTTCACGCTCACAAAAATGGCCGCCATCGCCACCGACCCCGGCAACAACCGCTTCCTCGAAGCCGCCTACAAACTCAAAACCGGCACCGAAGCCGAATGCAAAGCCCTCTACGAAGAATGGGCCGAAACCTACGACGACGACGTCCTCACCGGACAGGCCTACGTCGGACCCATGCTCACAGCCGCAGCAGTCAAATCTCACGGCGGAAACCTCGAAGGCGAATGTCTCGATGCTGGAACGGGGACGGGACTTTGCGCTGTGGCTTTACATCAGGCTGGAGCGAGAACTATTGATGGGATTGATTTGTCCGAGGGGATGTTGAGGGTTGCGGAACGGACGAAGGTTTTTAGGGAGTTGAAGGCTGTGGATATGTCGAAGGCTATTGATTTGCCCAGCGATAAATATGATGTTGTGACTTGTGTTGGAACTTTCACACTCGGACACGTCGGGCCTGTACCTGGTCTGTCGGAATTGACGAGGGTGTTGAAGAAGGGTGGGGTTATGGCTGTGACGATTATTGATGATATTTGGATTCCGCAGGGGTTTAAGGCTGAGGTAGAGAGGTTGGAAAAGGAGGGGCAGGTGGATGTTCTGAGCACAGAATTGGCGGATTATAGGAAGGCTTTCAATGTGCGGGCACGACTTGTGGTGCTGAGGAAGAAGTAAATGTATGCCCAGTCGTGGAGAGGTACTGGGTACAGGTCGTCACAGCTCAACCTTCGTGACATTGAGGACCTAGATTATCGAAGAGATTTTGTTACAAGTAGATGTTACAGATGGGGTGGAAGTAGCGTTGAACTTTTATCCGTTTCTTTGTGCGCTGAGAACATCTGCTCTGGTTCGGACTCTCATTGATAAAACTGCAGCTGACAGACCGTTGCAGCTTCTATTGCTTGCGCTGCTCAGCTTTCCAATCGCTGTCGTGCTAGTTCACTGCCGCACAGCTCCAATTCATCGCCATCTTCCAAGGTCAGTAATATTAGAATTACGCCGCCGTCAAGACTCAGTTCGCCGAGAAGTAATTACCGGCATCGCCAAACATCATCTTCCACAAAACCGCCACGAAGAAAAAGGTCTCACACAACTGACTACTGTCTGAAATCCTCCTCTAGTGCCTGTCGATATCAGTTAGCTATTCCCTCTCAACCCGTTACCCGCACTATACGTTAGAGCTTACCTCTTCCAACCCTTCCAACACCACCTCCACCTCCCCATAAACTCCATGCGTCATCCCCTCAACATCCCTCCTCGTACCCTCATCATACTCTTCACCCATCACATCCCTCAGAAAAATCCTCCCGTTCCCATTCTTCAAAATCTCTACATGCTGTCTATCCATCGTGCCGATCACACTCTCGAGCATGATAGTACTGCAGACGATGAAAATTGACTTCTGGTCGCCGTAGAATGATTTGGCATACTTGTTCCTGCTGTGACGGTCGACGTGGAGGAGATTAGGAAAGGCGTTGTTCGTGGTTATGTGGTTTTGGGAGTAAGGACTGAGCGTGCTGGCGAGGGGTGTGGAGAAGAGGTAGGAGAGGTGGAAGACGTGGATTGAGGGGCTGGCGGTGAAGGTGAGGGAGTAAACTTCGTCGTAGAGTTCTTGAGGGAGGGACTGTACACGATCGTGAAAAGTGGGAGTGTTTGGAGTGCTGTTGGGTGTTGAAGCTCTTGAAGGTTTTGATGTAGACATGGTCGTGGGTTTGTTTGGCGACATTTTGGTAGCTGTACTACTTGCAAGTTCCTCGGGCTGTGAGGGTCAGTGAGATGGGACCGTATGGTAAAGGCCTGTTACTTTATCATAAGTAGAGAATGAAGCTGTCCAAAGTGAATGAGACCTCGCGAGTGATGAAGCGCTATTCACTTCGGCACAATTTTTATCAGATACGCTAGTGACAACAGCCAGCATTTCCTGCTATGCGATCTGGCGGTATTGAAGAAGTTCCTGGTGCTTTTCTTCTGTGTCCCTAGTCTCAAAAAGTATGTGCAACGAGCTCAAAATGACTGCGAGCATTCTGCGAGCTGCAGCACTAGTAGTCTGATATGATCTTACTTTCCATCGAACTCATCCTTCAGAACCTATACTTCAGTGTCAATTCAGTGATGTTTCCACGTTGCTGTCCCTGAACTCACCTTTTCCAGACCCGAGAATACCAGTATTTGCTCAACAGTGTCAAAGCCCCGCAGCTGACACCGAAGCGTAAACAATTGCTGACGATACGAATCGAGCTCATCACATCGCTCTCCCCTGACGTACAGCCGCAGCAGAGGCAGATGATCTTCTTGCACAGCGCGGAGGACTTCAATAAGGTCGTTCCAGCCAAATGTTACCAGAATGCTTCCTTGGCCGAAATGGGATTTTGCGAACTGCGTTCGGCTTGCCCGGTCGACGTGCATCAGGTGAGAGAACAGTCGATTGCGGACGATACGCGTTTCGATAGAGGAGTCGGCACCTTCGATCGAAGGTTCTTCTTCGCGAAAGCGGAGCTCGTAGAAAAAGCGGATTTTGGAGGCGGCGGTGAAGGTCCAGTTGTAAATCTCGTTGTACAACTCTTGTGGTAGGCCCTCGAGTCGCTCGCGCAGAGCTGTGGTGTCTTCTCCTTCGTGCTTCGCTTGGTTCGTTGGCGACATGATGCTGGGTGACATGGAGTTACTGTGCTGTGACTGAGTTGGGAGTGTGGGAATCTTCAATGCTGGGGGATGAACGAATACCAATCGTCATTTTGACTTGGAGACAAAGGTGAAGGAAGTGAACGGCGATTGGCACGTGCTGCCTCATTCACCTCGCATCTCTGTTCAGTGGCGACCGATCTGGCTTCTGCGTCAATCTCCTTGTCAACCGCGAGTAGCGCAGAGTACACGTAGGATGCCATACCGCTCACCTCAAAAGCTGCAGTACAATGCAGGCAGATGTCTACTGCCCACCAAAGTCGCGCTTCAGAATCTGTTCTCCTTTGTCAACTTTCTCCCATGTCTAGATCTGACCACAAAGCCTATCAACTCACCTCTTCCAGGCCTCTACACCTCACGTATGGTCGAACACAATCAAAGCTCGACTCGTGTCGTGTGATGAGGTCCTGGTATTCTCCATCATACCCTCCTGATTCGTCTCTCAAGTACAACCGCATCCACAGCACATGTCTCTTGTCCATTGCCTTCACCAGCCGGTCAAGCATGACGATCCCGAACACAATAATGAGAGACCATTGTCCGAAGTGTGACTGAGCATATCTGGCACGAGTCCTCCGATCGACATGCAAGAGATGCGAGAATGCTTTATTGCGACTTACGTGTATCGAGCGTCCGGGTTTGAGTTTGCCGGTTGGGTCCTGATCTCCTACTGGCCGTACATTTTCGGGGTAGATCACGCGAACCTCTGGTTCCGCCGTGAAAGTCATGTCATAGATCATGTCGTATAGCTCTTGTGGTACGTTCTCCCGATGATCACGGAGGGCGGCAGTGTCTTCTTCGGTGGTGGTGGTGTAACTTCCTGCGCTCTTCACCTCGTTCATCGGCGGCGTGGTCTGCGGGCACATGGCATTCGTTGGCGTCGTTCTCGACGCTAGTGCGCGGGGCGGCGTGGTGTCTTGTGCGGTAACACTGCCTCGGTGGGTGGTGTTGTGGGGGGAGTAAAAGGTCGCGCGGCGGGCGGAGAAAGCGAGTTGAACTCGTGAAGCTGGCGCAAGTGAAGGCAGAAGGTGGGGCATAATTCATGCGGTTCTCATGCACGATCTGCATGACCGTTTGTTGCTGCCTCCTTCTCAGGCTCCTTCTGAAAAAAGGTTTGCCGGTTCCGGTGTCACTTCCACTTCCACCTCTGCATTTACATATGGTAGTCGCACACTACCTTACCTTCCACCTTACCACTACCTTCCTTCCACACCTACCGACACCCTTTTTCCGAAGGCGTCGCGTCAAGCCACACGCGACAAGCCAAGTCGGGCTGAGGAGGAGACAGGTTGCGGCCTCACAGAGCCGATGGTGCGATCCACAGGCTGCCATAGCCCATCCTTCTGTGCATGCTCTTCCTCTCGCCTCCTCTCACTCCAGACCTGAGAAATGCACTGCTGGAGGACGATGATACGGATAGCATCCTTCTAGATGCGACCAGATTCGCTTCGCATGTGCCTTATCGGCCTCGTCGCCCATCGCGTTCCTGACGTAGACTCGTAGTAGCGGCACATGATCGGAATGCATTTTGGTGAGGAGTGTCGGCGCCCATCGCCGCGGCATTGTTCTGGGAGCCATTGAGTCGGATGCTCGGCCGCGTGGCCAGATGGCGATGGAGGTTGATGGAGTATAGGAGAGAGGAAACGGTTTGATGTCAGGTGCACAAATTCGAGGAAGTGGTGAAGGAGGCAAATCTGAAGCTTAAACGCAACGTTCACCCGCTTCACTTCCGACTTTACGCGCAGCCCTATGCATTGGCTGATCTTGGTAGCCCACTACTGTCCGTGCGCATCATTCGCTCAACGTCTCATGCACCATCACGCAACTGCAGCACCACATCGCCGCCCCGATTAGTGTTTTCCTCCTGAGCGACTCGACGAATACCGAAGGTGGTATTAAACTCTGCTCTGTCCGGTGTAACCCTTCGAACCGTACTTGTTTGTTCCATTCGTACGCGCGCATGCAGACGCCACTGGATCCACTCTATCACAACCACCTCTCAAGCTGGTTTTGGGTAGTTCGATGAACAGGGATCATTTGTCTCGAACCCGAACTCGAGCTTCACAGCCTAGTTCTGTGTTAGCAGTGCTTTACTAAAGTAGTTGACAATGGGTTTTCGCCATCTTACTTTCTCCAAGCCGGAAAGAAATATCCTCTCCGGAGGAGGAGATGGATGTATGTAGTGCAAGGTCATCCTCGTCCACTTTTCACCGTTGTCGGTGCCGAAGATCTCGCTAACGTAAAGTCGCAATAGCGGCATATGCTCAGGTGCAATGAACTTGTATAGCTCGCGGACCCCGTACTCTCCACAAAGGACGATAATGGAATCCTGGCCAAAGAAGGATTTGGCGAATTGCAATCGACTGCGACGGCTCACAGCCATAAGGTTTGCAGGAGGACGTTCGTCGCGGGTCATGTGCTTGTGTTGAGGGGCTCCAGGTCCGTAAATCGGATGAGGGGCGTATTCCATGGCGATGGCATAGCGCAGGTTCGTCGGCTCGTCAGTGTAGACTCGAACCTTTGCATCGGCAGTGAAGGTCAACCGGTAGATCTCGTCGTACAGTTCTTGCCGAAGTCCCTCGAGGCTATTACGGAGGGAAATGGTGCCATCGCTGCTGTCCGTCGCCTCATCACTCTTCGCCTGGACAGTGTGCGAGATCGTGTTGGAGGCCATGGAGCTCGATTTCCGGCCATGTTCCTTAATGGTTGTTGGACAAAGAAGGGTTAGGCACGGAAGGTAGGGTCAAGCGACAATGATGAACGAGTTTTGAGAGAAGTGAATGGAAGGCAACCACCACAAGCGCTGCTTCATTCCCACTTCACATGCACTGCCCTGCATAAGCTAAGCTTCGCTGCACAGCCCGGCAAGACACTTTTCAGCTCTCACATGACACCACCAACTGTCCCATTCCAACGTTCTGTCCACGAATTGTATGTTTGCACGATCCCCCTGCGCACATGGCCAGCAGAAGAACTGCTGTCTCCCAAACACCCAGTTTCCTGCGGCACATGCACGCTCGAGGCCGTGTAAGCCAACTGAGAGCCTTCGATGATCTCGGGGACAGAAGAGCCTCTGATGCGATCGCTTTGAGGGCGTACTGTTCGCCCGTTTCGCACTCTTTCAGACGGCGAGTATGCACTGCGGTCCCTATCTGAGTCCAGGAAACGAACACCCAGTTCCAAGTGTCAGACAGTGAACTGCAAATTACGATTTGTCAGTCTGTCTCATAATTAAGCCTGATCGAGAAACATACCTCATGCCCAAGCGTATTGAAAACGATCTTATCCGTAATCTGGTAGCCCCAGCGCTGTCTGATCTTCCATTTCCTCCATGCTCTGAGGCGGCGCAAGTGCTCTTCAGTTCTTTTGAGAGGCCCACCCCAGCCCACTTGTAGTTTTCCAATCAATAGGCGATGCTCGGGATCCAGTATCTCAAGAAACGGGCTCAGATGAGCAACTCCGTTTATGATAACGGACTGGAAGAAAGACGCGGCGTACTGACGTCTACTCGCTCGACTCACATAAAAGAGGCTGTCGCGCGAAAACGGCGTAACGTCGTATACTTCTGCAGATTGGTACGTGAGGTGCAAACTGAAGTGATCTGCGACTTTCATGGCAGCATCAGGACGGTCCTTCGGGTGCCCAAAGCATCGGATTTTGGAGTCAGGGGTGAAGGTGAGATTGTAAATGTCGTCGTAGAGCTCCTGCGGCAGTTGTTGGAGCTTTCGACGCAGTAAGAGGGATTCTTGCGCCATACTGAGGCGCCTGCAGTCCCAGCGAAGAAGATCTCCTAGAGTTGGAAGATATGTGACGGTTTCTACATGCTCACAGTAGTACAGTTCTGATGAGGAAAGCCTTCTTTTGACTTGTTAAATAAGATGACCAGGCCAAGCAAGGGATAATGGCACATGCCTGGGGCATATTTTGAGCCACTATGGAGTGCTGCTGCTGCCTAAGCCTGCGTGCTTCCGTCTGTAACGCTCTAGGCATCTACATTCCTCACACATCTCGAGGAAGAAATCTGTATCTTGACTGCCCGCGGATGCACCGACGTCCGCGGAAAGCTTCGAAGGTGCCATGAGCCTATGTGATGAACACAATGCTCCTGGGACATCCGTGTTCTCCAATGTGTCTCTTCCATGCAGGTGCTGAGTAGCTCTGTTCTTCTCTGGGAATGCAACGACGTTAAGGGTCTCTGGAAAGATCGAAAAGCTCCTGAGCATTCTCTTGTACTTTTTTCGCGTCCAGTCAATAATACACCTGTCAGAGAAACATGTCAGCGGCTACGCAACATCAGTTAGAGTTAATGATCCTACCTCTTTGCCGCCCAGAAAAATCCACACGAGTTTGTCCGCAACCTCTGAGCCCCAGCGCTCTCTCGCCTCCTCCTTATCTTCCGGGCAAAGAAGTTGATGGTATCGGTTTTGAGCACAATCAGGATGTCTCTTGATATGAAGTCGCAATGTGGAAATCATCGGAAGGTATTCAGCAGGCAGGACGTTGAGAAACGCGTGCAATTCTCCCAGGCGATCAGTGTCGAATAAGTCTTCAGCGGATGATACAACGGCAACCTGGTTGAAGTATGACGCAGCATAGAGGTTCCTGCTAACTCGGCTGACAGAGAAGAGGGGATCTCGCGGGTACGGTTTCACATCGAAGGTCGTCGAGGAGATATCGGGTGAGCTGAATCGGGTGTAGAACGAGCTCGCGCATTCCGGTTGATTCTTTCGGGCAAGGCATCTGACTCGAGAATCGGCGGTGAAGGTCAGCTTGTATATGTAGTCGTATAGCTCTTGGGGAAGGCTTTCGAGTCGTTCGCGTAGCGCGAGGCTGTCGGCTTGTACATCTGCCATCATGTCGTGGTTTGGGATGAGGAGTCAGAGCTTGTGTGTTGTTACGGAGATGTCGCACTCTCGTCGCGTACTTTGAGTGGCAGTTGTGTTGAAGACAACAAAAAGAGGAAGAGACCGGCAGCTACCCACGTGACTCTTGTGAGCAGCACGATTCACTGCCTTTCACAAAACCCTACCAGGTATATACTATATAGTATTGGGAATGCAATCTGAGACGGGGAATTTGACCATTGGCGTTGTTGAAAGAGTTTGGGGCTCCCGGGTCTCTTGGAATCGCTTATAGGAGGACGTCGAGATGAGCAAAGGGCCTGAGCTCTCACATCTGAACCGTACTCATAATTAATTCATCTTCTGCAAGCCATCTCGTCATGACTCTACCTGTCACCGAGCACCGCTTGCGCTCATAGTCTCTGCAGTGTCTCTCAGACCTCTCTGGTGCAGAAAACGAACCATAGCCTAGTAATTATCGCCAATCCTGCCATTCAATTGAACTTCAGCGTCTTGGGTCGCTTCCTCCGTGCCTCCCTCTAGGAAAGATGATATCGCGCAGTGCTCTTCTGGCTCGAAGTGAGGGCGCTCTCGGGTTCGGATGAACCAGTCTACCATTGCGGCGCAGAGGGGCGCCTCTGACATTGAAAGTCTCCCTTCCATACTCGTCTCCAGCGAATGCTTGCCGAGGGACGGCAGAAGCGCCAAGCTGGCCTGCAACGGATCTCTCCTCGTGCTTTTTGACCCGAGCATCCAAAACTTCTCGAAAGCGCAGATGGCTGATGCTCTCCACCTTATTCGCAAATTCTATGTCGATACGCTGCCGCAGAATCTCGCGCAGACCCTCGGTCAAGAAGCCAAGATAGTAAATCTTTGGAAGAAGCGCAAGCATTTCTGGGTCCATAAGCAGAGCCCAGTTCTGTATCTCTTTGAAGCCACATACAACGAACATGGAGTCTGGATTGCCGAAGTAGGATTTCAAGAATTTCTGGCGGCTGTGTCGATCAACGCGAGATAGGTCTGGAAGTTGCTCATTGACGCCAACAAGGTGGCTTGGGTATCGTTTGGCGATCCATTCCGCCGACGGCATGGTCGAGTCGAGCGAGATGGAGACCCGGATCTTGGCGTCGGCGGTAAAGGTAAAGTCGTAGATCTCATTGTAGAGTTCTTGTGGGAGGTCCTGGAGACGACTACGCATCGTGGCCACACTGGTGGCTTCGGCAATTTCTTGATTGGCAGTCATGTTTTTGTTTTCGATGATTCGTGCGAGGATGTGCGCATAAGTTTGCTCATGCTGATATATCACGTTCTCTTCGAGCGTGCTATTGCCTCGCATAATGCCCTTGTTTTTGGGCACGCTAGTGGAAACGCGCCCTTTGCAAAAGTGCTTGGGGTGCTTTGTCTCGTCGTGTGGCGCAATGCCGACAAAGCCTTTCTGTGTGTTGTTCTCTGGTAAAGGGGCTTTGTCCTGTCGACCAGAAATGATGCGTGATGGTTTGATGGCGCAAGGAGAGATTCGTAGATCGAGCTTCTCATACGATGCATGTGGTGAACGAAAGATGATCGGGTGAACGGCTGCCAAGCGGCAACATAGAGCACCCATAAGTCGCAAGGGTGATGAAAGTGGTCAGAAGTGTGGGAAAGTAGAGTTGCGAAATGATGGTAAAGGCCAGGTGGCTCATAGACCAAGCAAAACTCTGTCTCACCACGACAATGAAATTTGAGACACACAAACGGGCACACAATTTGCCATGAGACGTTCAGACCGCATGCCAGCTGGTGAAGATCCCTTGATCGGCTCAAGATCCTCAGCTGTTTAGCAATTCTTTTGACAAAAGACTTCGCACAAGTCTTCCTACATATGCGCGGGGGCGGAACACCACACATCGCACATGAGATCACAAGATCGTATGTGGTGGCGCCTTTGGAGTGGTGTTTGAACGGTGGATTGTGGTATTCGGTGAAGAAGAAGAGAATGGGAGTGGTGGATGTGCGATGAGCGGAAATTTGAGGGGCTTGCCTTCAATGATGGTCTGATGATATTCGAGCCTAGAGTGACAACCGTACATGTCATCCCCTGCGAGTTACAGACTCTTACTCCATCATCAAAACTATACATTCTATGCCAACTTCCATTATGTACCGACGGCTGCACTTGGGCTAAATAAGAATCATAGCATGGATCGCCGACAACATCGATTCAAGCTTTGGTCCTTCCCGTCATACCTACTGCCTCTTCATAAGCGGCACCATTTGCTTCCTTTTCAAGCGCTCTCCTTCCTCCACGGTATGCGAAACGATCAAGCAGCGCTGCTGGTCTGCTGATATCAGAAAATTCCTGAAGAACAGCCGAGACGTCACAGACCTCCGCCAACGGTTTCAGCACCATTTGTCTCGCTCTCAGTCTCACCAATAACGTCCATGCCCGCCTCTCCCGCCTCCGTGCCCGTCCTCTTGTGAAGCTTAGCATGTGCGTCGATCAGCTGCACAGCATCTTCCAGCAGACAAATCACAGCTTGCTCCCTGTACGGAGCAAGAAAGTCGTCCTCGTCCATTCTTTGCTGTATGAACAATTGCAAGTCGGACGAAGCGACAGGCACATGGATCTTTTGAATCAGGTCGAAGTGTTCGGGGCTGATCGTCGAGCGCCTGATAGCCGCACTCTTGGCGGCAGGTGTAATGAAGATCGAACCCGAAGTACCGAATTAAGAAGTGGCGAAGAGTTTTATGCTGGCCCGATCGACGTGTAGAAGATGGGGGAACCGCTCGTTCAGAGTTATTGTCGGGCATTCGAGCTTCAGCACCAGCTTCGCGAGTGTGATGTCAATTTGTGCCTTCTTGTCGGTGTACACATGTAGCTTTCTACCAGCGGTAAAGGTGAACTTGTAGATGTAGTCATAAAGCTCTTGCGGCAAGCTTTCGAGGAGATCACGGAGGATCGGGCTGTCGATGTCTTCAATGGTGGCCATGGTTCGCAAGTTGCAGTAATTGTCTTACTCGTGGTTTGGAAAGAGTGATAATGGTAGAGTGATGGCTGGCACGACCGTCTGCTGAAGTCGAGCGCGGAAATATTCATCAAAGCTGTGTACTAAGGGTGAAGAGCTATAGAGTAGGTAGTGAACTGTTGGAGAAAGTGTCATGAGTTATGACACCCACGAGTGAATAGTGCTTCGGGACAGGCGAGAGCCATGTGTTCTAGTATACATCCTCGTTGCCGTTCACCCCTCCGCATTCCCGGTCTCTGGATCGCTTTTCTCTTCAGCCTTGCGAGCATCAGCATGCTCCTTAATCAATCTCACGACATCTTGCTTCCCACAGACCACGATACGACCATCTATGGGCCGTAAGCCCTCTTCCGGCTTTGGGCCCAACTTCAGCGATGATGACTCGGTAAGTGGACCACTGTGTGGATAGATAGCCAGGTACGTAGTTGACATCCGGCGAAAATATTTCCTGGAGAAAGAGTAAATGCTCGTTTCGTCTCTCGGGGCTGGGTATAGGACGAAGATAGAGCCGGAAGTGGCGAAATACGAGTCCGCGAACTGTATCCTACTCGCTCTGTCGACCTGGAAAAGATGTGGAAGTTTCGCATTGAGAGTTGCGAAATTGTAGCCTTGTAAGAGTTCTTGCAGGTTTTCTTTTGTGCTTCCAGTGTTGCGAGTGAGCAGATGGATTCTCTTCTCGGCCGTAAACGTGAGATTATAGATTTCATTGTAGAGCTCTGGCGGTAGTGTGTGGAGCAGGGCGCGGAGGGCCATGCTATCGATTTCTTTGACCTCAGCCATGGCACTAGGCTTGGTTCCGGAGACTTGGTATTGGTTCTCTGAGGAATATCGTCTCCGCGAGTCGAGAGGCGGCGTCTGTCAGAGCGGGGGGAACGTAATGTGCACAATGATGTGAAATATTATAGGGAATGAAGGGATGGTACAGAGGAAGAGGTTGCATCCATGGCGTTAATTTCCATTTCACTGTAGACACGTGCCTCCAGCAAGTCACAAACCGATGCAAGCAAGTAAATGTCGACCCTGAGCGTCACGCGCCCAGTTGCTGATTTCCAGCCAGCCTGCCCACTGGGCTTCCTGCCAATGGACTCTCTGTCGGTCGTGATTTCATATTCCCGTGCGAGAATGGGTATCGGGGGCAGAGCTTGACGAGCAAACGTAGGAAGGCGAAGCGTTTGTGGAGGTCCGAGAATGAAAGAGGCTAGCCGAACAAAGACAACAAGTATAAAGAAAGAACATACCAATGCATGAAGCGCACTAGAGTAAAGAGCATCAGACTTGTCTCATAAGCCAGCGGTAATCAAATTTGCTGCAAGTTTCAACTTGGCGCGCATTTAATATTCTATAGTCCGAAAGTGTCGGGCCAACTTTAAACCCCATTTTTCGCACAATTTAGCGACAGCCTCTAATGAAAATTAATTGTGCAAGGGTCACGTTAATTTTCATTGCGGTTATATTAATTTTCATTAGAGGCCGTCGCTAAATTGTGCGAAAAATGGGGTTTAAAGTTGGCCCGACACTTTCGGACTATAGAATATACACAGCGACATGGAGAGCCGAATATTCTGATTCGCCCGCGCTACTAGCTCCATGTGTTGTGTATGGTAGAGCTGAGTTCTGTCAAAGCTCCAATATCAGTTTTGTAGCCGAAGACTGTATCTGTTCTTGCTGCTCGATAGCTCGTGAGGTTCCTCATCTGGGCACGCCGCTGGAAGACGGCCTTGCTGTAATTCTCCGCCATACCTCTGGAGTTTACTGCCGACTTCTGCAACATCCAGTCTGCCATGCTAGCGACGCTGTCCCCTACTTCTTCTTGTCTACATCTGGGTCAGCAAAGCGATATACGTGATGCACAATAACACGCACTTCCATTGACTTCATCTCCACGCTGCTCCAGCAGGCCCCAGACCGCGAGATGCGATGTAAGCTCCAGTTGATTCGCAAGGTCTTGATCGAGTCCGGTGAGGCTAATGGATTTCTTGTAGTCTTCCGTCTCGAACACCTTCGACCATTCGGTCCCGAGCACGATACGAATATCGCCCCTCAGTGTCCCACCACTGGACATCAAATCCCGGAGTGGCTCTCCAATAGAATCGTAGAATACGAAGATGGATCCGCCCTCGAGGAAGGAAGAAGCAAACTTCTTCCGACTACTGCGACAGACCCAGAGGAGCCGCGACGGTGGCTCATTGAGAACGGCGACCTGATCAGTATACTTTGCGACCAAATCTTCCAGTCCCTCTTTTTCAACAGTTGGCCTAGAGGCGTAGATCCGGATCTGGGCATCAGCAGTGAAGGTCAGATCGTAGATGCAGTCGTAGAGCTCTTGAGGCAAGTTTTCGAGGTGGTCGCGGAGCTCGAGGGCGTCGCACTTGTCGCTGCTGTTCTCTTCAGCCATGGCGCATGTGGAACAGCACCTTGCGCGGCGAAGCATGCACGACACGACTGTGGATTCTGACGATGCGGAAGAAAGGTCGAGTCAAAGGAGGTGGGGGCAACGAAGAGCTGACGATGTAAGAGGACGGAGGTACACGACCTGCAGCAAGTACAACAAAATGCGGGAGTGGATGGGGACTCGGGCGCCCCCGATGAGGCACGTCAGGCGGTTGAGGGTAATGGGTGAATGCTGAAGCTAATTTTCATGAGCATATCAGTTGTATGGACTCGATCACATGAATATAGCAGTCAAGCTGCGGCAGGAAGACAAGCCGTGACTGAATGTTCTATCACCGAGTCCTTTCGTGCTCGCGATAGAGACCCTATCCCCTTGCTCTGTTGTCCGTACTGCACCGGCCGGCTCGTCTCTCAGTATTGATTGACTAAGTCAGTTAGCGCAGTGATAGATTTGATCGTCAGACGAGACGTACCTTATTCCATCGCGCCAGCATACTGCTTTATGATCTCGACGATCTCATCCAGCGAGGCGAAGACAACTCGATCCGCGTAAGCCTCCCCTGCGGGCTCTTCACTCAGAAATCGTCTGAAAATGTGATCTTTGCCTAGGACCTCCCGATGTCCCGTATTGAATACATAGTGAGGGGCACGGATGAGCTCCAAATGGCTGTGTGAGAAGCATGCGCCGTATCGATTTGGGCTCACGACCACAAAGACAGACTCCCCACCGAAATATGATGCGGCGAACTTGGCCCTGCTTTTTCGATCCACGTGGAGCAAATGCGGCGGCTTCTCGTTGATCGTAACGACCCGCTCTGGATATGTCGCTGCTAACTCTTCCAGCTGCAAGAGCCCCATCTCGCGCTTCATAGAGTAGAACCGCAGTTTGACTTCAGCTGTGAACGTCAAGTCGTAGATGTGGTTGTAGAGTTCTTGTGGGAGGCTCTCGAGGAGGTTGCGGAGCTCGAGACTGTTGGTGCCATTGCTGGCGCTGCTGCGGCGGTTCTCGTGGTTGTTGTAGCGGTTCTTCTTGCGAGTCATAGCGCAGGTCGATCAGTGCGCGGCGCACTGGAGGAAGAGGTTGTGGTGGGGACGCGAAGGAAATAAGGTGGTAAAAGGTCAGGTTGATGTGAGTGACCCCGTGCTAGACAAATATTGGCGTGCGGCGCGCGGAGAGGCCCGGAGCCGCAACAAACAAAACAAATTGCTAAGTGAAGGAGAACTCAAACGCTTCCGGAAGCTGCTGTCAGTCAACCTTTGCACGTTCAAGCCAAATGAAGGCTCGAGCTTAGAATCCTCGTGGAAACGGCAACCCTCTCACTTGCAACTATAGAATCGTACTGCGCTGGCGGGAGTAATGCCGCTGAGAGACGGATTGAAGCAGAGTGAAACTTGAGACTCAGGCTCGTGGTAGAGACTCCGACTCTACACTCGTAGTTACAGGATCGTACTCCAATGGCCGTAAAATGCCGATGGATGCTATGTCGCTGCTCAAGCCTTTCGGTGCCAACTCCCTCTGTGCCTCCTGCTCTTCTGCAGCCCTTCTTCAGATCTCGTGCTGAATGTGCCCTAGTATACTCGCCCGTCAGGTCTGTCCATCATCTGTAAGGATAGTCAGTCTTGCTCTCTGTCGAAGTTGCTCGTCAATCGTACCAGCGAAATCTGGTTGAATGGCCTGCTCCATCACACCAGAATTCTTGCCCCAAAGATGCTCGTCTAGCAGCTCCGGCAACTCCCACTTAGTGAGAGACTGCGATCTCATTGCCGTATCTCGCTCCCATCCTAGTTCAAATAGAATGTGCTCGCACGAAATTGGCCACATGTACCGTCTCGAGCTCGGATAGATGTAGTGAGGGTGTGAGATCAGTCTCAAATGGCTGGACTCAAAGCACATTCTCCCCACACTGGCGCCGTAGAAGACAAAGAGGGATTCCGGATGACCGAAATATGATTCTGCGAACTTCTGGCGGCTCTGGCGATCCACGTGGAAAAGCGGCGGTAGCCTCTCGTTGACGGGAATGTGTATGTCGAAATGGTCTGGTACAGCAGTCATATCCTTCAGCTCTTTGATGTCTTTTCCAATGGCATAGATTCGGATCTTGCTGTCGGCGGTGACGGTGAGGTCGTCAATGCGGTCGAAGAGCTCCTGCGGGAGAGCCTGCATGTGGTTGTGCAGCTGGAGGGCGCTGTCGAGCTTGCCGCCATCGTCATTGCGGTCGACGCCACTCTGCTTGGTGGCCATGGCGCGCGTAACAAGACTGGCGACACGGCACGGGTTGATGTTGATGTTGTGGAGTGTGAACAGATTTGCGAGTGTGGTCGAGGTGGAGGACCAGGTCTGTGGTGGAAAGCGCGCGGTGCTCTTGCCAAGGCTGAAGTGCACATGCATGAACTGAAGTGAAGCAAACAAACGGTGCAGCACAGGGAAGTGGAAACGGGCACGCTGGGAAGCGAAAATCAGGCAGACAGGCAGAGATGGAGGACGGATCCCGCTTTCACTGGGGGAAAGTGGAAAGATCGTGAGTAGTATCTGTGTCCTGTACAGCCCATATTTCAAGCTCGGCTACATTTGCTATGCAAGTCGACTGCCGGCAGCCAACTATCTGCTCTCTCGACAGTTCAGGCTTCTGGTATTGACTTCAAGGCACGGACTTTCGCCATGCCACTCGACTCCAGCTGGCGATTTTTTCCTGTCTCAGCTTCGCCACGGGCTGATTCAGTCCGTTCACACAGCGGCGTTGTTATGGCCCGTCGACGACTGCGTGAGGAAGCGATTGTCTACTCTTTCGCCTTGCTTCTGCCTTCCTCTCTCTGCGAGCCTGGGCCTTGTAGCGGGCAACGAACTCCGTTGGAGACATGAACTCAAACTTCTCCACCACAGCAGCTCCAAACCCGTGAGCAACCATGTCCTGTCTTGCTCGGTCATCATATGCGTGGTCCCATGAGCGGCCCCCGCGAATGAAGACGAGCTCAGGTATGAGCTCTAGATGCTGGCTTTCGATGTGCACATTCCTTATGGCGCCACCATGAATGACCAAAATGGATTTCGGATCGCCGAAGTACAATCGAGCGAACTTCTCCCGGCTTCGGCGATCAACGTGTAGGAGATGCGGCAGCTTCTCATTGATCGAGAGCATCCCAAGACCCCTGTCGTACCTGCCAGTAAAAGTCCAAGGGAGGTAGATGCAGCGTTTTCGGGCGGCAGTGAAGGTCAAGTCGTAAATGTAATCGTAAAGTTCCTGCGGAAGGCCCTCGAGGTGGTCGCGGAGTAGGAGTGAGTTGTCGCTCTGCTCATTTTGCTCGTCACTCGTGTCTTCGAGCCGATCGGCCTGGTCGCTGCCATCTTCGTTCTTCTCGATTCTCCACCCGACGCTCTCCTCGACGCTCTCCTCGACACTCTCCTCGACCTTCTCGTCAATTCCATGCATCTTGTTGATCTTCTTGATATCCTTGTCGCACTTCTCTCCGCTCTCGTCTTCGCTCTTGCTGTGAGCCATGGTGCGCGTTGAGTGGCGGCTCTGGCCAATAAATTGGTGACAAGCTGTTGTGGCTGTGAAGGTGTGTGAAGGACAGAAGACGAGGATGGACCGCGGCAAGAGTGCTGCGCGAAGTCTCGGTTGCACGTGCACGTGCCGCGAAGGCAGTGAAAGTGAACGATGAACGGATTGCGCGAGATGACAAACAGCCGGAAGCGGGCACTTCCGGAACACTGCCTCAGTCGACTCACACTGGAGGGAAGGAACAGGTTCAGAGAAAGGCACAGGAAAGCTATGGCATTGCTCTTTGGAACGTAGAGCATTGATTGCAAGCTCGTCTATGGTGCTCCTCTGAGCGTGGGCACGCCATTTTCCTCTTCCACGTGTGACGATGCATGAGTGTCTCGCTCCAAAGCAGATTACTGCTGCGGCCATCAAGCACCACCGTTCTCTCCACGCCTGTGCTCAGTCCTCAGCCTTCTCCTCTCCCTCCGATGTTGTCTCGCTTACTTCAGCATCTACAGAGATATCAGCACCGTGTTTAAAGAACCACTCCTCTTGACTCACCTTCTGTCGGAATACCAGCGCGCTGCTTGACCAATTTGAGCACCTCGTCGTGCTTATTGAAGATGATTCGACTGGCGAATGCCGGGTCCATTCCACCACCCACAAGTGTATACCTCCACATAAACTCTGGTAACACCTGTGGAAAGCAGCTGTCCGTCAGTGTGACCATGCGTGCCTCGTGAATGAGATCCCTGTGGCTCCCCAGGCGGCTGAAAAAGTGCCATTGAGTGCCCCCATAAATTACAAAGACGGAATCACGACCGTAGTAGGACGAAGCGAACTTCTGTCGGCTGTGGCGATCGACCCACAACAGATGAGGGTGCAGTTGTTTGTTGAATTCGACCACGCGAGCGGAGTATTCAGCAAATGCGTCTTTGAGCTTTGGGTCACGGACGTATCGTTTCCAGGCGCAGATGTGGACCTTTGGATCAGCGGTAAAGGTCATGTCATAGATGATGTCCTGGAGCTCCTGTGGTAGCCCCTCGATGAGCTCGCGGAGTTTGAGGCTGTCGTCGCCGTTGCCGTCACCGTTGTCGCTGTCGCTGGCCATGATATGGAAGCGGTGTACTGCGTGCCAAGGGAATTTTGTTGAAGGACTGTTCAGTGTGATTGAAGAAGATGGAGTTTGTAGTAGAAGTTGCAATTGGGGCTGCGTCCTTGCCAAGACGGACCGACGCATGTGAATGCCAAGACGTCCAGGCAACAGTCAGCAGACGACATGGAACAATTACGTGGAGCGCCAGCGCGAACCTTAAAAAGGCCTCATTAGTTGGTATGCTTTACCACTATCTCCTGCTTAGACCCGTAATTCGCTCCAGAAGGTCGTGGTGGTGTGCTTCCGCCGCAACTCCGCAAGAGCGAGCCTGGCTAAGCGCCTCAGGCAGCATCCGGGTATGAGATAGACCTTACTAGCGGTGCGAGGCTCATCAAGAGACAGAATAAACATAGTTGTATTTGTTCCTGCGTACGGACGTGATCGGGTGAAATCTCTACAGAAGCTGCGACTCGACTCGAGCGGAGCGGTCAGAGGATGCAAGAACACCACTCTCTGGACCTCTGCCCAGGTGCCTTCAGTGGAGCGATCTATCCGCGTGTTATGTACTCAGTCACACATGTCCCATCAATCCATCTCTGGCCCTTATCTCCCCTCGCGCCCAGTCCTCCCGCAAGCAGCAATCCATCAGCTCGAGAAGCTCATTCAACTCCATCTCCATCGATGACCCCAATCCTCTGGTTTACCAACTCCACGATCTCCTCATTCGATATCATATCAAAGCGGTCGCCAATGCACCGGAACACGGTACGTTGCAAGTATTTAGCGATGGGGAGGGAAGTCTTGTGAAATTGCCTTGAAACCGCAAAGCGAATGTCTCTCATGAGTCGCACATGGTCCTTATGAATGCATATTTTGTAATCTTCAGTCCACCAGAACATGAAGACTGAGTCTTGATTGCCGAAGAACGACTCTGCAAACTTTTGCCGGCTGGCACGATCCACATGCAAGAGATGCGGTAGTTCGTTGAATGAGAGAACTCGGTCCAGAGCTTGCATTGGGATCTTTGCAGATTCAGAAGGCTCCCAGTCTGAGTCACGTTCGCCGAAAAAGATCAACGAGAACGCGTTCCGGTCGGCGCGGTCTGCCTGCAAGACAGGTGGCAGCTGCTCGTTGAAGATATGTTCCCGCTCGAAGACATTTTTGGGAGGCACAGGGAAGCCAGGAGGCAATTTCCCCCGGAAAGTGGTGTCGCGATCAGAGAACACATGTGGCGCAGGTGGCCGCAGATTGGCGAGCCATCTCCCGTACTTGGTGTAAACTCGAATCTTCGACTCGGCGGTGAAGGTCAGGTCGTAGATCTCGTCGTAAAGTTCCTGAGGCAGTCTGCTGAGGTGTTGCCGAAGTTTGAGAGCGGCGCAATCGTTGTCGCAGTTCTCGCTATCGTGGCTAGCCATGTTGCACGCGAAAGTCCCGGCCATGAGGGAAGCGGGTTGAGAGCGCTGTGCCCTGTCTGAACGTTATCGACGATGATGGAAACGCTGCGGCGAAGGGAAGTGAGTCTGCAAAGTCAGTCACAATGTGGAGCTGTGGCTGGAAACGTTTCGAAGCAAAACAGGCAGCGAACGGGCTGTGACTCATCAGCAGACACTTTTAGGCGCTCGGTTGGCGGTCCTGCTTCAGAACGGCAAAGGAGAATTCGAGAAGAAGGATGAGACAGAGGTGATGGCTTAGTGGGGAGTACGTAGATGAGTACGGATTGTAGCTGCTATCATGACTTTAAGCAGTTTCTGGATGAAGCAGCTTCCGACCCGACTGTCCTGTTGTCTGGCCTTGCGCGCTCAACCGATGTCTGTACCCACTAGCTGTATGTCTCGCTGCTTGATGTGCGCCCCATGTCAGTCCTCGTGCTCTGCTTGATTCGAGCCAGTGAGCGTCGTGGTGCGGAGACTTATGTCCGACTCGTCCTCATCAGCTATCCCAGCGCGCTTCTTCACAAGTGCCTCGACCTCGTTGTATGTCAGAAACTTGAAGCTTTCTGGAGACTTCTCCAACCAGTACTCGTGGAAGCGCCCAGCCACCTTCGAGTCCATGAATGACCGGACGTGATGCTTGGCTTCAGAACTCCAGAAGACATTCTTGATGAGCTTGCGGAAGTCGGGAATTCCCTCAAAGTAGTGACGCAAGTCGTAATCGCGCATTTCATACCCGACATAGAATATGAAAGTAGAGTCTTCGCCGCCGAAGTAGGAGTCTGCAAACTTCTTCCTGCTAGCGCGGTCGACACGAAGCATGCTCGGCAGTCTTTCATCGAATGTAACAACTCGCCGAGAGGCCGTGTCTGGAAGAACTGATGTAGTGAGGTAGAAGCGCGCCCATGGTGAGATGCCAAAGATTCGGATTCTTGAGGTCGCTGTGAAGGTGAAGTCGTAGATGTGGTTGTAGAGCTCTTGTGGAAGGCTTTCGAGGCGTTCGCGGAGTTCGAGAGTGTCGGTGCCGGCGCTGCTGGTGAGTTCGCTCCTGGCTTCGCCATCGGTGCTTCCGTCGTGCTCGGGTTCGTCTTCGCTCCCGCCATCGGTCGCCATGATGCGTGTAGGATGCGATCTCGCGTTGCGAGAGTGATGGGTGGGATGTGGTGAAGACAAGAAAGTTGCTGATTAGGGGCAGTCGCAGAGTCGATATGTGGGCCGGGAGTCAGCGCGCTGAAGCACACAAAAGAGTCAGGTGAACCAACGGCGGGCGCTGCCGTTGGAATCTCAGATGGTCAAGTCGATGACTTCGGCTGCAGACTTTTCAACAGCCTTCTCAACACCTCCGATACGCTTTTTCACGAGCGCCGGAATGTCCTTGTAGAAGATCAAACCAATGCTTTCGGTGGAGATTCCAGCCCATTTTGCGATGCGTTTCCTTCCGTAACGGGAGGGAACTGTGGAATTGCACCATAGGACCAAGCGGACATCCTTCATGAGACTTATGAACGGGTTGTCTCTGGCAGGGAATGAGCAGCCAACAGAAAAAATGAAAATCGAGTCGGGATTCCCATAGAAGGACTTTGCGAAATTCTGTCTGCTTGCGCGGTCCACGTGCAGCAGATGTGGAGGTCTCTCATGGACTGTAACAACTCGCTTGGAGTAATGCTTCATGGCATCGCGTAGTTGAGCGGGGACTCGACCACGGTCTTCGTCATAGGTGTAGATGCGTATCTTTGCCTCTGCGGTGAACGTGAGGTCGTAGATGTAGTTATAGAGCTCTTGAGGCAGGTTCTCAAGCCGCTCGCGAAGTTCGAGCTCGGGGCTGGAGTTGCCACTGCCGAAGCCACTGTCATGCATGCCGTGCGCAGTGCTGCTGCCATTGCTGCCGGTGTTACTGTTTGTGTTGCTGTTGTCGTCGAGAGCCATGATGCGTGTCGAGTGCTCGGAATTCAAAAGGGGCGAGTGCTGGTGCTGATGTTGGAATGTGGTGAAGAAAAGTGAAGTGGGTGGTGGTCAGGACGCGGTGTCAACGCGCCGCCGGCATCTGTGCGCGAAATGAAGCTGGAAAAGCCTCAAGTGAAGCCAAAGCAAACGCTGCCGCCGGAAGCTTCAGTTGTGTGAGATTGTGGTTCACAATCCAGCAGAAGCTGAGTTGGCGATTCCAGCACGCTTCTTCAACAGTGCTTCGATATCCTCGGGATAGAGGAAACAAATACTGTGCTCGGATTTGCCAGTCCACTCTACGACGGCACGCCTGCAGTATCTGTCGACAATCCCACCTCCCCACCTATCGATACCCATGTGGATATTTTTGACTAGCTTCAGATGCGTGATCACTCCAGGATTGGAGCATCTGGAGACGATAAAGAGCGAGTCGGGATTGCCATAGAAGGATCGCGCAAACTTATTTCTGCTTGCACGATCAACGTGCAGTAAGTACGGTATCTCGTTGACTGTGACGATTTCCTTGGAGTACCCCTGTGCCAACTCGTGAAGCTTAGCACTAGTCAATCTTTCGCTGTCCTTACGTTCAGGTAACTGGCTGTAAAGTCGGACTTTCGCGTCGGCAGTGAAGGTGAGATCATAAATCATCTCCCAGAGCTCTGGTGGCAGCTCATCGAGCCGCTCACGGAGTGTATGACTGTCGTCCTTCGAGTTCGCCATGTCGTGTTTCGTGGTTTCGCGAGTTGTGGTGTTGGTATCGTTGATGTCTTTTGCTCTGAGGAGATGAGAGGGAAAAGTTGTTGTCTGGTAGTGTGCGTGTGTCAGACGGCAAGCAGAATGGAAGTGGAAGGAACAACGCGAGTTCCTGATGTGGGTCGCGCTGCAAGTGAAGCAGAGTCCTCAGAAGCAGCAGCACGTGCATTTGCACATGTGAGCCCGGGAGCGTGAGATCCTAGCCCAACGGTCGAAGCAAACAGAGGCCTGATGGCGCGAACGAGGCTGCTTCGCCGGAAGCTCTATCCGCAGGCCGCTTCTCGAGGGCATTCTGGGAGAACAGGAAGAACGGCGACAGTTGGATTAAGCCTGAAGATGTATCGATCGAAGGCGCACATGCAGATTTGACCTGGATTTGTATCGTATCCACATATTACAACCTTCTACGCGTTCACCCAACGACTAATTTGCTCCATCTCACTTCCTCTTCGTGCGCTTCTTCTTCTTCGTCTTCTTTTTCTTGCTTGCTTGCGTCTTCTTCCCTTCTGCAGTACTCGCTTCCTTTGCCAAAGCCTCCTCGAGCTCTTCTCCAGACAACAGATCCAGATCATCCTCATCCTCCTCCGGCTCCTTGTCCTGCTCCTCATCATCCTCCACATCTGGAGTATCCTCCTTCGTGTCCTTCGTGTTCTCTCTGACACCCCCGGGTTTCCGATTCCCAAACCTCTTCCGATTCTCCTCCTCGAACCCTCTCTTCTCTTTCTGAAACAATAACATTGTCGCCCTTGCATCCTCCACTGACGAGTGCTCTCCTGTCTGAATCTCCAGCCCCAACTCACTCCTCGCCAGATTCCTCAAAGCGGGCGGTTTCCCTTTGCTCTCGATCCTGAACTTCGGATATCTCGACGTGTCTCGCATATCACTCTTTGGGTGCGACAACAGCAGTGCGTTCAGGTCATTCCGCAATGCGTGGCCAACCAGTATCCTTCCATCGAGCAGTTTCGCAACATCTTTCTGCACTTCCGCAAATGTCCTCGCATACCCTGGCTTCAGGTGATGCGGCTTGATGCCTGAGACATATGTTCGGTAGTCCTCGATTCGGACCTTGGGCGGAGGCTGGACGTAGGAGTCGTAGATTTGCTCGCCGTGGAAGTTGACAAGAGAAGCTCGTGCGAGGACGTTGTCGAGATGGGGAGGAGGTCCGGTGCCGACCATTTCGCAATCGAGAGCGACATATTTCCCGATCTTGTGCGTGGGATGTAACCCTCCGTTGACATCGTCTGTGTATGACGCTCGCTTCTTCGTTGTCCCATATGCTGCTGCCACATCCTCCTGGGGTATCTCATGCTCTTTGACCAGATCTACCTCTTTCGCCGGCGTCGCCGTCGACATGACACCGCCCATCTTCCGCCTCTTGCCCAAAGCCGTCCCGTTCGCAGACTGGAAATCAAACGTCTTCTTCTTCTTGAACGCAGTCGTCGACTTTTCCGGCGCTCGCTTCCTCTTCACCCCATTGCTCTCGCCTTTGGCCTTTTTCTCCGCCTCCAATCGTTGCTGCAGAATCTTCCAGTTGCTGCCGATCGTCTTTGAATCCGGGCCTGACATCTCTTCACATCTGCATTCTGCGTGTTGCGACGAAGTATTGAAGTTGTAGAAGGTAACTTTTTCTGGAAGCAGCTCAGGCCGACGTGAGGCTGAAATGCCGATGTCCGCTGTGGCGCGGTTGCCCGGGCGCAATCCAGCTTGACTTGCGACGGACGCGACGACGAGCTGCATTCCATCGCCACCACTTCACCTTCATCGACAACTCTACGATATTTGCAGAAAAGGACAATAACAGCCCGTCATGGTGCGCGACGACACCAAAAGCGGCGGAAATGGCGGCGACGAGGTCAAAGCAGAACGCGGCATGGCCACTCTGTCGACGTTGAGGTAAGTAAAGCAGCGCTCAATACTGTACACGACCAGAGGGTCTGACATTGTATGAACAGAATTGGTACAAAGGCCATGGTGGAAAAGGTATGTTGTGTTTGATATCAAGCCCAGCGAGCAACGCCAACCTCAAAGTCGACGCGAAAACGCAAAAGTATTGCGCGTATCGTTTTGCTTGCCATACACTTCGCCTGCACACTCTACGCATTCAATGCTGACATGTTATCAGGATGGCGAGAAAAGAAAGGCAGAAATTCTGTCGATGCAAACACGAAAAGGCAGACCGACCTTTTATGTCCACTATCAAGATTTCAACAAGCGTCTGGATGAATGGGTGCCCGCAGAGCGCCTGGATCTGACACAAGAAGTCGAATGGCCTATTCCTGAGAAGGCAGACAAGTCGAAACAGAAGACAGCTCAATCGAAAGCTCAGCCATCCAAGACTGATAATGCGAAGAACACCAAAGTCGGCCAGAAACGACCTCGAAGTGGTACTGCCACACGAGAAGCTTCCGAAGCGCCTACAGATCTTGGAGCGAAACTCAGCATTCAGAGGTCGAAATCTGGAGGCGGCAAGGAGAATCGCGATCCGAATGTGGCAGTTCTGACAGAGGACCTGGATGGAACGCCACAGCCTGACGATGAGTCTGCAGTCGATCTCGTGGACATGCAAGAAGCCGCAGCTGCTGCTAAGGCTGTGCCGGAGACAGTCCCCTACTCACGCGAAGAGGAGATTGAAAAGCTTCGCACCGGTGGCAGCATGACCCAAAACCAGACCGAGATCAGCCGTGTTCGAAATCTCGACAAGCTGCAAATGGGAATGCACGAGATCGAGCCTTGGTACTTCTCGCCCTATCCCGCCGAGTTCACCGACTGCGATATGGTATACATCTGCGAGTTCTGCCTATCCTACTTCGGAAGTCAATTCCAATTCGGGCGGCATCGAAAAAAGTGCCAGCTCAAACATCCTCCCGGGAATGAAATCTACCGCGATGAGCACGTCTCCTTCTTCGAAATTGATGGGCGAAGACAGCGAACCTGGTGCCGCAACCTCTGCCTTCTCTCCAAACTCTTCCTTGACCACAAGACTCTCTACTACGATGTCGATCCTTTCCTCTTCTACTGCATGACAACACGCGACGAACACGGCCATCACTTGATCGGCTACTTCTCCAAAGAGAAAGAATCCGCCGAAGGCTATAACGTCGCTTGTATCCTCACCCTCCCCCAATGGCAACGCAAAGGCTTCGGCCACCTCCTCATCCAATTCTCCTACGAACTCAGTAAAATCGAAGGCAAACTCGGCTCACCCGAAAAACCTCTCTCCGATCTCGGTCTTCTCGGCTACCGTGCCTACTGGCAAGATGTCATTGTCGACCTTCTCCTCGAACGTGAAGCCGAAGCGGGAGGATCTGGAGGAGCGGCGAGTATTGAAGATATTGGAACTTCGCTCGCGATGACGACGAATGATGTCCTGCATACATTGCAGAATTTGAATATGTTAAGGTATGCGAATAAAAATCATGTGATTGTGCTGCCGGAGACAGTGTTGAAGGCGAGGGAGGCGAGGAAGGAGAAGGAGAAGTTGAAGGGGAAGAGGATGATTGATCCTGAGAGGTTGATTTGGAAACCTCCGGTTTTTGCGGCGAGTGCGAGGACGTGGGCGTGGTAGGGTTGTAAGGTATTGTGGAGATGTTGTGGGAGAAGTGATTATGAGGACGGAGCTGGCGTTCGACATAGGATATACCCATGGCATGATATTTTGCTTCTACGCATGATCTCCCAATTGTGCTCTTCTCGCAGCTCGATAGTCCTTGGGCTTGCTATGGTCTCTTGCGGCGATGATGCTGCTACAACCTGTTTCATGCTGCCGGACGGCCGGTCCAACATCATCGTCCCAACAAGAAACCACCGAAGATGTTTGCACCGGATGTAAACTGCAAGCCGTAGATTGAAGAAGAATTGAAAATGAGCATCCAGACTGTGTCCAGATTCGAGCGAATATCAAATCGCTGGACAATCCTGCCACGTGAAAGGGGCATCTTGAAGCTTACGTTGCAGCATCCTCCTTCGAGATCTCACTCGATGCCGGCCACTGCCTGGCCAAAGTGCTCAAAAACCGCCAATAGCAGATACCAGGCAATATTTACGTGACTAGGTGCTCATTCAGCAATGATCGTCAGCGGTATTCTGGTCTAGTCAATAAGTCGCTGTTCAGATGGGGCGCTTAACAATGGAGACGTGAATGATGCAGGATGAGAGGCAGCATGTAGCCTCTTCCCCACCCCATTTCATCTCTTGCAGATTGTCGTTGGCGACTGTTTCGCCTTTTTGCCCCGTGTTTAGACGTTTTACAATTTTGATATTCTTCTGTATTCCTTCGGCCCGATCTTCACATAGCCCGTTGCGTGTTGTGTTGGAAGAACATATTCGATCTTTGCGTTACCTCTGTCGATTTGATATCTTTTCCTTTTCGATGCTAACCTTGGGCAATCGACTCCACCTGCCAGCTTAGATATACGGAACAATTTCTTGTCTCAATAACGATCGCCGGCGGCGTTCTGGTCTAGTCGATAAGTCGTGCACCGCATTGCGTACGCTTGGGAAGTGGAGCATTGGCGGTGCTGTGTAGAGGTATTTCTGTGGCCTCTGCAGGGTGAACTTTCTTCTCCGAACTTCGAAGCTGCCGTCGACATTTGTTCTGCCCTTCGAAGATATGGTTTGTCATTCTTGTCGCGTTGTCAATTGAATTAATAGATCACTTTTTGCTGCTTGTGTGCGTAGTGTATAGATCAATACTGGACATGTAATGCGATCTTGCTACGAGGGAAATTTAGTCGTTAGATGATAATCGTTTTGTCAAATTGAATTCCCGGCCAACGCAGACAAATGCCAGGCATTTTATACCGAGTAAATTGCTCGTCCTCAACGATCTTCATCGGTGTTCTGGCCTAGTCGATAAGTCGTTCCTGCAACGGCACGCTCGACAATAAGCGGAAAGCTGAAAGCTTGTCGAGGCGTTGGTAGCCTGAACGGGCCATCTTTTCGATCGGTCACAGGTAGAGCCCATTGACGATTGTTTTGCCGTTTTGCTATGTCTGTACTGATTGCACGCCTCGCGCTCGAGTAACAGAGAACGCAATCTTCTCTTTTCCTTAGCTCATCCGCGTGCCAGGTTCTTCGTCTAAGGCGCATGGTGGGCAGGGAATTTAATCAGAACAAAATGCCTGCCAGCAACGATCGTTGACGGCGTTCTGGCCGCTCGAGAAGCAAAGCAGGACAGCACGTCGGCGAGGCCGTAGCAGAGTCTCAGGCGTAGGTCGCCCACTCACCGACCCGAATGCCGTTGGCGATTGTTTTGTCTTTGCTCCTTGCGTTTAAAGTGGTGGGTCGTTTATCGTCCATACATGTGAGTTCGATTGGCTCCTCGGTGACCCGAACACTACTTACTCAAAGCTCCTGGCTCAATCATCGACCACTTCCTTCTTAATGTGTTCTTCCTGTCCGCTCTTGTCTTTCGCCTCCTCTTTTATCGCCTTTTTTCTATTCCTTCCTCTCCCACCCTCAGCCTCATACCCCTTCCAAATCCCCTCCTCCTTCTTCACCTTCCCTCCAGCCTTCATCCACTCTTTCTTCTCCTTCTGCCATTGCTCTTTCAGTCTCAGATAGCCTTCGTCTTTCATACATTCTTTCCACAGCACTTTGAAGATCTCACTCGCAGCCAGTTTTTCTTCTTGTCCTGCATGTCCTGTACTTTTGGGCAGTTCTGTGCGTTTGATGTGGGAGTGGTTGGGATTTTTGACTGGGTCGCCAGTCAGAGCGGCGGCTTCGCGTTCGAGTTGGAGGGAGGACTTGGCGTATTTCTTGCCGCCGGCGTGGTTGGCGTATCTGGAGGGTAGGTTGTCAGTGCCGGTGGCAGTGTAGTATTGTTCAAGAGAGATGGTATGATGCGACGCATTTGTACAGAGACCAGCCATTCATGCGTTCCACACCGACATCATGCGATGACAATCTACTCCCGAATGAGCGGGTCAGAGACATCCGGCTCCTACTTATGGCCAATACAATTATGCCTGCTGCGAGATCATGCCCGATTGTAGACCGTCCTGTTCAAAGGAGTGCGGGTCCATCGCCAACATGAAGTCTGAGCCAATTCACCTACCTCTTCGCCCTCGTCATGCCCATCTGAATGAATTTCCTCGCCATATCACTCCCGACCAAATCTCCCTCTTGCACATAATGATCAAACGCGCCTTTCAGCGTCTTCGAAGACTCTTCCGCGACAGGCACAGTTCTGAAGCGCCAGTGTGGTAAGAGGATGGACTTGTATGGCTCAAATGTCAAGACTCCCTGTTCTCCTCGGGCTATCTCATACGACATGCGAATGTGTTCATCGTGGAGAGCAGGCGTGGGGAAGAGGTCGCGCACGCTCTTGTGCGGTGGAGAGGGAGATTTCGTGGATGGCGGAGAGCTGGGTATCGCGGAGGTTCTGGTGCGAGGCATGATACCCCTACGATTATAGATTAGAGCATAGCGAAGTACAGTCGTTTGCGTGGACGAGAGCGATGGCGTGTGGAGTTGGGTTGTGGAATGCGCATCGCGGTGATTGTCGCATCATGACGTCGTTGACCAAGCCCTCAGGAGACGCTGGCGTAGGCCATACACACTGCACAGCAGCATTGCATGAGCTCCAGAGTGTGTCATATCTTCACAGCGATACTGATTTGATCGTTCGATGCTGCAATTTACCTCGCAGTCGTGCAGCCGTGCGCGGAAAGCAATCTGCGCGTCGTCGGGAATTTTGCCGCTAGTGGTCTTGGCGTTCCAGGTGAACTTCGAACTCCTCGGACATGAACTAGCCACCACGCTCCCTCAACAAACCGCACACAGCCCCAGTATTCAATAATGTCTTTTGTCGATGGCTGAGCTCTTTTTGCGAGCTTTTGTTGGACTGTATCAGCTGTCGAAAGCCAACGTGGCCACCCTGCTGCAACCCCGAAGAGCTCGAATTAATCGTTGCGACCAGACCACGAAGCCTCGGAAAATTGTTAAGCTTCTATGTACTAAAACATCTGGTTCTGCAGCATCCAATCATCGGTTGTGAGTATCTTTCCACCTCTGATGTCCTTGAACACATCTAATCCTGTCTCAGGTATGATGTAGTGGTTAGCATACCAGATTTTGAGACGGCCTTCACACGGCTTATATCATAGCTTCTGGTTACCCCGGTGTAAGCGCTTACTTAACCCTGTTGCGTTGTGATCTGTGGCTAACGATCTGTCAGTCGAATCCGGGTACGACCTTGAGATGTTAATTTTTTGCCGAAATTTTTGATCCGAAGCTCCCCCAAGCCACCAATCTTGACGGCTAAGCTTCTCCTGCTTGTTAAACGATCAAGCAGGTGGCATTTCAATTATTGGACCTTAACCGTTGATACTGCTCGTGTGTTGAAGGTTCGGGTTGCCAAATCATTTTTTGTTGGTGCAGCTCACTTTTTCGCAGCGGTGAGCATGTCTTGTGCGAAGTGATGAGTTCAGATGAATAGAAAGGCAACCGACGGTGCACAGTTCACGCATAGTTATCTTCCTTTCGTCAAAGTACCTCTATACCCATCCGAGACAGCGCTCGCTGAAACGCTAGACCAATCGAAGCTCCAAGCAAGCAGAGGTGTTGCCACCACAATGCGTCTTTCAATATATGCACCCATTGATCAGAAGATTACCAATATGACCACTCAGGCCAGCCGAGAAGATGATGTCCAACACCAGTATTCCATGCTCATGATCCATCACATTATGTCGTCTCACAGCGGCACATCCTCCATCATCTCCACGGCACCTTCTCTTCCAACAGTTAAGATTACATCCCCCAGCGTCTTGGTCGCGAAGCCAGCCTCGCAGTATGCAAAGTAGTATTCCCATTTCTTCTTGAAGATTTCGACCTCCTCTTCGGACATCTTGCGGCCTTGGCGTTCCTGGAATTCCATGATCAGAGCAGGTCTGATCTTGGTTGCGAATGATTGCATGAAGTTCTGTCTCCATAATCTCAAAGTCTTCGCATAGTGTGGCCCAATATTCTCCACACTTTCGGGGATCAATCGTGGCTCGACACCTTTCTTCGCATCGCTCGATCCAGCACGTATGCTGTCGAGCAACTGCGTGATCGTAGGCAGATGGCCGCCAGGGAAGATGTATCGGCGGATGAAATCATCCGAGTTGGCGTATCCCATATATCTGCTCTCTGGTATCGTGATACACTGGAAGCATGCCACACCGCCCTCGCTCTTCAACAGCTGATCCACGCAGCGGAAGTATGTCTCCAAGTATTCCGCTCCCACAGCTTCCAGCATCTCAATCGAGACCACCTTGTCGTATTTGTCCTCCTCTTTCGGCGGCACAGGCAGAGATCGATAGTCGCACAAGAGAACCTTGATACGACTGCTGTATCCCTTCGCCGCAATCCTCTCTTCTGCCAACTTCTTCTGCTCTTCCGACAGAGTCAGAGACGTAACTCTGCACCCGGTCTTTTCGACCGCAAGTATAGCGAACGAGCCCCACCCAGTACCAATCTCCAGCACATGATCGCTCGCCTTGATCTTGCAGTTCCGAATAAAGCGATTAAGCTTCCGATACTGCGCCTGCTCGAGCGTCTCTTGCGCACACATCGGATCAGATTTCGGCAAAAAGATCGGACATGAGTATGTCATGTCTGGGCTCAGGAAAGCCTCAAACATGGTGTTCGAGATATCGTAATGGGCGGAGATGTTCAATTTCGCGTTCGTAAGGTCGTTCGTTTTCCTGATCAAACCTGAGATTCTTCCGAGGATGTTACTGCTCAATGTCGTGCCGTTGGACAAGTACTTTTTATTATTGATGAATAATTTGAAGAATGCTGTCAGATCTGTGCAGGAGACTTCTCCCAGCATGTAGGACTCTGCTAGGCCCATGTCTGCGAAGAGGAGGAGTCGAATCCAGAACATGTCTTGGTGCACTGTGAGCTCCGAATGCGCAGTTGCGTAGACATTCTTCTCGGAGTTCTCGTCTTCCAGACCAGCTGGTTTTGGCGACCCGCAGACTGTGGTTGTGCCATCGGTGTCGGTGATTTTCAGAGAGCCAATCTGGATATTCCGGAGCAAGTTGAGGATTTGACTGCGTGCTAGCGATAAGAGAGGAGGGTACACCCATGGTGTAGCGAAGGAGGCCATCACCGCCGCACCGCGTTGAAGCATGGTGAAGCTCGATTTCTCGCCCGGATCTCAACCAGATATTCGTGGGAGGCTGCAATGAACGCTACGCGTGGTTGTCTGTAATGCGGAGATGTAGCCGAGCTTCCACGACACCAAGAATTCTACTTGAGACTTCTGCGTCGCGAAACCAAGGTCCTAACTTTCTTGCAGAATGGTAGACGTATGTCCCAACAGCAACGACTATGGCAATCCCACTCAACGTTCTCGGCCGTTAGCAACGTCCAGAGCTTTCCGGACTCCGTCTTATCGTAATCAATGCTCCGAACTTCAAGGATGATAGCAGGAGCGCAACAGTAGATGACGCGTAGTTGTGAGGAAGAAGAGGAGCTGAGCAGGTTGTGAACCAAAAATCGAAATCAACGCACCTTGAGGGTTAAGCAGCGCCTTTTGCAAAAGCTCTCGCACATTCCGCCGCGTCTGTCGGCAAGTTGCGATTTCGAGCTACGGGGACTGCGGAAGTGCGTGGCCGGGAGGATGACCGACCGAGCGTAGACCGTTTGGAGGCGTTCCCAGCGCCAGTGGAGGAGTAGGATGATTGGTGTGACGTCTTTGACTTGCTGTAGTGGGAATGGTTGCTATGCGGCATCGCAGGATTGAGTTTGGATAGCTTCGCTATCAGAGACATTTTCGAGCACGCTTTGACGCCCTGTTCATCAGCTCGAATGCGTTGTTCGACTTCTTTGGATGGAATGTTGTTCGATATTATCCGGTAGAGTGGCAGAGTGGCACATGGGCCTTCATGTGAGTCCGCACACCTGCAGCTTGCTGAAGAATTCAAGCGATGGTCCAAGCCACGAGAATCGAGATCGATCACCGGCACGAAATGCCGGAGAAATGCCCCTCCAATGCTTGCAGCGGGGCTCGAACCTTGGCAGGTACAGCTGCTTGGCCTGTCCAGAAGTAGTATGCTCAATTGCACGGTGGACAAAATGTCTTCATGTCCTCTACGTTCTTCGATATACCTCTTACGCATACCAGAGCGAAGTACTAGCATGAAACAAGGTCACTCACGATGGTTTCGTGTTGGATGTCAACCCTTCCGGTCTGATTCGACGGATTAGTGATCTCGATACCGTGCTGGAAGTTACGCGCGTAGATCACAATCCTGCTGTCTCGAAGCCAAGAAAATACGGTCACGAATTGCACGCTCTTCGTGGACTTCATACTCCTCACCCACCATAGGGACCGAGATTTTTGTGCCAATGACGGATCGAAATCTCCTAGCACATGATGTTCCTGCAGTAGGCCCACCATATTTGGCGAGAAAAAGATCAGGATTGCATGGGACAGCTTGTGACCGCATGATCTTACGGAATTCGAAAAGCAGACATCCCAGAGCAGAGGACATGATCGGACGAATCTGCCGTACGAATCTGGATGAAAGCCGTTGACGAAAGTCCTCGAGCGGATGACAAATTGTCACAATTCCGATCGTTCAAGGCCTACCTACCGAGCTGAAGGTGAAGCACGCAGCTAGGATGTGTGTCAAGCGTGCAGCGCGCTCTCGGATCCTTGACAGCATCAGCTCCATGTCATCAGACCACCGTTAATTATGTTTTTTGCGGCTTGTCGTTGGCGGCACGGGTGGTTCTGCTCTGGATCATCACATCACCAGCAGGATACTCTTGGCAATCGCGGTAATGGAGGTGAAGATACTAATCATTCATTGTCATATCTGCGTATGATCGTGATTGCATATTCCGCTAAGTCAAGCAAGCCCGTGCCTTGTAACACTCTAAGGCTCACACTCTCCATAGTTTCCACCATAGAGGCTGCAGTAACCGGAGCAGCACTGGAAGTCGTACGAGCAAGGAGCTGGATCGGAACGTTAGCAAGTGACACAGGCACAAAACGAAACGAGGTTAAGGGCTGTTTACCAAAAGCTTCGAGGCAGTTTCCGCCGAACTGAGCCTCAGGCTCGGGGATAGGACTGTAGCACGAACGGTGAGCAAACAGGAAGCGGAACTTCCAGTCGTGGTTCACTTACCCAGCCACGGCCAGGGTGACAATGGCGAGAACGGTGGAGAAGATGGAGAACTTCATTGTTTTGAATTGTTTTGGTCTTGCTGGTATGTTCGGGTTATTGAGCTGTTGATTGATGGTAATGAAGCTCGACACAGGTTTCCACGGACCATTATATATCATTCGTGCCCAAACTACCCTCTCGCTTATCAGACATGAAAAGGCAGCGATGTTCAGCCAAGAGTTCAAGAACTATACCTCCATTCTCGAGGAAGCCACTAATGCTATACCACAGTGGACTCCAGAAGTATGCTTACACGCTTTCTCAACAACGTGTACAGACCTGCGAGCAACATTGGCTGTTCTCGAACGACCAGCTTCGCTAAGGAACAAGGCGGCCTCCTGCGCCCCGCATTTGTGCTTTCCAGCTTTTGTCTAAAGCTTTGCGATGCTTACCAGAAGCCACTGGATCGACGCTTTTAGCTCAAGACAGCCAGCCAAGACTACTTCTGCTTCCGCATAGGGTCTAAGGGCTCGGTTCTAAATCTGACTCTGGTATAGCTTCGGTTGATCTCTGTGTATTTGGCATTTGCTATGTAGCATGCCGGTAGATCAGTTGTATGCAGTCTATAAGCTTATCGGGGGCGGCAGAAGAAGCCAGAAATATTTGTCTTAACGCCCATTACAAACACTTCGTTACCCCAACAAGTTCAACCAAGACCTCGCTCATAAACAAACGAGGTTGGTGTTTCCTGTCAGCAACGTCCTATCGGGGCAAGGGGTTACATGAGCTAGCACTTCATCAAAATAAAGTCTTTGGCCGTCATATCTTGGCGGAACTGCCCACCCTACATCATTGCAGAGACGTGCAATGATTGGATCGAACTCCTGCTAGTAGCATTGACCTGATGCAGCTCCTGCAAGAGCTACAGCCACGGCGTCATTTGCCGTGCCGTGAAGAGTCCCCTGGATCGCATGCTCCCTTTCCACCTTTCCAAGATCTATGCCCCTCAGCTCACTCCCATCATCTTGCCAGTCAAGTTTACCAGCGAGTCTCAGTATATGCCTCTGTGGCCTTCTTTACAGTTCACGGAGCAGTGGTGCCGTCTCTGTTCCTGATTCGCCTGTTGGGCCCGCGTCTCGTCTGATGACGACAAATAAAATGCCCTGAATGAGGGCAAAAATCAGGTTCCCCACAGTCGCCCAGCCCACCGTCTGATACCACACAATCAATTTGATGGATAGAGAGTGTTGTGGCAGTCCAGGCTCGACATCGAATGATCCACGCGGTATCCTCAATCTGAAGATCCAGCTGATGCCAACGACCAAGAATACGACTGCTTGCACTGCCAAACCAAAGACGCTCACGTTTCTCGGCCCCACAACGGAACGTGTGGCCCGAATCTGTGTTAGTAGTCCGAGGACAGCAAGGGCGTTGACGACAAGATTGACGAAGATTAGGTGCACTCCACTGAAAAGTGCACGCCCCCAATCGGACCCATCGTCTTCTTGAAGCGTGGTCTCGTATGCGACGAATGCCAATGAAAATGTGATGTAAACCAAGTATGCCGTACTCAGCGCAAGCTTCTGCTTCGTGGAAATTGGAGGAAGCCATAGTACCAGTGCGAATCTGTGTTCGTTAGGCATCGGTGTATTGAATGACGTGTGCATGAGAACCTACAAGAACACATGACAGATCCACACAGTCGTCAGCTGTACCACGTTAAGCCAATCATCAAGTCCGGCCTTCAGTTGCTCGTGCAGAAAACTGTGTGGCTCGATGAGTATTCCTTGTAGGCCGAGTGTCAACTGTTCTGTGGCTAACACCAGATTGAAAAGTGTGCATAGAGGCGATAGTCCGGCGCTGGAATTGGAGATCCATAGAAGTGTAAGTTGCGGACCGAATGAGATGGCGGAGAATCCGATGAAGAGGCTGTCGATCACATCAGCTTGTGTCTGCAATGTGCACAAATATGACGAACAGTGCCAAAATTCGCGAAAGTGCTGCCATCGTTGCAGCGCCGGATGTCCTTAGCGAGTGCTGAGAAATAGCGATGGCAACCTTCTGGACACATATATGCTGCTGAGGGGCACGGAAAGATTGGCCTCGAATGCTCCATCCTGGCCCACTTTTCCAGGCGGCGGTCAAGTGAAACGTGAAGCCAACTTTATGCGTATAAGTACGCCGCGGGCACACATGCCTCTTCCACAGCCGATGAGTGGCGTCCCTGATCTGATGAGCCCCATTGCGATCAATAGATTCTGCGAAGAGTGCTTGCATCATGATGGTTTGAAATCAGATTCCGAGTGTGTCGTTTGGTGATGGAATTTTTGGCGCACGTGTTAACTGTTGTTCGACCACCAAATCAGCGTACGGGATCGATAGACGACTATACGAGCACGGCCGCCTGCAGATTATATACATAACATTGAGTAAGAAATAGACCTTGTGCTAGACCAAAAGCCGCCCTGGCCATTTTGAGAAGGGTATATCTGCAGTCGCGTTGTTCCGTAGAGACTGAGACCATCTTCTCGTCCGAGTCCAACTCGTGAGGTAGGAAGCTCCTAGCCCACCAGGGAAAGGCGTGCTTGCTGGCCGACGTTTCGGGTAACGAACGAAAGTGTTGGCACAGTTCTTCGTTCATATCCCGATCTCGACAGAAACGGCATTGATTCACACTCATCTCAACTCACAAAGTCACGAACTTATGCGCATTGCTCAAGGTCAACTTCGTCTCTCCATCATAGATTGCCAGATTCTCTCGCGCGATACTAGCAGCTTCTTCGATAATGCCAGGTACTCGAGAGTTCCGCGGAATGAATCGAGCTTGACTTCTTCACCCTTTCTATGGTCAGCATACATTCTTTCCTCTCATGGCCGTCGAAATACCTTGTCATCGAGACCAGGAGCGATCTTGAAAGCCCACAACAGCCTCGCTGTCACGAGACGCAGCCCCTGCTCGGCCAGTGGCTGACCACTGCATTGTCTTCGCCCCCATCCGAAGGCATTGTGACCTTTCTTCGAAGGGTACGGCATTCTCTCATCCAAAAATCGTTCAGGACGAACCTCATCGGGATCTGGAAAGTCGCGAGGATTTCGATGGATGGCCCATACATTACCAACAATCCAAGTGTCTTTTGGGAACACATAGCCTTGATACTCGTCGTCTTGAATAGGCGCATGAGGAATGCCGCCAAGAATAGTCACTGTCCGCCATCGCAGTACCTCCTCAACCAGAGCGTCAACGTATGGTAGCTCATCGTCCCAGTCTGGAAGCCGATCTGGTCCTACGACACGCTCGATCTCCTCGTACGCCTTCTGTTGAGCTCGAGGGAAGCAACACATGGCAAGGATCATACTGATCATGGAACTGCTTGTAGTGTCCACGCCCCCGCCGATGAGATTGGCCGTCAAGTTGCCAGCTTCCTTCCAGGTGATGCGGCCTGCTGTATATTCCTCATAAACTTTGGCGGAGAATTTGGCGACGTCTGCTTTGTTCTTCGCTTCCGTAGTCAAGGCAAAGAACCAACGGGTCTGTCTATGAGCGAGGTACCGAATCAATCTTGGCAAGGGATTGAGGAACACTGGCAGCTGGGTGATTGCCGGTATCACTTCCATGATCGATTGGCCGGGAATGACGGCGTTGACAACTTCCATGAAGGCGAGAGCTTGCTTTGCGACATAGTCATTCAGGTTGTCGATACGTCTGCCCCATGCTACGACTGACGCTACTGAGCAGGAGTACCGCTCGATGGACTCGACGTAATCGTCTGGACGACGAAGTAGATCCTCCATCAGCACCTTTGTCTCATCACCTTGGAAAGGTCTGTATTCCTTCACGGCCTGAATCCCGACCGCGGTGTGCTAGTCCATTAACTCAAATGCTTTGTCAAACATACGAGGGATTCATATCGCTTACTGTAAGTCTTCTATGCAGCCTCCATTGATCGTTGTACTTCAGGCAGACTTGATTGTTGTTAGTGGTATCTGTCAAATCACCCATCATCTGTGATAGGTGTCAGTATCCTTTGCATTAAACCCTGCGCTGCCGACTTACGACCATCCTTGGTCTGGAAGAATAGATGTTGGCCCGTTTTTCGAAGAGATCAGAGATACACCACGCATCGTTGCACACGATCACCGGACGATGTCCATTCCAAAGTGTGATCATGGCCGACTTGTACCGTATGCCAAGCTGTTCCCAGCGTATCCATGGTCGCTTCTGCCGCATGTGAAAGTAGTTTCCGAGCAACGGCAGAGACAGTGGGCCTGGCGGTAGCTGCTTTCGCAAGCGTAAGACCCGGCGATAGTCCTGAGCTAGCCGTATCAAGAAGGATATTACCAGCGCGATGAGCACGCCGTATATAAGTCGATCGAGTGAGAGCATCATACAAGGTCAATTCCTTCACGTGTCCTAGAGGAAGTTATTGGAAACACTCTTTATACTGTCAGAAGCGGAGCTAGTCAAGATATGCACTTTTATGTTTGTGAAAATTGAGCACAAAAGCTCGCCCCGCGGGACAGTGACCTGCCATTCGGATGATCAAGCTAGTCACAGTAATCCAGTGACCATCTTGCTGGGACGTACTTCGCCAGAACAATGGCATTTATTCGTTGGGATCAACTGCCGATGGTCCCACCCTTGTCTGACATACTACGGTATGCCTGTCGAACAACGTGCGGCCAAGGTTTTAAAGCTTCAGACGTGCTGAGAATCGTCTGGGCATCGCTGATGCTTCCGCAGGTCCGAGTTCGATATATGACTTGTCCGCGCATTACTGTCCGCTCATATCGAGCTGGGAAAGTCGAGATGAGACATAGTGGGAAGACATGGCACCGGCACCACGTACGACTAGGACCATGAAGGCCATGAAGGAGTTGAAGGTCAGTGTATCGCACCAGTAGTATCGTCGCCAGAAGTCCCGTGGCGGCTATCGAGTTTGTGGCCAATGGAAAGCTGACAAGCTGTTTGCATGCGTGCTGACTACAACAAACATGACTAGTTCTACTCGCGGCTTACGACAAGCGTTTGGCTCCGAATCGAAAGCCCGAATTCCACAAGGTATGTTCTCTGCAGCCTCTGGCGAGAAGCACTGGACTGGGATGCATACTTCTTTTCCACCAGACCGAGAGGGAAAAAATGGGCGTATTCTGCTTCGCAGTTGGAAAGATCGGCAATACATATCTTCGAGACTGGTTTGACAGTAATCCGAACAGCAGCATGTAGAGTTGCTGGAGAAGTAAGACGGAATGGCTCTGCATAGCTTGCACCACAGCTTGTGAACAAGGACGATTGCCATCGCGGGAAATTCGCTCGATGAAGCAAGTCACCTTAGCCTTGGTTTATAACCCTTCTTGCCCGCTGAGACCGAGTCAGCCTCTTCGGGCATCGTATCAGAGATGCATGATGAGTCACCGGCCCAAGAATACAACCTCACACCCTTCCTCGAGCGGTCTCGATAGAACCCCTTCAATTTCCCCGAAATGGAAGCTCGTTAACACATGGCCAAGCAAAGAGTCCAGGAATGTGTACGCTCACTTCTGAAGTTCTCGAAAACTGTCGACCAGTAAGCTTACTGCACATAGCTCCGGTACGTCTCGCAACGGTATCAAGTCGTTTCATGGTTCCCGGACTGTTCTGGTGACATTGAATCCAAGGCCTTTAGCTTTCGAAACTTCCATTCACACTATTCCACTTCCATATCGCAACTCGCCAGATATAGTCACTGTTATAGCTAGGTCATATGGAGCTCAAGTCCACATTCAATAGTAACCTGCGCTCTTCTTCTTCTTGCAAGTAGGCGCATGACGTGGATACTTCGTGGCTGTCACTGTCTTCTTCTTCGTGGTCGTGATGGTCTTCCCCTTCTTTGTAACCGTTGCAGTCGTCGTCGTTGTCGTGGGATTTGTGACTGTTATAGTCGACGTCGCCGTGTTGCAGATCTGTGACGAGGGAGTCAGACATGACAGCAGGGACAGGAGGTGCTGACAGTGAAACTTACCACATCAGCAGGCCTAGTCGCTGTGATCGTGGCGGTGGTAGTAGAGGTTGTGACGAAGAAGCTGATCGTGGAAGTTGTCACTTCTCCGTTCGACACCTGTCGACGAACATTTGGGTCAGCGAGGATGTCTTGTCTTGCTTGGTCGCTGGCGCTGTGGTGCGAACTCACCGTGCATGTTCCGACGTCAGCGTTTTGGCGTGCAAAAATCGAGACATGATCGCTATCCCGAGCGTATCGCGTCTTGGGGGGGCGGCAGGTCGATGTTATGGTTCGGGTAACTGTCCTGTAACACGTCGAGGTCTTGGGCTTTGCAACCGTCACTGTGGTAGAAGCGGTCACAGTAGAGGCCTGAGTCGCTGTCGCGGTGGAAGTCGCACAGGTGCTCGTGACGGCGGGTTGATCCACAGTAGTCGTCGTGGTGCTGGTCGCGGTCTCGGTGCCAATCAGTTCCGCAGGTGTGGTTGTGCTTGTAGTCACCAGGCTAGTGCACGAGCGACTGGCGGCGACAAATGGGGCTGCCGACTGGCTATACACGTTGACACCGTTGGTCGGATTGCCGCAGAATCCACCACCCGAAGGACATGGCGCAGTGCATCGACTGTCGGCAGCTTCATACCGTTCCGGGTTGAGCTCCTCCCCGCACGCGCATCGAGCTCCCGGCGACCCCGAGGAGTCACTGCGCTGAATGGCGAAGTAGCCAACATTTACAAACAGTTCGCCGCTACATTTCGAGCGACACTGTTCGAGAGATGCGGACTCTCCGGCGTTGACTATCGGCCCTAATAGATCGAGAAGCGTGTCCTCAACGACGCCATCGAAACATCCAATGTAGCCGCTGCACTCGGGCAAGAAATCAGCAATCGCAATGACTTCTTCGAGGGTTGTGTACTCTTACAATGGCCCCACCACCGCTGTGTTTGGATTTGGCTCGAAGCAATTGTTCACATACAACGACTATCGCTTGATGTTAACACGATTTCTTCTTGGACAAGAAATTTGAATGCACGATATGTAGCACTTACCCCAACACCTTCACCGCGGCATATTTCAGTGGGATTACCTGGACAAGGTTGATTGCAGCGGGCGGGGTCGACAGGATCGACAGACAGTATCGAAGGAGAGCAATAGCAATAGGGAACACCTTGGTCAATACTTCCATACAAGAAGTATGGGTACCGGTCCACCTTGCAATACTCAGCGCAAGCATCTAGGGTGTTTCCGTTGGGAGGAAAGGTGCCAAAATTCCCAGGTCCTAGCCCATCATTTGTTGGAAGACTAATTGGATCATTAGGTGCCTTTCAAACGCGTTGTGGCTCAGAGACACGGCTCTCGGACATACCAGTACGCGAACGAGTAGTCTCGAACGTCGCACGGCTGCACCGCTTGCGCTGCTGCTGTGCCGAAACCGGCTGCGACTAGCAGCAGATGCCACATGACGATGTGTACAGAGGAGGCAGCGAAAGGTGCGGTGGAAAGGGTGCGACGTCCGAAGACAAGCACAGTCGGGGGAGGCTTGGTGTTAAAAAGCCCAATGGCGGACATGCTGCAAATTGCGTTCAAGCCATCGCTCCAAAGGAGATGCAGTGGCATCTGCTGATGAAGTCTGGAACAGTATTAGCTTGAGAAGGTCGACGCCTGATAGTCTTCCCATGGGAAGCCACATGCGCCACATTCTCGCCTGGTTCTGTTCGTGATTCGTCGAAGTTCAAGCCGTGTGCATAAGCTGAAGAGGGGACAGCGGGATGGAAGAGAGCAATCAGTCGCTGTCCTGCACGATCCTGTGTTCTGTGCAAATTTTCTCCCCAGTCTAGAGCTGTACATTCTGCATTAAGCATGTCGATCGAAAGTTTTGACCCAAACTGAGAGCCTCGAATGAGAACCTCTCCATCCTCCTGCCCAAATTGGGATTAGCTTGACAGCGGCTGAATAAATATCTGAGTCGAAATTGCACCACGACAGCTAGCGCACATTTCGAGCTCTCGCACGATGGCATCTGACACGGTCGGAAGTCGAAGTGATTTCTAGCAGAAGACTCGAGTATCGCGCGTCTTGTAAGCTCTAAGTAGACCACAGCGCCAAGAGAATTCATTCCAAGCTCCGTATCTAGTATTGATCGATGATAAAGAACGTTGCAGTCCTTCTTCCATGTGTGCTTCACGCTCTTTCCTTCACCTGCGTTCGTGTGGCCGTTTATGGACCGCCTGCAATAGAGGTTTTCTCCCAGTAGCCTTGGCCAATACCGCGGCATGCGTTGACGACGCAGTAGTCTTCTGTTTGACCCTTGTTGGGAGATTTGATCACGTATGGTTCGCCGTCTTTGAAGCAACCATTCGTCGAGCATCGAACATTTCGGACGGTGTACTGTGACAGTGGGTCAGCTTTCTGGTATAGATATCGCGGCGGTCTGAGCGCGAAACCAACTTACAGCAGTGTACGCGATTCGCTGCCAGACGCAGACAGCTTGCCCTCTGACTGCCTGACACTCGGATGCCTGCTCGGTGCTGAAGCTCTTAGACACGGAGAAGCCGCCATTGATCCAGGACACTGGCGTGACGCCAGCTTCGAATCCCACATTGACGCTCTCTCCCTCGGCGTGGACTTTTGTGCAGGTCTCTGCTGAGTCACATCTTAGTGTGCCCTGTGAGACTGGAGTTAGCGTTGCTGCGTGGGGCTTTCCAATTGACATCAACATCGCGAGGCTTACGGTAATCTGCACATTCTTGAAGTTCTGGTGCGGGTTGCCGTTACCAACGAGCTCCGTGGAACGTCGGCCAGCACCTTGGCGCTCGAAGATGGATGGTAGACTTTGGGGTTCACCGCTCGGGAGGCCCGCAACGAAGGTGAAGGATGCCACGAGAGCGAAGATGCTGAATATTGGGGTCATGGTGATGTCAAGTTCACTGCTGCAGTGAATCGTGATATGGTGTCTGATTGGGGCTGCTCAAACGAGGAGAAAGCTGTGTGATGTCGAGATGAATCTTAGTGTGCGAGAGCAGACCATTTAAGTGTTCGAGATATGCCCGTTGGATGACCTTTTATCATCGATCTGGGCCGTGTAGCATAGTCGCCGCGGCTCGAAAATATTCCAACACGCCTAAATATACCAGTGGCACAGTGCTTCCAAGCAATGCGCATGACTTCGCTTGAAATCGCCAGTGAGTAGTGGCGCAGTCCGAATTCGTGCCAATTCCAGCCCGCGTGCCAGGCTGTCGGGCATGAGAACGTCAGTCAGATATCCCCATGGGGCATGCGCCCGGTTACACGACATTTTCTCACCGGCTTGCGAGCCGTTGGCATCGAATTCAATTCGTCGATCTGTATGTAAGTCATGGGCCCGAAATTGATCGACGCTGGGGTGCATGGTCCAGAGAGCCTCACCGGTCGACGACTTCGCTTTGATAGCACAGATATTTACAATCCTCGAATCCTGATGGCCGGCTCGAAAGCCGCGTCCCTTGGCGAGGCGTAGACTTCCCAAGACGGATACAGACGTGCTGTGTGATACATGTACTATGCTCCCCTCACTAATGTGGCAGTGAGGCTTCCTTGAAAGTAGGAAGAGGATTCGAGGAATGCTGGGAGGCCGCCCGCTAGCCGTGAGCAGTAGCCACTGCCACATTATTTCTATCGTTAGGATAATCAATTATGTTGTATCATTGCAGGCCCATGCTAAGCTCAGTTTGTACTCTGATCGAATTTGTAGCTCTCGGTACGTTCGTGAACAGGTGAAATCGACTCTTTGGTGTCTCAGAATCTTGCTTCTAATCGACAGATGAGATTGATAGCCGGCTCGCCAACGCGACTACCCACAGCACAAGATGGACCTTCCAACGCTCTCTCGACCAGGCGATGTTCGTACTCCACTACCACTTCTGGCACAACAATGGATCCCGAAGCAAAACGAAAGGCTTGTGCATATATTGCCACATATCTGCATTTAGGTGTACTCGCGTGGCCGCATTTTCACTAAATACCTAACACTTGAAATCAACTCGACAGACTTTTGGATGAACACTGCAGAATCTCGGTCCTGAAAGGGCAACGCTGGTGCAACAGGCTCTCATTGAATATACGACTCTGCCCACTCACTTTGCTCATTCTGTTCTCTTCCACACAACTAGGAGAATCCTACGGAATCGTTTGCGTGTGCAAGGAAAGAATGTTGTCACAAACAGGCAGCTCTCATCCTCGATGTAAATGCAAGACTATTGGGCTGCACGCTCGTCCTTCTTCCTTCCCGCAGTCGTCATTTGTTCGCAACTCGAGCAGAATACGTTGCATTGATCGAAGATTCGCTCTCGATTTGGGGACGGGATGACGATCCTTCGCAACAGTCCTGTGTGCTGTTCCAGGGCATGAAAACTCGACGAGGGGAGCAGCTTTCTCTGAAGAACTTGCATGATGTACGGAGCTTCGGTCACCAGAGTGGTACAAAGTTTCCTACGGCTGAACGGCTGTGAGCTATGGCATCCCCGATCTGTTTACATGTACATATTCTGCTGATGTTCTCCATTGCAACTGTAGCGACCGCCGCCCAAGGCTCTATGCAGACACTTTCCTCGGCTCTTTTGCAGAAATACCGAACATAACTACGATCTGAACTCATGAATTATGTGCTAATCCGATCCAATACGCCATTGCTAAAAGTATGCCTGTGTTACATTAAAGACTGGAACAATGCTTGCTGATAGTAACTCCTCAATTGAAATTGGTTTCCTTCCGTTTTGAGACGCTTTTCATGTTCCGTGGACAGGCTAGCACGTTTAGAGCAGACCATTCCAATTGAGACTTGGGTGTTTCTCTACGACGCACACATGATCACGCCGCCATCCGCACATCCTCCCAGCCCAGCGTTGTATGCATCCTGAACAAATTAATAGTCAGCATGCTTGTCTCCGTGAGTACCACACTGGATCTGTTGTGAACCACTTACGCCTTTCTCATGAACGAATTGCCCGCCTTCGGCTGTACTGCAGCAAAATGTGACTGTACACAACCACCTTCGTTAGCATTACATGGATTATGGGGAGGGTGCTTGCCTGCTTCATACATTTACCCAATGCTTCGCAGCCACCATTGCCTCCCCATCCCCGATTACAGTAGTAAGTTGTGCCACTTGACGATCCGCCCTTACGGCCTTTGCTCTTCCTTGACTTGGGGCTTGGGGCAGCAACCACCATTGCCCAGAGAGCAGCGAAGATGATGAAAGTGGCCTTCATGATGCTCTTGATCGAAACGTCGTAAGCGTAAGGTGATAATAAACAAATGACAGTAACGAGACGATCTGATGAAGCAATACTTCCCTGCCTTCGTCTGGGCTCTTATACCATTGCTCAATCCCCTCCTTATCGCTTCGCAGTTCTTATCATAGCGCGAGTCCCCTGCCATCTCTCTTTCCGTTAGCATTGAACGTCTTCGGCATATTCAGAATCTGTCATATCGCGTCCGCAACACTGTAGCATCAACTGATAAAGATCTGCGTTGTATGCTTCTGGTTAGTCTGTGTGATTACTGATCTCTTAGACTAGCTGTTAGCCGTCTCAGGTGTTCTTAGTAACGCACCAAAACACGTGAACCTTCGGCCCGAAGTATTTCGGGCATTTGTATGCAAAACTCGGTGACGCTGTTCCAGACTGTGCACGCATACCGTTCGTGGAATTCCTGCAAGCGCGGGACGAACACCTAACAGTGCATGGTCGGCCATCAACTTGATGTCTTTCCGAGCTCCCTATACTATCTCTGGACTGATGTCTGGCTTCCTGAATTCACCGAGAAACATGCCGTGATGTAGATGTTTCAGATCACTCGTGCGGTCGCGTGATCAGTTTCAGTACAAGTGCCCTATATTCGATTTCGGCTCCGAATAATATGCTGCGTCTGTCTGGTGCGTTGCCCAAAGTACACATTCCTACATCTGTCCCTCGTGAAAAAGAATGTAAGCATCGAACTCGAAAGCTATGCTTTCAGTAGGGTTTGCAACGGGTCTGCTGTGCGAACTTGTAGACAAAGGTTCCAGTATCGACCATCCATGCTTTAATCGAAGCACAGCTCTGAACTGAGTATGCATCAGCATTGGCTGAATCTGCTCTCATCGGCTCCGTCGGAAGTCGAAAGAGAATATATGAGGCTGCCCCTACCACTTAGCGGATTGCTGAGAAGTCCCTTGCCCCCTCAGTTGGCTACTATCATGAATGCCTTGCGCACATCCTTTGATCGAGTAAAAGAATTTACCATCGCACCTGTGAACTGAAAGTAACAAAGTTGGCCTTTGCTAGGCATAAAAATTCTTCATAAATACAAGTGAGTAAGATTCTTCAAGCTCTGCCTGAGCCAAGCATCACGGACTCAAAACAATCCTTCGTAGACCGTGCCCGATACTCATGTCCATCAGCGGCGTCGTCATCGCAATTGCACTCCGCCAACTGCGTAAAAGCTATACATGCTCTTATCTACTCCGCACACAGAATTGTGCCACCATCCGCGCAGCCTCCCAATCCAGCATTAATCGCTTTCTAAAATCACATCAATCGTCAGCTTGTACACCCGAGAAGCCAAGAGATATGATCTCGGATCAGTGCATCTGATCACTCACAAATTTGGAATGCACAAACTGGCCGCCATAGTCTTGCTTGCAGCAGAATGTATCTGTATCAGTCGTCAGCATCCACAATTTGAGCCAGGCATTCGACTTTCATACAATATCCTTTCGCTTCGCACCCGCCATCACCTCCCCATCCTCTGTTGCAATATGCCAAGATCTTCGCTGACCAGCCCATTGCGTTGAAGCCTAGGAAGGGATCGGGGATGGGTTGGGGTGCAGCGTAGACTGTTGAGATAAGGGCCCAGAGGGCTGTGAAGATGCATGAGAAAGCTTTCATGATGTCGTCGACTGATGTTGTTGCTGTGAGGTGGAAGTGTGGTAGATGGGTTGTGTGACTTTGGTTTGAGTGACTGACTATTGTTCTTGTATTCGCACTCTCATGGTCATGAATTGTGAGATGCGGTGCGAAGGTGAAGTTGCCGGTCTGTACTGTGACCGACTTATGGGAAATTCCTCGGCATATTGGATTGTGAGCGAGGTCTGGACTGCGTTCAATATGCCACATTCGTGAACCTGTGGAGCTATTCTGGGATAACATGCTTGTGCAAGCATAAGCGGAGTCTAGATTCTCGCTATGTGATCTCTAGTCGTCCGTGAGCAGAGTTGTCTACCCCCATATGTTGGATGCCAAGACTCTAGGTCGCTCGTAGAGTCGTTCGAATTCGTAGTGAGCTCTGGGCCCGGTTGAATCCTCATTGTAGTGTTTGTAACGTTGCATCTGTGCTGCATTTTCAGCGATCGCAACGTACTGCACAGTTGCGGCGACATGCGCTCACGGGAATAACGCTGCATCTACTCGGCGAATGATTCTCCATATTCAACTTCGATGTCGCCGGGATACGGTGCTTGGTATCTCAAGCGTCCATAAGTTCAGCTTGGCGTGCTTGGCTCGAGGCACGAATGCCCCAAATATGTTCGCCGATCGGAGCTCGCTTGCATTGCTGCTGATTTTGGCATGCGCGAGTGGGAATACCATCTGACTTTCTGAATACATGTGCACTTGCCATGTACTGAGGACGTATCGAAGTCCCGTCGGAGCATCTTCCGTTCCCTGTGTGCCGTCCGACAGGCATCGGAGTGTGTAATGTGACTGGAGGAGGCAACACGTTCAAGCAGAAAGACGGTAGGAAGACAGATTGCGGCAGAAGCCGATGATACTTCTTGAGTGACCTGACGCTCGCAGGCGTGGTGCAGAGAGCAAATGCTGTTCCCTTCCGAAATATCTCATACAACTCCGCCGGAATTCCCATTGGTCCAGCTTCTGAAATGGCACAGAGCTCTTCTACCCTTCGCTCTCGATTAAGTGCCTCGTCTTGCTAAGATCTGACGCCTTCTCTGCAGTAGCGTAGACCTGCACGAACAGGTTTCCGCATGCGATTTGCCTACACGAGTTTACCTTAACTTGCCGTGTCGACTGGCCGTGTAGATGAAATCCATACTGTGCTGAGCAGCGCACGAGGGTGGCGTGATCGCCAGCGGAGATGTCGTCTCGTGCAGGTATTTTTCTATTAGGTGGTGGCAGAAGTGGTGTTCCACTACGCCATCTGTTGTGGTACCTTAGCAGCTAGGCTACAAACAAGATGCGACGTATAAGAATCTGTAAAACATATTGATAGGAGAGGGGAGGTCTCAAAAAAGAATTCAGCGAGAGCAGACGAAATAGTATTCGAATGAAGGCGGGCGAATAGTAGATTGCACGGCTACTCTAAGGTAGCACAAAGCGAGTGAATATATAGCCTTTTTTCCGTATCGTGCTGATTTTAAAGCAGCCCTGCGTAAGTTACCGTCTTTCCAATCGAGCTTACTGCATTTCCAATCGCCCTTATAAATCAAACAATTAAATCATCATCCTTACAAATAACAAAAAGACCACTAAGGGCCTGAAGCACGCCTTGTTTACTTGTGACAGCCAGTCTGGTGCTCTAAGTCGTATCGTATGAGTAGACTAATGTCAATCGCATACTGCCCCTTGGAACAGGTGGATTATGGGTTCCTTGTTGACTTAGCCGGTACTCCTCGAGAACCGTAGGCAAATCCAGCAAGACAGCCGAGTTGTCTTCATCGAAGCCGTGCGGGCCAGCTCCAGAATATGTAGGTCGTATCGTGCCTTCAAGATTATTTCGATTTGGCGGCCAGGCCGATCCTCGTCTGATAGTAATGCGTACTGACCCGTCTGTTGGGCCAGGACCCCACGAATAAGCTATCCGGTTTCCATCAGTCGACCCTTCTCGCAGGGTTCGGGCAGGTACCGCTAAGTCGATGAAGTCGGTGACTGAGGTGCGACGTGGAGGAGGTTGCGGTCGATAACAACAGCCCAAGTAGTTACGGCAACAAGTCTGAGGATCGGGGAGTGCAGTGGCTCCACAAGTTGCGGAGAGCAGAGCCACGAACTGAAGCAAACAGAGGAGTGTTTTGTAAAGCATCGCAGTAAGTAGGGTCCTTCGAGCGACCTGGTGATGTTGATGTACCAGCTAATGTCGCAAGCCAGTAGTAGATTATATAGGAAAAGCGGCTGGAGACTAAGAATCTGGCGACTGGAACGTGATATTGATGTACTCACGAGTCATGTACTCGATGTCAGGAGCTCTTCGTAAAAATCGTGAAACTAGCAAGGACACCCTTGGGAGATCTGGGGGAAGAACCCTAAACTAATTGCCATAGACGCACTCGGACTCGTGATCTGACTCATCTGGCAGACCGTCAGCTCGTATGTTAGCTTATCAAGCTCGAACTCTGAACCATTGGAAGCTATATTGAGACTTAGGGCAGCTGAATCTGGAAGGAGCCTCTATATGGCGCTCCATCCTTTTACGAGCTTGTGCGGGACACGTGCCTAAGTCTTTGAGCTCCTCGCATCGATGTTCGTAGAGCATGTAAGTGGATTCGTTGAGGTTAGCAGCAGGAGATGGCTTGTCATGACGCTCTCTCGCCAGTTGAGGTCGACCACTAGCTGAAGACCGACATCGATCGCAAAACAAGCGGTGTTGGTTGCAGCCAAGGTCGCTGGTTCTCTCTCATTGCTTTCGTGATGTGCGCATACAGACCCAGTCTGTGAGAATCGCCTTCCCTGGCCTTGAGGGTGTGTATAGTTCTTCCGCTCTATCTGTTCTTTCCAGTGCTAGGCCAGGACACGGAATTGCAAAGGACTGGTCATCGCGAGACAGGTGTCTGTCTCAGAGTCTCTGAGCAACATGATAATAGCAAAGGCCTTTCAAGCGTGGACCAAACTTGAGCGAGCGGTTCGGCAAAGACTTGCATTAACTTAGTGGATCATACTTCGCGGACGGAACAGTCTGTGGTTGCTCCTCCTTCATGCTTAGTACGCCTCTGCCATGTGGCCTCAAAGCACTGGCTGTTTGGCAGATGGATCAGTTTGTCACGAGGGAGGCGATCTCACAGCTGTTTACTCTTGGACCAGCCGGTCCTGCTGGCAACAGTCTGACCGCCGCCTCTTCCGGGTATCCTGAGCACCTGTAGCATTGACATCGTAACCGAAACGATTCCCTACCGTGCGATAGTGCTGTTGGTAGGCGCTTTGCTACAGCAGTGGTTGACCTGGCAGCGCAGGCATGAGCGTGTGGGGGAGTTTCTTCTCTGTTGACGCTGGAATGCTTGCCGTTTTTGCCAACAGTACTGATTGAAGTCACTATCGGCGCAAGCATCTCAAGTGCAATCGAGCCAGCCTACGCTCACGTTGTAGCGTGAACTGGCGGCTGTGAGTAATGCTGCTCTAATCCCGTAACGACAGGCATCTCGGTGGCGTGTATGCGTTTTCCCGTCTGCTTCGGCATGTCTTGAGACTGCCTGTCGGTACGTAGACTACCACCGCCTGTTCTCGTCAAAGTCTTTCCCCGACCTTTCTCGATCTATTCGAGCATCAAACTCCTTTTGTGCCTCGGATTTAGCCAACTGCTTGTCTTCATCCCTGGACGAGAACGTGAAGTCATCGCCATCTGACCTTGCACGATTTGAGGAAGGGGATGTCGACGTTGAAGGCGAGGATTTGCCAGACACAGCTTGTTGTCGTAACCGCTCCCAAGCACTGCCGCTCTGCGCCGGTCTCGACTCTTCCTGGGTGGAGAAAGCATCTCTCACGGGCGCCTGCCGCGATTGAACAGGAGATTGACTCTGTTGTGGCTCTCGACTCCGTGAATAGCTCGCCTCTTGCTGCCGTTGCAGACCCTCCGACTGTCTCCTCGCCTGATCGTCGCTCATCATCGCAGTATCTGACACCGCTGCACTGCCCAGGTCAACGTACTCCGACCCGAACGCGCCACCGGTGGGACTCATGTCATCGCCACCACTCTCTGCTTTCGATGATCTTGCCTCTTGCTGCCGTGCTCTGTTATCCCTCATCGCCTCCTGTGCTCGCTGTCGTTGCCTTGCCATGTCCAGTGTCTCGCCCTCTCGTCGCCCGGGAGTCTGGTCAATTTGTCTGTTCCCAGGCAGTCCATTGTTCTTGCCCTGCTTCTGCAACGTCTCCATCAACTCTTTCAATCTCGGGTCCATTGCTCGCCCAGCAGTGCCCAGCGTAAGAGCGTATGAGCCAAAGAAGATTTGTCCCATGACGGCGCCAATGATCCAATATGCGTTGAACCGCGCCATATGCCAGGCAATTTTCGCGTTCCTGCCTTTGAAAGCCAGAAATCGGTCTGAGTTGAACTTCTCACCGGGCGTGTAGCCTGGGAAGCGGAAGGTCGACATGCCTCGATAGGCCCACAGGCTGGCAATTGCCATCCCCGCTGGTACTCCGAATGAAGCAACTCGTACTGTCTTGGCAGCGTGAAAGGCTAAGGCGTCCAATTCTTCCTGTCGCATGGGTCGCCCGAGGACTTGCTGGGCTTGCTGGCATGACTGAGCAATGGCAGTCCCGAGCTGAGGCGGGTGTGGTGCGGCGCCCAAGAAAGTCCATGGCCGGGGAAGATCATCGAGGCGGACGTGGATGGCGTTGGCGGTGCCGGTGTTGATGGAGATATACGATGGATCGCGTGTTGCGAGCTGGGTGGGATTGCGGTCGCCGTAGTACGGGTCGGCGTCGGAGGAGGGGGCGGAGTCGGAGGTGAAGGCGTCGGGCCCTGCGGTGGCTTCTTCAAGCACCATATTGTGCAGTACAATGGGTGGTGCTGAAGGTGGTGAGAGGTAAGGTGTGGTGTGAGTGTCGAAGAGATGGAGCTCCAGAGAGCTACACAAGTGCTGCGTCATTCACTTGACATTGGCCCACTAGCGGCCCGTGCCTTTTCCGGTCTGGCCCCTCTCACCTCCTCCTCTTTCCCGCTTCACACTTCTCTATCCTCATCTTTGCGCTGCAATATTGGTTACATATCTCATCTCGAAAGAGCCTCAGCATCGGTTTTGTACGCCAGAAGCTCGCTTTCATCACCTGGGCAGTACTATCACAAATGCTACTCGCTCGGACAGCCGAATTTGGTGCTGTTCGTCCCAAACCTCACATGGATAGAACTCGCGCTGCATTGCGGCCACCGGCATGAGCAAAGTTCACCGAGTGCGAGCAATATGATTGTGTCGACACATGGATCAATAACTCTGGACACGAAGCCCCTCAAAATGGAGCACCATCTGACACCTTTAATCACCAAGGCCGTTGAGCATTGCAGGCACTGGAGATTGATGCCCTACCTTTGACATCAATGACGATCGTCATGTGCAAACTGGGATGCTGGTGCTGAAGGTGTTTCGATGCGAAACCCAATATCCTTCGAGACGAAGACGTCACCCACTTGATGAAACATGTGATGACTCTGCCCTGCATTTGGCACTTGTGACAGGATTCAACGGCAAATGCTTTTGTGCTTCCAAGACATCTCTCCGCACAGGTGATCCCTTCACATCGACGCACTTGCAACTTGTTCTCGGGTGAGTTCTGGCAGATTTGACTCGTCTCAGGCTGGCTGACTCGCAGAGCGCAAATGTACATCGAGAACGCTCGCCCGGGACTAGGATTCTTGCTTCATCACAGAGGCTTGTCGAGGCTTTTAGTGTTGTGGCTGATCAAGAACCGGGGACTGATCGTAGTACTCATCGTTCCAACTAGCTGCCACCATGTGCACACGGAGAACATTGGACATCAATGAGGATGATGATCGTGCAGATGCTGACGAAACGGTCTCGAGACAGCATCACATCAAATGTCCTCGTAGGCATCCCTACACCATACCTGGAATCACCATCATCGTGCACAACTACGCACCCCGTCTGCCGTCAGTCTTCCACTCATGTTCGGCGTCGGCATCCACGTTCCCGACTTGGTGTAAGCAGCACTTCGGCCTTGCGAGCAGCACGTGGGAACGGAGTTTGTTTCGCAAGCCCTCCTCTGAAACCATATTTGTCTCTGATCCTGAGCTTCTTGCAACGCAATGGCATTGACCCGATCATCGCACGTGTCTCAAGAACTTCGGAAGAGTTCGAAATCCAGGAACAAGACCAGGAAGCCGTGACGGAATGATAGGGATCAACGAAGTCGTCATGTCCTTTTCTTTCCGAGCTTCAGGTGTTATAAGGCCAATCTCAGACAATTGCACTTTCTGGCACCTGCGTTCGAGAAGATCTAAAGAGCGCCACTACGACTAAATCTTTCGTTACTGTTCTGCCTTTGCTTCCCTTTCATCACTCCCTACATTGCTTCTCATCACACTCGTTCAACATGAGATTCGCATACGTCGGCGCTGCTCTGGCTTTCGCCACCACTACTCTCGCTGGAGGTAGTCCCCAAGGTTATGGCGGAGATAGCGTTCCTCAAGCAGCAGGAGAGCCACGACCTGGAGTCGGTGGCTCCGGCCAGAATGGTGGCGGCATGAACGGCGGCTCTGGTCAACAGCCTCCTTTCGTGCCTGGGCAATCCGGAAACGGTATGCCACCGAATGGTGGAAGGACGCAGAGCGATGCACAGCCCGGTCAAGGTCAAGGTCAAGGACAAGGACAAGCTCCCGGAAGAAGGCCAGAAGAAGGACAAGGGCAGCGACCAAATAGAGGTCCATCTGGAAATGGCATGCAGTATGGTCCTCAGAGCCAAGGCCAAGGACAAACTGGCCCTCAGCCGGGACAAGGTGAGCTACTGGGTTCTCCGCGATTTGAACGACGGATCGGAGCTAATTAATCTTAGGTGGTGGTAGGCCTAGCGGCGCAACCCCACAAAACGGTGGACAAGCACAAGGAAGACCAGGCCAAGGCAGCACTGAGTCCTCTCCCGTAGGAGGCAATGGCCAGCCTCACCAAGGTCAGCCAGGCCACGGCGGAACTGAGTCGTCTCCTGTCGGCGGCGGAAATCAGCCTGGGCAAGGAAGGCCAGGTCAAGGTGGCACTGAGTCGTCTCCTGTCGGTGGCAATGGACGACCTGGCCAAGGCGGCGCAGGCCAAGGCCAACGAGGTCCTTCTTTCTATGAAGGGTCGGGTCAAGGTGGCAGGCCTGGTCAAGGAGGAACGCAGTCATCTCCTGTTGGTGGCAACGGCGCTGGCAATGGCGGAAACTTCCAGTTCCAAGGACCTCAGTGTTGCATTCAATCGTCCCCCGGAGGCGGACAACCAGGACGACAGCCATCTTCAGGCGGTCCGAATGGCCCTCAGCCTGGACAAGGTGGACGACAGTCTTCTCCCACCGGCTCTTCACCTGGCAACGGTCAGCCAGGGTCTCCAAATTACGGCTCTCCGCAAGGCAATGGTGGCCCACCGCGAGGTGGACAGCAGTCTTCGCCAATCGGCTCATCTCCAGGTCAAGGACAGCCGGGACGCGGTCAGCCGGGACAAGGACAACCTCAGCCAAACAGACAATCTCCTCAAGGCTACGGTGGCAAACGTTCTGTCAAGCGTCAAGCTGGTGGGCAGATGCCACCTAGCACTGGCGGGCAGATGCCTGGAGGTGCTGGTGGGCAGTCTCCTGCTGCAGCGGGGGGCTCTGGGTCATACGGCCAGTGCATCTCTCCAGAAGAGGGTCTACAATGGCTCGATCAGTTCATCTCTGTCCTTGGTCACACTGCGCCTAACCTTGAAGAGACTGCGAACCAGATCATTGCCGATCAATTTACTGAGATCTCGAACTCGATTTTGTCGCTGCAAGGCAAGCCTGTAAGTGATCTGACACTGACAATCAGCTCATTGAAGACGATGCTAACCGCTGTGCAGCAAACTGCGCAAAGTGTTGCAGCGCCAAGCAAGCAGGCTTGGGTCCAAGGCATTATCAGTAAGTTGATCGGAAGCTTCTTGCGGACATCGAGCTGACATATTTGTAGAAGCACCTCCTCCAGAGGGCATCCAGACTCTGGATGTCGTTGTTGGCTGCAACAAGCTCGTCTGGTACTGGAGCTTTGAGAAGGTCGGAGCTGGCCGTTACCCTACTAACGGCTTCAACCTCTTCACCCTTACCCGCGGCGGGCAAGGTTTGCAGGCTGAGAAGCTCAACTTGGAGTTCGATAGCATCGCTTGGGGTCTGAACACTGGCGAGATTGGCAGCGTCACTTATGCCAACGGAACCGAAGCTCAAGCTGCTATGGAGTTCCGAGGTGGTCCCGGAAAGGGTGAGGGTCAGAGCTCGCAAGGCGGGAAGTAGAGGCATGACAGTGAGGATCGGGTAAGGTTGTGTTGAGGAAAAGCTGAAACTTACAAGATGGAAAAGATGTGGAAGTCGTCAGAATGGTTCGGCAACGGGATTTGGGATAGAGGTATGGAGCAGAGCATGTCTTCCACAACGCATACATTGTATATGAAATTGCCACGCTCTATTTGGCTTTCAGCGGGGTTATTGTCTGCTTCTCTCCACTCCTCTGGCTACTTGACTCAACACCAATCGAGATTGGAACTCCTTCCAGTGGAGTCTGCTGTCCGCTGAGCCACTGATAGTCAGCATCTGCCAGATACTTGTAGTCCAATCCGCGGATCTCATCCTCTTCTGACTCTCGGAGATGGCACCCTGGGATCTTATTGATGATGAACAGTAGGATGCAAGACACGACGAACGACCACGCGGCACATGTCGTTGCAGCTGCGAGCTGATAACCCATCTGGATCCAATTCTGCTCCCACCATCCTCCAGCATACGCTGCTCCTGTAACGCCATCCAAGGCTGGCACCCACGATGCTGCGAAGAACCCCGTGAGCATATCGCCAACATAGCCTCCGACTCCATGAATGGCAAAGATATCGAGGCCTTCGTCGATTGAGAAGAGGTATTTGTATTTGTTCGTGTAGAAGCAGCAGACTGAAGTGAGAAGTCCGATGAGTGCTGCTACGTAGACGGGAACGAAACCTGCGGCGGGAGTGATTCCTACGAGGCCGGAGATTATTCCGGAGCAGAAGCCGATTATGGAGAATTTGTGAGTGTGGAAGTATTCGAGGAGGACCCAGCCGAGGCCGCCGCCGCATGCTGCGAGGTCTAGACAGATCGAGCGTCTAGTCTGACGCAGATTAGTGGGAGGGGAGAGGTGACTCACTTGTGTTGATCATAACATAGATTGATCGTAAGCTGAGATTCGCCGTTGAGCCACCATTGAAGGCAAACCATCCGAACCTAGATGATGCGGGCGATTAGCACGATTGTCGAAGCGCTCACTGTCTCATTAGCGTCTGGACTTACCAGATCAGAATGGTACCCAGACCAACGAGGAACGGGTTATGTGGCTTATGGTGTATGATCTTCCGTCGATCAGTCGTAGTCGTATCACTTATTCGAGGACCCAGCATCATGCTCCAAGCTAAGGCTGAGAATCCGCTTGCGATGTGTACAGGACCAGAGCCTGCAAAGTCCAGAACGCCAAGCTTGTACAGCCAGCCATTTGGATTCCACTCGAAGTATGCAAGAACGTAGTAGACAAAAGTTGTCCAACATAACAAGAAGAGCATGCTGGGCCAGAGACGTCCTCGCTCGAGCATCGCTCCTGCCAAGATCATTGCTGTAGCTGTGACAAATGTGAAGCCGAAGCAGGCGTATAGCAAATCTGGAATGTCGGTGTTCGCGAGAGAAGGAGAGGCAAGGACGTTGTGAAGTCCTGCTAACGACATGTTGCCCAAGAATGGATTCGTGGCTCGCGACTATCAACTGTTAAACATTTTTACTGGCTTCGGGAGCGATGCGAAACGGACTTGGTATAGAGAGTATCCGTATACCCAGAATTGTATGCCGCAAGCACATGCACAGAACAGCGATTGGAACACCATTGTCAATGCTGCTTTCCGTCTGTGCATACCGGCATAGAGAAAGCCGATGGCCTAGTGACAATCAGTCCATATACAATGCATGGTTTGAATTGGACCTAGCCCGACTGACTGGAGTGATCTGCCAGCACAAGATCGTGCATACTGCAAGCCAGCATAGATCGCCCTTGTCATAGGGTGAAGTCAAGTCTTGGGTCAGTGGATCGCCGCCTTGTGGGTTGACCCTGTAGGCTGGCCATTCTGTGATTTGCTGGATGTCACTCATGCTTGGAGAAGGTCGTCTTGGGTCCGTGAGCGCGATGGCGTTGTGAACGAGATCGCTTCCTCATGCAAGACTCTTCCGCTACTCATATACTCGTATCGCCCAGAGATAACACAACAGCTAGAGCCAGGATGGGACGTTCGCGTAAGATGCAGCTAGCATGAAAGCTGGAACGTGGCTGACACGTGGCGACGACGCTTGACCACTCGAACACCTGTTGGTCAGCTGGAGACGAGGAATAGATAGGCTGATATCGAAGCCGCTGCAGCACCTATCTCTTATCAGTGGACGAACTGCCAAGACGTCTTGGTACTCTGGGCACGAGCTGGAGATGAAGACATGCTCCCAAGATCGTTCCGTTCCTGTGATCGAGAGTTTACAAATCTGGGCCTGGAGCTTTGCAATAGATTCTTGGAAGAAAAGGTGGGATGCAGCTGAATTCAATAGTGAGACGCCTTCAAAGCCCGGGATACCAAGCAGAGTTCAGCATCCGAGGAGCACAAATCCGTGGTCAGCAAGCTCACGCCACGGGGAGCTCCAGAGTGTGCTACAAGTTCGGGACACGGAAGATATGTCGGTGCTCGTACACGGAAGAAGAGCAAGTTCGTTTCGACTTGGCCTTCTGAGATGGAGTGGTCGGCATCAGTCCTGTTGGAGGCAGTAATCAAAGTAAAGAGAGTCATGCTACAGGAAGGCATGAAGAGCACGAGCGATAGGAGACATTTCGAAGGGTCTGTATGACAACCCGGTTGAACACTTTCAAGGCTGGAGTCCTGTAAGAGCCTGCTCCCATACACCATTAGCGCCGCGAAGGGTCTGCATGCCGATGCTCATTTCATCGATCACCAATCTTCCGCAACAGTGGCAGAGCAACCTGCACCTCCGATGTAGTCTCTAGCCTGGCCCTGATTATCAACCACCTTGGGATGCTTGTCTTTGCCATCTGCATCCCATTGCAGGACGCCCGTCGGATCAATGACAACCACGTTCTTTTCCTCAGCCAGCAATCGATTGATATCTTCGTGCACAATTCGTCGCGCGACTTTGTTCAGAGAGAAGACATCGCGGAAGGAGATGACCACTGCACATGCGTCCGCGTATGCTCCAGATCCTGGATCGTTTGGGTCTTTTTCGCCCAGATTCCGTGCCAGTGCCCGCGTTAATATCTCAGCTCCCGCAAAGCGAACTGCTCCACGCATGTGGAAGATGGCGATCCGCCGGGGGCAGTCTTCGTCGTGGGCATCTGCTGTCTTGAGCGTAGCGATACTGGTGGCAACGGTGGAGCGAGCAATCTGGCTGACGTCCATCATGTGGAAGCCCATGTCTCGTGATAATTGTTCACAGATGGACACTCCACGCACACTGTTGCCCTTGCTATCGAGTTTAGGAGAAAAGGCAGCCAGACCGACTTGTCCTGGAAGTGCTCCGAGGATACCTCCAGCAACACCGCTCTTGGCTGGGATGCCAACATTCGACACCCAGTCGCCGGCAGCATCGTACATGCCACAGGTCGTCATGACTGATAGTACCTGTCGTACGCTTGCATGCGGGAAGATGCGTTCTCCTGTGATGGGATGGTAGCCTGCATTGCTCAGCGTTGCAGCCATAAGTGCCAGATCTCGGACTGTAACGTTGATCGAGCATTGTCGGATGTAGCCTTTGACTGCTTCCCGAGGATCACACTGAATGATTCCTGCGGCCTTGAGCATATGAGCAAGTCCCATGTTACGATCCCAGTCTTTGAGCTCAGCTTCGTATACTTCCTCGCAAACGCTCAGCTCTCTCCCGGCCAGCTTGGACATCACCTTCAAGATCCTGTCTGTACGCTGCTCGGCAGTTGCATTGGGCGCGACTACCAGCGAGTGCGCGGTGATGGCACCGGCATTGATCATGGGATTCATGGGTCGATTGGAGCCTTCATGGAGAGAAAGCTCGTTGAAGGCGTCTCCTGAAGGCTCGACGCCGATCTTCTTCAGGACTTGCTCCAGTCCGGCATCCTCGATGGCCAGGGCATAAACAAAAGCTTTGGAAATGGACTGGATGGAAAATTCGACTTCATCATCGCCGGCCGAGTAGACGTTGCCATCTACCATGGCAATGGCCACGGCCAATCGAGAGGTGTCAGCTTTGGCGAGTACATCGATGTAGCCTGCGGGAGCTCCAGAATCATCGGAACGTGCATGCTCCAGCACTCGCTTCAAATAGTCGGGAATCGGGGACCTCATTATGACGATCGCTGATGTGGTGATACCGGGATTGCGATGGTGCCGTCGGTGTAGATAGCTCCGTTTCCCAGATTCCCACTTTCTAATGGCGGGGTGTCATAGCTCCTACGCTTGGCCCTAAGGTATCTGCCAAGGGCTTTAGGGCTTTAGGGCAGCCAACGTTGGGCCCGGGCGGGTCTTGGAGAAAATGATTTCTCCAGAACGTGTATGCACATGTCAATTTCGATCATATGGCTCATACCACATGGCTACTGTCTACCCTAAGACCTTGTGCCCTAGATGAGTGGAACCGTTACCGTGTTTTAGGCGTTCTCATCCTGTCCCTGCGGCTGCTGCAACGTGACAGAGACCATACCCACGGAGTTACCTCCATAGTATATGAGGAGGCGTCCAGTCAACTTTTCGGGACCGTCAAGTGCAACTTTCCGCGATGCATTTCTCGACCTCACTTTATCTTGCAGTTAGTCTGCTGGTCCTCCACTGCTCTGCACAGTGCAATCCTACCGGAAATACCATGCTTGGACCTTGTATAAATTGGTGCTACGACAGCTACACTTCCCCTAATGGACAACGAACCCCCTCCGACTGGCTGGTAAATCAGTGCTTGAAGGAGAACTGCCTGACTTGCAAGTCAGTAACCTCGATCGATATAAGCTAAGTGTCCTTGAACACTGACTACGGATAGAAGCTGAGATCAACACGATGGTGTACTGTTTCATCAGAGCCACGCTGGCACGATCTGCGGCCCGTCGTCCCTCATTGACAGAGCTGTCGTCTTACGACTGCAATCATGATCTAAGAGCACTCTTTCTTGTTATTCTGCGCACGACCAACCAGATGATCAAAGAGAGAAGTAGCAAGGACACAGGATGAAGTGCAAGACTCAGTGAAGTACCAGTCATGAGGGTACACATCGTTGGAGCGTCAGAGTCAATTGATAGGGTCAGCGATCACCGTAGCCAATGATCGTCAGCTTACGACCATGGAGCTAGGGCTCTGCGACTAGGCAGTTCCAGCATTCTCTGGGTCGTTTTGAAGTTAGTCTTGGGCAATGCATCTGTTTTATAAGCTACGAGTCTATAAGTTCCAAGAGCAGTCTGCCTCAGATGAAGCAACTCAGCCTCCAGATTACCTGCTCCACCAGCGTAACTGATGCCTATTCGCAATCCATGTAACACACTCCAGACGTGACACAGGCTTGAAACGTAGAGAAATAATGCTGCAAAGGGAAGACGTCTCAAATTCAGTGTCTAGTCTCTAGGCTATCGTATTTCATGTATCTCGATCGCGGTTTGACCCCTTCACAATTCTCACCATCGTCAGTCTTGCTGCGTGTAGCTGAGAGACCGGTCATTTACCGTTGATGATTGTTGCGTTATACTCGTGACCCTCACATCTCTTCCCCGCGTGCTATCGTGGTCTTCTTCATCGTATCGAGCTTTAAGGGCTCTGCTATGTCAAGAAGTTAGGTCCATATCCTGTACGTCTGTGGACACGCCATAATGCTCACACTAATTTGTTCCTTACTTGCTCTCCTGCTCCTTCTTCTCCCTGTGGTCTTTGTATACGCTGCGAGCTATGGCCACGACCGGCCATACGACGACTCCTGCTGCGACGGTGAAAGTATCCATGATCAGCTCTGATTGTGGAAGCGATGAGTTTGTAGAAGATCGAATGTGGCTGTTGGCGTGTAGTGGTGAAAAGAAGATGATTCCGCGGGCAGAGAACGAGCATGCCGGAGCTCACTATATGTGCTCACTATGCGATGTCCACAAACCTTGATGCTTCACATCACGAAGCGGCTATGCTGCTCCAGACCGCCACAATAGGATAATGCGCGCGAACTCCGTACGCATATGCCAAGACCTTCGCCTCAAAAAATGTTGTTGGTGGAGTGATATGCTGGTGCATGCTCAGCTGAGCTCGCTCTGCCCTATGAGCTTGTGGAAAAGGATCTGCGTTCTTAGAGTAAGCGAGGAGTAGCATAACACAAGCATACCTGTGAGTGGTTGACGTTGATCATATGTCAGAGCAGAGCCGTCAAGACCAGGTTGCAGAGGCCGCCCACTCACACCTTCCTGGGGCTTCCTGTCCAGCTACTGCAGAAATGCTGGATGCTCCAAGCATAGCGTCTCTGCTTCCAGCAGGGTGTTGTCGTTGCCATTTCGCCCTCCTTTGCTCGCGCACACGAGATTCTCCCAAGAAGCATCAGTTGCCACCAGCGTCTCGGTATCAGTCGCTGCCTGGCAAACTCGGTGAACCGCACTGGCTTCTGCCAAACAACAGGACCTAGGCTGGTACATCTACAGATGCGACGCCATCTCACGTCTCTACTGATATCACCTGACGAAGTATTGCGCGATGAGCGTATGGACTGCGATCACGCCACGGCAAGCTAACATTGGACGCAGTACACCACGAATCGAGCGGTCTAGACTTGCAGAGTCTGTTTTTGTCGTTGTTGACATAGATTCAAGTATCTAGAGCTGTTGTACTCAGCTCTGAATCACCGATTGCGGGATGTGATGGGGTAGTCATGAGTAGGTCTGCGGGAACTTCAGTGGGCATGACTCGCAACAGAAGTGGAGGCAAGTAAAAAGTCCTTGAGTGCCAAATGAGTATGGAAATAGCACAGGTGTTAAAGTTTGTTTTCTAGTGGATGAATGGGCTGAAATTTTGCTCAACATATGCTCTTGGAATACCTTAAGGATTGTGCTGGATGCTCGATGCGGGAGTGGCCATCATCTGGCTCACTCCCATAGCAATTTCCCATTATCTGCAACCGTCTCGCCGACTTCAACTCACTTCCTTTCGCAAAACACGACGGGAACTACGCTTTCGGTTGATTCTGTTGCTGGGAACTGCGCGATTGTCGGGTAAAGTCCATGTGGTCTTCGGAGAAGCTATGCTCTATATTCGTCCGGACTTTGTGCGACATTAATGCGTCCCTTAGTCATTCTCCGCGACGTCACGAACCGCTTGGCCACCATAGAGCCGATATATATCCCGTGACTAAGGATAAGTTGACCAAAGTGGGCTTTCGACGAGGCGTCCAAAAGGCCGAAACGTAGTCTCTCCACAACGGGTCCAGATTCTAGAATATAGGGAGATGCGCGCTTCGTTGTTCTGAATTGTAGAATATGAGCTCTCTACACCAATCTGATATCCTACGATGCAGCTCTTAACTTCACTTTACTTGGCATTCTGTCTGATGGCTGCAAACTGCTCGGCACAGTGCAAACCTGATGGCAACAGAAAGCACGGGCCTTGTCTGGATTTCTGCTGGTACATGTACAGTAACCACGATGGATCAGTGTATCCAACCGACTACCAGTTGGAACAGTGCACATTGAAAAACTGCCAAAGTTGCGTGTAGGTGATCCCAGGGTACGCGAGCTGCGTGTAGTGGAATATTGATTGTTCTCAGAGCATAATACCGACACGATTGTGGCTGCCACACTCGAAAGTGGCTGGAGCAAATCGAGCGCATGTGTGGGAAGACGATGGATTACGGCCTCCCGGTGGAAAACGCCTCAAAACATAACATCGTCGAAGAGAAAGAGGAGATGAAGACGTTGAGCAGCAAGACTCTTCGCCGGACTGTTGTACACGAGTTCTTGAAGTTCTGTTGACTTCACCTTCACGAAAGATAGCTAGAGACTCTTGGCAGGATTGAAGCGATTCACATTGACAATGCCTAGCAATTCTCTCTCGGTGACCATGGCGCAAGGTAACCTTGAGAGTTGCGTTTGACGCCAAACACGGCGAGACTGTGAAGTCCATGGCCTGTTTGCGAGACTAGGAGTGTGCAAGCGTTGCAGCATTTCAACATCAGTCGAGCAGGCAATTATCCTAAAGAACCTTAATCGCCTCAGAGACCAATTTGAATGCAAGCAAGGCATTAATTATGGCTTGAGTGGCGGAGACTCCAGAAGAGCTGGTCGTGCTGAGGATTCGGGGTTTCGTCCATGCTAGCTCCTCACCACCAGGATCAGCAAGTGTTTCAACGGCAATTCGTCCAATGTGCTATGAGGATTCTACTTCCGGTTTGAACGGCAACGTTCAGTTGTGCTTCTCGATCGTCGTGGGAACGCGCCGAAGAGCGGAGCCCCTTGAGAGAGACTGATGGCAAGCTATTGGCAGAAGAACATGGATCTGTCACTGCCAGACGAACAAGAACAGGTAGAATGCGGTAGATGTCCGTTACCTCTTCATCGATAGAACTCGGATCTCGTTGAGTGTGTAACGCCGGTGAGAATACGAGATCGTAGAGAATGCCTGTAAGGGTTTTCAGATACAAGAGCGGTTGCATGGCGGATTTCGTCCACTCAATGGATAGGCATTGACAGGAACATCACGGGTGGCGCTGAGGGTCCATACAACAGTCTGTGCCTGCTGAGAGGCTCTGCTCGTCATGTCGATGCGCACGTTGCCGGCCAGAACACTGTTCCATGCCGTGGATTCCGCGGATCCTCCACCATATCAGGGGGCAATGGCGTGTCGAGCCGCCGCCACGGCTTCCGGCGCTTCTGTACGTGTCGCTGCTCGCGCAATCGTCCTTGACCGCCGGTCTCATTCACTCTCAATTTCAATCGTTGTCCGAGGATGATCGCGTCCACGCACACTGGAGGGCAATATGCGAATTGCACAGGAGCGGCGCATTCTTGAGAGTCGGTGGTGAACAAGTTGCACGGCGCTGTGGGCTAGCTGATCAGCCGTCTCGGTCAGGTCGTCGAAACGACGTCGTTGTTCTGATGATGTTGTAGAACGTTCCGACAAGGAGATCGGGAGCAGGTGGGGGAAATGAGGCACCAAAGTCGGCAAGAGGTGGGGGGTAGACGCCAACTTGAACATTCCTCCAAGTATTTCTGGCCATATCGTCGCACGACGCTGAGATGCTGCACAGTCGGTGGGTCTCAGCTCCAGGATCACGAGAACATTGCTATGGGCTACGAAGAACGTTTGTCGAAGCCTGCAACAGGTAAATTCGTCGCTACGAGGCATCTCTACTAGTTTCAACGATCCAGCTCAATCAGCCGGAGTAACAGCTTCGGAATACTTGGGACAACGTGATCTGTTACGTGGACATGGCCAACTACGTCTCAATGTCTCGGTCACGATGTGGTCCGTCGGACGCGGTTATACAAGATAAAAGAGATGCGAATGAAAGAGTGCTTTCCGCCACAACACGGAACTTCAGCACAACAGGATGCATATCAACCACCTTGCCGCTCTTCTGTTAGCCACACCAGTGTTATGTATCGTCCATGAAATAATAGTTGGTACATTCGGCACGCCGGCTTTGTACACTCTGGGCTTCGACGATGAAACGGAGCGGTTAACTCTGCTGAGAAACACGACCACTGATGTTGCAAGCTCATGGATCGCATTGAGCGTGAGTGCAGTTGGAACTCCTTAGATCTATGACACGTTCTGACACCATTGAGTAGCACGACAAGAAGGCCCTGTACGGAACTCAATTCGGGTCCTCTCCTGGTGGATCACCCTCCTTTGTTAGCTATAGCATAGTCGATGGTACCACCCTCGTACCGAACAACAAGACCCTTTCGTTGGGTGGGGAGTGTGCCAACAGTACCGCGAACGCAATCTTTGTTGTCGCAGACGAGAGACCACCTTATGCTGTATATGGAGTGCCATTCGGCAGCAATGCAAACTGTGGAGCTGTCATGTCTGTCGATGACACTGGCGCTTTGGACGAAGTGATCCAGAACTACACTTACGGATCCGAATCTGCTGTTCATGGCATGGCCATCGGCTCCGATGGCTCGTACTTGTTCTCGGCTGATGATTCCGGAAATCAACTCTGGACGCACAAAATCAATCGACCTTCGGGTAATCTTACCCTCATGGCCAGCGTCTACGGACCAGAATCAGGATCGAATCCCCGCCATGTTGCAACGCATCCGGCTGGAGAATATCTGTACGCTGTGCTAGAGGAGTCGAATGAAATCGGACAGTACTGGATCGAGGTTACGGGGCAGCTGAGATGGCAGAATGTTAGCTTCGGTCTGATTCCATCAAGTAAGCACCCCAAGATTTGGATCCCTGCTTTCAGATTTGTACTGATGCGACGCTTTAGCGGTCAATGGTTCCCAATACTGGTCCGATGAAGTCGCTCTATCAAAGAGCTCGAACTTCCTATGGGCGACATCCCGTTCCCGTTCAACTTCGTCGACTGGCTACATCTCCGCATTCAATCTCACAGCAAACGGCACAATTGACCAGCAACTCTTTCTGTTGCCGACGACTTCAAGTGGAGGATCGGCGAATGCAGTAGCTCCGAGCGGTTTCAATGACGAATATGTGGCATTGACTGACTCGTCCGTGGGCTTCGTCGAGATCTGGAAGCTGGCTGCGAATGCATCGGCAGCGACGGTGGTGTCGCATCTCGATCTGAATGACGGAGGGTGCTGTGCGAACGCTGTTTGGTACTCCTGATTCCAAAGACGAGGTGCAGAGTGCGCGCATAACTTGGCTGTTAGCGACATCGCAGCAGAGGCGTCCTGGCGGCGACTCGAGGAAGGCTTTGTAGCTGGTTGCTGTGCGCTTGCAGCAGACCCTGCAGATATGACGATCCGTTTCCTTGCGTAAGTGCAATTTGTAGACAGCAAAGCTGTCTCTAAAGGAAAGGCCTCTTCACGGATACTAGAGGCACTAAGTAGGTCAGGTGTACTGAAGAAGACTAAAAAGGTGCTCTTCTTCCATTTTCCAAACATACTGCGATGTAAGACCATCAGTATCGGATCGAGAGAAGACGATGACCCACACGGCAACTATATCCATCAACATCGATCAATCACTATTTCACATTGTTTACAAGAAAATCGTGCACGAAAAAAGGCGGCAGCAGCTCAGGTGAGAGGCCACCTCTCACTCAGATGAAGGCACTTCTCATCATTTTCTGAACTACAAAACAATCTGCAGTGTCTTCGCGACGCTCGGAACGCCTCTCTCGTTCATCGCGAAGAGATAATAAAATCCTGGAATCAGGATGCCAGAGTCCGAGGGCAGAGTTACTATATGCGCAGCATTGCTTCTCTGCACATTGTTCAACGGAATGCGTCGCTGATCGCTGTTGACCGAGTGTGTGGCAGATCCCATACGAACGAGAGCCAATGTATGTTGAGTTGGGTAGTTCATATTCACAGTGATGGTGCTGCCTGCTTTGGCGACACGGCCGTTCTGCATCGAGCTGTCGACGGAGAAGATAATGGGGCGTTCGGCAAGGCTCATGTCATCGTTGAAGAGATATGGAGGGGAGAAAATTTCTCCGTCCGGGTGGTCGATTGCGCGATTGCAGCCAGAATCGTCTTGGCCGGGGGCGAGGTTACCGCACATGCCGCCACCGCTAGTGAAAATTCTGCCGTCGGAGAGGAGGAGAGAGATGGCATGGTAGTTGCGTGGAACTTTTGCTAGTGCAAGACGACGGAATGTCTTCGATGGTGGGTCGAACAGCTCCGGTGCAAAGATGGAGTCGTCGTCTTGGAATACGCGTGAGACTCGCTGTCCGCCTGTAATAATCAATTGGCTATTGGGCAGGACAACGATGTTGGCAAAACCGCGAGGATCTAGAGTATTAGGTAGACGTTCGACTGTTGCGTTGGCAAACGGTTTGCCGATGGTAATTAGGTGAGCTCTCCCAGTAGCTAGACTGGCAGTGTAGCTTTAACTACCTCCGGCGGAGAAGATCTTGCCGGCGATGGCATCGTACATAACATAGATCCCGCATATGGCGTCTGCTTAGGGGTCGCGGATTCCAGCACCTTAGATTGAACTAGAGCCTCTAGTATCGATCTAGTTTATAGCCATACTAGGCCCGGCGTAGAACACTGTGCTATTAGTCTATAGGAACAGCTAGGTATAATTGTCTGTTCGCTAGTCTCCCTCCTAGTCGTTAGATATTAAGATATTATCTGTTTTAGCACTAGGTAGCAATATCTAGGAGTTTATACTTAAATCGTAGACTTCTCTAACCTTATTCGTACGCGGACTAGTAAAGGTACCGCCGATAGTAAAGACCTTTCCGTTAGAGAGAGTTATCGATATCTAATATCTACGACCTATATTTATATCTATAGTACGAGAGAAGCTACTATCTTTTAGATTATAAATAGAGGCTACTTTAGTATTACTATCTTTCGATACGAGAATCCGGCTATTCTATAACGAGCTTATACTAGAATAGAATATATTATAGCTAGTATTAGAGATAGTTCGAGCTAATATTATTCTATTCTTAAAGTTATACTCTATAAATTATATATAGCTATTCGGAGGTATCTATAGGCTAAATTTATTTATAGACTATACTAACTAGACTATTATATAGTTAGACTCTAGAAATTCGGGAATAATATAGCTTATAACTAGAATAATAGAAAGCTTAAAAATACTACTCTAGCTACTAGAGTTATTTTCTATACTAGAGTATTTTAGTAGAGGACCTATAGAAATAGTCGATACTATAGAATTTTAACTAGGCTAGGTAAGCTTAATATAATCGAAGTTATTTAACTAGATAATCTAAGGATTTATAGAGTTACTCTTTATATAGTAGATCTTACTAGACCTATTATATAAAGTAATAGTATAGCTAGTTATCTAAGTATATCTCTTTATATAATTATTAGAAGTAGTAGTATTACTAATATTATAAATATTTAGAGAGTAGTAGTTATAGCTAGGATAGATAATAGCTATATTACTTTAGCTAATAATAACGCCTTAGCTATTACTTAGATAGCTTAATATATCGATTATTAATTTAGTTTTTAGTAGATATATAGTAGCTAAGTTCGCTATTTAGAACTAGATCGGCGAAGTAGAGCTACCTTTAAGGTAGTATATCTTACTACTAGTATTATATAAAGTAATAGAATAGCTAGATATAGTTCTATATTATACTATATAAGTATCTATATTAGTAATATTAGAAATAGTATTAATATTAGAAGAGTAGTAGTCGGTAGTATTATAAATAGCTAGTACTTTTCTATTCGAGTTAATAGTTTATTTAGTAGTAGAGTACTTATTAATATTAACTATATAAATAGTAGTAAGGTTATTATTAGTAAACTAAGTAGGAGATATTAGGCTACTTTTAAAATAGTATATCTTAATATCTATATTATATAAAGCTTTACTATAGCTAGGATATTTAGTATATTAATTAGTATATATATCTATACTAGTAATATTAGAAAAAGTATTAATATTAAGTAAATAATAATCTATAGTAGAGTAAATATTTAATATCTATCTATTAATTAGGTCTATTTCTCGGTTAGTAGTAAAGTATTTTTATAAGCTTTAGACTTAATATAAAATAGAAGGAATAAATATAAGAAGAAAAAGAAAAGAAAGTAAAAAGAAGAATAATATAATTAGAAAAACTATAAAAGAGTAAATAGTATAGCCTAACTAGAGTATTATAGTTATATAGTATAGTATAACTTTCTTCTATACTAAAGTAAGTAAAGTTATAATATAGTTTTAGTTTAGATTAATAAGAAAGCTTAGTATATTACTATAACTAGTTAGTAGAGTATATTTATACTTTATAGCTATAAATTTAAATAAAGAAACTTCTTAATAGAGCTTAATAGAATAGTATAAAGAATAAGTTATATAAAAGTCTATACTAGTATATAATTTAGATAGAAATAATACTATAGCTATAAAAGTTTAGTATAAATAGATTTATTTTACTTTAATAGAAGAGCTAGATATAATACTAGCTATTTTAGAAAACGAAAGAAGCCGAATACTATACTAGTAAAGTATAGTTATACTATTATATAATTAAGTTATACTAGCTTTATATCTAGCTAGTATTAGTAAGACTACTAACTAATTAAAGTACTAGATACCGAATAGATAGTTATTTAGATAACTTAATAGAAACGATTCTAAATATTAACTATATTAGTTTAAGTTAGCTAGCTTCGAGTATAATTTCTCTAACTTTCTACTATTTTTATTTTTATACTATTCTCTATTTTAATAATAACGATTTATTAATTATATAAATTCGCTAAAGTAATATTATACTATATAGTATTATATAGAAGCTAAATACTATATATCGATCTTAGTCTATTTTAGTTAGCTCGGACTAGCTAGAATATAGTAATAGAGAACTTATAATAGAAACTATTTAAGTAAAGTTTACTAAAAGTCTCTTCTTTTTTAAGTAAGTTAATAAAATTAAAAAGAATTCGAGATATAGCTTCTTAGTAGTATAACTAATCTATAAAAATTCTAATTAATAATACTTTATATATACTATTTTATTTAGTTATAAGTTATATTACTTCTTCTATTTATAAAGTATTAAGATTTAGAGTATTATAAAAGTTCCTATTATAGCTTACTATTTCTAGTATTTATAGAATTTTAGAGAAGTAACTACTAATAGATTATAGATATACTTAGAAGCTATCGATACTTTAAAATAAAGTATAGTAAGCTTTTATAGTATTACTATTAGTTCTATATTAAAGAATTTTAAGTAAAGATCTATATATTAGTATTAGAATAGTATACTAGAATTTAGATAATCTTAAGATAGCGCTCGAAGTACTAGAGTTTAAGTTAATAGAATAGAGAGTAAATAGACTTAGACTTTTAAACTTTTATATTATATAGTCGATACTATAATCTACTATTCGACTAGAAAGTATATATTTAAATATATTATTACTTTTATTTACTTTTCTTTATACTTTTATATTTATAAGCTTCTTTTTTAATAACTTCTATATTAAGTTCTCTAAATTAAGTCTTAGTAGTATTAATATTATTTTATACTTAGAGGTTCTATATTCTAGAGTATTATACTTTCTCTAGCTTTATATAGCTTTTCTACTACTACTTCTAGTACTTATACTCTACTAGATATAACTAACTAAAAAAAACGACTTACTAAGTTATACTAAATAGACTTAGCTCTTTATAGATAAGCTTTCTATATTTTAGATCTAAGTAGTAAGACTTTAATACTTAGAGTTTAGTAGATATAGTACTTCTTCTAGTTCTAAGTAATACTTTACTATATAGTATTTTACTACTTAGCTTAATTAGCTATATTAACTCTATATTTAGAATCCGAGTAGTAAGACCTCGATACTTAGAGTTAGATAGAAGTAGCGCTTCCTCCGGCTCTTAGTAATACCTCGCTATATAGTACCTTACTACTTAGCTTAATTAGCTATATTAACTCGTTATATACCGCGCGTTTATACTTATCGTATATTACTATATATTCGTATATTATATATTCGCTTATTATATATTTACTTATTATATATTTACTTATTATATATTCGCTTATTATATATTCGCTTATTATATATTTACTCGTTATATATTCGCTTATTATATATTTACTCGTTATATACTACTTATCGTATACTACTCGTTATATACTACTTATTATATTACTACTTATCGTATTACTACTTTATATACTATATATCGTCTACTCTATATAAAACCTCTATATACTATCGGAATACTTTCGCTACTATCGAAGCGAATATTATCTACTTACTAAGCTCTCTATAAACTAGATATCTTCGCTTTAAAGCCTATCTAAGAATATAGTATCGATTACTATAGTAGACTATATAGGTACCTAGATAAATAACTAGAAACTCTATTAGTAGAGTTTATAGTTTTATTCTTATTAAGTCTATTAGTCTACTAACGATAATACGATTAATCTTACTAAAGATAATAATAAAGTAGTTAAGTAGAGATCTCGGTAAGTTATAGCTTCTAAGGCCGAGAAAAATAAAGTCTCGAATAAGATAACGATTAACTATCTACTCTATTACGTTTATAATAAAAGTAGTACGCTTACTCTATAGTTCTATTAGTAAAATATAAGAATATTTTAGATAGATTACGTACTTTATAGAGAGCTAAGAGATAGTCTAGAGTATTCTTAGAAGTACTATAGATATTATTATTTAAACTAAAATATATACTTAATACTATAATATATATATTATAGTCTAAATATAATAAAGTCTCGGTTGTAGTAAGTTCTTTATCGAGCTTATAGTTAGCTAGCTTCGTTATATTAGCTAGATATAATAGATTATATATAGTATTCGAGTAATTCTTATTATCTATAAGCTAATAAAGCTAGCTCTAAGCCGACTCGAAATAGCGCTATAGGTCGTTATCTATAGAGTCTAGAATCTTATTAATAAGATCGGGTAGAGCTATTATATAGATAACCTTCTTTATAAGACTAGTATAAGCGCTTTTAACTCGGATAATATACTATTCGGCTAGCCTCTCCTATAGCTTAGATTACTTATAGAAGGTATCCTAAACTAGTAGTATACTTAGTATTCTAGGAAGTTTAGAGCCGCGTATATACTTATATAGCTTCGTAATCTAATTAATAGCTTTCTTATAATCTATATTACTCTTCCTTTTCTCGATACTATTAGCTTTACTCTAGTTATACTTACTTAAAGTATCTATACTAGAAGTAACTCTATTCTAGGCGAAGTAGTACTTATATCTAAATACTCTAATCTAGGTAGCGAAGTAGTCCTAGAGATTAGTAATAACTATAGAAAGATATCTTAGTTTAATTTCCGAAGTAGGGTTTAGGGTAGGGTTAGGGTTAGGGTTAGGGTTAGGGTTAGGGTTAGGGTTAGGGTTAGGGTTAGGGTTAGGGTTAGGGTTAGGGTTAGGGTTAGGGTTAGGGTTAGGGTTAGGGTTAGGGTTAGGGTTAGGGTTAGGGTTAGGGTTAGGGTTAGGGTTAGGGTTAGGG